>NC_072414.2:76428750-77056875 GCF_028858775.2 Pan troglodytes | reverse complement strand
CTTATGGGACCTTCAGACTGTGGCAGTGTGGGGGACCTTCCTCCCCACAACCCTGACTGGCCTCGGGCACACACCTGAGCCTGCCCTGAACCCAGGACCCAAGGGTCAGCCTGAGTCCCTCAGCCCTGAGGTGCCCCTGAGCTCTAGGCTGCTATCCACGCCAGCTTGGGACAGCCCTGCCAACAGCCACAGAGTCCCTGAGACCCAGCCGCTGGCTCCCAGCCTGGCTGAAGCGGGGCCCCCCGCGGACCCGTTGGTTGTCAGGAATGCCAGCTGACAAGTGGGAAACTGGAGCGAGGCAAGTGGTGTGGGCTGGGCGGGCAGGGAGTTTGCGCGGGACCTTGGTGGCTGTTTCCTCATCTGAAAATGAGCAGAGTGGGACACAGGCGCCGTCTGTCTCGCCTTCCTTGGGGCGGGGGTTCCCAGGATTAGGGGAATGAGGGGACCTGGGGCCCATTCCTGGGCAGCACAGGGGGCCTCAGGGAAGGCAGGGGCAGGCACACTCTGGCAGCACAGCATGCCCCAGGATGGAACTGGCTCAGACAGCTGTGCAGTGGGGAGGGTCCCTGTGTGGCCGCCAGGCCCAGTCCTGCCCAACAGGCCGCAGCTTCCCTGAGGCTCTGCCTGGCTCCTCCAGGCTGGACTCAGCCCACTGCTACCTGGCTCTGCCCTCAGTGGCTCCACCCTCCTTTGGCAGTGACCTGCAGACGTCTGAGCTGCATGAAAGAAGCTGGCTAGTGCCCCCTCCCTGGGTCCCCAGATGGTCGCTGCAGGAGAAGCAAGCTTCTGCTCAGATTCCTAATTTTGGGGTGGGAAGGGGCAGGCTGAAGCCCACAGGGCTTGTTTTGCGCGGGGATAGCCAGCGATTTGGCTGCTGGTACCAGGACCCAGCCTTCCTTCCCTGGTGCCTCTGGGAAGCGACGAGGCTGGTCAGGATAGCTGGTCAGGGGTGCCCACAGGGTCTCCTCCCCCGAACCTCTGCACCAATGACACTGGAACACAGGCCCTTTGTCCCATGTGAGCAGGGACGGCTGGTTGCTGGGGGGATTTGACTTTTCATTCTCATGGTCTTCCTGGGAGGTGGGTGGAGGAGCCTATTTTGCAAATAAGGAAACTGAGGCCCAGAAGAGGGCCCCTGTCTTGCTGAGGTCTTGCTAGCCTAGGTGGGTAGTTTCCTGGCTGTGGAGGCCTGGCGAGGATGGGATCTGCCTGGCTTTCACGGGTCTGTGCCCCGTAGTGCTCCACCACCTGTGGCCTGGGTGCCCTCTGGAGGCCGGTGCGCTGTAGCTCCAGCCGGGATGAGGACTGCGACCCTGCTGGCCGGCCCCAGCCTGCCCGCCGCTGCCACCTGTGGCCCTGTGCCACCTGGCACTCAGGCAACTGGAGTAAGGTGCATGAGGATGGAGCCAGGACAGGCATCCCCAGGGCATGGGGTGGAGCCCTGGTTCCCCACGGCCTGTGTTCCGAGAGCGGCAGGGAAGGGGAGGGCTCCAGGCTGCATGTCTACGTGCCTGATCGCACCGGATTCCGAATCTCTTGGGAGTCATCTCATCTTTGTCTGGCTTGACCTGTCTCCTTTCCTCTGTATCTTTGACCCCATCTGGACTTGTTCCTCCCTTTCTCTGTCTGTCCCAGCCCATGGCAGCCCCTGGCCATGCCACCTTTTGCCTGGGGCCTGCCAGCCTTGGCCTCTCGCTGGGGCTCTTCAGGGATTTGCCCCCGGCTGGGGCGTGGGTCTGATGCCTTTCCTGCCACACGCCTCACGGGGTCATGCCTGTGGGCCTGCACGTGGGGATGTGTCCACACAAGTCTCTCGGTCCCCAGTGCTCCCACAGCTGTGGCAGAGGTTCCTCAGTGTGGGACATGCAGCATGTGGACACGTGGGACCTCCGGCCACTGTGGCCCTTCCGTTGTCAGCCTGGACCTGCCAAGCTGCCTGTGCACTGGCCCTGCGGGGCCCAGCCCTGCCTCAGCTGGTACATGTCTTCCTGGAGGGAGGTGAGGCCTGGGCGTTGAGTTGGGGGGAGGGGACACCCTCAGACCCTGGCTGTGCCCTGACTCCTTCCCTGCCCACCCAGTGCTCCGAGGCCTGTGGCGGTGGTGAGCAGCAGCGTCTGGTGACCTGCCCAGAGCCAGACCTCTGCGAGGAGGCACTGAGACCCAACACCACCCGGCCCTGCAACACCCACCCCTGCACACAGTGGGTGGTGGGGCCCTGGGGCCAGGTGAGCCAGGCTGCGGGGGGGAGCAGGGAGCAAGTGCTTGGTAGTGCCTGGTCAGTCCTGGGTTGGGTGAAGGAGCTGTGGAGTGTGTGCTGTGAGCCAGGCTCTCTGTGGCCCCTGCACATGCAGCAGTCAGTGGACGAAGCCCTGCCGTGCTGGTGCTCACACCTGACAGGGAGAAACAGACAAGGAAAGGGCAGGTGTGCTGTGATGTCAGGGAAGGCCTTCTGAGGAGGGGTCTGGGGTCGAGACCCGAGGGAGGAGTCAGTGATGCCAAGGACAGGGATCGAGGGGACAGCAGGTGTGAAGTCTGAGGCAGGAATGATGAGCTTGGGGAGATCAGGGAGCCCAGCAAAGGCCAGCGGCAGAAGGGGGCAGAAGAGGGGCCTCGGATGGGCAGGACACCTTCTGCTGGGCCTGTTTGCAACTGAGGGGTTCAGAAATGTCAGATTTGGGCCCTGAGCTGGGTCCGGGAGTCAGCTGGGCCAGCGTTTGAGTCTTTGTCCGACTGGCTGCTGAGTGACTCTGGGCAGGTTGCTTTGCTTTGCTGGGTCAGTTTTCTCATCTGTAAAATTGGGACGGTTTTGGGAGAGGAGGGTCAGGAGGATTAAATGGAGGAACGCAACAAAGCACAGGGCCGGGCACAGCACGACACTGGCACAGACTCAGCACATGTTTAGGGCTTTCAGACCTGCACCTGTTAACAACAAAGCCTGGCGGGCTGGGCCGCGGCTGTGAAATTGTCTCCACCCCTCCTGCCCATGGGCTGCGGCAGGTCCTCTGCCCTGTCCCTCGGGCACAGCGGTGTCTCGCCCACGTCTCTGCTCACTGCTGCATCAGGGCTCCATCCCGGGGCCCCTGCCCAGGCCTCTCAGGCATGTCCCGTGTGAGGGGCTCACTGCCCTGCCGCCCCAAGGGCTGTCCCATGGTTCTCATGCCCCTTCCCTCTGCAGCAGCCGATCCCACAAGTGAGAGTGGGGTTCCAGCACCAAGTGGGCTCTAGGAATGGGAACAGGTCCTCCAGGAGGCACTGAGAGGGCGGCTGGGAGCAGGGGCAGGCCAGTCAGGCACAGGGCGCAGGGACGGCTTCCCAGAGGAGGTGTCCCTGCCCCCACTGCTAGGGCTGGCCCTGGAGACACTCATTCCTCCCCTGCTCCCCCCAGTGCTCAGGCCCCTGTGGTGGTGGCATCCAGTGGTCACACACTGGTCAAGTGTGTCAACACCCAGACGGGGCTACCCGAGGAAGACAGTGACCAGTGTGGCCACGAGGCCTGGCCTTGTGAGCTCCCGGCTGTGTGGCACCGAGGATTGTGAGCCCGTCGAGCCTCCCCATGAGTCCCCCGACCCCAAGCTCTCTGCTGAAGTGAGGTGGGGCGGGAAGGGTGATGGGGAAATTGGGTCTTCAAACCATTGCACCCACGGCACCGGCTGGCTCCATCTGTAGTCTGGGCTCATGAGCCACTGGAAAATCCTGATGCCACAGGATCCCATGCTGGAGGCTGGGCTGTGCTGGGAGTCAGTCAAGAGGAGTCCCAGCTACACAACATCCCGCAGGCAGCTTTCTGACCTCCGGTGAGTAGAGGGAGTGGCCTTGGCCCCTGATTTGCTGTGTGAACCTGGGTAAGCTCTTTCCCCTCTGGGTCTCAGTCTTCCCACAGTGAGACCAGGGATGTCCCTGAAGCTGTGTGAAAACTGGGCCTGGGTGAGTCCCTGTCCCCTCCCCAGCCCTGGCCTGTCCATTCCCTGGCCAGAGGACTGCCTAGAGTGAGCAATGGAACCACAGGAAGGGCCTCCCTTCCAGGGTCCTGCTAATCCCAGTGGTGGGGGGTTTCCTGGCCAGCTGGGTCCTGGTGGAAGGGCCTGAGCTAGAGGTGGTTCTGGATATCCCACCCCCCCGCCTCCAACACACACACACACACACACACACACTCACACTCACAGACTTCCTGCAGCCCCAGCTGCTCTCAGCAGTGCTGAGGGCAGGAAATGGGGTGGCCCTGGAGTGTCACCTGGGCTCCCCTCACCAGCTGTGTGGCCTTGGGCTCCATTTCCCTCTCAGGGCCTTCATGTGCTGAATAAAGGGGCTGCCAAGCCCCATCCTTGCATAAGTGAGGTCTGGGCATGAAGGGCGCAGCACTGCGTGGGGATCCAGGTGGTGCTCAGGGAAGGCGGCTTTTTCCCCTTCCCCAAAGCCACTGTCATCCCCAATTGCAAGGTCAGGGAGAGGGCCTGGGGCTGACCCTGCCAGTCTAAGGAATCCAGGAGCTGTGGCCTGAAGAGCTGCGGCCCCTGTGCTATTGGCTGTCTGCCCCCTGAGCCTAGGACAGAGTCCTCAGCCACGGCCCTCAAGCTGGCATTCGGGGCCCCCTGCAGTCTCCCCAGTCTGCCTTCTCCCCTTGTCCAATGCAGCCTTCTCTACCTGCGCTGGCTCCTGGGCAGCCCTCATTTGGGCTCAGAGTGGCCCCTGCCATGCCTCGCTGCCATGCCTTGCTACCCTGCCTCTGGCAGGGGTGGCCTTCCTGCCACAAACCCCATTACCTCAAGGCCCAGTGGCAGTGCCCCCACCCTGTCCTGCCTGCCCTCAGCACGCACCCAGCCAGCATCTCAGAGCACTCTTGTGTGCTGCCTGAGCTGGGTTCTGGCATCACATCTCTCGCCTTCATGGCTAGAGCTGGCCACAGGGAGTGGGGTGGTTATGATCTCAGGGGATGAGGACCAGATGGGGCAGAGAACAGGAACTGAGGCCCCTGGGGGCCTAGAACCAAGGACGGATGGCCCAGGAGGCTCTGGGCTTGCAAGGTCTCCCAGGGGCGGGTATGAGTGGGCTGCAGGGAGTGGGCTATGGGGGCTGGTTAGGTGGCTGAACTGGAAGCTGTCCTAAGTGAGGAGTTTTCTGCCACCAGTGAACAGTGGAGGGGCAGCTGGGAAGGTGTCTTGGACTTTGAGACCTGGAATTCCCAGGATGTTTTGCTGGTCTGTGGGATAGTTGGCGGGACAGGGGGAAAGCCGGGAAACTCCAGAGTGTGCGGTCGCTGCAGTGACACAGCATGGCCACATCCATTTGCTGTGGAGGTGGGGTTGACAGAGGAGGGAACCGAGGCCCAAGAGGTGAAGCAGCTTGTCTGAGGTCACCCCGGGCGACCAGGATGCAGGCCTGCAGATGTGCACTTTGGAGCTCTGCCTGGAGCTGGGGTGGAGGAGCCTGCCTGCTGCCTCGTGCCCTCTGCCGGGCCTGAGGGATGTCCCTGGCACAGGGCTGGCTGCTGTCCTCCCGCTCTTCCTCCCCAGGGAGGTCTGCTGGAGCAAGCAGGGCCCAGGCGGCAGGTGGGGGCTGTCAGCAGTGGCAGTGGCATCAGGAGCAAGGCCAGGAGGCTGGAAACAAGCCACTTCCCAAAATGGCTGTGATAACCACGGGGCAGGAGGGCCCAGCCAAGCCTCAGCCCTGACAAGCACAGCCTGCAGCCGGCCTCCCTCCCCACTGGGCCTGGGCTTAGTCCCTGGTTTCTGCTGACAGCCTGTAGGGCCCACTCTGTCTAGGCTTTGTGGCCCACCTGGGAAGTGGGAGGCTGGCCTGGGAGATGGGACCTGTGACTCAGAACCCGAGGCTGTGTACAGCCCCTGTGGCTGGAGGTGGTCACGGAGGTCTGGCAGGACAGATGCACTGGGGCAGGGGGCGGTGGCGGGAGTCGGGGGCAGAGGCCGCTGCAGGTTGGCAGGAGGCCCCGGGACCGCAGTTCTGTGCCAGGATCTGTCGGGGAACACCAGGGGTGAGCAAGGATGGAGATAGGATGGCAGGGCGTCGCCCTGGGCAGGCTCTTTAACAGGCATGTGAGGGGGTCAGGGTTGGGTCTCAGGACCTTTCCTCCAGAAACCTCAGCCCAGCAGCACCCGTTCTCGAGTCCTGGGGTCGGCCGTGAGTAGGTGGGACAGAGACACCAACAGTTGGAGACCTGCAACTCCGGTTTGGGAGCCGCTCCAAAAACCGGGGCTCTCTGCTTGGTGGAGAGCTGCTGGAGCCTCCTTAAGGTGGTTGGGGTGGGGAGCCAGGTTCTGGGTACCCCAAACCACTGATTCTGATGCCTCTCTGCCCCCCCCCACTCCAGGCTGTGAGCGGGACCGCCTGTCCTTCGGGTTCTGTGAGACACTGCGCCTACTGGGCCGCTGCCAGCTGCCCACCGTCCGCACCCAGTGCTGCCGCTCGTGCTCTCCGCCCAGCCACGGCACCCCCTCCCGAGGCCATCAGCGGGTCACCCGCCACTGACGGTGCCAGGATGCACAGACCGACCGACAGACCTCAGTGCCCACCACGGGCTGTGGCGGAGCTCCCGCCCCCTACGGCCTAATGGTGCTAACCCCCTCTCACTACCCAGCGGCAGGCTGGGGAGCTCCTCCCCCTCGAAAAAGGTATATTTTTATTCTAACAGTTTGTGTAACATTTATTATGATTTTACATAAATGAGCATCTACCATTCTAAAGCACAGTGTGACTTCATCTTGGATTTGGGGAATCTTAAAAGTGAGAAACTCTTCCTCCGACCCCTCTGCCCAAAACTCCACCGCTGCAGCACCTCGGCAGGCGCGGCTTTTCACCTGCTCCTCTGGGGCAGAGCTGCAGGGGGCAGCGTAGCAAACGAGTCCCTGAGAGCATGGCATCTGGTGAGGCACGGAAGGCCTCGGAAGCCGGGGGGCTGCTGCCCAGGGAGGCCTGTCTGCAGAGGGTGGGGTTCTGGGGGCAGGAGGGTCTTCTGGGCAGGGGCACAGCTTGGCCCTTACTTGCTGCCTGCCTTCAGCTCAGGCTCCCAGCCTTCCCTGGGGCCCCACTCTGTGGTCCTCAGAGACCTGTTCCACAGGGATTGAGCCCACCTTGTCACTTGCAGGGACTGCCCCCTGGAGTGGTGGGGACTGGGGCCCCCATGGGCACCTCCCTGGCTCTGTCTGTTCTATCTGTTGACTCTTCTGCAAAAAGCGGGCAGAGAGGGGAAGAGCAGGCTGGCCAATTTTGCCCTACTGTGTCCCCATGTGTCCCTTCATCTCTGTGCCCAGAGATAGGGCTGGGCTAATTGCCACTGCCTTGGAGTGGCCCCTTTCCCACCACCAGCCCAAGCAACAGGTTCCTACCATGCTGATCTATGGTCCAGCACCTGGCACCTGCCTACCCACAGCCCCTTCCCCTCCCATAAAATCTAGTCCCATGGAGCCAGACAGTGGTGCCCACAGCTGGGAACAGATGGGCATGAAGGTGCTTTGAAGAGGGTCCTGGCCTGACCAGGGGCGGGAGGCTGGAGAAGGGGCGGACACTGTCCTCCCAGGCCCAGGCCCAGCCCTGGATCCGACCCTGGCCTCTGGCTGTGAGCCTTAGACTCAGCCGTTGACAATTTCCTCCTCAGCCCTCCCCCTGGAAGGTGTTACGCCCCTTCTACAGGTGGGGGACACTAAGGTTCAGAGAGGCCACCCTGCAGCCTACAGGGGTCACCTTTCACATTCTACTCTCCAGGGTATGACATCCCTGGACGAAAAGCAAGTGTAGCCCTGGAGCCTGCATGTGGCAGCCGCGGCCGCTCAGGGCTGGGTGTATGCTGGGGATGGAGAGGACACCACTGAAAATCACTCCTGGCTGGGCGCGGTGGCTCACACCTGTAATCCCAGCACTTTGGGAGGCTGAGGTGGGCGGATCACCTAAGGTCAGGAGTTTGAAACCAGCCTGGCCAATGTGGCGAAACCCCATCTCTACTAAAAATACAAAAATTAGCCGGGTGCAGTGGTGGGCACCTGTAATCCCAGCTACTTGGGAGGCTGAGGAAGAAGAATCGCTTGAACCTGGGAGGCAGAGGTTGCAGTGAACTGAGATCACGCCTTTGCACTCCAGCCTAGGCGACAGAGGGAGGAGACTGCGTCTCAAAGAAAAGAAAAGAAAAGAAAAGAAAAGAAAAAAAATTACTCCTTAGGGACTGAGACCAAGAAAGAGCATCAGAGGCTGAACCCCTTGGTGATGAGCGTCTGTCCCAGGACTTGGAAGGGAGGGAGGGGAACGTGGCCAGGGGGGCTGCCTGCAGGTGCCTGTCCTGCTGCTCCTCAACTCAACATGCTCGCCTCATTTCACACCAACACGCCCCATTCTCAGAGGAGGAGCCCAAGGCTCTAAGAGGAAGTAACTGGCCCAAGGACACATGCCCTAGTGACACAGGCCCATCCTAGGCGCCGACTGCCCACCTCCAAGTTCCAGGCCACGCTGAGCAGGTGAAAGAGGGAGAGGGCCCCGAGCAGGCCCCAGCTATGGCTTTGCACAGAAAGGGCAGCCTGCCAGAGTTCACGCAGGAAAGCAAGTTGCTGGGAAGGCTAGCGTGAGTCCCAGCCCCGCTGTGCTGACCGAGGGTGGAGGAGCGTCAGGCGTGCTTCCTGTCTGCCTGCAGCAGCCAGGCTGGCCCAGCAAGACCTGGGGACCCACGCTCTGAGTCATGGGTTCCCAGGCCTTAGTCAGAACTGCCCCTGGTGGCAGTCCCTTCCAAGGGGTAAGGAGCAGGGCCTGTCGACTTGCTCCTGACCCACACACTGAACCAGTCCCTAGGAACATTATCCTGGGCATGCCGTACCTGTCGTGCAGTCTGAGTCATGCTGCCAGGGCAGGTATCCAGCTCCCAGCCTGGGAGTGCTGAGAGCCAAATCCACTGCAAAGCAGGGGTGATAGTCAGGGTCCCACCTCATCTATCTGTCGGCAATCCAGTGGTATCTAGGTGAGAGTCCCATACACACGGTCATCCCACAACACACTCCACACTCCACAGGCCAGGTGGGGACACACAGCCCCCTTCCCTCCCTCCCAGGTACCACCATAGCTGCTAGTGTGTGACCGAAGGCAGGGTCCCTGGCCCCCGCTGAAGCACTATCGCCGACCAGCAGGCTCACACACCTTGGCCTGTTGCTCCTAGGGGTCGCCTGTGCTATTCAGCCAAGGGGACCACAGTGCCTGCTGGCCCAGCTGAGCTCCGCCTAGCGAGCCCACCTGCCTCTCCTGCCATGGACTCTCCCTCTTCTGCTTTTCCCAGCAGGAAGGGCCCAGCCTCACCTATGCAACCTGCAGCCCCACCCCCGCCAACCAGTTGAGGCTCCCCTCTTAGACTTATAAGTCTATGGCCAGTGGCATCCGGCTACCTGCCCTCCCTGCCTTCCCCAGGGTCCCTTCAGAGGACCCTGGGATTTCGGACCACCCAGAGGGGCCTCTGGCACTCACTCCAATCATCCATCCCTTATAGCTTCACCATTTTTGGTTCAAGCAGTGTTCCCTTTCTATCAGGCCTGGTGGCTGTTGGGTGGGGCTCCCCAAGCAAGAGGTGGCCCTGGGCCGTGAGTTGGAAGACAGGGTGACCAGAGAAGAGAGAAGCCCGAGGGGGCTGAGCATTCGTCTGAACTATGGGTGGACTGCCTGGGTGCCATGAAAGAGGCCAGCGTGTATGAGCTGGGGAGGGCCGCCGCAGCCCCCAGGCACTACCTATGAAGCTCCGGCTTCTCCCTCCATCTTCCTCCCCTTTCCCTTCCAGCCCCTCTTTTCCAGGAACCTTGCCATGCCCACACCTACGCCCTCCCCTCCCCGGCCCTCCACAGCTGCTGCAGCGCACCCATACTCTGCACTTGCCTCACCAGCTCTGGCTTTTCTCTAACCCGTTTTCTCTCTGCTTTCTCTCCAACTGCCAGCTGATCGGGTCAGGCAAGTCCATCCCATCCTGAGAGCCCCAGGCCCCACTTCGACCTCTAAACACATCCCTCCTCTTCTCAGAGACCTCCCTTTCCAAGCCTGCCTGGGCGGGTGTCCTGTGACTTGACAGTGGCTCCCCCAGCCCCAAAGCCAGCCCCCTTCATCTGTGACTTAAGTCTGTTGTAGCGGTGAGCTGACACGTCCAGGTTTGACCATTGCTGAAAACTTGTGCCCCCTCTGTGGTATGCCTCTGCCCTGTTCTGTAAATAGCTATAAATTCTCATATATATACACATACACATACACACACACACACACACACACACATATATATATACATATATACATGTGGTCGACTGCCTCACCTCTAGAACTGGGAATCAGTCCCCGTGCTGTGCTTGTGGAGTCTTGTAGCCCAGCAAGAGGAAGCTGTCTCCTGACATCGCCCCTCCAAAGTGCACCACCTCCAGTGAGCTTCCGGGACATGCGCGGCCTGTGGACAGCCAGCCCCTGCCATCCCTCCCGCCCTTCTAGCCAAGCATGGCGGCACTGTGCAGGCAGCCGTGTGGCCTGACAGTCTCTACCAGTCCTGCTGTCCCTCGGCTGAGAAACCCATTTCTGAATGACAGAGAATGTGTCCTCTGCTGGCTGTGTTCTCTATGGAGCTCAGGGGAGGGAAAAGGCCAAGCCATTTTTAGGGTGCTGTTGGCAGCAGTGAAAAGGTCACACCCTTTTCAAGGGACACTTTTCCTGGAAAGTCCCTGGAGCTTAGCTGGCTCTTATCCTGTGAAGCCGGCTCTGGCCACTAGGGCACAGGGCCCTGAACTCAGCCTGGAGGGAGCCTGCGGGGCAGCCGGCACTCTGGAGGGACAGACAGGCCACCCGGTGCAGACAGGAGAGGGAGGCAGGGGGATGGAATGGAAGACACCTGGGGTGGATGGAAGTCAGTGCCCTTGGGCACTGGTATCTGTCTTCCTGACCACAGCTAGATCAGGCTTCTCAACCTGTTGGCTGTCAGGGCCGGACTATACTCCATAGGCGCCATGGCAGTCCTCGTGAAATGCACCAGGTGTCACCAGGCAGCATACAGGTAACAGGCCTGGAAGATTCCCCACAGCCCAGCTGGACATGCTGAGACACTCTGGGGCTCCTCGTTGAGTGGGAAAAACTGCAGGCCCCAGTGAGGGAAACGGGAACATGCCAGGCCGAGCAGTATGGCTAAATCCATTTATTCCAAAATCAAAGCAAAACAAAAACAAAAACAAAAAAACAAAACAAAACAAAAAAGGGGTCCCATCACCAGGGAGCCATGACCCCATCCCCGCCCCCATCATCGCTCCTATGCTAACAATGAATAAGTTTCCCAGCCGCGAATAATTATAAGAACCTCTTCCTCATATACCAGCTGCAACCTCCGCTAGGTACGATACAGAATGTTACACAGCTACAGTATGTACACGGGGGAAGGGGGGGCACCCCCAGCAGCCTGTGCCCTGGCCTGGTCTACAGTTAACTCCACTGTCCCGCCTCAGCTGCCTCTCTGAGTAAGAAGATGGGAGCCCCCCTGAGGGAAAAGTTGCTTTGGTGAGAGTAAGGAGGCCGTCAGACCTCCTCCAAACAAACCAACTCCACCAACCTCTGGCTCTTAAATAACATCATCATCCAGAAATGTAAGGACTCAGCCTTGGTCAAGGTGGTAAAGGGTCTGTTTGTCTCCCTCCATTAGACAAGGGTCTTGTCTTGCTACCCTAATGGTAAAGGGCTGACTGGGGAGGGGTTGTAGGGACATGGTGGGGGTGAAGACTCCAGACCCACTTCTCCAGGCTTATGCTGACAGGGGCCTGCTTTTATTTATTTTTATTTTTATCCCATGATGTTTTTTTAAATCCCGTAACTTCTTTTTCAGAACTTTTAAAAAAAACTTTTCATAAAACTTTTTTTTTTTTACTTTTTTCCCACAACTTTTTTTGCCACAACTCTTCCACAGTATTTTTTATCCCGTAACTTTTTCATCCCACAACTTTAATTCCTGTAACTTTTTTAGTTTGTGTTCTTTTAATAAACACACTTACATGGTTACAATTTTGTAAGAATAAAAACCGATTATCTCATGCCAAGCATGCCCAGCATTTGCACAGTCTCAATACCTTTAATACTATAGTTTTGAAGACACACAAAATTTTTAGGCAAAACAGCACCTTGAAACCATCTAATAATTTATTACATTGCAGTAGCATCACAGAAGCAGTCAATAATGCCACTTTAGACAAAAATCAGTATTTCCATCATGCATTCTGTGTATAAGAATTCATAAATCGGTAAAAGTCATTCTAAGAAAACTTGGCAAATACAGCTTGGACTGGAATTGGCATTTCTTTCTCTACTTTTCCTTCCCCTAGATTCTTTGTTTTAAGCTACAGTATTCGTATTTTAAGATGTTTTAAATTATTTTAAGACATTAATATAGCAGTTACATTTTTGAATAGTTATTTGAAAGTGACTGTAAGATAAAGTTTTAGAGAATCTATTTTGGATAGGGTTGATTTACATTTTCACATTTTCTAAAAATCAGCTTTGGTTTTAGAACTGATTGTTTTTCATTTCAGGAAAACCTATCAGGTTTAATCTATTACTTTAAAAATAATTATCATATATTGCAGTCTTTAAATAGGTATTTTGATTCTTTACTTCCCACAGAAATTCAAATTTATTCAGTTGAACTCACATTTTAAAATTCTATCTTTCTGCTGAACTCTAACCTTCTAATGTTGCCTTCCAAGCAAATTGAAAGCTGCCTTATACTGAATGAGGAAGAGAACAAATACTTGGCTGAATGAGGTACTGCAAGAGACTGCGTGCACTTTGAAGAAAGACTTGAGTTATTGTCATAGGATTTCCATCCTCTTTAGCTTTTTCTTAAACATATGACAAAATACCTACACAGAGAGTGGTATTTGAGTTAATATAGTACATTTATTTTTCAGACTGACATTCAGCTTAAATATGCCAGTATGTGATTTAATCCACAGGTGCCTGATGAACACATTATTGTCAGATTGGTTACAGATGCTGAACGCTATCTGAAGGTCATTCCTAGTCATTTATACGTGTCAGGGTAAAAGTGAAGTGATTTGAACTATAAAAATACCTTTGAAATAATTTATCAATGTATTAGATAAACTCAGTTTCAGAATGATAAAGAAAAACTGTTAGACCAAATAATGTGGCTAATTAACAGTGGTACGATTTCTAGCCTGAGGGTTCAAAATGGACTTAAAGTAACTGTCTTTAAACTGAACTCAAAGAATGCAAAAGCAGCAAGTTCAGAAAATAAAAGGCAAGAACAGGACCTTAAGTCCATTTTAAACCCTTGGGCTGGAAATCCTACCACTGTTAATTAGCCACATTATTTGGTCTAACAGTTTTTCTTTATCATTCTGAAACTGAGTTTATCTAATACATTGATAAATTCATACAATCTGGAAGAGTCAGTTGAAGTCACAAGGGCTCAATATTTGCAATCTTTAAGTGAATGCAGGCAATTCTCTTATTCAATCTGTAAAATCGTATTATTGATCTCCTATTAATGTCACATTTATAAAAGTATCATGAGGATGCCCAATGCTAAAAGCGGAGATGGTCTAGTAACTAGAAATGCCCACCCCAGGGAGCACAGATACATCTCTCCCTACATCCTAATGATATGATGTATTTTGGAACACAGACATTAGAACTTCATGAAGTTTTAGCTGTTGATTCTTCCCCAAGCATCATCCAGTTATGATATAGGCAACATATGACTGAAACAATTCATTGATCATGCACATTAACATAAATATTACACAAAATATGCCTCTAACTGAAACTGAGAGGTATAAAAACATATTTCACTCTTCGTAAAGAACTTTGTGAGGAAATATAACTCCGTGATTGTATAGACACTTTCCTCATGACACTTTGACATTCACAAACAGTAGATTGCGCTGCAGTTTGTAAACATTTTAAGTTGCATAAACTGCTCCTTGATTTTCAAATGTAGTATAATACTGTCTACTAAAATTCCTTTTTGTTTCAACTAAGTACTCTCACATATATTAGTTTATAATAATGTTTGTTATTATTTTTAAAGTCTTTTCCATTCAAGAAAAAGAATTCCTATGTCAGATGGTTGAAGACTAGGTATTAGCCAGAGAGGTCTAGATGGTAAAATCCATCTTCTAGCTTCAAGTAAGCTCCATGAACATAGAGGAATGCCAGGTGTCACACAGCTTTCCTTCACTCGAATTCATTCTTGACTAGAGCCTGTATGCCTGTTCCAGGGACATTTAAACTCTTAAAGGATTTCTTCTGATCTTTACTAAATACATTAAGGAGAATGCCAACCAGTGCCCTTTTGTGTACTGGGACATGTAGTCATGTGATTAAAACAGGGAACACGAACTCTGACTTTAAAATGTATTGTAGATATAAATGCTCTCAGCTAGAAAAGGTTTTCCACATCCACAGTCACGATGGGAGCCTTTCATTCCTCAGAAATAATCCCCTTTTAGGTCATCAAAAAAGAGTACAACTGCCACAGCTCATGATGCAATATCTTCATGAGCCCAGAGCACATGCAAATCCTAAGGGAACTACCGTAGTACAGTGCTCATTCTTGGCACCAGAACAAATGAAACATATTCTATCCTGCACACACCTGCCAGAGCAGGCCACTTTCCTCTTCTGGGAGATTTAAAAAGCTCCCCAAAATGTTATTACTCCCATCCCCAATACACAGAAAAAGGGGGAAAGGCTGTTTCCAGCGCTCCACCTTTAAACAACTGTAAATGTCAGTACTCACAGTGGCATATTACAAAGTAATAGACCGCGCACTTGAGGGCAAACCACATATTGAGCTAATGAAGAGCTCACTGTGATTAGGATTCGATCAAACATAACAGCAGAACATAAGGAAATTTTATTTGAATTCCGTAATGAATATACAGGCTGTACTAACATTAAAAAAGCATGGCAGCCTATCCCAAACCAGCAAGAACAGTTGTGTGCATATAGTGGGTCTTTGTGTGTTTGAACTCCCATCACATAAGGGCAAACTCGATATGCATGCTAGCGTCCTATAATTATCAAATTTAAAAAATGCTAAAGGATGCCAGAGTGAACATGAGGGAAAGACCCACTCTCATTTAACTTTTTACAAATAAATTTAAACTATAAATTAGAAACACAAATAAATTTAAACTATAAATTAGAAACACAAATAAATTTAAACTATAAATTAGAAACACAAATAAACATAAGTGGCTCTAACATTCAAATGAAGTAAATGAATTGTGTAGGATATTAACCCCTTAAACTTTTTTTTTTTTTTTTTAATTTCTTGACCCGCTCTTAGATGATGGTGATGTTTAGCTCTCTGTTCTCGGCGGCCCGAAAAGAATGGCATGCAGCCTCTCCTGCTCCTCCTGCCGCCTCTCCTGTACCAACAGCTTCTCCACTCAAGCCTGGGTGCTCCTGGGGAGTCCTGCATTAGAGGAAGCAGCTGCTGGATCTGCTGTGCAGTGGGGTTGTCATGGGGGAGAACCCTCCCTGTCCTCTCCCGGTGCAGCCTCCATGCTATCAGTGAGGCTCAGCTCACTAAGATCTTCAGAGAGAGGGAGGGGGGTGGGAATCTGAGCACAGTGCGAGCCTCCCCTGCTCCTGCCTGCCCACCCCGCCTGAGGGCTCTACTCACCACCCTGCTTGTCCGCACACCCAAGCTCCTGTGGGACTGGGGCTCCAGGTACTGGTCTGGCTGCTGCTGCAGACTCGGAGCCTCTTGGCTCTTCAGCTCCACCTGCCGGAAGACCCTGGGCATGAGGACATGTGGTGGCTGGCTTCCAGATTCCTGGCCCATTAATAGGGTAGCGAGGGCACTGTGGGGCTCTGTGGCCTGCCCAGGCCCCTGGCCCCTTGCTCCAGGCCTAAGAGACTGGCTCCCTTGCCTAGAACCCCATGCCTCCTTCCCTAGCATCAAATCTCACGTCCTTTCTCCCAGCATTTAAACTGTAGGCCACAGACTGGTGGAAAAGCAGGCGGAGCCAACCACCATCTGCTAAGTGTGCTACATGCCTAATGTTTCCACGTATTATCTCATTTAATCCTCAGCACCTCTGCAAGGAAAAGGCTAACTTCCTTTTGAAGTTAAAGAAACAGAGACTTAGAGATGCAAAGTAGTTGAATTATGACCAGTGGAACCGAGGCCGGAATCCAGTTTGAATCTAAGGAGTCTTTTTTGTTTTTCTGTTTTGTTTTGTTTTGAGAGAGTGTCACTCTGTGTCCCAGGCTGGAGTGCAGTGGTGCAATCTCAGCTCACTGCAACCTTCACCTCCCGGGCTCAAGTGATTCTCGTGTCTCAGCCTCCCGAGTAGCTGGGATTACAGGCATGCACCACCAGGCCCGGCTAATTATTATTATTATTATTTTTAAGTTTAGTAGAGATGAGCTTTCACCATGTTGGCCATGTTGGTCTCAAACTCCTGACCTCAAGTGATTGTCCTGCCTCAGACTCCCAAAGTGCTGGGATTGCAGGCGTGAGCCACCACACCCGACATAAGGAGCCTCTTATACCACTGTCTCTTCCTCTGTGATTGGGGGGCTCCATGCCTCTAGCTGGGATGATGATGTCCAGACCTGGGAGGACCCCAGGGCTACCCACCTCTAAAAGTCAGAGGGCAGGAAGCAAGAAACAGTCATAGGACTGCCCCGGAGGGTGCTGGGGTCACCTGTCCCCAGGCTGCAGCTGCCTGTGGCCTGGCACCTCCCCTCCCCAGAGGCTGGTGCCCGCCTCCCACATCTTCTTGGATGGGTCGGAGGTTACAGTCTCTTTCAGCTCACCCGACTTCTTCAGCTCCTTTACTTGCTGCTCCGGCTGCAGTGTGCTCTTGTTCTCGTTGTTCTGGACAGAGAGAAGCAATCAGTGGCCACCCACTAAAACTGGAGACCCCAGAACTTAGTGTCTGCCTCCCATGGCACCGGGAAGGGTGGAGGCAGGTTAGAAAAATATCCCCTCTCTCCCACAGCCATCAGAGCAGGGCTCTGGCTCACAGATGCCTTTAGAAGTACCATTTCATGTGAAGGCTACAATGCCCCATTTTACAGGTGGGGAAACAAAGGCCTTGAGGGCTAGGGAAGAGGGCAGCCTCCCCAGGTGGGGCAACGCACCAGCTCCTCGAAGCCGCTGCGTGGCTCGGCCCGCTGCTCGTAGAGGGCTTCCCACCCCAGCTCCAGCATCCTCTCCAGCTCCCGCAGCCTCTCCAGCTCCTGCAGAGTCTCCTGCTGCCACAGCCTCTCATCCTCTTGCCGAAGCCTCTCCTGCTCCAGGAGCTCCTCCACCTCGTCCAGCAGCCTCTCCCTCTCCAGCAGCCTCTCCTGCTCCTCCTGCCGCCTCTCCTGTTCTAACAGCTTCTCCACCTCTTCCAGCAGCCTCTCCTGCCCTGGCAGCTTCTCCCATTCACACAGCCTCTCCTCCTGTTCACGTAGCCTCTCCTCCTGTTCATGTAGCCTCTCCTCCTGTTCACACAGCCTCTCCTCCTGTTCATGTAGCCTCTCCTCCTGTTCACGTAGCCTCTCCTCCTGTTCACGTAGCCTCTCCTCCTGTTCACGTAGCCTCTCCTCCTGTTCACGTAGCCTCTCCTCCTGTTCATGTAGCCTCTCCTCCTGTTCATGTAGCCTCTCCTCCTGTTCATGTAGCCTCTCCTCCTGTTCATGTAGCCTCTCCTCCTGTTCACATAGCCTCTCCTCCTGTTCATGTAGCCTCTCCTCCTGTTCACACAGCCTCTCCTCCTGTTCATGTAGCCTCTCCTCCTGTTCACGTAGCCTCTCCTCCTGTTCACGTAGCCTCTCCTCCTGTCTCCTGTTCAGGAGACTCAACATCTGATTGTTTTCCACCTCAGCCTGGAGCTGTCTTCCCACACTCTCTAGCTCCTTCCGTAGGTGGTTGGTCTCATCTTGTAGCTGCTCCACCTTAGATGGCCCTGCTGGGGGCTCTGGGGCCAGGGGTTCAGCTGAGAAAGGAAGCAGGCAATAAGGGCCTCTGGATTCTCAAAAAAAAAAAAAAAAAAAAAAAAAAAAAATCCTCCCTTCGGTGCACAGCTCCTCCTCTCAGGCTTCCCAAACTTGGCCTCACTGCTAATGACTCCTCACACCCAGATGGTAGCCAATCTTCCAAGTCACTTTCAGATAGAGAGCACTGTGGGTGGCGGACAATGGGCACTCCTCCCTCTTTACTGATGGGGACACTGAGGCTCATGGAGATGACAAGACTTGTCCTCTCCTGGCACAGACCTCTTTCCCTCTGCCTCAAAGCCCTTGCATCCACCCACCTCCCTGGGGCATTCTAAGTCACCCCCACAGCCCTCTAATGCCAGTCCTGCTGCCAGGTCATGCCAGCCCCATCTTACCCGTCTGGTTTTTGAATTTGAACAAGCTCCTCACAAGCTTCTGTACCCGATGTGTCTTATGCTTCTTCTCCTCCTTAGATGTGCGAACCTGCCCAAAGCAAAGGGGGAAAAGGGCCCTGGAGGGAGGGGCTGGTGAACCTCTAGAGACAGAGTTTGAGAAAGGCCCACCCCCCTTCGGCCAGTTTGTGATTTGGAAACGTGCATTCATTCAACAAACATTTACTGAGCATGTACAGGCCAGGTACAGTTCTTCATAGCAGAGATATAAAACAGCAAAGGACAGACAGGAGCCCTTGGCCCTGAGGTTTCCATTCTAGGGGCCTTTAAATCTCTGACTTTCAGAGCTAACCGAGACCTTTGATACTCTCTACCTCCTCCAGAAACACGAGCATAAAAAGGAGAGATGGCTTGTCCAGACTCAAAAAGCAAATTAGGCACTGAGGCAGGGCAGAAATATGGACCCCTGACAACCAGTCAGGCTAGTGCTTCCCGGACAGGTGACAACCCCAGGGCATGTGTGGCAAGGACTAGAGCAGGGGTGTCTGGAGAAGAGAGAGTCAGCAAAGAGGGCAGTGCAGAAGAGCCATGCTGCATGTTCTGTGCTCTGGGGTCCCTCCAGGTGAGACCTGGGTGCCCAGCTCCCCATTTGCCCATGGCATCGGGGGCCCCTAGCCCCTTTCTTCAGGGCCCCAAGAGGAAACTGGAGTCTGGGATTGACCAGCTGTAATCAGGGGACCCCACTGGACTCTTACCGGTGAATTGATGTTTTCAGTGAGTTGACTGATTATTGCGGAGCTTGAATCCAGGGCCACTGCTAGTTCTTGGTACTGGCTCTGAGGTGCATGCAGAGAGAAGGAGTTGGAGGAAGATTGTGGGGAGGGGTAGAGAGAATAATCATTAGGGCTGGTGGGGGTGTGTGGGCTGCCTCAGCTGGCAGAGGGGCAACAAGCCCCTGCTGTGGGAGGAGGTTGGAGGGCTGGCCTGCAGGGTCACTGCATCTCGGCCCAGGGCCTCTGACCTCCAGATCCTCCAGGGTAGCAGAGGATGCACGGCCCTCCCCGTAGATACCTGTTGCTGACTGCAAGAGATGAGAGTGCACATGGAGATGTTCTGTCCCCCCTCACTGTCTAAGCCCTCTGACTTCCTTTCTTCCCCCATCAACTGGCAAAAGCTTCTTTTCTGCCTATCTTGGACCCTTTTTCCCATAACTCCTTTGTGCCAACTTCTCTCGTGGTTCTTATCTCCCCACCATCCCACCCTGGGGCCCTTTCAGTGACTCCTAAAGGGACAGCCTGATGGCAAGTGGCTCTTCTCATTGGCCTGGCTTCCCCTTGAGACTGGGGATGAGGAAAATCAAACAGCAACGACCATTTCCTCGGTGTCCTGGGTGTTTGCAGCAGGCCATGTACTAAGGATTCACATAAAAGCAACAATAACGAATCTCATTTAAACTTCACAAATGGAAGTCAAAAAATACCACCTCTATTATACAGATGTGAAAAGAGAGGCCCAAAGACCTCAAGCAACTTGCCCTAAATCATATGCTAATCAATCCCAAATCAATCCTTAGCAGACGGAGAGGCAGGATTCAAATCCAGAATTCTTAACCAGTACCCAACAGTCCATCTACAATCTTAACAATTACCCTCTACTGCCCCTTGGGCCCCCTGTCCCCAGGAGCCTGGCCCGCCGAGACTCACATCCCCAGGTGAGTGGTAACCACCAGAAGTGGCTGTGTCAGGGCTACTGCCATTGATGTTCTTTTTCCTGTTAGCTCCTGCTGGAATGCCAGGGCTCTTCCTCTGCCAATATGCTTTTAACTGTGGGAAAGAAGAGCAGTAACACTCATGAGAATGATCAGCCCCTACAGCCACATCCTCCTTTACAGTTTTGACAAAATACTCTTATATACCATCTGATGTAATGCCACCAACAACTGTACAAGGTGTTGTCACAATCACTTAGTGACTGAGAGGGATTGATATCATGGATAGAAAAAAAAAAAAAGAAAGATCAAAAAAGGCAATACTGGAACTTAAACTCAGTCCTCTGACTCCAAGCTCTGGGGTTTTGCCATGAATCAGCAGCTGCCAGGGACCAAAACCAGGGGCAGAGGTAGAAAAGTAAACATGAAGCAGGCAGGAGCTGTAGGCCGTGTGGTTTAGAGTCACACATCCTCACAGGTCTGCTAGCGTGAAGAAGCGCACCAGTACCTCTCACACTTTCGTATCAATGTGTCCTCATGGCAGAAGGCAGCTTTTCTATTAAATCCGGGAATTTATCAGAAAGAGGACAACCCAAGCCTCATTTCAGAGCGAAGTCTGGTATACGCTTGGAAACCTATGTGTCTGTCATCCCTAAGTACATTAATGCATTTTCTCAAGAGAATCAAGGGAAAATGATGCTTCAGAAAGATGTCCCACATTTATCCTGTGGCACTCAAAGTACCCCAGGTTGAGACGATATGAGGAAGATTCAAGCTGTCAAGTTCAGTTTCCCAAGATCTATTCCACAGAAGATGAGCAAATCTCACTTCAGAGGCCACTGACTGAAGGGCAGTCTGGTCCCAGAACCGTGGAGAACTCAGAAAAAAATGTGAAAGTCTCTCTGGAAAGTAGAAGCCTGGGAAAAAAACCAAACCAAACCCATTCTCCCATTGCCACCCAGAGATACTGTGAACATTTTGAGCTCACAGGGGAAGTGTAGGCTTTTCCCACTGTCAATGTCTATGTGAAGGGAGTAAGGCATCCCGAAACCTCTTGCTCCTAGGTCCCATAGTCTCCACTCCCCTTCCAGCTGGAAATTTGTGCTGCAACCAGAGGAACCAGAAATGGGGTGAGAAAACTTAGGGGACCGGGTTGTACGATCAAAGGCCGGTCTTGCAGCAGTAATGACAGTTCCTAGGGGCACTGTGACATCATTGCATTCCACTCCTCCCAGGGGAGGGGACCACATCAGCGCGATGCCCGAGTCGCTGCTCCATGATGGGGGAGGGAAACACACGGTTTCGAGCCAGGTCCTCAGAGACGCCAGCGCAAGAAGCCTAGGGAGGTCGAGCTTGGGGCAGCAGGAGGGGAGGGCAGAGTCTGCAGTAGGGAGCCCCGGGAGTCACCAGCCCAAAGCCACCCAGGGATGACTGGTGAGGGCAGGGCCTGGGGCTGGGGGACCCAGGTCCTGGGAGACGCAAGCCCAAAGAGCCCAGGGAGGTTGGGCTTGGGGTGGCAGGAGGTGAGGGCTGATTATGGAGCAGGGAGCCCCAGGAGTCACCTGCCCAAAGTCACCCTGGGGTGATTGGCAAGGGCAGGGACTGGGCTGCTTGCTGAAGGCGTGGGGCTGACTGACTAGGCTTTGGTTGGGGGAGCCCAGAGGGGCTGGGGTTGGGGGTCCCCGTCTGGTATGCCTCAGGAGTGGTATGGACTCTGGCACCGGTCTTGTCATCGGAGGGGATCTGTGGCTGGGTTGGGGGCCATGACCTGGTGTGTTTTACCTTTTTCTTGGCTGCGGCCAATTTCCCCTGTTGTGTTTTTTCTGACATCGCGGGGTGGGGAGGGAGGCGGGGTTGGGGCCACATCAGCGAAATACCAGTGAGCGCTGCTCAATGCCTCCAGTCACCTACCAGGCAGCTGTGCAACTGAGCCACAGGTGGCGTAACCAGGGCACCAATGGAACGCAGAATAGGGGCGTGGCCTTGATGCTCCAAGCCCATTGGTCAGTGAGAAAGATGAAAGGGAAAGGAGGCGTGGCCAGGCAGCAGCATGTCCAGAGGGACCTGTGGCATCATAAGGAAAGCTGCCCAGGCAACCGCTGTCCCCGCCCACTCAGAGAAAGGGGAGGGGCCGCCCACTCTGGGAGAGGGGAAGGGCTGGGTTTTGCTTTAAAACTTTTAAAACTGTAAAAAATAAACTTTAAAAAATATATGTGTATATACTTTATATATATGTGTGTCTGTGTGTGTGTATCTATGTGTTCCTCCAGAGCTGTCTTCATTATGCAGCTTCTGTGCAAAGTCTGTGATTTTGGCCTATATTTTTCATCTTCAAATGGAGTACAAGAATTACCAGTATTACCTTAACTGAGATATAGATCCTATAAAAATGGAAAATCCATAGCATGCTTGATGATTAAGGAAGCCGACTATAGTATCCCACATTCCAATAAGACAAAATAATCACAACAATTTCTCTTTTTTGGAAAAATGTTTGTCTTATTCTCCTACATTATTGTTAAGATTTGTTTTAAAAACAAGAAACATGTCTAATATCTTTAAAAACACAAAGCTTTTGGGCCGGGTGCGGTGGCTCACGCCTGTAATGCCATCACTTTGGGAGGCCGAGGTGGGTGGATTGCCTGAGGTCAGGAGTTCGAGACCAGCCTGGCCAACATGAAGAAACCCTGTCTCTACTAAAAATAGAAAAACTAGCCAGGCGTGGTTGCGGGCGCCTGTAATCCCAGCTATTTGGGAGGCTGAGGCAGGAGAATCACTGGAACCCAGGAGATGGAGGTTGCAGTGAGCCAAGCTCACGCCACTGCACTCCAGCCTGGGCGACAGAGCAAGACTCCATCTCAAAAGAAATAAAATAAAATACAAAATAAGTAAGAACACAAAGCTTTCAATTTAATAACCACTTAAAGCTCTTTACTGGTTTAAGAGAAATACAAGGCCCATTTTTCTAGAATCACCTGGCCTCTCTAAGCCTTGCAAATGAAACTGAATTTCTCACTTGATACTTGGCTATCACTTGCAGTCATGAAAACCAAGAATTTGTTATGTCACTGTGTATTGCTTGTTACCTGAAATCCACACTAGGCTGGGATCAAGGGTTGAATCTTTCATGATTTTCTCCATAACCTGTGTGCTTCTTATCCCACACCAAACTAAGCTTTTTTTCTAGAGCTCTGCAATTTACAGTTAGTATATGAGAGCAGTTCTCAAAAATGTAGTCTCTGGACTAGCAGCTCCAGCAGCACCTGGGAACTTCTTATAAATACACATTCTCAGGCCCCACCCTGGACCTGATGAATCAGAAACTCTGGAGTAGGGCTCAGCAATCTGTGCTGCAGTAATCCCTCCAGGTGTTCAAGAACCTCTGGCATACAGCAGGTAGAAAAATGTGTTTCCTTCTGTAGATCCAAAACCAGGGATACTATACGTTCTGTCTCAATATGAAACAATGACATACAATTAAAAGACATAAATCTGCTTCCTGCTCTCACCTTTCAGCCAATGTGTTTTATTTTTATGAGTTAAATAAGAAAACAAGTGGCAATCAGAGATTTCGTCTAAATCGCATATTTACAGGTATCAGTTCTCATCCAGCCTGATCTTATCCAATATCATTTATATTCTCTTACATGTGAAGTTTTAGAGAAGGATCTTCACAATGTAAGACTCAGGCACACTAGGAGTTCTATAATAAAACACCAAGTAGATCAGAATGTCCAAACTTACTGGAGAAGAAAAGTGGAATCATTGGCTATATTTTCAAATGGCAATAAACAGGAAATTAAAGTTTTGAATTTTTTTTCACCTTCATCCTTCCAAGTTAATAGAATTAAGCCAAAATACTTGTCTTCCAAAGCCTCTAGCCAGGCAAAATTTTACTATATTACTTCTTGCTTTTCAATGGTTGTAAAGCAGATTCCTGGTAGGCATATTTGGTATACCTGCAAAGATGAAGAACTAAACAGTTCCATCTGTTCAATACTGAAACAAAAGTCCTGCAAACCTCGGATGGTGAGTGTAATACTTCAGCACTAGCACCAAAGCCTCAAATATGAAAAGATACCAAGAACACCACTAGCAAACAAAACTAAACTCTCGGCTGGGAGCTCTAGTTCATGCCGTAATCCCAGCACTTTGGCAAGCAAAGGCGGGAGGATTACTTGAAGCCAGGAATTCAAGACCAGCCTTGGCAGCATAGTGAATTCACACCTCTACAGAAAGTTTTTAAAATTAGCTGGGTGTGGCAGCACACTTCCCGGGGCTGCTGTGCCATTGCTGGAAACTTCTCTGTGGAGAGTACCAAGTACTTCTACCTGTAGCATTTTCCCTGGCTGGAATCCTGCAATTATCACAGTAGCCTGAGATCCAAGAAGGCAGGGCAGGAGCATCGTGTCCCCTTCCCAGCAGGTGCAAGGGAGGCTGGGGGGTGAGGCACAAGCCAGTGGGAGGGTGAGGAGCAGGAGGGATGCATGGTGAGCCTCTGTTGACTGCTTGCTGCCTCAGCTGGAAGGTCAGGACCCAATGTCTATTACAGGTTAAATTACAGAAGTATTTCAGATTTTGGATTTTTTTCAGATTTTGGAATTCGAAAATCTGAAATCCAAAAGGCTCCAATGAGCATTTCCTTTGAATCTGGCCTTCGAACATCATGTCGGCACTCAAACAGTTTTGGATTTTGAAGCATTTCAGATTTTGGATTTTCGGATGAGGGATGCTGTATTATCTTCTGAATGAGGCCACTCCTTCAGGAAAGCCCAGAGCTTGGGGACATGGAGCTGCAGACCAAAGAGGTGATTTCTGTAGTGGCTTTCAGTGCGGAAGGGCCTACAAAGTGGTTTAAAGCAAGCCACAAAATAGGAAACCCAATATTTAGCTAATGGAACTCTGATAAAACCTGCTCAAGATGTCTGTCTCTACTAATTCAGATGGAGCCAAGCCAAAGCATCATTATTATTTTAAAAAGGCACCAATCCCTCTGCAAAAGCACTGAATTATATCATGATACAATCATCAATTGTACCATGAATCACCAGCAGTGGCGGTCTTTTAGGGATATGAAGAAGGGGTTTTCACAATACATCGCATGACACACCATCTTCCAAATCTCTAAACATTTCTCTCCACAGCCCAGTCCTCTCCATAGTTGTCCAAATCCCTCCCTCTTTTCTCTTGTTGTCTCCAAAACTCAAAATCACGCTCTGACTTTCTATATCCTGCCCTCCCCTTCTTGGACCACCTGGGAAGCCCCCTGCTTCCCCAGGGTGTCCCCTCCTCCCCTTCTGGGATCAGTCATCTTTCCTCAAATGGACCAGTTCGGCCTCTCTTAGTTTCTCCAACTCTGCATCTCAACCTTTCTCCCTTCACTACACAATAATGTCCAGCAGGCAAAGAGCCCACAAACCTGGGAACCTCCCTTTCCAGAAGGGAGGAGAGAGGTGACTACAAATATTTGGTTATGATTTTCTTCCCTGCCACGCCTGTTTTCATGGGCAGTGCTGAGCCCCAGTCCCGGCAGAGCTCAGAACCAGGCTCTCATGAGCTGGGGCAAGTGGGGCCTAGGGAACCTCTGGGTTGAGGACCTTGCACCCCACTCTGCAGCTGCCCTGCTGATTTGGCTCATGCAACCTCTCCTCCCGGGCTCAAGCGATCCTTCTACATCGGTCTCCCAAGTAGCTGGGATTTGGGCTACCACGTTTGGCTAATTTTTGTATCTTTTAGTACAGATGGGGTTTCACCTGTAGCCCAGGCTGGTCTCGAACTCCTGGGCTCTAGTGATCTACCCTCCTCGGCCTCCCAAAGTGCTGGGATTACAGATGTGAGCCACTGCACCCGGCCTTGTGCCAGCTTTTAAATATCAACAAGGACAGATTAGAGAACAGTGGAAGAGGGTGAGCAGCATGATGAGGTGATACAGAAATAATTTCACATGAAGAACTGGGCATGCTTGGCCTTTTTTTTTTTTTTTAAGCCATTCTGGGTTGGGTGCTGAGGCTCACACCTGTAAGCCTGTAATCCCAGCACTTTGGGAGGCCGAGGTGGGTGGATCACCGGAAGTCAGGAGTTCAAGACCAGCCTGGCCAAAATGGTGAAACCCCGTCTCTACTAAAAATACAAAAAATTAGCTGCAATTGGTGGCATGTGCCTGTAATTCCAGCTACTCGGGCAGCTGAGGCAGGAGAATCGCTTGAACCTGGGAGGCGGAGGTTGCAGTGAGCTGATATCGTGCCATTGCACTCCAGCCTGGGCAACAAGAGTGAAACTCTGCCTCAAAAAAAAAAAAAAAAAAAAAAAGAAAGAAAGAAAGAAAAAAGAAAAGAAAATATATCTATGCACCAGAGCTCAACACTAGGTTAGGAGCATTTCTGAGATTTGGAGCTATTCAACTATGGAAGTTCCTGGCACATACATCAGGTATTCACAATACCCTTTCTCAGGTGTTTGGTCACTGCTAGTGAGCCTGCCTGGATCAGTGTTTCCCAAATGGCAGTCATTTGCATCTTTGCATTTTTGGGGCGGGGGGGTTGTGGGGGTATATCCCATACCAGATTTTTTAAAAATTGACATTAAAAATACATGTATAAAATGTGTAAAGTGCACTAATCTAAAGTGCACTGGATGTATTTTTTATTGATGTACATACTTTTGTTATCCATCACCCAGGTCAAAATACAGAATCAGCACCACAGAGGGTTCCCTCCTCCTCCTTCCCAGCCAATAATCTTCTCCTCCTACCTAACCAACTGTTCTTACTTCAATCACTGTCAACTAGTATTTTACATTCTTGAACTGCATATAAAGTGTCTCAAGTTTTACTTAACACTTTTCTTGAAAAACACTTGTTTTTTTGCCACTTTTTATTTGACCTAAGAAGTAACATTAATGAAACAATGATTTGATGTGATAGGCATTTCCCTCCTAATGAGCACTAAAACACTTAACTATTTGAAAAAAGAAGTTTCTCCGTGTACCAACTAATATATTCTCGTCGGCCGCCGTTGGTACACGGACCACATTTTGTTTCTCAAAGCAATCCGATGATTTCTGAGGTCCTTTGCAGCTTGAACACGGAACGACTGTGGTGATCGAGTAGCCAAAAGTTCACGGAATGCACTGTCACAATTGTGATTCCGCCATAGCGCCGTGCATCCATCCAACACTTGTTTAATACCTATATTTAATACCTAATACCTTAGACTGTCCTAGGCTGTGGACGCAGAAGACTCAACCCCACTTCCTGAGTTGAAGTGGGGGAAATAGAGGAGTAAATCATTTCACGATGTGTGGTTAAATGCTACAGCTCAGGTAACCACGAGCACACAGAGAAAGGGCAGTTTCTAGAAACAGGGCGGAGAGGAGACCGTGAGTGGGCATTTCCCAGAGCAGTCTCTGCCAGCCACCCTGCTGTGATCACTTTGCCACAGAGCAGCCCCGGCGGTCAACCTCAGCCTCCCTGAGCAACCTGAGCGCCCCGCCCAGGTGCCTTACTATTGGTCTCGTGGAGCGGGATGGGCAGCTCTGCCGTGCAATCCCAGCTCGCAGCCCTTGCTCCGCGTGTACTCACGGGAGGACTCGCAGACGTTACTGCCCTCTTGCGTGCCCCGGCCACCCCCGGGCAGCTTGTAGCCGGTGCGCGGGGTGGCTGGGACTACGTGCAGAGCTGTCGCGGAGCCGGAGCAGCAGCGGTGAAGCCCCTCGGCTCGGTCGAGACCGCCGTGCCCATCGCTCGCCTCGGTTGCCGCCGCTTTAGCCGCAGCCGCTGCTGCCGCCGCCGGGGGAGAGGCAGCCTATTGTCTTTCTCCGCGGCGAAGGTGAGGAGCTGTCTCGGCTGGGCCCGCGGGGGAGCCCCGGGAGCCGCACGGTGAGAGCGCAACTTAGTTGGCGGAGTTGGGGGAAGTTTTGTGATTTGAGGAGGGGTCGGGGTGCGGAGCGCGGCCCGTCCCCTGCGGCCGCTCGGTGGGGCGGGCCCCAGAGGAGGGTCGGGGGCTGCGCGGGGCTTCAGGGGCGGGCGGAACGGATGGGTAGCCGGGCGGCGCGGGGACCTCAGCTTTGCGGACCCCTCCTCCCTGCGCATCACCCTTCTCCCGCATTGTCTGCTTGGGGCTCGGCGCGCCTCCCACTCCGCAGCCCAACTTGGGGGCCGTCGCCGCTTTCCGGATGGGGGACGCGCCCGGCCGCGGATGGCCCCGAACCCTTGCCCCGGGTCCCCGGGTTGGCGCCGCTGGGGCGGACTCAGTCCTCCCCTGGGGCGGGCGGCCGCGGTGTGGAGTCCGCGCCGCGAACAAGTGCTGCGGGCGGGAGGGAGCGGCTCCCCGGGGCCGACGCGGACGGTAAACCTGTCCGGCGGCGCCCGCCTGCTGGGGCCTCTCCGCTGTTTCTCGCGGGCGCGGCCCGGCTGAAACTGCGACCGTCGGAGGCGAGCGGCCCTCTGGGACCCGTGCAGCCGGTCCACCTTGCAGCTATACTTTGAGACTAAACAATTTTTTTTTTTTTTTTGCAAAGGCAAACCGGTATGTGAAGTTGAAAAAAGCAAAAACCCTCAAATTTTCCTTCTTTCTTTCTTTTTTTTTTTTTAAATCAAGAAAGGGGGTAGATAGGTTTGTTTTGTTTTGGAAATAGTTTTTATAGCAGAGTGATACCGTCACATTTAATGATCCTACTGTGAATTCAAGAATTCACGATGAAAGTTGGATTGAGCGGTATTTTGGTGTTCATTCTTTGCTGATACTCATTAATGAAGTTAGTTGGAGAGTTTATTGCTTCAGTACAGTAAAAACCAGTGTGCCTTTTTTTTTGTTACTACTCCCCCCTCCCCGCGTTGTTTTATTTTTCGAAGAAGCAATTTATTCAGTTTTTCTAAGCCACGGGATTGCCCAGATGAGGACAAACGGTGCAGTTCTTGAAAGGTCATTATTGGCAAGTTTGTGAGGGAGCTAAGATGAGTTGAGATAAACCAGTGTTACTGTTCTTGTATTCTGTCGTGGACTCTTGGGGATTTGCAGGCTGCATTAAGTACAAGTCTGGTCCAGTTTTGGGTGCACGTATTCCACTGAATTTGGTTCGTGTGGCTTATTATATGAACATGATTCTGTTTCACTTCCCCAGATGGAACTAGCTTAAATGTCTATCATTTATAGTGACAAATGATCAAAATGGCTAGAGTGTCATTTATTAACTTCAGTTGTATTCCTTTACCTTACCTTCTGCTAAATGAAAAAGAAAAATTTGACAAATACTGTGTGCGTCAGTTTGCTCTGAGTGATTTCTCGTGCTAAGTGAGTCCTGTGGAGAAGCGTTCCTGGGCTTTTCTGGTTTGGTGGGCCTTGTGTTATAAAACCAATTTTCCTCACCTGATGAAGCTAAAGACAAATTTTCTTCAGGCACAGGCATTGCCGTTTTAAACTACAGAGCCACTTGTAGGATTCACAATACTCACTCAATGGCTTCCCTTCCTGGCAGTGTGGTTTTGTGTGTGTGTGTGTGATTGTGGGGAAGGAGGTTGACAGAGGTTGGAAGGGATTGTCAGGGAGGGACATCATGTAAGCAAGTACTAACAACATAACGTGACGAGGGCACCAGTTGCTTTCCTTCTGTGGGCGGTGATGGCATGTTGTACTGTAGGTACTATTGTTGTAGGATTTCTCACAGTTCGTTTGCCTTGACTAAATGGTAACTGCACACATACTATACTATAAATGGACTCCTCCTCTAGTCCTTTAACTCCTTGATGGCTGTGATAGACCTTATTTAACTTTGTACCCTCTTTGCCAGTGGTCTTAACATAGTGCAGGCACGGTATGTGTTTGAATTGGGTAAATTACTTTTACTGCCTAGTGGTAGCTGGTGTACACAGGAGAGGGCCACCAACTCTGGGGACTTGTCCAAAATGACAATTCCCTTGCAGATCTCTGATGAAATTTACTTTAAAAGGATTTCTAACCTTTTTTTTAATCTGTCGGTTATTTTTTGAAAAGAAGTGGGGCTTAACTAGTGCTCTAAGGATTTTAACAAGAGATTCCGATTTAGAAATCTGTCCCCCCTTTTGGTGAAATTATTATTTTTTTAGAGTCGGAATCTTCACTGTTGCCCAATTGTCTCCTGGGGACCCAAGCCGTCCTCCCACCTCAGCCTCCCACAGTATTGGAATTACAGACGTGAGCCACCCCACCCAGCTGGTGAAATTATTAAAATTGTAGTGAAAACTCTGCCTCCATTGTGAAATTGGAAAAAAATTAGAAATTTTAGAAGAAAGTACGCCCTTTGGAGCTAGGTAGAGTTCAGATCCCCACATTTCCATTGAGTAGTTGCATAGCCTCTCAGAGCTTCAGCTTCCTACTCCTTAAGGGTTAGTAACATGCTTTGCAGTGTTGTTAGGAATCAGTGAAACTGTGTGAGATACTTAACTGCAGTATCTAACATGGAGTAGGTAGCTATTTCCTGGTAGCTGTAATGATAATAATTTTGATACGTTTTTATGTGACTTAAGCATTCTGAAAAGTCTGATGCTTCTGAGTATGGAGGCTTAGCTATTTCTTTCATTAAAGAAGGGGCCCTGAGACTTGTGAGTCTTATCCAAATGCATTTCTTCACAGGTGTCAGATGAACTGAAGGATAATGGAAACAATAGCAAATTTATCTTCTCAGTCACCTGTGAGTCTTCCTTTGAGAGTGGGACTTGCAGAGTACTTGGTAGGGTAGAGCTCTTTGTGACTATGCTGTTTAGGAAATGGTGAGAGATGGATTGTTTTCAGTACATCAGTCATAAGAGGATATGAGTTAGTTCCAACTTTCCTTATTTTACCTTAGTCTTGACAAATAACAAGTATGGATTATGTCTGTATTTCTGAGACTTGTTTAAGGTAGAACTGGACTGGGTGTTAACAGTGTTAGTTCAGTAGAGACATGAGCAAATCACTCACTTTCCCTTCAAGATAACACTTTCAAGGTGCCACCATTTGCAGAAGAAAGCAGTGATTTAAAGCAGCTATACTAGCACAGTTTAGAATACTTACACTACCTGATGGAGTAGATACATTCTAGAAATATTTACCTGTAGTGGGAGTTGAACAGTGAGAACACACGGACACAGGGAGGGGGGAACATGACACACTGGGGCCTGTTGGGGGTTGGGGGGCTAGGGGAGGGATAGCATTAGGAGACATACCTAGTGTAGATGACGAGTTGATGGGTGCAGCAAACCACCATGGCACGTGTGTACCTATGCAACAAACCTGCACGTTCTGCACATATACCCCAGAACTTAAAGTATAATAATAAGAAAGAAAAATAAATATTTACCTGTTAAGGACATTTCTGTGTATTTTATTCCATCTTTCCAATAGTTTTCTTATGAAGAGATTATAGTAAACCTTTGAACTTAACAGATTGAGGGTAAACCTTTAAAAAATATGTTTGGTCACACTTACAGATTGAGGGTAAAAACATTCCTGACAAAGCTAGGCGAAGACACTTGGACTTTTTTTTTTTTTTTGAGACGGAGTCTCGCTCTGTCACCCAGGCTGGAGTGCAGTAGCACGATCTTGGCTCACTGCAACCTCTGCTTCCCCGGTTGAAGCGAATCTTCTGCCTCTCCCGAGTAGCTGGGACTACAGGCACACGCCACCATGCCTGACTACTTTTTGTATTTTTAGTAGAGACGGGGTTTCACCATATTGACCAGGCTGGTCTTGAACTCCTGACCTCGTGATCCACCCACCTCAGCCTCCTAAAGTGCTGGGATTACAGGCATGAGCCACTGCACCCGGCCGAAACTTGGACTTTTGATGTTTCCTTCTTTTAAAGTTAACATCTAGCACTTGAATAGACTTGGTTATTACTGATGGGGACAGGCATCCATTTGGAAGTAGCTTCCCTCTCTCTCTCTTTCCCAGGTTAGGCTGTCTTACTGCTGTAAATGGGGAGAGAAGAGAAAGCCGTGGGTGGAAGAAAGTGTTTCATGGCCTGGTGCGGTGGCTCATGCCTGTAATCCCAGCACTTTGGGAGGCCGAGGCGGGTGGATCACTTGAGTTCAGGAGTTCAAGACCAGCCTGGCCAACATGGTGAAACCCCGTTTCTACTAAAAACAGAAAAATTAGCTGGGCATGGTGGCGGGCACCTGTAATCCCAGCTACTTGGGAGGCTGAGGCAGGAGAATCACTTGAACCCAGGAGATGGAGGTTGCAGTGAGCCGAGATTGCACCACTTCACTCCAGCCTGGTCGACAGAGCGAGACCTTGTCTCAAAAAAAAAAAAAAGAAAAAAAAGAAAAGGGTCCCACTCAGTTGCCCAGGCTGAAACGCAGTGGCAGGATCACTGCTCACTGCAGCCTTGAACCAAGCGGTTATCCCACCTCAGCCTCCCAGGTAGCTGGGATCACATGCATGCACCGCCATGCCTGGCTAATTTTTTTATTTTTGTAGAGACAGGGTCTCTCTATGTTGCCCAGCCTGGTCTCAAACTCCCGGGATGAAGCAATCCTCCCACCATGGTCTCCCAAAGTGTAGGGCTTACAGGCATGAGAGCCACCATGCCCAGCCTGCTGGGGTTTTTGATTGACATTGCATTGAAACTGGAAATCAGTTAGGAGGCAACTGACATTTTAATAATGAGCCATGAACATGGTATATCTATTTATTTAGACCTTGTTAGATTTTTCGTCAGTGTTTTGTAGTTTTTAGCAGTTGGATCTTGCTTGTATTTTGTAATCTTACACATTTATTTCATGTTTGTGGTACTGTTGTGAATGATACTTCTCAATTTCCAGCTGGTGATTGCTAGTATATAGGAAGATGATTTTATGTTATATGCTGACCTTGGATTCTACAACCTTGCTAAACTCATTTTTAGTACTAGGAGCTTTTTTGTAGATTTTTGGAATTTTGTGCATAGACAGTAATGTCACTGGCAAATAAGGGCAGTTTAATTTCTTTCTTTTCACTTTGTATACTTTTATTTCCTTTTTTATTTTTGAGACAGAGTTTCTCTCTTGTTGCCCAGGCTGGAGTGCAATGGCGTGATCTAGGCTCGCTGCAACCTCTGCCTCCTGGGTTCAAGCGATTCTCGTGCTTCAGCCTCCCCAGTAATTGGCATTACAGGCGCCCGCCACCACGCCTGGCTAATTTTTGTATTTTTAGTAGAAATAGGGTTTCACCATGTTGGCCAGGATGGTCTCAAACTCCTGACCTCAGGTGATCTCCCCGCCTCGGCCTCCCAAAATGCTGGGATTATAGGTGTGAGCCACCGCTTCCGGCCTAAGAGGACACAGTTTCTTTGGCTTATTAAGAGGTATTTGGTTAGTGTTAGACCGGGGGTTGGTACATTAGAGCTTGCTGACTGGATGTACCATGCTGCCTCTTTTTATAAACGAAGTTTTATTGGAACACGGCCACACCCATTCATTTGCATATTGTTTAACAGAGACCATATGACCTACAGACCCTAAAATATTTACCACTTTGCGCTTCGCAGGCATTTTGCTGGCTACTGCTGTGGACACCAATTTTAATTTAGGTAGATAAACTTTTTTGTAGCTTCTGAGGTTTTGCATTAATTTGCTCAGGCATATAGGTTGGTGGAAGTGCTTTCCGTTCCTTCTCCCAAACCAATCACACAGCCATATAACTTCATGCCTGAGTTTCTGTGTGGTCCTCTATAGTGAGTGAGTTTTTACATACTTCTTTGCAGCAGCATGAATTTCAAAAATGTCAACGCTTTTGCTCTTGCTAATCTTTGTAAACTTTGCACACCCAGTGCTGGTACGTTCTGATGATAGTGTCCACACTGCACTCTATGAAGAAAAGACTGATGATTGTTTATATTAAAATGCAGGAAGAGAATTGTAGCGGCAACTTTTGCTTCTCTAATCAGCAGCATCATAAGAGACTTACTATGTGTGGGCAAGGGGGGAGAATGTTAATTTATACATTGAGATAGTTGTATTAAAATTGAGTGACTCTTACTGTGACATAAAGTGAATGTGTCTCTCTTATACAGCAGAAAACTATTAAATTTGTTTTTTCTCAGCAGTATAAAATAAAGTGGAAAATGTGGGAAGAATACAAATCCTTAACTTCTGTGCTTCTGCTTATTTCACACCCCTCAAATTTCTGATTCCTTTCAACTGTAGCTGGCCTTACTCTACTGAGTGGTGAAATTGCTGAACATACTTAAAACTACATCATTTAAGACTTTGAATTTTGACATCTCCTCCTCTTCACAGTCTTTCAAATACTAGGCAACCTGTAGGGTTCCACTGTGTCTGTCATGTGTTGTCCCTGTGTTACATGAAAGCAGCCCCAGTGAACTTGTGAATTTGCTCAGTCATTTCACTGGCTACTGGGTGAGGAAGAAGTAGGATTTTCTCTCTTAAAATTCCTTGGTGAAATCATTGGATGGGCATGGTGTGTTTCTTTAATTTTCCTTTTGGTCAAAAATCTGACAAAGCAAAGACTTCCAGTTGTTCTTGGTCTTTCAATAGGTTTAGTTTTTAAGTGTGTTTACTCTGACCAAAAACTGCCTTCCTGTAATATGCTCCTTCCTTTAGAACACAGTTCTTAAGTAGAGTTTGTTTGTTTAAATGTATAAAAATAAGTTAATGCATTATATGCAGCGAGGTTTTGCATCAGAACCCTGAGTTCTCAATGTGGCAGGTTTAAGTGTCTAGAACACCTTTTACCTGTTTTTTCTATTACTTGCTTTATTATTTTTGGGGTAAATGAGATCTTTCTCAGGGAGGCCTTCCCTCAGCACCATGTTTAAAAGGGCATCTCCCTCATTTGCTATTCCTTCTTCTGTTTTATTTTGCTATATGGAATTTGCTACTATGTGAAAACTATTTTAATGTTTTATTTACCTGTGTTACCCCTAGAATAATATCTATGAAGGTAGGGATTTTTATCTGTTCCTTCTGTGCCTACAGAGTGTTGAGGAGTATGGTGTCTGGCACGTTGTAGGTGCACAGTGACAGCTGAATTAATAACATCAGGGAGAGTTTGTAGGATGGGGCTCAAGGTGTAGGGCAAGTCAGTTTTTAGATTTGAGGTTATTAGCAGGAGACGATGTGGGGGGAAAACACATGTTTTAATGTCAGACTGGGTTTGAATCTGGTCTCTCCAACTTACCCTTTAACCTTGGTGTTAAATAATTTAACCTTTGAAAGATCAACTTTGTCACTAGTGAAACGGGAAATAGTATCTTTTTAATGGGGATTAAATGTAATATCGAATATAATGCTCTGTCAATGTTAGTTTTGTCTTTCCCCTTGTGTGCCAGCATTGTGGAAGTCTGAAAGCAACCTGAATTTACCAGTCTGTTTCTGGAGCCTTCTGGGGTCATTACTTTGATTACTTTTGACAGATACATTCTTTTCAGCAGCCTGCATTGCCAGCATAACAATGACCTGTCCCTTTGACCAGTGTGGGGGACAGACACTTTGTCATCCCTCTTTTAATCCGTGTATCAGAACAACTCTTACGAGTTCTGGCTTTGAAACATGTTTAGAGGAGTTTATAATTCCGAACAGTTCAGATGACATCAGCCCTTTCTTAGAGTCCTCTGAGTTTGCTCAGCTTCCTCATTCCAGTGTGGCGGGAACCCTTCAGTTAAATTGATGTTTGTGGTCTTTACACATAGTCATCCTAAGTTTCTTGCAAATCATGAGAGATCAGAGTGCTACTAAGTCACTAGTTTGTCTCTGTAGATTTCTCTGATCCAAGCTTGTCCAACCGCGGCCTGCAGGCTGCACGCAGCCTGTGAAGGCTTTGAATGTGGCCCAATACAAATTCGTAAACGTTCTTAAAACATTGGCCAGGCACGGTGGCTCACACCTGTAATCCCAGCACTTTGGGAGGCCGAGGTGGGTGGATCACCTGAGGTCAGGAGTTTGAGACCAGCCTGGCCAACATGGTGAAACCCCGTCTCTACTAAAAATACGAAAATTAGCTGGGCATGGTGGCACGCGCCTATCATCTCAGCTACTCGGGAGGCTGAGGCAGGAGAATCGCTTGAACCCAGGAGGCAGAAGTTGCAGTGAGCCAAGATGGTGCCACTGCACTCCAGCCTGGGTGACAGAGTGAGGCTCCATCTCACAACAAACAAAAAATTATGAGATTTTCTTTTTTTGCAATTTTCTGAAAGCTTAGCAGCTATTATTAGTGTTAGTGTATTTTATGTGTGGCGCAAGACAATTCTTCTTCCAGCGTGGCCCAGGGAAGCCAGAAGATTGGATCCCGCTCCTTTAAGTTTTATGGATTAACAAGGGGTTAATTCCTGTATCAGTTTCACTGATGTTTCTTCTGCTTGATGCAGGAACACTTGACAAGTTAGTTAAGGTAGATTGGTCCATAAATTTATAGGTTCTTTCATTCCCATGTCCTAGGCAAGTCTGAGCAGGACCTGGAAAGCTGATTAAAAGGCCAGTGAGCACAGTGAGCTTAATTGTAAATTAAATGGATATTTAATACATTAAGAAGGCACTCAAGCCTTTCAATCTTTCATTTTCATCCATGCTTGCTATTTGAATCTGATGGGCTTGAAATTGACCTTGTTCTTCTTGTAAAAATGTTGGTTATTGCTGCCTTTCTCAAGCTTGGTTTTCAGTGTGGATTTCTGCAGATAATTTTTGCACCTAAAAGTACAAAGTCATTAAGTGAAGGCCGTCAGGAAGGAAAGAGTGCCCTGAGCCAGGAGGTCTGTTACAGCACATGGGGTGGACAAGAAAATGAATGGACATGGGCATGGAGGTGGTTCAGTCAGTGTGGGAAGGCCACCTGCTTGTCAGCTTTCTACTGCGTTGTCCAGCAGAACACGTTGAAGCTTGGGGCCTGCAACTCGTGTAGAGATGATTGCATTTAGGAGGCTGAGGTAGATTTTTTCCCTCTTAAGTGTGTGCTCACTGCTTTTTGGCGAAGTCTTGACCCGAGACATACACAGCTTGATCTGTGAGGATTTTAACATCGAGATGGTTCTATTATTTGAGTTAGGCATGGCTAGGCTACCAAGGCATTGCTTTTCGGTCCGAACATTTGGTCATTTCAATTTATTGTTAGTGAGGTTTTTGCGATTTGTTAGAACACAGAGTTTGGGATTTTGTCTGTTTTTTGCGTGTGTGAATGACACTTGATATTGTTGTTTATATTGCTGGTTAGTATGTGCCTTCATTTACCTATTGTGAGTAAGAAACTTCCTCAGATCAAATTATAGTGAAGTCGCTTGGTTCTGTTTCTCTGACTCTTAAGAGGATGAGATCACTTTATACACAAACTCAAGCTGTTTGGTAAAGGACCTACCATTCTGAGCATTCATAGCCTAGATGAAGTCCTGGTCCAATCACCAAGTTAAACTTTTAAAAAACATGCTGTTCTTAATGTTCAGGAATTCAACCCTGGAAGCCTTCTGTAAATCTTAATGAGAGTTTTATGAGAATTCATTTAGTGAAAATATGTATCAGGGAATCCAGCTATTAACTTTGAGGAGGGTGATGCCTTTTAGTGGTTAGAGAGGCAAGCTGTAGCCTCCCTTCTCAGAGAAGGGGAATTGAGGAAGAGAGTTCTAGTGGTCCCTTGCAATCCTCCCCTCACTTTCCAGGTTCCCTAGTAAGACTGGAAGAAGTCCCTGAGCAAACAGCATTTTGTGAGTTTGAGGGACTGTGTAAAAATGTAAGTGAACATACAATGGTTTTGCTTTGATAACTGTTTTAAATATCCTGTTGGTTGTTGAAACTTCTGTGACAGTGAAGCCTTTTTTGTCTTTATTTTTCAATCGGAAGATCTTTCTTCCCCACTTGAAAAGATTGAGTCTGGGGTCAATCCCTGACCCCGCTTCCTTCCTAAATGTCTTAGTGTATAGCATACAGCTGGGCATATGGTAATCTCAGGCATGGGATTGTACTCATAGAGCTATGCTTGACACCTAGGACTTTAGGTGGCTTATATATTTTTGATGACAACTTTTAATTTTATTCTCATTTATTCCATTTCTGTTTCAGTGTCCTGGGTCATGAAACTAAATCCACAACAAGCTCCCTTATATGCGAGTAAATCATGCGATTTCTTTTCATTTTGTATTTATTTGTTCTGTTTACTTGTTGTAATAAGCCACACTCTCACATGATAGATCCTCAAGGAAAATTTTAACCATATGTGCATGAATATATTGGTGTAAGACACTTCAGAAATTGAGTTTGATTTAGTAAGTACTAAATGGCTAATCTGTGCATGGAACTGAAAACAAATAATACCTGTAAGACTTGAGAGTTAATTTAGTCAGGGCGATAGTATGCACGTTATGAAACAAATTGTCCTGCCAAACAGTACTGTAGCTTCTTATTTTTTACCTGCAGTGCTTTCCTGTAAAAGTAGTGTGGAGATCCTCCTACTGCCACTGTGATTTACCTTACGTTGCCACTAGGTGGCACTATGTCATTGGCAAGAGTGCTGTTTTCTTTAGGACTCTGGGTGAAAGCTGATATATCATCTCCCTGAAGTGAGGGACTTTGAAGATAAAATTGATAAATGATTGAATCAAGGCTGGAAAAGGTAGGCTGTAGGCGACTATTCTTCATTATTGTAAGAGTGAATTAATTGAATTTGGGTGGTGAAAAGTACCCGTTTGATGAGAAGCCAGCTTAGGGTTGTGGATGGTTAGAGCTGTGAGAGGCCAGTAGATGCTGGGTTGCTATGCTCTGGAGAGGGTGAGAAAATATATTTGTAATAGGACTTGATTCCAGCCTTCAAGAATATGGATCATTTATTTGGACAGAACGTCCCCAGAATTAGTTGAAGACAAAAGGCAAATGGTCAGGAATGGGAGGCAGTGAACATAGTGTTGGATGAATAGTGGGGGGATGGTCAGTGGAAACTCTGGCCCACCCAAGTTTGTGTCAGGTAATAATGGGAGATCAGCCTGAAAAGGTGGATAAAGCTCAATTGTGAAGGAAGACAAAGGTGTGAGGATTTTGTTTTGTGACCACCGAGGAGCCATTGATGGTGTTTATTTTAAGGATGCTTTTCCTTTTATGCATTTGTACATAAAAACATAAATGTACTTAACTATTCTGTATTAATAATAGTCATTTACCTTTCCAACATAAAATGTTCATGTAACTTCTGCATAGCTGATTTTTAAGTTAAATGTAACATGTAAAGAAATATATGTGTGTTTTTAGAAGACGTCTTATGTGCTCATTTTCTTTCTAGATTACTTGGAGATAATTTATGTTTACCAGTGGTTTTGCATGTGAACTGAGTACCTTGGGTTATTTATTATTATTATTATTATTATTATTTAGAAAACGGGTCTCGCACTGTCATCCTTGTTGGAGTGCAGTGGAGCGATCATAGCTCGCTGCAGCCTTGAAGTCCTGGGCTCTAAGCAGTCCTGCTTCAGCCTCCCGAGTAACTGGGAGTACAGGCGCATGCCACCATGCCGAGCTAAATTCTCCCGTTTAAAGTGTGTGATTCTTTGGTTTTTTGTGTGTATACAGTTTTGTAATTGCCATTGTCTGACCAGAACATTTTCATCACCCCCCAAAAAAAGTGCCATATCCATTAGCAGTCACTCACCATTCCCTGCTCCTCTCAGCCTGTGGCAGCCACTTGTACACTTCCTGTCTTTACTGATATACCTATTCTGGAAAGTTCATATATATATATGATTGATGTATATATGATATATATATGATGTATGTATGATGTATGTATGGTGTATGTATGGTGTATGTATGATGTATGTGGTATATATATCATAGATGATATATCATATATGACATATCATATCATATATCACATATCATATATCATATATCATATATCATATATCATATATCATGATATATCATATATCATGGTATGATATGTATATCATATATATCATATATCATATGGTATATGTATATCATATACATCATATATCGTATATGTATAGCATATACATCATATATCGTGTGATATGTATATCATATGTATCGTGTGATATGTATATCATATGTATCGTGTGATATGTATATCATATGTATCGTATATGTATATCATATGTATCGTATGATATGTATATCATATGTATCGTATCATATGTATATCATATGTATCGTATCATATGCATATCATATGTATCGTATCATATGTATATCATATGTATCGTATGTATATCATATGTATCATATGTATATTATATGTATCATGTATATCACATGTATCATATATCATATATGTATATCACATGTATCATATATCATATGTATATCACATATATCATATATCATATGATATGTATATCACATATATCATATATCTATGATATGATATGTATATCATATATCATATATCTATGATATGATAAGTACATCGTATATATCATATATATCATATATGTATATCATATATCATATATCATATATATGTACATCATATATATCATATATCATATGATATGTATATCATATATATCATATATCATGTGATATGTATATCATATACATGATATGTATATCATATATATCATGTATCATATATGTATATCATATATATCATATCATGATATGTATATCATAGATATCATATATCATATGAGATGATATAGATATCATATATCATATGAGATGATATAGATATATATATCATATATGAGATGATATATCATAGATATGATATATATCATATGATATATATCATAGATATCATAGATGTCATATATCATAGATCATATATATCATAGATATCATATATCATAGATCTATGATATAGATCGTAGATATATATCATAGATCTATGATATAGATCGTAGATATATATCATAGATCTATGATATATATCATATGATATAGATATATCATAGATATGATATAGATATATGATATAGCTATATGATATATGATATCATAGATATCATATATCATAGATATCATGATATAGATATCATATGATATATATATCATGATATCTATGATATATAATTTTTGCAAATATATATGATATATCATATATATTTGATGTATATGATATATATGAAAAATATATATCATATATGATATATAATTTTAAATATTTATATAAAAATTTATATATATAATTTTATGTATTTATATATAAATTTATATGTATAATTTTATATATTTATACTTAAATTTATATATATAATTATATATATTTATATATAATTATATATATAAAAGTTCATGTATATATAAAATCATGCAATACACGGCCTTTTGTGACTGGCTTCTTTAATTTAGCATAGTGTTTTCAATATTCACTCATGTTAGAACATGGATGAGTACCTTGTTCTTTTTATTAATGAATGACAGTCCAATGACTGGTTACATCACATTTCACTTATCCATTCACCAGTTGATGGGCAGTTGAGTTGTTTCCACTTTTGGTCTATTATGCATAATGCTGCTGTGAACAGCAGGTTCTGGTGAAGACATATGTTTTCATTTCTCTTGGGTATATACCTAAGAGTAGAATTGCTTGGGTGTATGACAACTGTGTTTAACATTTTGAGAAATTGGAAAACTGTTTTCCACAGTGGCTGCACCATTTTACATTCCTACCAGCAGTGTATAAGGACTTGAGTGTTTCCATGTGCTTGCCAACACATGTTATCTGACTTTCTGATCTATAGCCACCCTAATGGGCGTGAAGTGATACCTCATTGTGGTTTTGATTGCATTTCCCAAATGGCAAATGATTTTGAGCATCTTTTTCTGTGCTTATTGGCCGTTTTTCTGTATCTTTGGAGAAATGCCTATTCACATCCTTTGCCTGTTTTTAAATTGGGTTGTCTTATTGAATTGTAAGGGTTCTTTGTATATTCTGACTACAGGTCCCTTATCAGATACATGATTTGCAAAAATTATCTCTCATTCTGTGGGTTGTCATTTCACTTCCTTGATGCTATCCTTTCAAGCAGAATTTTCAGTTTTAATAATGTTCTGTTGTTGATTTTTTTTTGGCATCATATCTAAGAACAATTCTTTGCCTAACCCAGAGTCACAGAGATTTACTCCTATGTTTTCTTCTAGAAATTTTATAGGTTTAGCTCTTACATTTAGGTATGTAATGTGAGAGTTCAGTTTTGTGTGTTTTGTAAGGGAAGAGTCCAACTTTTTTCTTTTGCATGTGGATCTCTAGATGTTCCAGAAGCATTTGTTGAAAAGACTATTCTTTCCCCAATTGAATTGTCTTGGGCATCGTTGTTGAAATTGATCATAAATATGAGGAATTTTTTCTGGATGCTGAATTTGATTCCTTTCATTTAGGTTGTCTTTGATTTCTTTCAACAGTGTTTTGTAGTGTTCATTGTATAAACTTGGTATTTTCTTGAAATTTGTTGCTTATGATTTTATTCATTTTGATGCGATTGTTAATTTTGTTATCTTAATTGTTCAGTTTTTGATTGTTCATTGATTATATATAGAAATACTATTGATTTTTGCATACCGGTCTCTGAAACTGTAGCCTTGTTTCAGAGGTCAATTATAGACTATAATCTGGCTTGTTTGTTTGGCAACAGCTCTTAAGTGGATGCCTTAGGATTTTCTATGTACAGGATGAAGTAGTTGGAGATCGTTTTCTTCCTTTCCAATCTGGATGCCTTTTATTTCTTTTTCTTGCCTAATCGCCCTGAGAAGCATCTCTGGTACAACATTGAATAGAAGTGGTGAGCGCAAACATCCTTGTCTTGCTACTGATCTTAAAGAGAAAGCATCCAAGCTTTCACCATTAAGTATGATGTTGTCAGGTGTGGGTTTTTCACAGGTACCTTTTGTTAGATGAGGACGTTCCCTTCTATTCCTACTTTGACCATTTTTATGATGAAAACGTGTTGGATTTTGTCAGGTGATTGAAGATGCTACACTGCTGGCTTAGAACATGGAGGAAGGAGCCCGTGAGCCACAGAATGCAGCTCTAGAAGCTGGAAATAGCAAAAGAACACTTTCTCCACATAGAGACTCTAGAAGGAACACAGCCCTGCTGGCACTTTGATTTTTAAACAAGTGAAAGTCATTTTGGACTTTTGACTTCCAGAAATGATAATATGATAATAAATTTGTGTTGTCTTAAGCCACTGAGTTTGTGATAATTTGTTGTTAACAGCAATAGGAAACTAATAGAGTAGTAGTTTGGGGAAATTAGTGATAAAGGATAATTGGGAAGGAGAGGATAAATGTAGTTAGGTCAGTTTGAGTTCTCTGTATGTTTCACTGTGTGTGTTTTGTAACATTTTAGTTTTTCCTAAAACCAAAGGATTAATTGACCTTCAAAAGGCAGCTACTTTTTGATTTTAGTCTGTAACCTTTTATCAAATCAATATTTTCCCCAAATAGGGTTGACAAGAAGCATTCTAAATTATCTCCTAATAAGTTGTTTTGACTTCAGATATTGAAATTGCAGGCCCATCTCCCACCCATCTCTGTTTTCTCACCTTTTTCGTACGTTTTATAATAAGCCTTACATTGAAGTGTATGTGTCTGTCTGTCCCTCCCTCCTTCCCCCACCCCCTCCCTCTCCTTCCCCACTCTGTTTGTGTGTGTGTGTGTGTGTGTGTGTGTGTGTGTGTGTGTGTGTGTAATTACAAAGAAGCTGTAAAGGCCTTTTAAAGTAGTTATGATGTGATTTCCCCTCCTTTTAAAAAATAAAATATGTTAAGCATAAGTATTAACATCTTAGAGGGCAGGTAGGTGGAGACTTTGACTTTCTACTTTATCTTTGAATCGCTTAAATGTTTACAGTGAGCGTGTTATTTTTATGGTACATAGTAATTTTTGATGAAAACATTTTGAAGGCTGAAAAGAATGTCCTGTCTTTTGAAAATAAACCCATCTTTTTGTGCTAATTAACACTGGAGGCCAGCCAAGGCTTTATAATAAAATATTGCATTCAGAATACCTATGAAAGTGGCTAGTTGAAGACTATAATTTGCTTTGAAACGTAGCTTGAAATGGAAATACATTTCTAATAATGAAAGGTGTTGCTTTAGTAATAAATGAAAATAAAATATCCCATTATTATCCCTTCATAGAAAACAAATACAACCCTAAATGACATTTTAATTAACCAGTGATTTTCCTCTAAAGCTGAGATTTGTTTTTTTAATATGTAGGTAGGATTGGCAAATAGCGTACAGAAATCTGGACATCCTCTGAAGATAATTGTTGGGGTGGAATGGGGGCATAGAGTACTGTTTTATTGTGTTCATTTTTGTTAATGAAACTGAATTTAGACCAAGCAGTGATTTCAAAGTGGAAGATGGAACAGGATGTTTAGTAGGTTTTGTATACTGTTTTTGTAAAAGGCTTTGGTGCAGAACCTTTCATAAAATGAAATATTTTTTCAGCATGTCTGTTATTTACTTTTAGAATTCAGAGCAAGGGTTCTTGTTTGAAGAACTACAAACCTTTATTGACTCCAGATTTGACTCAGCTCTTTTATATTTTCTTTCTCACTGATAAGGGAAGGTACTTTATAAAGTAGATTTGTCATTAAAAAAGAAAAAAAGACTACATTTACCTGGTCAGAAGTTCTTTTGGGTTTAAAGAAAAAGATTGCAGCCCAGGTTGCAACAAATGGTCTGACAGTTATAATATGTTACATCTTTCTTTTTTTTTTTTTTTGTTTTGAGACAGAGTCTCACTCTTTTGTCCAGGCTGAAGTGCAGTGGCACAATCACAGCTTAGTGCAGCCTTGACCTCCCAGGCTCCAGTGATCCTTCTACCTCAGCCTCACAAGTAGCACTCACCATCATGGTGGCTAATTTTTTTTTTTTTTTTTTTTTTTTTTTTGAGAGACGGTGTCTCCCTATGTTTCCCAGGCTGGTCTCGAACTCCTGGGCTAAGTGATCCTTCTGCCTCCACTTCACAAAGTGTTGGGATTACAGGTGTGAGCCACCATGCCTGGCCTCAACAAAAGTTGAACTATGTACTGTAGCCACCCTCAACAATGATAAACTTTTGGCAAATCTTATTTCATTTATACTCCACTTTGGATTATTTTGAAGCAGATTCCGGACAGATCACTTCATCTGTAAATATTTCTGTTTGTATCTCTTGAAGGTAAAGACCCTTTTAACCACGGATGAGTGTCTTGATCAAATCAACATGGCTTGTTCATGTCGATACCATTTGCTCAGAGGGGAAAGATTAAGGGAAAAATGGGGTTGGATTTCAAATGCCAGGACCTGTCTACTGGGTTTGTGATTTGTTATTCTCTAAAGTTGTAGCTCTTAAAACAAAGAAAGGAATGAGTTTGGCCTATTCATTAACTTTTCCTCTTTAGACAGTTCAAATGTTATTGAGTTCTTCTACAGGCCGAGCCCTGCCTTCTTCATGCTTACCAAGCAGCATTTTTACGCGGTTTCTCTAATGTTTGGGTGAACGGTACCTCACTAAGTTGTTTTTCACGCACGTGCGTGCTCGTTCCTGAAGAGTCCTGTCCAGGTGCTCTGCCCGCTTTTCCTTTCAGGCTTCTGTATCAGCTGCTGTTTCGCTATAGAATGTGCCCTGACCTCCACCCCTTAACCCTACCCAATTTGTCTTTACATGTCTGACCATCCATCAAGGCTCTTCTGGGTCGTATTCAGTCCATGTTGATATTTCCCCTTCCTCCCTTCTTTAGTCCTTACTATTTTTGCTTTGGTCATGTTTTCTTACGCTGTATTCTGTAAGCCTGTTTAATTTTTTTATGGTGGCAGGGGAAAATATTTTATAATTATGCTTTGTGCTTTTTATCTTCCACTCAATAAATGCTTGGTAAATATTTGTTTTATTGAATGTGTGAGCCTATTCTAGCTATATTGTGCTTGAACAAAAATCTTAACTGCCTTGTAAGTTAACTGCTAAGAATTTGTCAAAAGTGCAGAGATAACATCAAGAGCTTGTCATGGATAGTACAAAAAGGTCTCTAAGGGCTTGATGGAAGTCTGTAAATTGACTTCCTATGAAAGAGAGTGTAAGAAGTGAAAAAAAGCAAAACAGAGTAGATGTTTTACTCTGTTTGCCAAGGGATTTGTGCTATTTTTCTCCTGTTTTATAAATTTGTCCTAATCTTAAATAATGAAGGGAAAAGAGCACTCTTTTTCAACCAAGGAATCCTTTTTATACTTCTTTTCTATGAAGCCATGTTATGAAAGATTGTTATACAAACTTAAGTGTAGTTTTTCCATCTTCAGTAACAGACCTGATTGCCATCTAGTTACTGGTTCTGATCACATAAGAATGCAAAGCAGCTTGTTCTAATAACTTGTGCAGGCCTATTGGGAGCTAGTATATGGCTTTGAGTCCTTTTGAAGTATTTAACATAATTTGGCAATTCCATTACTCCTTTTATGGACTTCTTGGCATCTATGAACTCTTGGTAGGGAATCACTGTTTTAGAATGAAAAATGTCTCCCAGGAAGTAAATTAGCCGGTAAACAAATGAAACTTCATTTTTTATATGACTTGTAGAGCCTAAATTATTATTCTTTCTGCATAAGTGGCTGCTTTCTAGGCTGCTTTTAGCGAGATTGATAGAAACAAATGATCGGTGCTGTGAGGAAGAAGCAGCACTCAGGCAAAAAAGTTTTCTCAGCAAGACAATTTGCTTCTGCAAGTATGCTGCTTGCATTAGTCATGATTGCAAGAGCACACCAAACGGGGTGGAGCAGGGGTTCTTATCCCTAATGCACTCCCTACCTCTGTGTCATTCCAACATGGGCTAGGGTAGGACTGCACAATCTTAGCTGACTCAGCTGGATATTGTGAATATTTTCTCTAATAAGAAAGGGAGGGGGAATGTGAGTTACAGATTGGGACTGGTAGGAAGAGTTGTTTACAAGGCAGGTTACTAAGCAGGTAACTAAGCTGGTAAGTAGGGTCGAGAAGGTACAGGGAAATTGTTCTTAGGAACAAAGAACAAGGAAGTTGAACAAGTTAATCCTTTGAAGAGGAACTTACTGTACCTAACAATTCCCCCCTCTTAATTTTTGTAATTCTTCCTCTTCAAACTTTTTTTAGCATGTCTTTGCTTTGCTGTTCTGCTTGGTTTTCTAGAAGGAAAAGCTTATCTGAATAGGGTGGGGGAGAGCTAAGAGAGGTTTTGGTAAGTTCTGTGTCTATGAGTCTTTGCAGTAGTCCACAAATGTATGGTATGATACAGCATCCAACAAGAATAAGCACACCTATAACGATTACAAGAGAAGTAAATATTGAGGACATTAAGCCTTTCCATTTTCCAGACCATTTCTCCATTAAACTTGTAAAGGGATCATTTATTCCAGAATTGCTTGCTAACTCATTGGATAAGGAGGTTAGGTCCTGCAAAGCTTTTGTTACTGTTCCGTCAGGGGCTGTGTTATTAGGAATAAAAGTACATCATTGGACTCCAATCATGACACAGACACCACCTTTTTCTGCTAGCATCGTATCTAGGGCTATCCTGTTTTCCCAGACTATTTAGTTAATGGGACCTAATTGGTCGGCTGTTCCCTTAATGGCATGTCTTGTGTAGTTAACAAACCTTTGTTGGTTGTAATAAATGTAGTTTATCCAATCTACATTTTTATTTACAGTTGACCACCAAAACAGCACAGATTCAAATCCTGCAGCTGTTTGATTTCGGGCCTTAAATTTATCTGGTACCCCTCGTAGAACTCCAGTAGCATCTATATAAACGTGGGAGTCAAAGGACCCATGAAGGTCACTTCTTCTCTTCTGATTTTCTCTTCTATTATGTTAATGGAATGCTAGGGTGAAAGGGATGGCCAGTTGGACTAGAGCACAAGTACCACTCCAGTTACTTGGCAGAGTGTCCAGTAAGGGTCCACCACAATACCACCATACGTATGCTCGAGGATGAACAAGGGCAGACTGACTGGTAAGCTCTTGGGAGAGTTTAAGTTCACCACATCCCTTTAGGTCTTCATGAAATGCCAAGTTTTCCCCTTGTTGTGAGAGACCCGAGGTAAAAATTGGTGTCAATAGATGGAGGCTGGATGGCCCTCAGGGACTGACCTGCAGGGTGTTGGACTTTAGGGAATAGCAGAGAGAGAGCTTGGCAAGATTCATTACCCCAGGCTGTGGGGTCTTGGAGAAGAGCTACCATACAGCTCATGCCCAGTTGGCTGGAAGACCATCCGAGTGGAAAGGGGACAACCTGGGCCTCTGGCCTACTGTGCGCACAAGTGTAACAGTTGCTTTTGTTTAGAATGCGGACAGAATATTTAATCCATTCTAACCAAGCATTTGCGTCTTGGTACCCTGTCTCAGTTGCTATGGTTTGTTTCAAATTTTTAACTTCTACAATGGCTTACCTTGATTTTATCCTTGGTTGGAGGAAGAACAGCGGTTTCGTTGAGAGAGAGTGTAGAAGGAGGTGGAGGAGGTGAGAAAGTAATGAAATGCATTTCAAAGGATTCTATAAGATGTGTCCCTGCTATTTTGGCTCCTATGCCGTATAAGCGACTTAAAGTAGGTTTAGGGTTGGCAGAAGTGGGGATAAGAATAGAAATTTGCACTGGCAGTCAGGGGGTGGGGAATGTTTCCTTTAACAAAGCAAACATGGTTTTAGAGACTTACAACTGCCTGTTGACAAAGCCCTGATGTTCAGTTGTCCACATAATATCATTCCAGCTGTGGCAGGCCTGTTTCCCTACATTTCTTAAAGAACAAGAGTCGTAATGGGGGAGGCTTTTGTCTGAAAGGGACGGAGATACTTCTCTGAGGCTGAGAGTTGCTTTTGACTTTGGAGATCTCCACAGGATATAACAAGGCAAGCATCAAAGGTAATAGTTTGGGGTGAGCTAGACCTAGTTACATTAATAACGAGAGGACTAGCAATAGAAGGGGAAAAGAAATATAGCATAAGAGGATCAAACCCGTTTTAGCTTTAACGTGGTTGGAATTGGCCCTGAAATAGCTGTCCATGATTCTGGAGTGGGTGGTGCTCTTTTGACTCAGGTATGGTGAGTCCATTCTTTTTCAGTGGTGTGGAAGACTGTCTCAGTCATTAGAAACACTAGATAATGTCCCTCCCAGGTGGGCTTGAGCTTCCTTTCTTTCTGACCTTTGATGAGAATGTGGTCACTGTCCGGGCTGGTGGTGGTGAACTGGAAATTCAAGGGGTGGTGTATGTGCAGTCTGATTCATTCTTTCTACTCTTCCTGATGAAGGTGGGTGCCAGGGGTTATGGTAGTCCCATGTTATATCTAGTACTTGGGCTAGTTTCTTAAGAACATGTGCAGTGAAATGAGTCCTATTGTCTGAATCAGCATTTTCTATTAATCCAAACCTGGGTATAATATTTTCAACTAATGCCTTGAGTACATTACTAGCAGTTGCACTTGAAAAGGGAATAGCTTCTACCCAATGAGTAAGGTGATCTATCACTAATAAATATTTTAAGTGACCAATTGGGGGCATTTCGGTGTAATCAATTTGGACACTTTGGAACAGCCTTAATCCTGGATTTCTCCCTCCAACAGGTGGTTTTCTGAGGATCTGCTTATTAGTCTTCTTACATACTAGGCAACTATCTGTAACTTGTCTTGCGAAAATATAAATTCCTATACATCTGTAGACCCCGAGGACTGCATCACACTTAGCTTGAGGTCCCTAATGATGAGAGATGAGAGAGAATTTCCCTCATGAGGGGTTTGGATAACATTTCTCTTTGGTCTGGTGACACCCATTTCCCTTCTGAATTTTCTTTGGCTCCTATTTTTATTAATTTTTCCTTTTCAGCGGGAGAAAAGATGGGGACTGCAGTCGAGGGAGGAAGGCAAGGGGCTAAGTGAAAAACAGGCATTTTCAGAGGAAACGGCAGTGTGTTTGGCTATTTGATCTGCTAGGTTATTCCTTCCGCTTTGAAAAGAAAGACCTTTCTGATGTCCTGGAACATGGACAATAGCTATTCTGGCAGCTGCAGGTTATCTAATACTTGGGTGATTAATTCTTTGTGGCCCAGGTCTTGGCCTTTGCTATTAATAAGATCTCATTCAGTCCAAATTTTTCCAAAGGTGTGAGCTACCCCAAAGGCATACTTGGAATCAGTATAAATAGTCCGTTCTTGGTTTTGCAAGTGCTTTAAGGCTTGATTTAATGCAAACAATTCATTCACATGTTTGGGCAGACCAATTATTTGGCAGTCTTCCTGACTCTGCTTCTTCAAGTGCCTCCCCATCTACTACTGAGTACCTATTACGCCTTTTTCCTTCAATTACTTGGGAAGAGCCATCTATAAATAAGTCCTGCCCCGTTTTGTAAGGGGTCTCTCTTAAATCAGGCCTAACTTTTGTATGATCATTAAATCTAAACACTCATGCTCAGGTCTCTTTAGATTTGGATCTCCAGTCAGGAAACCTCTGGGTTAAGTGAATTATCAGTGGTTAGTGTTAAATCATCTCTTTGTAACACGATAGCTTCATACTTTAAAATTCTCAAGTCAGTAAGCCACCTTCCTGCCTTTTAATTTAAGATGGTTCTAACCTGATGGGGCATGCTTACAACTAACTTTCCCCCAAAGGTTAGTTTTCTGCTTTCTTTAGTTAACAAGGTGATAGCTGCAATGGATTGAAACATTCTAAAACTTTTGATAGGAGATCCATGGGTTGCTGGTGACCTCCGTGTTCTTGGGTAAGGACCCCTAAAGCTACCCCCTTATTTATGTTAACAGAAAGGTGAAATGGCTTTTCTAGGGAAGGCAAAGCTAAAACAGAGGCAGTTATAAGCAGATGTTTTAGCTCCTCAACCTGGTGGAGTTCTTCAGAAGTCCAGAGGAGAGGGTCAGGCTTTTCTTGGGTGATTTTTAGGTAGAGAGGCTTTATGACAAGGGCATATGAGTCAATCCATAAGCGGCAATATCCGGCTATCCCTAGGAATTTTCTGAGTTCTTGTTTAGTCTTAGGCAAAGGTATGGATACAATCCCTTCAACCCTCTCAGGCCCTATCCTTCGTTTGCCGTTACTTATTAAGTGTCCTAGCTATTTAACTTCAGGCTCTATGAATTGAAGCTTTCTCTTTGAAACCCATAGCCCCTCTCCTTACAAATGGTTAAGGATATGGATGGAGAAAGCAGATACCTTTTCTATAGCCTAACCGGATATTAATAAGTCATCTACGTACTGGAGCAGACATACATTTTGGGGTATAAACTTGTTCTAACACTTGTTCTAGAATTTGACCAAAGAGATTAGGGGAATCTGTGAAGCCTTGGGGTAGAACTGTCTATCGATACTGTTGCTGTCATCCAGAATGGGGATCTTCCCATTCGAAAGCAAAAATGTCTCAGCTGTCCTCATCCAAGGAGCATGCTCAAAAGGCATCTTTTAAACCTATTACTGTAAACCATTGATGTTCATATGGAATTTTACTGAGAATGGTTGAAGGATTAGGGACAACAGGATGGGTAGTCTACACTGTCTGGTTGATGGCCCAGAGGTCTTATGCTAGTCGACATGACCTATCTGGTTTCTTCACAGGCAGTATTGGGGTGTTACAAGGGGACATACAGGGTTCAAGGAGCCCATCCTTGATGAGGCTTTCAATTACAGGTTTCAGGCCTATTCTGCCTTCTAAAGGAATAGGATATTGCTTTCTTCTTACTATTTCTCCAGGGGTTTTTAACTTTATATGTATAGGGGGAATTTGGAGTTTTCCCCAATTTCCTTCCCTTGCCCAAACATCAGGATGAATGTATGTTTCTTCTGCAGTGGTGAGCAGGTTTAATGAAGTGTAGAATCCTTCTGAGCCAATACGTAAACCTATACCTAGTTTTAACATTAAGTTTCTTCCTAATAGATTAGTTCCTGCCTCTGAAATTAACAAAAATTCAACATTAGCTGAGCAGTTTTTACATCTAATTTCTGTTTCTTTTAAAATTTTTAGTTTGATTCCCTCTCCTTTTACCCCTGAGACTACAAGCTCCTCTGAGGACCAGGTTATATTGTGGGGGAAGGTAACAAACAGAGGAGCAGGCTGCTCCTGAGTCTACTAAAAAGGTCATAAGCTCAGATTTGGGTTCCACTTCTAAATTTATCAAGGGCTCTTGGTGGGATTCAAGGTAAAAGAGACAGAGCCCCTAACCCCCCTATTCCTCCTCAAAGGTCGTAAGTGGGACGACTTCTCTTTCTGATTTTAATTCGGGACAATACCTCTTGAAGTGGCCTACTTTCTCACAATTGAAGCATTGATTCTGTCTCTTCTCTCTATTTTTGGGTTTCTCGGCTTTGCCTCTTTATGTTCTTTATATGGCTTAGGAAGTGGGGGCCTAGGATCTTTATAGGTTTTGGCTCTCGGGAGGCTTTGTTTGGGAGTGTGTGGGTCTCTGGGTAACAGAGAGTAATACTGGTGTGTTTTATCCTTTGGGGCCCCCTGTTGGAAGGTGGATAACATAATTTTCATTTTTTATTTTTGCTTCTCCTCATCCCTCCTTACATACACTTTCTGAGCTTCTCTAAGAAGCTCGTTCATGGGATGGTCCTTCCAATTTCCTATCTTTTGTAATTTCCTTGTGATATCTGGCTGTTAGTAACAAAATGAAGCTTTAACATTCACTGCCTAAGAGGATCTTCTAAATCTCGGCCAGCATATTTTCTCATTTGTTCTTTCAACCTGTCTAAAAGTTCAATAGGCCCTTCATCTTTCCTTTGTTGTATGTCGAATGCTCGAGTAAGATTTTGGGTTCGGAGTACTGACTCCCGAATCCCTTTTATTATCATTTCCCTAAGTTCTTGCATATCCTCTTCAGTGGGCTGCGTTATTATTGTCCCACCAGGGGTCTTGGTTGGGGAATTTTTGATCCGCTGCATGAATGTTTTGGCCAGGAGGGTGTTCATGTTCCCAGGCTACCATAGCAGCTCTACAGATCATGCTTCTTTCTTCCCCTGAGAAAAGGATGCCTAGGATGGACATTAACTCAGCCCAAGTATATATAACTGTGGTCCTAGAAATTGGTTAATTCGATCTGCTATTCCACTGGAGTTGTCTAATAGTGTGGCTTGAACTCTGTTTTTAGGTTTTGGACCTCCGAGCTGGTTAAAGGAGCATTTACAAAGGGAATACCTCCTCCTCGTAGGGACACCTCTCTTCAGGGGAAGAGAGGTGGAGCTAATTCTCCCGAGGTAGAGGGGAAGGGGAAGTTCTGAATATCCCTTTTACATTGCTCTATCTCACATTGAAGTCCTTTCAGGGAAGAGTACTTAGGGTGGTAGTGAGCAGGCTGTTGGGACAATTCCCAAGAGGCAGGGTTATAAAGAGGGGGAACAATGTGGGTAGGAGAAGGGTCTGGGACAACTGCCTCTGCTTGAGGGGGAGGGAGGTTAGGGGTATTGGACGGGGGAAGGTGGTGGAGGAGGTTCCATGTGTTGGTGAGCTGTCTAGGAACAGGGATCTTATCTTTCTCAGAGGAGTTAATTTCTGACTTGCTTTTCAGGATTGATTCCTGAGTCCAAATGAAACAACAATATTTTATCATTTGCTGCTTTTTCTTGTATTTAGTCCTTTCATTCTCTTTCCAATATTTTAGCATAAGCCCTAGGGGACTATCAGGAGGAATGTTATTGTTGCTAGCTTTATCCTTTTTCTCCCCTGCATTACTTGAGGTATTTCCCATCTTGAAAAGGGATTGGGGTGAGGCTCAATTTCCCCTACTAGAAATTTCTTCCCAGTTACGAGAGGTTTGTATAAGGCTCAACCTCTCCTACTGGAGATTTCTCACCTTTCCTTTCCTTTCCTAGAGGCTCAACCCCCCTGCTGGAGGTTTCTTGCACTTTTCTCCTTTTGCTTCGTCCTTCTCTGGCTGCTTCCCTCACGGGAACGTTGGTTTCCTCTTAGCAATGGCTGTTTCAGTAGAAACCCCGACCCAGACTCCTTTACAGAAGGGCTGCCTTAAGCTTTATAAGGTGACCACAGAACTGCAGATCTGGACTGAACACTTGCTTTGCACTCAATTGTGTGTCTCAACACACACTTTCAATCTCCAAGATATCCCAACCACCAAGAAAATACTTCGTCGCTCTTGTGATGTTTGTTACGTTGGTCTGTGCACATAGTTACCTGGTCACCATGGTATGTGAGGATCCTTTTCTCTTAACTTGTTGGTCTGTTCCTTTCCAGACTGCTGAGAGTCCGGGTTTATTCATCACACTGGGTGGGTCCTGATCCCTCACCATGAGGCCACCTCAATGAGGCAGTGGGATGCTTCTCCTCACTATTGGTGACTGGAGACCCTTTTCTCAGAGGAGAATGGGAATTCCGGACGAGCCCCCAGATTGTTAGAAACAAATGATCAGGCTGGGCGAAGTGGCTCGCCCCTGTAATCCCAGCACTTTGGGAGGCCGAGGCGGGCGGATCATGAAGTCAGGAGATCGAGACCATCCTGGCTAACATGGTGAAACCCCGTCTCTACTAAAAAAAAACAAAAAAACAAAAAAATTAGCTGGGCGCAGTGGTGGGTGCCTGTAGTCCCAGCTACTCAGGAGGCTGAGGCAGGAGAATGGCGTGAACCTGGGAGGCGGAGCTTGCAGTGAGCTGAGATCAAGCCACTGTGCTCCACCCTGGGTGACAGCGAAACTCTGTCTCAAAAAAAAAAAAAAAGAAAGAAAAAAGAAACAAATGATCAGTGCTGCAAGGAAGAACCAGCACTCAGGAAAAAAAGTTTTCTCAGCAAGACAACTTACTTCTGCAAAAGAGTGCTGTTTGCATTAGTCACGAATGCAAGAGCACACCGAGCGGGATAGAGCAGGAGTTTATATCCCTAATGCAGTCCCTACCTCTCTGTCATTCCCACATGGGCTGGAGTCGGACTACACAATCTAAGCAGACCTGATTTGCTATGGCGAATATTCTCCCTAATAAGGAAGGGAGAGGGAATGTGAGTTACAGGTTGGGACTGACGGGAAGAGTTGTTTACAAGGCAGGTAACTGAGCAGATAACTAAGCAGGTAAATAGGGGTGAGAAGGTACAGGGAAATTGTTCTTAGGAACAAAGAACAAGGAAGTTGAACAGGTTAAACCTTTGAAGAGGAACTTACTGTACCTAATAAGTTTTTTTTGATTGGCTAATTAAATGTCTATTCATTATTGCCAAAAAGTGCCTACCCCAACAACAAGATACCAAATTTTAGAAAATGTTGGAGCTCTCTCTGAATCTAGGAGGAAGTGAGTAGTTTAGCTTTTATTTAGTAGTTAGGACCTTAAGTAAATCACTTTTTTATTGTGTTTCTGTATAACATAGATAATATTTTTTGCCCTGCAAGAGAGCATATAGAGGAAAGCTCTTTGGCAGCGATACTGTGCCCTATGAATAAAAAAGTGATGGTGTCATTTGTGGCTGAATAACAGTTTATTTTGAGAATGCTTTATGACAGCTTTTCATGGGAAATAAAGCAATGCTGTTAACTTCATCTTGCATTTTTCTCATTTTTACTATGATTAAAAAGTAGTCAGCTTGTACAAAGGAAAGAAACAAACCTTGACTCAGGAGCCTAGGACTTTTTCTTTGGTTTGCCCTCCTGGAACAGATTACCTTTCCAAATTGAATTTGTGGAGGAGCATTGGGAAATATCAGAACTGTCATATTAAGCACCTCAGTGGTACTTTTAATAGAGGAGTTATTCAGAAATTATACTAGGCAGATAGAGAGGGTAAGGAGGCCTCAGTAAGGCTTTCCTTTTTAATAGAAACAACTCCAGAAACATTCCTTTTTCTTTTCTTTTTATCTTTTTTTTGGAGACGGAGTCTCGCTCTGTCACCCAGGCTGGAGTGCAGTGGTGTGATCTCAGCTCACTGCAGCCTCTGCCTCCCAGGTTCAAGTGAATCTCCTGCCTCAGCCTCCTGAGTAGCTGGGACTACAGGCTGCCAAGCTTTGATATGCAAATACCAGTGCTTAGAAACTGTGTCCATTCAACATGGAGATTCCCACCCTCTTCTTCTAGTCACCACCTCAAGGTGACACCTCCAGATGACCCCACGTGTGCAGGACAACATGGTGACCTACATTTGCATATTAAAAGGCTAGGGTGGGAGGGCCACGTTTTTCTCGGGCTACATGAATGACCTGCCTGGTCAAACCAATGCCCTGGGCCCTGTGCACATCAGACACCACCTCCTCCAGCCTCCCAATATAACCGAGTACTGTTCTGCCACACACGGGGCTTTTTCTCTGTTCAGACCCCCCTTTTTCTGTACTGCAGGGAGCCTTTCTTCTTTCTTGCCTATTAAACTTTCTGCTCCTTAAAACCACTCCTGTGTGTCCATGTCGTTTAACTGGCGTGAGACAAAGGACCCCGATGTTTCTCCCGTTTTCAGAGCCATATCACTTTGAGTCCAGAGGAATTATTTTCATTTATCTGACCAATTTATAATATAGAGTCAAATTCCTAGTGGTTATCCTCCCTCATCCCCATTTTTATAGCCTTCCTTGAAAGGAACAGGTATATGAAGAGGACACAGGTTTCCCTTTTGTGAATAGTATATCCCTTAGTATCTTGATTTTTTTTGGTGGGAGTCGGGGGAGTTAAACTTACTTAGACCTGGTAAAGGGCAGTATTTGATACATGTCAGCTAGTTTAGGGTTAGGGAATTGAGTTGAATGGAGATAGTCACTGCCAAATGTAAAGCATGACTGGAGAGCCACAGTGATGAAGCCAGGGTCCCTTTCTCCAGATCCTTTGTAACAGTATTATGTGATCTCTTCTAGAAGATTGTTCTGAAAGATAATGCCAACTCGGAACCTAGGAAACCATCCAGTGGGTTTCTGCAGCTTAGGTGGTTCAAATCCTCATCAGCACGTTTGTTTTCTCTGCCTCAGTTTGCTTACAGTGATGTTCTCAGTAGCTGTAATTGCTGTCTTTGAATACTTAAGCATTTTTTTTTTTAGCTCACAGGGGTATGTGTGCATTTTTCTTTTACCAAGTGTTAGAACTTTGACTCTGCTTTTGTGGGCTCTGGTTTAGCAACTTGGTTGTTTAGTTATAAAATGATTAGTAGGGAAAACCGTGGTGTGTGTGTGTGTGTGTGTGTATGTGTGTGTGTGTGTGTATTTTAAGTTTCTTTTGTTCTCAGAGCACTTAGAATTTTATATGGAAATTCTATCAATTTACTTGATTCTCCACCCCACATTTCTTGAACAGCAAAGTATGAAGGTAATGCGTCCCATAACCAGCCTTCAGAAGAATTACAGCTGCTGTATCTCTGAACTTCCAAGAAGAAGTTTGTGCATCAATTTTCAAAAAATTATGAAATCCCTGAAGATAGCTGTGTTCTACATTTGGAAAGATACAAAAACTGAACCTTCTAGCAGGCAGTTTTGCTTGCTGGTGCTTGAGATAGAGCCACACATTGGTCTCAGTGGATTTGTGGAGAAAAATAGGTACAGAAAGTTATTTCTAAATAAGACCAAAAATCCTTTTCTTAAGCAGTGACAGGTAAAGGGGTTGTCTTGGCTAATATTGAATTGTGTTGCCCTTGATTGAGACAGTTTTATGGTGGGGATGGTAGTGGTGATAAACTTGTTTGAAATTTGTCCACCTATAGTAAGCTTTGTGGTAGCTGTCACAGACAGCTTCATCCTCACAGGCCCTAAAATTACTATAAAACTAATAGAATGGAGGAGAAACAAAGGACCTGAATAATTAGATGCTTAGATAATTGTTCTGTGTTTTCATAACAAGTGAAAAAGAGCAGTGTTAGAAGTACTTAAACATTCCATGTAAGGAGCACTGCCTGAATTTATATTGTGATTTTAGAGCATCATTCACTGTTTAAAAACAGGCATATTGTGGGTCGTATTTTAAAGACAAATAGAAAACTTATCTTTTCAAGATGGATCTAAAGCTTAACCTTATCAAAATTACAAAATGTGAAGGATATGATTGAAAAATATTAATGCATAGGTTTAAATATTGGTCATCATTTTAGATGTCTTTCAAAATAGGTTGTCTCTTAAATATTAAACTGAACAAACATTGAACTTGTTGTAGAGTTTGTGCTCAAGGTTAAGTTTCCTGGGGTGATGGATATTTGATAATATGGATAACAAAAAGTTCTTAAGAAATTTAGAAAATTTTTAGGCAAAACTAGAAAATAATACTGATAATTCTACCACTCAGAATGTACCACTATCAGAATTTTGTATCTTTCAGTCATCTGCTCATCTCTTTTCTCCTTTGCTTGTATGTGTTCCCTCTCCCTTAAATAATCAGATTTTTTTTTGTAATCTGCATTTTCACTCAACAATATTGTAGATCTGTGTCATAAGTTATTCCTCTACAGTGCCTTCAGTTATTGTGTGCTTTGTGTTGGATGACTGTACCATCTAGTCTTTCGTGTTTCCTGGTACAGACTACATAGGGGTGAGAGTGTGTGTGTGTGTGTGTATTTTTTTTCTACCTTAACTAATGCTTTGGACATCAACAGGTAGAGCTAAATCCTTGAAACCTTCCAAGTGGTGGCTTTCAGTTATTGCTGAATTGGTTTTTAGAGATGGAACAAATTATATTGTATGGAAACTTTTTTTTTTTTTTTTTTGAGACAAAGTCTCACCTTGTCACCCAGGCTGGAGGGCAATGGCATGATCTTGGCTCACTACAACCTCCACCTCCCAGGTTCAAGTGATTCTCTTGCCTCAGCCTCCCGAGTAGTTGGGATTACAGGGGCCTGCCACCATGCCCGGCTAATGTTTGTGTTTTTACTAGAGATGGGGTTTCATCATGTTGGCCAGGCTTGTCTCGAACTCCTGACCTCAGGTGATCCACTCACCTTGGTCTCCCAAAGTACTGGGATTACAGGCATGAGCCACCATACCCAGCCTTTTTTTCTTCTAGGTACCAGCTTTTATTTATCAGATTGGTAAAAATGTTAGAAAGCGTGCAATGAAATGGGCATTTTCACAGTCGTGGCAGAAAGTATAATTATCTTTGACTTTCTAGAAAGCAGTCTGGCATTCTAGAAACTTGCCTAACCTCTTCCCATTTAGACAAGATGAATTGTGACAGGGCCAGCCTTGTCCCTGTGATTCCATATCTCCCAGAAAGAGAGGTCTAGTCTCAGGGAAAACCCAGATTTTCTTGGCTTAGCCCACCTGACAGCTAATCACTGGAAATGGGGTGGGCCGGTAGAGTCCTTTGGTCAGGTTTTGTGTCAAGAGAGGGATGTGGAAAGATGGGAGAGAGGTAGCAAAACTGGCCTCAATGGAACTATGTAAGTTAACATAGAATGGCAAAGGAATGTTTCTTCCAAGGAAGAAATTCTAGGGAAGGAATAAAGTAGAGGGGAAGGCAGCAGTTCTCAAAGTTTTGGGGTCAGGATTCCTTTACACTCTTAAAAGTATATTGAGGGCCCAAGGAGCTTTTGTGAATGTAGGTTATATCTATTGGTATTTATCACTAGAAATTAAATCAGAAATACTTAAAATATTCCTTAAAAGCTCACAAAATATTGTTATAAATGCTTTTATGATAAGAAAATTTCTAAACCCAAGGTAGTACAGTCTTACATCTTTTGCAAATTTCTTTGATGTTTGATATGTCATTTGTACCTGCATTCAATTTATTGTGTGATATTTGCTTGAAAAATTGTGAACAAATGACAGTCTTATACAGATAGGCATTTCAGATCATTATGGATATTTCTTTTTTCTTTCTTTCTTTTTTTTTTTTTTTTTGAGGTGGGGTCTTTCTGTGTCTCCCAGGCTGGAATGCAGTGCTATGATCACGGCTCACTGGAGCCTCATTCTCTGGGGACTCAGGTGATCCTCCCACCTCAGCCTCCAGAGTAGCTGGGACTACAGGTGTGTACTACCCCACCTTGCTAATTTTTTGTATTTTTTGTAGAGATAGGGTTTTGCCATAGGTATTCAAATAGAAAGTTTTGTTTTTGTTTTAGTATATAAAGAAATATAACTTTCCATGTTGGAAAAATTTTTAAAACCTTTTTTTAATTATAAAACTCATAAGCAACCATTGTTGAGAAAATTGGTAAAGTACAGAAAAGATAAAAGAAAAAAATTAAAGTCTCCCATAATTTCTCTATCTAATATAACCACTATTGACTGTTGACATGATGGCCATTTTCTACCAGTATATATTTTTTCTTTGCTATTAAAATACATAACCCTTACACATATGTTTAAATAGTTGAGGTCATATTCCCTATAGTTTTATATTCTTTTTTTTTTTTTTTTTTTTTTGAGACAGAGTCTCGCTCTGTCACCCAGGCTGGAGTGCAGTGCCGTGATCTCGGCTCACTGCAAGCTCCACCTCCTGGGTTCCCACCATTCTCCTGCCTCAGCCTCCCCAGTAGCTGGGACTACAGGCGCCCGCCACCATTCCCGGCTATTTTTTTGTATTTTTTAGTAGAGATGGGGTTTCACCATGTTAGCCAGGATGGTCTCGATCTCCTGACCTCATGGTCTGCCCACCTTGGCCTCCCAAAGTGCTGGGATTACAGGCGTGAGCCACTGTGCCTGGCCCTTTTATATTCTTTTAAAAAGTATTTACTGTATTTTCCTGTGATGTCATAGTCTTTATAGAAAAATAATCATTATTTTCAGTTGACATGATTGTTTACCTAAAAATATCCAAAGGAACCAACTGAGAAAAACAATTTTTAAGATTACTGGTTAAAAGTTCTTTTATATAAAAATCAATAGCCTTCCCCAATGTTAGCTATAATCACATAGAAGATATAGTGATGAAGTGTTTTTTCAGGTATTTCAGCAAAAATTAAATACCTAGGAATAAACTTAGATGTGCAGGACTTTTATCAAGGACAGGACAAAATTTTGCTGAGTGGAATGAAAGATTTGCATTCTATGTTCCTGGATGAGCAGATTTCATGTTATAAATATGTTAGTTATCACCATGTCTTCATATTAATTTGTAAATGTAATTTCTGCTGGGCACAGTGGCTCATACCTGTAATCCAAACAGTTTGGGAAGCTGAGGCGGGTAGATGACAATTAGCTGGGTGTCTGTGGCACACACATGTATTTCCAACTACTCCTGAGGCTGAGGTGGGAGGAGCACTTGAGCCTGGGAGGCAGAGGTTGCAGTGAGCCGAGATCATGCCTGTGAACTCCAGCCTAGGTGACAGAGTGAGACCCTGTCTCAAAAAAAAAAAAAAAAGAAAGAAAAATGTGTGTGTATATACATATATTTCATATTTTATAAATATTTATATATATAAATTATATATATACATTTTATATTTTATATATAGTGTGTGTATATATATATACACACACACACAAATTTCAGTACAAATTCTGGCAGATTTATTTTTGACACTTGACAAAACGCCTCTAAAATTTGTTTAGAAGAATAAATAATAAAAATTAATAAAGTATAGACTCTTTCAACCAGATAGTAGTAAAATATTGTGGACTATTCCTGGGCCAGACAGATAAAGGCAATGGAAGTTTAGAACCAGAGTCATGCAAACGAGAATTTAGTATAAGGAAAAGGTGGTATTTTAACTTAATACTGAAAAGATAGATTATTCTGTAAATGGTTTTAGGAGAACTATTTGAGGAAGTCTGAGTCTTAACTCCAATTTTTGTCAAAATAAGTTACAGTTGGTTTAAACACATCTATTCTTAAAAATTAGAACAGAAGAATATTGGTTTGAAGATATTTTAAGAGTTAAGGCTGAGGCTGGGCACAGTGGTTCACGCCTGTAATCCCAGCACTTTGCGAGGCCAAGGTGGGAGGATTGCTTGAGCCCAGGAGTTTGAGATCAGCCTGAGCAACATAGCAAGACTCTTTCTCTCTCTCTCTCTCTCGATATAGATATACATATAAATATACATATACAAATAGAAAAAAAAAGAGTTAAGTTTTGTATGGAGAGCCATGAAGATAAGAGGTAAAAATTAAAGGCTTGATGGACACATGTTTACATCTCCAGCAAGGGGGTTGATGGGAAAGACTGATAGACATAGCTCCATTACTGCTACCTCCTTTTAGGAAGTTGCTTCTGAACATCTAAAGATATCAGTTTTATAATAGAAATGAGTTATTTTTCAGTGTCTAAAACATCACATGAGATACATACATACATGCATACATACATAAATATGTTTATAAAGTTAAATGAAATAGGATATAAAATTGGGCCTAGTGTTTAAAAGGTAAATATATTTACATGAAGGAGAAAACAACTCACCTCCCACTCTTAGAGCCTCTGCCAGTTTATCATAGCCTAGTTTCTTGAGAGAATAAGCTACATGTCTTCACCTTTTTTCACTGAGCTCATTATAATCTGGATTCTGCCTTCATCGTTGCACTAAAATTTATCTCCTAGTTGTCAAATCCAGTGGCTCCCCTCTTAGTCCCCAAATTGACCCCTCTGCAGTATTTTGATACTGTTGATCCTTTGTTGAAACATTCCTCCATTCTTAATGTCCACCAATAAAGAGTTGGTTAAATAAAAATTATAGTGTACCGTTTTATAATAGAATATTCTGTTGTTCTGTTGTGGACCAAAAAATGCAGCCAGTCTTTCCATAAGAGCATGTGCAAACTTCTAAGATATATTAAGTAAAAAAGTAAGGCATAAAATATTGTGTATAATCTGACCCCTTTAGTACACAGTGTAAAAACATCTGTGTCTGTGCTTCTTTATACTTACTTTTTTCTCCCCTGGTGAATACAGGAAACTGTGAATAGTACAACACAATTAAAAAAAAAAACTGTGTGTCTGCTGCACCAGGACCTGTGATAATTGGGTATAAAAGACATGTCCCTGTCCTCTGGGAAGGGACATGATAATCAAATGAGACTTCTGTCGGATTCTTTTCTCCTGTTTTGATCTTATCACCCTGCCTTGGTCTCCTCCGATCTCTTCTTCCTTGTCCTACTTCTTTCTTCTCTTCTCATTCTGTGCTTTCTCTGAGTAATCTTTGACTCCCGTTACTTAAGTCATGACCTGTGTTGCAGGGACTCCTAAATTTGTATTCATCTCCAGAGTTTCAAACCCATATATCTGTCTGTATATCATATATTTAGGGAATCTCACTTGGAGTGACATGGGTGTTCAAAATGATGATATTTAAATTTTCACGTATCCATCTCCTAGCACTCTATCTAGTCACATATGCCTAAACCTGGGAACTGTCTTAATATTCTTTTATATACACCTGTTCTGACCCCCCCCAAACTAGTAAATTTCTGAGACCTGTCCTTCTGAATGTCTCTTACAATTTTCCCTGTGATCTCAGTTTCTTCCTCCCATCCCTCAAATGCGTTGTGTGTGTGTGTGGTGGGGGAAGAGAGTTACATTGAAATTTGTGGAAAACGTACTAGCCTGTCTTTCTTTCTTTCGAGGTGAAGTCTCCCTCTTGTCCCCCTGGCTGGAGTGCAATGGCACAATCTTGGCTCACTGCAACCTCCATCTCCTGGGTTCAAGCAGTTCTCCTGCGTCAGCCTCCTGAGTAGCTGGGATTACAGGCACCTGCCACCATGCCCAGCTAATTTTTGTGTTTTTAGTAGAGACGGGGTTTCATCATGTTGGCCAGGCTGGTCTCGAACTCCTGACCTCAGGTGATCCACCCGCCACTGTGCCCCCTCTACTGCTGAAGTTTTGTGCCCCCAGTGGGGATGACAGCAGGCAGCACCTCCAGCTCCACGTGACGTCCTCAAGGGGAGCACCCAGGCCGAGGCCACATCCAGCAAGAAGGCATGGCTTCAGGCCTCAGGGCGGGAGTGCAGGTAGAGGATCCTGCCTGTGTCCACTGCCTCTTGGGAGAAGCTCTGCACGGGGTCTAGGCTGGGTGGCTCATCTGCCAAGATGCCACGCAGCACCATCACCAGGTAGCCGGCACTCAGTGGGCTCTTCACTGAGAAAACAATGTCTGCTGGCGGCACTGCCTCCTGGGCTACCTGGTTAACAGAGGTCATGAGGACTCACAAGGGAATGCAGAGGAGTCTCAGAGGGGCCCACTGTGGCCCTAAGCAGCCAGAACAGCCTTGATCTTGCTCCACTTATTTCCCCAGATACCACTGCTCATTTAGTGACACACACACGTGGGTTCACACACACAGCAGCCAGACATGCAGCTGGTCACATTTTTTGTTTTTTTGAGATAGGGTCTCACTCTGTCACCCAGGCTGGAGTGCTGTGGTGTGATCACAGCTCCCTGCAGCCTCAACCTCCTAGGCTCAAGGGCTCAGCCTCCCAAGTAGCTGGGACCACAGTCATGTGCCACCATGCCTGGCTAATTTTTAAATTTTTTGTGTAGAGATGGGGTTTCACTGGGTTGCCCCAGCTGGTCACATGTTAATACCCACCCCACACATGGTTACGGGGTGTCGGTCACACAGCTTGAGATGCACTCCCTCAGGGAAGTGCATAATCACATGTCCCCAGACTCAGTGACACAGACATATGAGTTCATCAGATGCTGATGCAGTCACACAGGTACAGGTACACATGCGTGTGTGCACACGCACACACAGGCCCCCTGCTCAGGATCTGTTCAGGCCTGTGGCTGGTTTGCTGGCAGCATCCTCCCCAACCCCTGCTATTACCACCCAGGACCATCAGAGGGTGCCCTGCCCCACCCCACCCCACCCCTCCTAGAGGCACAGGCACCCCCAGCACAGGCCCTACAGAGCTCACACCCCAAAGGCCACATGGGCTCCCTCACCTGATGGGCCATCCACAAGAGGCTAAACTGCCTCCAAACTCACATTCCTGTTTTGTGCCTTCGGCTGGAATGTTCCTTTTGGAATACCACTCCCCATTCTCTGCTCCTAATGGCCTGTACTCTTCAGAGCCCGGCCCAAACACTGCCTCCTCCCATGAGGCCTTCCTGATGCCAGATCTGCTGGCTCACCATGGGCCCCAAGCTCCAGATGCAGACCAGAAGGGTCTCCGAAATAAGCAGTGTGGAAGAGTAAGGCTGAGAGCGGGCAAGGACTGGCCTGAGGTCACAGGGCATGTCAGATCTCTGGAAGGCCCGTGGCTGCTCTGTGGGGTTCCTGGGTAAGCAAAAGCCCTTGGCAGACCCTCCTGGTCCTGGTCTGGGCTCTGAGAAGAGAGCAGGCTACACAGGGGTCTGAGAGGCAGCGGTCTGTCTCCACGGCCAGCAATCCCAAAAGTTCAGGACCTGTGATGCCCTCCCAGGGAACTGACTGCAATGCAGATTCTCGGGCTCCACTTCAGAGATTCTGTAGGGCTGGGTGGCGTCCAGGAATCTGCATGCTCAGCCATGCCATGGACATGAGTGGACACCAGCTCTAGAGGCACACACAACTCCCAGGAGGATGGGTGTACAGCAAGCTCCCCAGAAACTCTTGGGAACACAACATATATGGGAGCACATCTGAGGCACGTGCACACACGCAACCTGGGACCACCACAGGTACAGCCTAAGTCACATGTGTTCCCGGCATGGAGGCTGGGAGGAAGGCCCTCTACCTGGTCCACACCCCGCTCACCACCTCCAGCTCCTCACCTCCAGCTGGTCCCTTCTGATCTCAGCTGCCTCTCCCTGGAAGATGTAGATTTTCTTGTGCTGGGCCAGCTTCAGTGGGGCTACTGGGCCCTCTAGGGCAATGGTCACTTGTAGGGTGGCATCTGTGTGTGGTCCCACATCCATTGAGAAGGCCAGGGTGTTGCGGGAGCTGAGGCTGCCATTGTGGCCATAGAGAACAGCCCCAACCAGCAGGTCCTGCTGAGAGAAGGCTGTGGCTGGCTGAGTGGCTTGGAGCAACTGTCCCCAGTGAGGGCTGTCTGTGACATGGTAGTGGGCCTCATCCCTACTGCAGATGTTGAGGTTGGTGCCCAGGTGGAGCTCGGCCATGTTGATGGTACCCTGGCCTCCTTGAGGAACCATGAGGCCGGAGCCATTGGCCACACAGAGGTAAGGCTCCAAGGCCTGCACCTCCAGCACCGTGATGGCCTGGTGCTGCCCATCGGACACCTGCAGCGGGATCCAGCCGTGGTCAGCCTGAGTGTGTGAACAGGACTCGCCTCTTCCTGAGGCCCCTCCTGGATGAAGCGGCAGATGGGCTGCATGGGCTCATCCGTGGCCATGATACTGCCAGAGAGGAGGTCCTGGTGGGTCAGCACCAGCTGGGCCTCAGCAAAGCCCGAATCAGCATTGCTGAAGGCCATGTTGTCTGTAGTCAGCAGCTGCCACCTACCCCAGGCCACATGGAAGACGCAGCTGATGGTCTGCATAGGGGCGTGGTCATTCACAGGCTGGATGGCCACTCAGAAGACACCCCATACCTCCTCCCAGGCCACGTCACCACTGCTCTGGTCCTGGTGGCAGCAGGAAATGGGATATCATCTTCTGTGATCTCGGAGTCATCATGCTGCTAGACCAGCTGGCCATGTATCAGGTCTCCATTGGTGAAGGATGTCACCATAGTGATCTTGTCTTGTGTCCCACGCCAAGTCAACCTCCCATGGCGGGGCTGCTCCATGACCTCATAGAGGTACCTGGCACTGTTGAGACTCTTGATGAAGAGCTGGTCAGCAGAGAGGACACACTCACCACCCTCGGGCACCACGAGGACAGGCATGTCTGGGTCACCGCCAATATGGATGGAGAAGGTACAGAGTGGGGAGAAATATGGTGGAGCTGTGACATGGAAACAGAAGGTGTCCTCCACTGCAACTGAGGCATGTGCCATGGCCCCATAGGTCACCTCTGCAGCCTGTACGTCATCCTGGGTGAAGCCCTGACCGTCTGACATCATCGTGCCCTGTAGTTGAAGGTTGCCTTTCCTGGGAGCCTGAACCACCTCACAGTGGAAGGTTGGGGGGCTTGGGCCTGCCTCCTCCAGGGTGGCCTCCAGGTGGGCTGTGGTGAGGGCCTCCTGCTGGGTGTTCTGAGTGTGCAGTGGCTCCAGCTGCAGCATCCACACAGTGGCTCTCTGGATGGTCACTAGGAAGGACAGATTGCTCAGGATTTCCCAGCTCACCTGCACCTGCAGATCCAGGTTCTCCACGGTGTCCTCGGTGTAGTGCTGTGGGTCAGTGCTCAGGTACCTCACGTGGCCCTGCTCCACATCCTGCTGGTGGAACGCCTGTGTGGCCCACCACTCAGCATCCTCCACCCCACCAGCCCCCTGCTTCTGCAGCTCCCTGAACGGCAGGCCTCCGGTGACACGGAACAGCACAGTCACATCCTGCCCCACGGCGTTGGTCTCCACCAACAGGTTGGTAGGCAAGATGGGCATGGCAGAGCCCTGGGCCAGATGCAGCCCTGTGCTGCGGTGGATTTGTATGGCCGGCTGGACAGCCACCACCTTCAGCATGGCCGGGGGGCTGGCCTGCAGTCCATTGCTGACGCGGAATGTCAAGTCCTGTGTAGGGCCACCGCAGTGGACATAGACTAGGCTGTTGGCCTCCAACTCCCAGCAGGAGAACTCAGTCACCAGCTCCCCAGGCTGGTCTCGGTGCTCCACGGGGAGGCCAGAGGGGGTGCCAAGGAGCTGGAAGGCGAGGCCCTCACAGGCAGAGTCCAGGTCATAGGCCTGGAGAACCTCAGGCCCCAGAGGCTTCTGTGTGTGTTCCAGGATCACCATAAGGCTGCCATGTGGGAAGATGATGTGGGGTGGGTCATTGACAGGGTTGACCTGGATGGGCAGGAGGTCTGTTTGGCCCCTCCACAGGCATGAGGGCTTGGGCACCCAAGCCATCACTGACACCTCCAGCACCAGCTGGTCAGAGGTGTCCTCAGGGCCATCGTGGATGAAGCGGGCCTTGCAGTTCACCACGTCCAGGAGGGTGAACATTTTTCATGCCTGGGCACCCAAGACATCCAGCTCGAGCTCGCTGTAGTGTGCCCCTCAGGTCACGCTGAACAGCACCTGGGATTTACGCAGTTCAGCCTCCATCAGTGCCAGCATGGGCTGCACATGCCACCACTCAAGCCAGGCTGTGCCACCCTCAGTCACCACCACTGCGCTGATAGCAGCTGGATGAAATTGGCAAAGACAGGAGGTAGCCCTGGCTCAGGCACGCATGGCTCAGCTAGCTCCACGGACAGCCAAGCTTCGGGAGCCAGAGTGGAGAAAGCTTCATAATGGCCATAGGCATTGTCCTCATACTCCTCCACCTCCTCCAGTCTGCAGCCAGCCACCAAGTTGTGCGTCAGCAAGGCTTCCCACAGCCCCTGCCTCTAACCATTGACACTGAGGTCTTCCATGCAGCCAGCCCAGCAGGGAGGCATTGGCAGCCCCTGGTGTCAGGCCTGAGCGGTGTTCCTGGAGGTGACGAGAGGCCTCTGCAACCAGCTCCCCAAGAAGGAGACTGTCATGTGGCTCCAGGTAGCTGAGGACTCCTCGGTTCAAAGTACGTGTGGGGTACTGGTCCATGGAGATTTCTAGCTGGTGAGTGTTGATGTGGATGCTGACCTTGTGGGGCTGTGCGTCAGTCACAGGCACACTGTTGGGGAGCAGTACAGTACCCTGGCCCTTCTCAACCATGGACCACAGGTGGCCGTCAAATATGTCCACATGGATGAAGTCCCCATGCCAGCCTGCTGCCTGGAAGGCCAAGGGTGCCTGCTAGCTCTGTGTGGTGAGTGTAAACTCCAGGGTTACTTCATCCTGAGTGCCCCAGGCAGGGAAGGCAGCCAGAGAGTGGGGCCCAGAGAAGCCCAGGGCCACATCGTCATTGGCAGAAAACTCTTCAGCACAGCCCTCATGCTTATTGGGGGTCAGAGGCTGGAGGAGTCTGCGGCCATTGAGAGTGGCTGCATGGAGGCAACCCCTCAGGGGATGGCTGGTTCCCCTCAGGTAGGGCAGGCCAAGTCTCCCAGTGCTCCCAACAAAGAGCCCATAGGGGACCTCTAGGGGGGCTCCCAGGACTACAGAGGAGGCATTCAGAAACCCATTGACTGACAATGTGGGCCAGTCCTCTGAGACAGTCAGAACTGTAGTGTGGGGGACGGAGTCACTCAGTAGAATTTCTGCTGGGGTCTGCAGCCTCAGCTCCTCCTGGCCCAGGACAAGCCTGACCTGAGGAGAGACGGGGAATGGGAGATGGGGGGCAGCACTTTGAATCCATCATTTCCCTTATAAAAGCACAGTGGGTTCCCCACAGGGGGCCCCAGAGCAGAAAACCTAGGACAAGGGCCTCTGGTGCCACTCCTCTTGCCTTCCTGCCATCTCTTTATTCATCCTCCAAACACTCACCAAAGGAAACTCTGGGCCAGGCCTGGATGGGCTCTGGGGACCCTGGTGTGAATCAGATGTGGTCCTTGCCCACAAGGAACTGACATATAGCAAGATGCTCTTCTAGAAACCCAACCTGTATTTTTAAATTCTCCTCCTCTTTCCTTGAGTGAGAAGCACCAGAAATATTGTCTTGGAATCTAGATTTCACCCCTGGAATAATGGGTAACTGAGAATCCCTTGATCAGTCCCCCTAAGTTTGGCAAAGTTTCTCGAGGTCACTGAAGGAAGCCAGGCTAACTGTTCAGGGACAGGGAGCCCAGGCAGATGCTCTGTGTTCTGGAAAAAAAAAAAAAAAAAAAAAAAAAAGCTGCCTGACCTGTGGTGGAGGAATATCTCAAGGAGAGATGAAGGACATAGTTCTGTCACCATGACATTGACACAAGAAATGGCTCTGGTATGGTGCTCCCAGATGCTAGAATAGGTGATGGCAGAGTATGGGAACTGCAGAACCAGAACACTAAGAACCATGATCTTGGAGTCCTGGTATGGTGCATCTCTGTAGGGATGTGGCATCACTACCTGCAGAGCTCAACAGCCATCAGCACCAGACTGCACCACATAGGTGTTCAACAGTGACACCTTGTGGCAATGAGCAGCAATGACAGCAGCAGACTGACCAAGCCCTAGTCCTCTTCCCACTGGGGTGTGGTAAGAGATGGCTGCCCCAAATTTGTTAATTTGTTTTTTTTTTTTTTCCTTCTAAAATAGAGATGGGGTCTCATTGTGTGGCTCAGGCCAGTCTTGAACACCTAGGCTCAAGTGATCTTTCCACCTTGGTCTCCCAAAGTGGTGGGATTATAGGCATAAGCCACTGCACCCAGCCTGCCCCAAATTTGGACTAAGACCCTGGGTTCTTAAACTCTTCCTGGTATGGGGTAAGACTCAAGTAGGAGCCACAAGACTCCTTGATAATAAAGCTTGTGGTGTCTTGAAGGATGAAATGGAAAAATGAAGCTGAGGCAGTACTGGTGCTGTTACTCTCATGGACAGACAGTGGTGCTGCAGATAAATTGGTGCAGTGCCACCAGGATGCGCAGGGGTCATGGGGGCCCAGGAGGGGGTCTCGCCGAGGAGGAGGGGATGCCCACACTGAAACTTCAAGGAGAGACTAGAGTTCGGCAGGTGCAGGGAATGGGTGGGTCACACACCTGGCAGGAGGAGTGTGATGACCAAAGGCCTGGCAGCAAGTGACCATAAGATGGCCAGGAACTGAAAGCAGTTCTGTGCAGTCAGAGCACAAAGGGCCAGTGAGGGCTTGTGGTGGGAAACATGGTTGGAAGGAGCTGGTGGGCAGAGCCAGTTCATGAAGGATTTACCATTTCTGAGCTGCTGCTGCCCATCCCACAGTGGAGAACTTGAGACCCCAAGAAAGGTGACTTACACAAGGTCAACAGCCAGCTGGGGTTCACACAAAGCTAGACAAGGAATCTCGCCCCAATCCCAGGGGGACGTCACTCACCTGCAGGTGTCCAGAGTAGAGCTGCAGCAGGAGGTGGTCAGCTGGGCCTGCTGCCAGGAGAAGGAGGGCTTCGGGTTGGGACGTGGAGAACTGCAGCTGCAGGTCTATGTCAGTCAGAGCCATGGCCATAGTCACCTCCAGGTGGTTCTAACCGAAGAAGGAAGCTGTGTGAGAGAGGGAGCTGTGGTCAAGGCTCAGATTCTTACCTGTAGGAGGCGAGGTGCTGCAGAGAGGGATGGGTAGGTTGCAGAAAGGGGTCCGTATGGCTGCCATACGGTGCTGCCTCTGAGCACTGCCCAGATCCCAGCATTTCCTTGGTCCTGGCACCAGAAGGCACAGCCTCACCTTGTGTCCAGCCCAGACCCTGACTTGGCAGGAGGTCAGACCCAGAAATTCCCAGCAACTCAGGTCTCCTCCTTGGAGGTTCCTGGAGCCAGAGGCCTCTGCCAGCTCTGACTCACCTCCCCTGGGCCCCAGAGGAGTCTCCCTCCCAGGTCTGGCTCCCCAACCTGGCCCAAAGGGAAACATCACTGGCCTGATCACCTGGCTTGGTGGTCACAGCCCCAAGGAATGGAGTTTCTGGAGAATCACCCCCAGGCCAGATCGATCCCTGCTCAGATTCCTTCTCCTAAGTGCCCTTGTGCTTGGGCTCCTGTGCAGCACCTGCCGTGCCATGCCCCACCTCCATGGGTTGGCTGGGGCCACGGCTGGGATCTGGGGGTGATGTCAGTGCAGCCCACCTATCCCTGCTTCTCCCTCAGGCCATTCTTCCAGCTGCCATTGAGGGTGGGGGCAGGATCTTATTGGCCTGAGTTTGCCAAGGAGTAAAGGCTCTGAGGCCAGATGGGGACCATATGCAGTGTCAAACCAAAGTGGGCCCACACTTCCTCCACTACCCCTGCTGTTGCTTCCTGCTGGAGAGCTATTCACAGTCCCCGCTGAGCAGTCAGATCCGGCCCCATTGTTTCCACCGTGGCCAAGGAACCAGGGATGAGAACAGCTGAGCTCCCAACCTCCCCAGGCCGCCACTCAGTCTGAGGCTGAAGACAGGGCCTAGAAGGGGCTGAGGGTCTGCTGAGCAGGCCAAAGAGGGCCTCCCCAGGCAGAAGGCCATGTCTGGGCTTGCCTGGGATTAGTGGTTCTTATGCAGGGCCTGTTCTGTCCCACACTGGGACTCCTCCTCTTTTGAGTTGCTGCTTCCTCCAGGCAGTTTCCCCAAATTAGTCTCCCTGACTTCCAACCCGATGCCATAATTTCTGGTCTATGCCTTTTGCGGTGATAAGAGCCAAATATAACTTTAACTTTGCCTGCAGATGTCCAGGGCTGGGGGGCAGACAAACACAGGTTAAAAACTGTGATTCATCCCTGTTGGGTTTCCCTCAAACCCCAAGAACAAGCACAGGCTGATGGCCTTGATGGGGTGATCCAGCACCGACCTCACATGCACTGGTCCCTAGCCAGCCTGAGCCAGCTGCCATCTGCTCGAGAAAGTACCTTCAGCCATTGGAGGAGTTGGAGGTTTGTACACCCTCAGGGCAGCCAGCCCCACCTGGAGGGATATCCAGGAAAGATCCCGTAAGAGCCCCTCGGGTTGAGTTAAATCCCCTCTAGTTCCCCTCCTCCTGCCAGCACTGCTGGCAACACCAGCACCTTGTCTGAGAAGCTAAGGGAATCAAGTAAGCCCCGCAGACCATATGCGCGGGGGTGGCCCAGCAGGCTCAGCAGGCACAGCACAGCTTGGTGCCAGCAAGAGACAGACCAGGGAACTGCAGGTGGCGGCCAGCTACTGGGGTGCCTTATCTGCAAAGACATTGATTCCTAAGAGCAAAACACAGCACACTAAAGTGAGGGAGGCCATAGCACAAGGGGTGGGGGCACATGGCCCTGCAGGATGGAGCCACCACAGTCACCGGCTGGAACGGCTCACAGCAGCTGCCAGGAGCCAACTGTTGAATTTTCAGGAATTTTGAGAGGCAGGTGATACTGCCGACAGTGGGAATATTTATACCAGGAAAAGAGGCAAATACTGAAAATCAGGGTTCCCTCTCCCCAAGAAAGCCCATTGTGAAACATTTACCTACCCAGCACCCACGGGGAAGGGGGCACATCTCCCTGTGCCTACCCACCTGTGTTAATCAGGGTTCCCTAGTGGGACAGAACTAATAGGAGATATAGACAGATATAGATATAGATATAGATATAGATATAGATATAGATATAGATATATAGATATAGATATATAGATATAGATATAGATAGATATATAAAGGGGAGTTTATGAAGTATTAACTTACACAATCACAAGGTCCCACAATAGGCTGTCTGCAAGTTTGAGGAGCAAGGAGAGCCAATCCGAGTCTCAGAACTGAAGAACTTGGAGTCCAATGTTAGAGGGCAGGAAGTGTCCAGCATGGAAGAAAGATGTAGGCTGGGAGGCTAGGCCCATCTTACCTTTTCATGTTTTTCTGCCTGCTTTATATTCGCTAGCAGCTGATTAGAAAGATGGTACCCACCAGTATTAAAGGTGGGTCTGCCTTCCCCAGCCCACTGACTCAAATGTTTATCTCTTTTTACAATGCCCTCACAGACACTTCCAGTAGGTCAATACTTTGCAGCCTTCAACCCAATCAAGTTGACACTCAGTATTAACTGTCACACCACCCTTGCACTAAAGGTATACATACACCCACTAGGGCATGGTCAACGTCAGAGATCTGGGCCAGACAGGAACTGAAGTAGATGGTTGGCCCTAACCACTGAACCACCTGCCTGCGGCCTCCTCCCATCAGAAGAGAGTAGAGCCTGTTTGGCCAGAGTGGAATGGTGGCAGGAAGCAGAGGTACTTTCCGGAGCGCTGGGGTCTGAATGGGTCCATTGAGGCCGGGCCCTGCTGCTTCCTGTAGGGCTGAGTGGGAGAGGCTCACAGAGGCTGCCTTGTGCTGCTGGAGCGCATAGCCAGGGAGGCCCCCACCCCAACAGAGGCCTCTGATGCCCTGCTGGCCAGGGCTTTGGAAACTCTGACAGCACTGCTTCCCCTACCTCCTGATCTCCTTTTTCTGCCCCTCTTACACTCTCTGAGGGGCTGCAGTTGCAAGAACCCAGAATCTCTGTCTTGGAGGTAGTAGGGGGTGGGCAGTTGAAGAGGGGCTTTGAATGGAGAGGGTCTGCACAATAAAGATGTAATAAGCTAGGAGTCAATCCAGAGGACTTCCTGGAGGAGGTGATGGTGGTGTAGAGTCACAGAGAGGGAGGAATAGGCAGTCTCAGAGGACAGCAGCAAGGCCAAGTGAGAGACTGGCAGAGGTATACAGGTCCCCGTTGGCTGGGGTGAGGAGGGTTTCTGCTCCCTCATCCCGCAGAGCCTCTGGCTTATCACAGGATAAGAGCCAGCTAAGCTCCAGGGGCTTTCCAGGAAAAGTGTCTCTTGGAAAGGGTGTGACCTTTTCATCGGTCCTGACAGCACCCTAGAAATAGCTTGGCCTTTTCCCTCCCCTGAGCTCCACAGAGAACACAGCCAGCAGAAGACACATTCCCTGTCATCCAGAAATGGGTTTGATTCTCAGCTGAGGGACAGCAGGACTGGTAGAGACTGTCAGGCCACACAGCTACCTACAGAGCACCCCCATGCTTGGTCGGGGGTGGGAGGGATGGCAGGGTCTGGCTGTCCACAGGCCGGGCATGACAGTGGGGTGCACTGGAAGTGGCACACTTTGGAGGGGCAATGTCAGGGGAGAGCTTCCTCTTGTTGGGCCACAAGACTCCACAAGGACAGCACGGTGACTGATTCCCAATGCTAGACGCGAGGCAATCGGTCATGTGTAGGTGTATGTGTGTGTGTCTATATACACACACATATGTGTATATATATATATGAGGGTGTGTGTATGTGTGTGTATACATAATTTATTTATTTAGATGGAGTCTTGCTCTGTCACCCAGGCTGGACCTCAGTGGTGCGATCTCGACTCACTGAAACCTCTGCCTCCTGGGTTCAAGCAATTCTCCTGCCTCAGCCTGCCGAGTAGCTGGGACTACAGTCACCTCCCACCACACCGGGCTAATTTTTGTATTTTTAGTAGAGATGAGGTTTCACCATATTGGCCAGGCTGGTCTCAAACTCCTGACCTTGTGATCTGCCTGCCTCGGCCTCCCAAAGTGCTGGGATTACAGGTGTGAGCCACAGCACCCAGCTATTTATAGATATTTATAGAATATGACCTCAACTATTTAAACATATCTGTAAGGGTATAAGTACTTTGATAACAAAGAAGCAATACATACTGATAGAAACTAGCTATCATGTCAACAGTGGTTATATTAGGTAGAGAAATTATGTGAGATTTTTATTTTTTTATATTTTACTAATCTTCTCAATAATGGTTGCTTATAAGTTTTATAATCAAGAAAAAAGATTTCTAAAGTTTTTGCAAAATGGAAAGTTATGCTTCTTTATATACTAAAGACAAAAACAAAACTTCCTATTTGAATACCTTTGACTTTTACTGCAGACTTACAGACCCTTGAAAGAAAAGGCAATCCCCTCCCACTAGTTCTGGTGTCATTCTCCCCATCTCTCCCTTCACTTCCACCTTGGTCTTCTTTCTACTTCCCACCTTGGCTAGTGGTCTCCACCCAAAATGCTTGCTTGGCTTAATGGTTAGAATTCAGGGAAAAAGCGATCCCGAATTGCTAATCTAAACTAAGATTATACATGTGGGAAATAATAAAGAGAAACCAGGTAGTAAATAAGATTTGGAGGACTTAAAATACCCAGACTTTAATTCCTCTAAGATTATAGTTATTAATCATGTTTTTATATGATATTATCACTTAACATTTAAATTCTAAATATAATGTTCATGAGGAAAAGAGAAAATAGCTTGGTTTCTTTCCTCACCGAACTGTTGTCCTTAGTATCTTCTAGACGTTCCAGAACTGATGTCAGATTTGGCTCATCAGAGTCCACAGACCATATCGGTGAAGAAGATGTATAGGATTCCTGTTTAACCCAGAGACACCTATGTTAAATGTTTACATACAGACTAACCCAAATATGCAATTAAACCACACCACTAAATGGCAAGATGACCATGGATTGAAACAAAATGTATGGGGGAAAAGGCAACACGTTTAAACCCATGTGAGGAGCTGGACTTCTGAGACAGCCATTCTCCTTGCATAGCACTGTCTGCTGCTACAGCTCATAGAAGTGAACAATTTTCTTCAACACTGGTAGGCAGCCTCTAAATGGCCCTGATCACCCTCACCTCCTGCCATTCACACCCTTGTAAAATTCCACCCCTGGACCTAGTGACTCACTTCTAACAAAGAGAATACAGCAAAAGTAACATCACTTCTGAGGTGAGGCTACAAGGAGACTACGATGCCTGCCTTGGTCACCCTTCTCCTGCTCTTTCCATTGCTCCCTCTGATGGAAGCCAGTTGCCATGTGATGAGGTGCCCTATGGAGAGGCCCACGTGACAAGGTATTGTAAAAGGCCTCTGACCAACAGCCATCTAGAAACGGAGGCCCAGTCCAACAGCCTTTGAGATGATTCCTGCCAATGTGAGCTTGGAGACAGATTCTCTCCCTATCCTGCCTTGGGATGATCACAGCCACCATCAACAGCTTCACTGCCTGGTGAGAGGTCAAGCCAGTTAACCCAAGGTAAACTGCACAGAATTCTGACCCACAGAAACTGTGAGATAATGTTTGTTGTTTTAAGCTGCTAAATTTGTTACAGAGCAATAGATAACTAATTCAAACACCATAAAATTCTAACATTTTATTCTATCACACAAACCAAGTAATACCAATAAATGCATTACTATACATATATTTTTGGAACACAATTACATGTGATTTTTTTTGAAAAGCTAATGAACTAAGCATTATGTGCTTTCACCTGCTAATAGACATTTACTCTGTTGTAGGATTTTCCATTATAAATTGGAGAAAAGCCATTATTATTATATATTAGCTTCAGAAGAACTAGGTTCAAGTCACGGAAATCCATGAAAACCATGGAAAACCAGAAAAACAAGTTGGCCGGGCGTGATGGCTCACGCCTGTAATCCCGGCACTTTGGGAGTCCAAGGTGGGTGGATCACGAGGTTAGGAGATCGAGACATCCTGGCCAACATGGTGAAACCCCTTCTCTACCAAAATAAAAACAATTAGCCAGGTGTGGTGGCATGTGCCTGTAGTCCCAGCTACTCAAGAGGCTGAGAGAGGGGAATCGCTTGAACCCAGGAGGCAGAGGTTTCAGTGAGCTGAGATGTGCCACTGCACTCCAGCCTGGAGACAGAGCAAGACCCCATCTCAAAAAAAAAAAAAAAGAAAAGAAAAGAAAAGAAAAACAATTTGTATTGAAGGAGGACATCATTAACAGTATATCTATTCAATAATGATTTATGTTACTATTCTCATTCCTCTCTTACAGTGTCCCAAATCTCTTTACAGGTTAAAAGAAACTTTTCAGAATTAATCCTATTCTTTTTTTTTTTTTTTGAAACGGAGTCTTGTTCTGTCACCCAGGCTGGATGCAGTGGCGCGATCTTGGTTCACTGCAAGCTATGCCTCCAGGGTTCCCACCATTCTCCTGCATCAGCCTCTGGAGTAGCTGGGACTACAGGCGCCTGTCAACACTCCCGGCTAATTTTTTGTATTTTTAGTAGAGATGGGGTTTCACCATATTAGCCAGGGTGGTCTCGATCTCCTGATCTCGTGAACCGCCTGCCTCGGCCTCCCAAAGTGCTGGGATTACAGGTGTGAGCCACCATGCCTGGCCCAATCCTATTCTTAAAGAATACCACTTACTGAGTACTGCATTTTCTTCTCCAGATTCTTCAGCATACATTGGGAATACACCATATGGACCATTTTTACATTTTTAGTTATGGGGGTTTTGTTTGTTTGTTTGTTTTGGCTAAAGAAACTGCAACTAGATTTAGGACCTCATTCTATTAGGTTAGTATTTGTCTAGTAAACTTCAGCATAAGCAAAATAAAATACGTGTTGTTGCTCTGGACTGAAACCCCTCAAAACCAAATTTTAAAAATTACAAAAACATTAACTGAAATAAAGTTTTAAAAAATCTTGTAGATGAAAAGATATGATATATAGTAGGTTTAAGTACCTATTTCAACGGTTCCCAAAGTGTGGCCCTCAGACCCCCAGGTCCAAACTGTTTTGACAGGAATACTAACATGGTGACATTTGCTGTAAGGGTGCAGATGCAATGGTGGGTAAAAATGCTGGTACTTTAGCACAAATAAAGGCAGTAACACCAAACTACTAGTAGTCATGGTATGACTACTATGCACAGGAAAGGTTTAAAGGTGTAAAAAGGAAGGGAGGGCCGGGCACAGTGACTGATGCCTGTAATCCCAGCATTTTGGGAGGCCAAGGTGGGCAGATCACCTGAGGTCAACAGTTTGAGACGAGCCTGGCCAACATGGTGAAATCCTATCTCTACTAAAAATACAAAACTTAGCTGGACATGGTGGTTGCATACTTGTAGTCCCAGCTACTTGGCAGGCTGAGGCAGGAGGATTGATTGAGCCCACAAGGTTGAGGCTACAGTGAGCTGTGATCATGCTACTGCACTCCAGCCTGGGTGACAGAACAAGGCCCTGTCTCAAAAACAAAAAGAATGTCTATGATGAAGCAGTGAAAATTTTACATCTTAATCCTTGAATATGTCTTTTTAATATTTCAAGTGATGAAATGGGAAGTATACATGAGCATTCCTACAGACTGCCTGAGAAAAAACCTTTGTGTGACTAAGTCATGAAGTGAATTAGCCACTTTAGTGTAATATCATTTTTACTTCAAAGGATGACTGACAAAAAAATATTATTTCAGCTTGGGTTTTGAGAGACATTTTCTCAAAAAAGGAGATTCTGTTATTTCAAGCAAAACAGACAGGCCATAATAAAATTCAACAATAAAATTGCTAATAATAAAACTCAAGCTTTTGAACAAAAAATTAGAATTTTAGAAAACTTATATCCACCATTGCTTTCCAAAAGTATTCTGATGAGACTGATGGTGATATTGATGAATGTATTTTGATACCATATAATCAAATGTATCAACATATAGAAGATCTCGGTGAACTATTATTTTCAAAATGACCAATGCATGATGTTATAATATCATGCAAAGGTAAAAGATCCAAAGTTCAAGAAAAATCAAGTTTTCATGGAGTATCAAATAAGAAGCCAAGGCAACATGGCAAAACCCTGTCTCTACAAAAAATACAAAAAATTACCTATGTGTGGTAGTACACACCTGTAGTCCCAACTACTCTGGAGGCTGAGTTGGGAGGATCACCTGAGTCCCCAGAGACTGAGGGTCCAGTGAGCCGTGATCATAGCACTGCATTCCAGCCTGGGAGACAGAGCAAGACCTCATCTCAAAAAAAAAAAAAAAAAGAAAGAAAGAAAAATATCCACAGTGATCTAAAATGCCTATCTGTATAAGACTGGGCTTTGTTCACATTTTCTCAAGCAAATATCACACAGTAAATTGAATGCAGACGCAGATGACATACCAAACATCAAAGAAATTTGCGAAAGACGTAAGATTGTACTACTTTGGGTTTAGAAATGTTCTTTTCATAGAAACATTTATAACATCTCAGGATGGATCATAATCTTAGCTGCAGTTTTCCTTCCAAATTAAAGTATTAAAACATGGGCTTGGAAGTGACAGACCTGAGTGAATCAGCACAGCTTAAAAAAATCCAATAAAACTAACTTTTAATAATCCTGAGGTTGGTTTTTGAAACAATAGATACAATTACTTACTCTAAGCATCTGGTTATGATTTTGAATCAGTAATACATACTGTCTCCACCTTTTTTTTTTTTTTTAAGGAAACAGAGGTTTCATCCAGAAAACCCCAAAACAGTGAATTTTTTTTTTTAGACAGGGTGTCACTATGTCTCCCAGGCTGTAGTGGAGTGGTGGATCTCAGCTCACTGCAGCCTCAACCTCCCACCTCAGCCTTGCGAGTAGCTGGGACCACAGGCGCCACTGTGCCCGGCTAACTTATTGTATTTTTTGTACAGATGGGGTTTTGCCGTGTTGCCCAGGGTGGTCTCAAACTTCTAGGCTCAACTCATTCACCCACTTCAGCCTCCCAAAGTGCTGTGACTACAGGCGTGGGCCACCGTGCCCAACCTGCAGTGACTTTTTAAAACATAAGTTCAAGCATCTCTTCTTAACTCCTTTAATTGGACGTATCTCTTCTCTTATTGTCCTCATCTTTGGTGTTCCCCCAGAGTTCACTGCTGACTGGATGTACAACATGTATTTCAAAGTCAAGGCTGGGTGCGGTGGCTCACACCTATAATCCCAGTGCTTTGGGAGTCAGGGCAGGCAGATCGCTTGAGTCCAGGAGTTCTAGACTAGCCTGGGCAACATGGTGAAACCCTGCTTGTATTAAAAATACAAAAAAATGGGCATTTCCGGGAGCGCTGCGTGGAGTTGGTGTCCCCGCTTTTGGCATGGTGGCCTTTTCCAACCTGGCTGGGCCAATCCAGTCACTGAACCTGAAGGAAGATGCCAAGTTTCAGAAGGAAGTGGCACAGGTTCGCAAGCACATAACCCAGTGAAAAAAACAAGAACAACTTACTCCTGGAGTAGTCTATGTGTGTCACCTGCCTAACCTACTGAACGAAACCCAGATCCTTTCCTAATTCTCCCAGTGTGGCACTGTTACAAGGTTCAGACTATCCAGAAAGAAAAGGACTGGAAATAGCAAAGGCTATGCATGTGTGTAGTGTGAGTCTGAGGATATTGCCAAGATAGTTGCTGAAACGATGAACAACTACCTGTTTGGTGAAAGACTCTCAGAGTGTCTTTTTATGCCACCTGAAAAATTCAAAAAGAACTCTTTAAAGACTGGGATATTCCATTTAAGCAGCCATCATATCTGTCAGCGAAACAGCATAATCAGAATCGGCACTTACACAAAAGCTGCGAATAGAGGGACGATTTAAAAAGAAAGAAAGATTACTCAGGAAGAAATTAGCTTATAAAGGAATTGATTATGATTTTCCTTCTTTGATTTTACAGAAAATGGAAAGTATTTCAAAAATGAATCATCTGATGTCTACAAAAGGCCACGTTTTATGTAAGAAGAAGAAAAAGGTTTTAGGCACTCCTGACACTCCTGAGAAGACTGTGGATACCCAGGGCCCCACACCGGTTTGTACATCAACATTTTTGGAGAGACAAAAATCTGAAGTGGCTGAAATGAATGATGATGATGAAGATAATGAAATAGTTTTTGAAAAGCCCATATCCTGTGTAAAAGAAGAAATACAAGAGACTCAAACACCTACACATTCACAGAAAAAAAGACAAAGCATTCAGTGATTTTCAATATATTATATATAAGATTTCTTCTGAAAAATATAATGTTTTTATGAGAAAAATACAAAAAATTAGCTGGGCGTGGTGGCTCATGGCTGTAGTCCCAGCTACTTGGGAGGCTGAAGTGGCAGGATCACCTGAACCTAGGAAGTTGAAGCTACAGTGAGCCGTGATTGCGCCACTGCACTCCAGCCAAGTAAAATTACATTTATCTTAGCCTTTTCTGGCTGGCTTAAGTGGGATTTGTATTAAGAATACAATAGGCAATCTCACAGACATCTAAATACAGAACTCAACATGTGACCACACCATGGAAGGACTGTGCTGGGAGGTGATTTTCCTCTCCTGCATGCCTTCACTCTGGACTTCTGCTCCATGCTTGTGCTTTGCTCTGCAGATGGACGTTCGGCACGTGCTCTAGGCTCCTCCAGCCGCTGAGGCTTTGGCTTGCCCTGGCAGTACCCCTGGTCCCAGTGTTACTGGACCTTTCCCTACAGATGCTCCTCTGCAAAAAATCTATCGAACACTCTCTGTGTCATTTCCAATGAGCAGGATAGAGAATCTGATCTGCCTAGCAGTGGGGGTGGGAGTTCCCTAGTTGTCCCTGGATTTGTAGTGCTGCCCTTTCCAGAGACTCGAGGAGGGTCCGGATATCCAAAGAGAGGATGTGGGTGGGGAATCAGTAATACAGTCTACTTCAACAAGAAAGTATAAAGTAGAGGCGGTGGCTCACGCCTGTAATCCCAGCACTTTAGGAGGCCAAGGAAGGCAGATTACTTGAGCTCAGAAGTTTGAGACCAGACTGAGCAACATGGCAAAACCCCATCTCTACTAAAAATACAAAAAATTAGCTAGGTGTGGTGGCACATGCCTGTAGTCCTGGCTACTTAGGAGGCTGAGGTGGGAGGCTTGCTTGAGCCCAGGAAATCGAGGCTACAGTGAACCAAGATTGTGATGCCACTGCCCTCCAGCCTGGGTGATAAAGCGAGACCCTGTCTCAAAAAAAAAAAAAAAAAAGTATAAAGTGGAAGCATCTGTATGCATGATTGAAGCATCTGTATGCATGATTGAAGTCATGTTTTCCATATTTTTTTCCACCTTGCCCTTTTTTTCTCTACAACACTGTATCTGAAGCTTTTCCCTATGTTATCAAGTACTCATAAGCATTATTTGAATGGTTGTATCAGATCCATTATCTGGACTCATTGTCGTTATCCATCTGCAGTTGCTGGAGATACTGTCCTTTCTGCCACACTCAGTCACCCTTCTGACCTTGCTCTGTGTCCGGTTATCTACTAATACACATACTGGTCATTTAGGACTTAAAGTTAAGAATAAATAATTATCATAGTTCCTAACACTTCAAAAAGAACGTAGCTTCCTAAAAATAGAATGGCTAGGTGGTTATGATAATTTTAAAGTAAAATAGACAAATTGATATTGAAATTAACTTTTTGCTTTCTTCTCGTATCTATTTTTCACTTCTCTGTCATTTTGATGGATAGTTTCATTTGAAAGGATTTTTTTTTTCAAAATAGAAATAGCATATGACATGGGAATGGGAACTCTGAAAGGTTCAACTTTCTAGTCATTAGTTTCCTAAGATTGTCACAAAAGCTACTGATAATCATGATTGGCCTGTATTGAAAGTGAGTTAACATTATGTACAACTTAAGCACTGTACTTTCTATCAGATACAGAAAAATTGGTGCTGTGTTTGGAAAAGTATTGGGCTAGGAGTCAGGAAGCTTGACTGTTAGTCCCAACCCTGCTTCTTCAGCTCAGCACCCCTAGGCAATAATTCAGCAGCTATTTCTTAAATACCTAATGAGTTTCAGGCTTTGTAGTTGGGCTGGGAATAAAGACATAGATATTGCTTTCATGATTCTCCAAGGCTCCCCTCCTCACCCCAGCTCACAGTGAGCTTTCTTATGTATTGCATAAATTTGTCTCCTAACAGGCCCCTACTCTCTCTCCAACCTGCTTCCCAGGGCAGTTGTAAGGATCAAATGAGGGAGAATATGTGTGAAAGCAAATTGTAAATGATTTTAAAATGCAATAAAAATATGACCCATGGAAAATTATTTGAAGATCCTTAGAATTTTAAATAAAGAGTACATTAACCTGAGTTCTCTATGGTTTTTATTTTAAATAGATATGAAAGTTTTACAATGAACCACTGATATGGTAGAAAATCTTAGCTTGATTATTCTCCAAGAAAATGATACAGTTGTTTGTGCGATGAATTTTCTAAAATTGCCAGCCAAAAAAAAACAAAACCTCTTTTGAGTTGAGTGACTGGATCAGTCAAAGGAACGTTGACTGTGTAATGGAGAAATGTTTTCTGTGTTCACTGACAGTTTGCCTTTGTTTGATTCTAGCTGCAGCATATCGTGAGTGATGAAACCTGTGTGTAGGTGACTGACCTTTACCTGGCAGAAAATAATAATGGGGCCAGTGGAGGCCAGCCGAACACACAGAACTCAAGAAGCCTCCTGGAGTCAACGTATCTGCAGAAAGCTGAGCAGCTAATCTCAGATGAGAAATGCTTTAAGGTGAGAGTTGCTCATATAGTCAAAGACCTTGCTGGTGACAATGTAAGTTGTTAGGATTCTCTGAATCAGAAGTTATAGCCAGGGTACTTTGACCCTGTAATTCTACTCCTGGAACTTTTTAGAGTTCCTAATGAGTTCACCAGAGAAATGCAAAGTGGAAGAAACCATCTTCCCGGACAATCTACTTTCTTTCTTGCCTTAAAAACAAACAAACAAAAAACTAATTATATATGATTTTTACAATTTTGTATTCTTTTTCTCTGAACATTTTTCATAGCATGCTTTGTAAATATTATTGTTAGAAAAATGTTGGTACATGAAATGCATGGTCATGGTCATTATAGAAAAGGAAATGTAGGCCTGGCACACATGGCTCACACTTGTAATCCCAGCACTCTGGGAGGCTGAGGTGGGCAAATCGCTTGAGACCAGGTTGGGCAACATGGCAAAACCCCATCTTTGCAAAAAATACAAGAATACAAAAATTAGCCAGGTGTGGTGGCATGCACCTATAGTCCCAGCTACTCAGGAGATGGAGGTGGGAGGATCGATTAAGCCTGGGAGGTCGAGGCTGCACGTCACTGCACTCCAGCCTGGGTGGCAGAGCAAGACCCTATCTCAAAACAATAAAAGAAAAAAAATGCAGATAACCAAAAAAAAGTCACTTTAAAATTCTTTCCTGAAATTACCATTGAAGACATTTCTAGACTTTTCTGTGCTTGAGTATATATTTTGAAAGAGTTTATACTGGACAAAAGGTCTTTCACTTTTTTTTTTTTTTTTGAGGCAGGGTCACACTCTGTTGCACAGGCTGGAGTGCAGTGGTGCGACCTTGGCTTACTGCAACCTGTGCCTCCTGGGTTCAATCGATCATCGTGCCTCAGCCACCCTAGTAGCTGGAATTACAGGCATGTGCCACCATACTGGCTAATTTTTGTATTTTTAGTAGAGATGTGTGTCAGATCCCAGGGTCCAGGTCCAGCCCATGGTGAAGTCTGAGGGGAGTGGGTGGGTGAACAGAAAGAACACTTGGGGGGCCATAGGCAGGTGAAAGATAGTTTTATTCAGCGGCAGCTCTCATTAACAGCTTTCTTACACTAGCTCTCTTATTAGCAGCTTACTCTTCCACTGTTCGCCTGTCTCAGCAGCTTGAGCCAGCTGCCCCTACACATAGCTGCGCAGCCAGCTCTCTCTTGCCTTCAGGGTCAGCAGCTTAACTCCTCTCTCTGGGCATGAGCAAGCCCAGCTGTGTCCTGGCTCCCTCCCATCTGCCTGCAAGATGGACAGCTTTGGCTCTCTCTTTCTCTGGGTGCCAGTGTGCTCGTCATGTCAAGCCATGTTAAGCCAAACTGAGCCAAGCCCCGAAGAGCCATGTCTCTTATGCACAGCATCAACAGGGCAGTTATACCTTTTACAGACAATAGTGGCATAAAGCCAGGAATGAACTTACACAAACAGGTTATATTACAAGTGGAGCTGTGTGCTTGCACGCCAAACTCGTGAGTCACGCAGGCCTAGATATCCACCTCGGCCTATTCCTTGACCAAAGCACATCTATGTACCTTACTATGTGGTTTTGTATGTTGGCCAGGCTGGTCTCAAACTCCTGAACTCAAGTGATCTGCCCGCTTCAGCCTCCAAGTGCTGGGATTACAGGTGTGAGCCACTGCATCTGACCGGAAAGGGTGTATTTTTGCTCAATTAGCAACACTTCTGGGTCTTTAATGTCTTTTCTATGGCTATTTGATATTCACTTTATAGAGAATTAATGCCTGTATTGTTGGACATTTAAGTTGTTTCCAAGTTTTCACCATTATAACTGTATTTGTGTGTGTATATTATATTCTTGCCAGGCTGTAAGCTTTACTAGCAGAGAGGAAATTTTAAAGCTTTGAAAGAACACTGAGCTAGATCTAGCTTCTGGCTCTGTGTGTTTATTGACCAGTGGTGTGCCTTGAGAAACCAGAACTCTCTGAATTTCAGTTTTGTCTCTGTGTAAATGAAGAAGGTTGAAATTAAAAAATCTCGTTTCCTTCCAGGCTCTGATCTTCTCCATGTGATTCTGATAGTTACCTCCTCTGCAGAAAGCCATTAGGGTAACGGCACTGAGAATCTCAGGGTTCTGAAAGGGGAGATCCATGTGCCATCACCATTGATAGTTGTTTTGTGCAAAACATGGTTTGCTTGCCTCTATTGGTGTGTTGCTTTTAAGTATGGATTTTTAAAAATCACACAAAGAATATTAGTGGAACTCAGAATTTCAGGAACTTCATATACAATTGGTGCCATTATAACAACACTTTTTTTGTTTTGTTTTGTTTTTGAGACAGGGTCTCACTCTGTTGCCCAGGCTGGAGTGCAGCGGTATGCAGGAATGCCAGCAGTTTTTAGCCAATACAACAGATCCCTGGAGGTCAAGGGATCCTGCTTATCACTCTGGCCTTCCTACCAATTAAGTTAATTACATCCACATTGTTGTTGATGGTGAAGTGCCACCACCTGGCATCTGCTGTTCTCACCTTCCACCATTCCCACTGACACCAAAAGCCTGGTCTCATGGCAGCATCTCCTGTTGTCGATCCTGGCCTACAAAGGATAGTGCCACTGAGTCTCTGAAAGATTCAGGTGCCTTTCTCCCTAGTGCCTTTCTTGTTAGCCTAGAGAGGGGAGTTCCTGTGAGCCCTCCAAGAGCACATGGTCAAGTGGTGGATTCCGAATCTGCTGGCATATAACGAACCATCCCAACATTCCTACCTCCGTGTACTTTCCAGCTTCTTTGATGCTTTGGGAATGCAGTTGTATAATCTCCACCTAATTCACTGCAGCAACTGTTCCGTCCACATTTCAAGGAGTCACTCCAGCAGTGTGTTAGAGCCCCCGGTGTCCTTGCCAAGCCATTAAATCCTGAGAGTGCTCCCAGGTCAGTGTATTCTCGTGTGTACAGCCTTTAGTCTCCCCCTGGTCCAACACCCGTATGTTCACTTCTCCACCTCCTCTCCCAGATTCTGCCAGTACACACTAGGCAGCCCCTGCAACATTTTTGGCAAAAAAATCATTTTCCCAGAGCAGGTTGTGCTTGTGACCTTGGGCCATGATGAGGAATGACCGTAGTCTGGTGTCAATGTGGGGCAGCAATTATGACATTCCTCACCCTGCTGTGAGGGCTTGTTGGAGGCTCTTTGCTTAGTCTCCAGGCAAGGGGCAGCTGCCCTTCTCTTAGCAAGGAAAGGGGGCTGCTTCTTTTAGACCAGAGCATTCAGTGGAAATTGGAAGCTCAAAGTTCTCAGATGTATCCACTTAAGTTTTCCCATAGCAGATATCATTCCTCTACTCTCCTCTCCATCCCTCTCCTCTTCTCCCTCCCCTCCTTTCCTCTCCTCTTTCTCTTCCTTTCTCTTTCTCTTTTTTTTTCTTTTTGAGATGGGATCTCACTCTGTCGCCCAGGCTGGAGCACAGTGACATGATCTCAGTTCACTGAAACCTCTGCCTCCCAGGCTCAAGTGATCCTCCCACCTCAGTTTCCTGGGTAGCTGGGACAACAGGCACACACTACCACATCTGGCTAATTTTTGTATTTTTTATAGGGATGGGGTTTCACCGTGTTGCCCAGCCTGGTCTCAAACTCCCGGGCTCAAGTGATCCTCCTGCCTCAGCTTCTCAAAGTGTTGGGATTACAGGTATGAGCCACTACACTCAGCTCTCCTTTTCCTTAAGTAATTCTAAATAAAAACAAGACTAAATCATAAAATAAAATTTGTGTTTTTTGGGGAAATGACACAAAACTTCCATGACACTTGAAATTAAGACAGTTTGTTTCTAGATTTTCTGCTGTGCATGTGCACGTGGGTGTGTGTACGTGCTCATCCTTGGTTGGCGCCCTATGTGTGGACTTGCTGTATCTACTGGGTCAATCTGCAGTGTCTGACTGCACAATTTCCAGCACACAGAAGCTCTACATAGCAGTTGAGACTGAAGCAGCAGTCTCCTTCTGGGTTTAATTTGAGTTAAACTGTTAGGCTGTACTTGTGTGAGAAACTGATAATTTTCAGCAAGAAATTTCCAGATGAGGCCTGTCACCCTCCAGTGTAACTCTAGGTCCTGCTTGGCAGGGGAACTGGCTTTGGCTGGAGGCTGGGTCAAAATGGTTGCCCCGGAACAGCACATTCCCATCCCAGGAGGGAGCTCTGTTGGGAGCATGAGATGGACCAAGAAGACCCATCCATTAGGAAAGTGACTCTTGGTCTGTCTAGTTTTAATGGAGGAGGGAGCTTGGTGCAATGACCAATTTTGATCGGGGAGCTAGTGGGAAACATGGGCATTGTCTTTCTCATGTGTGCCCCACTGGGGGCCCACCCTTGAGGGTTGAAAAGTTCCTGGAGATGGATCAAGAGTGGTGTACATGTCACAGCTGCCCAGGCTGGGGTCCTCCCACCACCCCTTGGTCCTGCCCTCTGGAACCCTGGGCAGGCTGGCAGGAACCCTTTTCTTGGTCTGGGCTTCTGGCGTGGATGCCTATTGCTTCCTATCATCCATGTGGGGAAGGCTAATTTGAAGATTCTGAAACTAGGAGAACAGCAATTATCAAGTGAACCCAAGATGTGACTAAAACTATCTCTGATGGCAAAGCCTTTGATGCTGAAGAGTCTGGCCCATAGAAAGATGGCCTTGAGCATGGCACCTCTGACCAAATCCCTCACTCTGACCTACTGAGCATATGAACCCAGCCCTGCTCACAGCTGGGGCCGGAGGAAGACCTCATGGAGTCCACGTGATAACTGTACTTCCTGTGTGCGTGTCACAGCTGATTCCACCCACACTGTCCTCTGCCCTGGCCAGCCCAGCCCTGCCATGCCCTGCCATTGTAGTCAGGGTTCTTTGGGTGTGAGTGACAGAAAAATCACTTGAGATGGCTTAGGCAAGAAGGGAAGTTCATTGGTCAGTAAGTTAGCCACGGGCAGGGCAGGGAACAGCTGGGCCTCAGGAATACCTGGACTCAGAGTCACCAGCACTGTCAAGATTTGCAGGCTCCTTCCCTTGTCTCTGTCTCCACCTCAGTCCGCAGATCAGTTTTGTGCTCTCAGAGCAACTTTCTTCACAAGGTTGGAATCAGGCTGTTGGCAGCATGAGGCTTCCATCTTCCTGGCTTTTCCCCCAAGAAAGGATGGGGCTCCTCTCCATTAGTTCCTATTCAGAAAATTCCAGAAGAAAGTTTCTGCTTGGTCTGGTCTGGATTGGCTGGGTAGCTGGGACACTAGAACTGCCAAGCCCTCTAGTGTCATGTGGTTGAAGTAGGGCAGGGAGATGTATTAGTCACTTCAGGGTGCCATGCCAAAATACCACAGACTGGGTGGCTTAAATCACAAACATTTATTTCTCACAGTTCTGGAGGCTGGGAAATCCTAGACCAAAGTGCCAGCAAGGTAGGTTTCATTCTGAGGCCTCTTCTCTTGTCCTGTAGGTGGCTGCCATATTGTGTGCTCACATGACCACTTCTTTGTATGCACATGGAGAGAGAGTGAGTGCACTCTCTGGCGTCTCATCTTATAAGGACACTAATCCTACTGAATCAGGGCCCCACACTTAGGACCTCATTTAACCTTAATGACTTCCTGAGAGGACTTATCTCCAAATGCAGCAACACAGAGGATTAGGGCTTCAGTGTGAATTTGGAGGAGTCAGAGACATTCAGTCCATAATGGGAAGAAAAAACTATTCAGGAAAAAAAGGGGTGCAGTGGCCAGAAAAAGGGGGCAGATAAAACTTCAGATGCTCTCCCCATTTGCCCCCATACACAACACACACACAACCCTGCCTTTGCCCCTTCCCCACAAGGCCACTCCCCACCCCATGATTATTTACCTCCCTCCTGTCCTGCTCTCTGGAGCTACTCCTTCCCCTAAGTTGTCCTGTGGCTCACAGAATGCTACATGCAGGTAGGTGCATGTAAATGCAGCCCGGAACTGGGGGCCTCGTGGACCATGTGTGTCCTGAGCCCCACCATGGGACTGGGCAGGAAGTGGGTCTTACCCATGTCTCCTGTCCTCAGGCACAGCCTAGCCCTGGGACATGAGCTCAGTGGGTGCTGCAGCTTTGTTGGATCCACCTCAGGCCCCCTTTCCCCCCATCCACTTATAAGGTTCCCAGGGCCTTGATACCTCTGTCCTTGGAAGAAAAGAATGAGATTACCCAGCTCACATGAACCTGCTGGTAGCTTCCCACAATAGAAGGACATAATTTTCTTATTTTCTTTCTTTTTCTTTTTTTTTTGAGATGAAGTCTCACTCTTTCACCCAGCCTGGAGTGCAATGGCGCAATTTGGGCTCACTGCAACCTCTGCCTCTCTGATTCAAGCGATTCTCCTGCCTCAGCCTCCCGAGTAGCTGGGGCTACAGGTGCGTGCCACCACACCTGGCTAATTTTTTGTATTTTTAGTAAAGATGGGGTTTCACCATGTTAGCCAGGATGGTCTCAATCTCCTGACCTTATGATCTGCCACCTCGGCCTCCCAAAGTGCTGGGAACAGGCATGAGCCACCACACCCAGCCAGAAGGACATAATTTTCTAGTTCAAAAGTGTTGGGGTGATCAGGCCCAACACCAGGCCATGGAGGCTCCAAAGTCCAGCGGGGTCAAAGGAATGAGAAAAGACAAGAGTGCATAAAGTGGGTCCAGGGGGCCAATGCTAGATGGAGGCTGTGAAGGCCCTGAGCTCTGGGAGCCCACACTATTTATTGGTGATCAAACAAGCAAGCAGGTGGTGAGGACATGTGGATGTGGGGGTAAACAGGTGAGGGTGTGGGGACGTGGTGGTAGAAAGGTACCGGTGCATCAAGTGTAGCTGTGATGGTTTTGCATTTTCTTTGATGCATATAGAATATGCTCTGCTGCTTGAGATAATGGGGAACATGTTTATGAGCCTGGGAGAGCAACCAACAAGTCTGTGCACACTCCAGAGGCTATGAGGGGTTTTATGCCCTGAGCCCTGAATTCCATCAAAGCCACAAGGGATTTTATGCCCTGGGCTTAGATTGTGGTGCGGCAGGGCAGCCTTCCACCCTTTGGCACAGAACTTGGTGTTCCAAAGGCCACGAGGGGTTTTAGACCCTGGACCCTGGACATGTTCCAAGACTCTTTTATATTATGACTGACAAGCCAGTCCTGCCTCAGCTCTTACACCAACAAAAAGCATCTACCAAGTGACTAGCACAGTGAATGAAGAAAGACCTGCAATAAGGCACATCGCTGAGAAATTCTAGAAAACCAAGGGTAGAGAGAAATTCCTAAAATCTTCCAGAGAGAAAAGACAGGTTATATGTAAAGAGCCAAGACTTTGCATGACACTGACTTCTTCCCAACAACACTGGGAACTAAAAAATAAAAATAATAGAGCAATATTTCCCAATGTGAGGAGAAGTTCTGTTTAAACTACAGCATTGCATCCAGCCAAACTAGTAATCAGGAGTTGAGGTAGAACAATGACATTTTAAAATATGTGGGGTCATAAAGCTTGGCTTCCATTCACTCTGTCTCAGGAAGCCACTGGAAGATGTGCTGCAACACAATGAGAGGATAAACCAAGGAAAAAGAAGATCTGGGGCCAGGGAACAGGAGATGCACACAGAAGCGGCAGCAGGAAATTCACACGATGATGCAGAGACATGCCAGGATGCCAGTCGTGCCACAGGCTGAGAGAGCTGAGTCCAGGTTGGAGCAGGATGGAGGGCAAGGGAGAGAGGGAAGCCTCCAGGAAAATAATGGGGCTGATACAGTATCCAGTGTTTCTTAGTTTTTGGATAATTATCACTAGACATTTGATAGATCAGTTGGAGCATCTGAAAAAAAAAAAAGGTAGGTAATAGGTAGGTACAAAAACGTATAAGCAAATGAAGGGAAAATATCTAAGCAATTATTAACTCCAGGGGAAGAAAGAAATGAAACGATTTTAGTGCAGGACTTGGCTGAGGGAAGAATATTTAGGTATCTACAAGAATGTAAATATTTTTGATTTCATAAGATTGTGATCCAATCAAATTGGTAGAATGGAGGCAAGGGAATTGTTAATATCTCATAAGGGAGGTAAATCCCTATACTGTGCTATGCCAGGAAGTCAACAGATACTGAGGAAAACAAATCAAGAAATGGCAACATAAACGTTATTTAGAAATATGATTATAAGTACCAGATGACATAGCAAAATGAGTTTAAAGTGATGGCCTCTGGGAATTAGCACTCAAAGGCAAGAAAGGAAAGGGCACAAGAAATGGTTTTTGATATAAGTCTTTTGTCACCATTTTGTCCTTTTCTTCTCGTTTTCTTTTTGTTTGTTTTACTGAGCATTTCTTGCTCCAGATACCATTTTGTTCGTAACTTTGTGTATCTAGTAATTTGATCAGAATTAAATATAATGTTAGTAAGTTCTGGAGATCTGTTGTACAGAATGATGACTATAGTTAATAATATATACTTGAAATTTTCTAAAAGAGTAGATGTTTTGCTTTTATTATAATTTTTAACTGACACAGAACAGTTGTACATATTTATGGGGTGTAGTATAATATTTTTATACATGTATACAATGTGCAGTGATCAAATCATGGCAATTAGTGCCTCCACCACCTCAAGCATTCACCATTTCTTTGTTCTGGGAGCATTCAAAATCCACCCTTCTAGCGATTTGAAAATATATAATAAATTATCACCGTATAGTGCTAAAGACACTAGAACTTTTCCTCCTATCTAACTATATATATATATATATATATATATATATATATATATATTTTTTTTTTTTTTTTTTTTTTTTTTTTTTTTTTTTACAGTCAGGGTCTCACTCTGTCCCCCAGGCCGGAGTGCAGTGGCACAATCACAGCTCACTGCAGCCTTGACCTCTCAGGTTCAAGTGATCCTCCCACTTCAGCCTCCCGATGTTTACTTTGAGCACCTTGGATTAAGGTACATCTGTCAAGTTTCTCTACTGTAAACTTTCCCCTTTGTAATTGTGAGCAGATATTTTGAGGCAAAATATCTGTTCCTCATCAACTTTTTGCCCACTAGCTTTAGCATCTATTGTTGATATTCAAAACCCATCATTCCTTTTATATTTATTCATATTCTACTGTAAGGAAGAGATTATTTATTCCCAGCAAACGTTTGTATTTGTATGTGGAGGGGGGGTAGAGCATTCTCAACAAACACTCTTACCTTCTAAATACAGCTCTGCATAAAGAAGCCCCTCCCCTAGGTGTGATGTTAATGGTGAGGAAAGGATTGGGCTTTATGTAAGTATAGCGGGGCGGGGAGCTGAGACAAGGGGGAGCTTACACAAAGCCCAAACTGAGAAAAATTACCAATAATAATAAAACTGGGCAGCTTGCTGTGATACTTCCCACACTCCTCCACTGGGGGGCGATGTCATTATTTTCATCTTCCCAGCTCGCCCACCTAGGAAACCTGCCCTAGGTAACTTAGATACGAAGTAAGGGAGGGGCAGGGACGGGAGGCTGCACGGGGACTGTGGGAAGCAGCTGTGACAGTGCTTCAGCTGTGCTGGGTAACCTCTCTAGGCTTTGGTTCTTTCCTCTAAAACACGACCAATCATAGTGCTCATTAGAGCTACCTGAGGATCTCATTAAACGCAAATGGTCAGGCCCCGTCCCCACCCCCGCCCCCAGGGGCTGTGATTTGTGTTTCAGTTTGGGGCGGGCCCAGCACAGGTGTTCCGAGTGAGCTCTCCGGGCAGTTCCGTGCTCTGCCGGGTACCCTCGGGGGCTATCCTCTCAAATTCTATGCGTCGGAGTAATGCTGTTGGCATAAACTGGGCTGTCTTCTGCTTTCTGTGTCATGGATACAGTGCTTGCTGAAGATTGAAAGTGCCCCCAGAAACTTTTGGAGGTAATTCTTTTTTCCTATATCTTCCTTCGTTATTTTCAACTAACAGAAGTTAAATACTTATATAAAATGAGTACATGTTAAAGATTTTTAAAATTTTTTATTTTTTGAGACGGAGTCTTCCTGTCTCCCAGGCTGGAGTGCAGTGGTGTGAACTCGGCTCACAGCAACCTCCACCTCCTAGGTTCAAGCGATTTTCCTGCCTCAACTTCCCGAGTAGCTGGGATTACAGGCGCCCGCCACCACGCCTGGCTAATTTTTGTACTTTTAGTAGAGACGGGGTTCACCATGTTGGCCAGGCTGGTCTCGAACTCCTGACCTCAAATGATCCGCCCGCCTCGGTCTCCCAAAGTACTGGGATTACAGGCCTGAATCACCGCGCCCGGCCAAAGATTTAAAAAAAAAAAAACTCAATTGGGGGAACTGAGATGTTATAATCAGTTCAAAGGAGAAGTCAAAGAAGGACAAATTAATTTGGAGTAAAGTAACGTTGAGATGAATTTATAAATGGACACAAAACTAGCCTCTTCCTTCTACAGTGGGGAAGTCAACTGAAGCTCTATTGGAACAATCTTATTTGCAAGTCTCTAGACAGGAATTTTCTGCATGCTCTCAGGTATCTGTAACTTACAAAGTTGCAAAATCGCTCGAAGGCAGTGGAAGGTTCAGAGCCCTTGTAGAATCTGAATCAGAACCTGGGTTATTGCTCTTATCAGTGCATAGTGTTTCACTGAAGCACACATTTCCCCCCATATCTATAAATTCATATATGTTTCCTCTATTGCCTATGTCATCAATATTTTCCATTTTATTGGTATGTAATTATGCATAGTTTTCCCTTGTAACTAGGAAGATTCCAAATCTATTATGTCTCATATTTAATAGTCTTCGTTTTCTGAATTAAACGTGTCATGTGTTTGACTATTTTACCGATAGTTTCAAAGAACCAGCATCCGGAGTTCTTCCTCCCTTCCTTCCTCTTTACTTGAGGTTGTCTCTTTTTCCCATTAGAACTTGTGAGAAATATGAATAATGCTTATTTTCTCTCTTCAACTGCAGAGTTTGGCAAATGATAGCCAGCTGCTTGTTTGTGTGTGAGCCGGAAACTAAAAATGGCTTTTTAATGTTAGTTTTTATTATTCTTAAGACCACCCTCCAGCAGGTGTATAAAAATGTCTTTTACTTTTTTTTTTTTTTTTTTTTGAGACAAGGTCTCACCTTGTCACCCAGGCTGGAGACCAGTGGTGCTAGGGTGTGTTTCAATATGGCTGTGTTCCAATAAAACTTTATGGGCACTGAAATTTGAATTTTCACTGGCCATATTCTTCTTCATCTTTTAAACATTTAGAAATGTAAGGCATGGTGGCTCAGCACTTTGGGAGGCCGAGGCAGGAGGATTGCTTGAGGCTAGGAGTTCAAGACCAGCCTGGGCAACATAACGAGGATCTGTCTCTACTAAAAGTTTAAAAAAAAAAAAAAATTAGCCAGGTGTGGTGGCACACTAATTTTAAAGTCCCAGCTACTTGAGAGGCTGAGGTGGAAGGATCATTTGAGCCCAGGAGTTCAAGGCTGCAGTAAGCTATGATGGCTTCACTGCACTCCAGCATGGGTAACAGAGTGAGACCCTGTCTCTAATTTACCAACAGAAAGAAGGAAGGGAAATGATTTTGAGTGGTTTTCCTTGGCTTTTGATGAGTCAAGAGATGTTACCAGTACTGCTCAAAGTGTCAATGCCAAGTTTGAAGAGACTGAGAATTTGGCTTTATGAGTAATCTACATAGAACAACTATAGGTAAGAATATTTTTAAAGAAGACTAGAAATCACTAATTCGGTGTAACCTGAGGTGGGAATCTGCTGAGCTCTGGTACAGATGGTTGTAGCAAAAGTATGTGTAGAGCACAAAAAGGCTCATTTGGAGAAATTCCAAAGCTGGCAAAAATGTAGTGTTTAAAATTCATGGTTGTCATTATATTATTCATCAGATGCCTTGTGGAAAATATCTATGTTATGGATAATGGAAGTGAACTTCATTTCCTCTCATTTAACTATCATCAATTCTATGAAATTTGGTAAAGTGTTGTTTTTAAAGTGTGATAAAATTTAATATTTATCATTTTAACCACCCATAAGTGTACAATTCAGTGATGTTAAATGCATTCATGTTATGTATGATCATTGTGTGTACTCAAAAAACTTTTTCATCATCCCCAATAAAAACTCTGCACTCATTAAATAACTCCCCATTCCCCCTTTCCCCAAACCCCAAGTAACTTCAGTTCCATTTTCTGTCTCTATGAATTTGCCTTTTCTAGGTACCTCATATAAGTGAAATCATCAATATTTGTCCTCCTATGCCTGGCTGCTTTCACTAAGCGTAATATTTTCAAGGTCCATCCGTATTGTAGCATATAGCAAAATTATATTCCTTTTGTGGCTGAATAATGTTCTGTTGTGTGTATATACCACATTTTGTTTATCCATTCATCTGTTGAAGGACATGTGGGTTGTTTCTATCTTTGGGCTATTGTGAATAATGCTGCTGTAAACATGAGTGTACAAATATCTGTTGGAATCATTGCTTTGCTAACCATTCATTAGCACAAGATGTCTTTCTATTTATTTAGGCCTTTCTTTATTTAGGACTTTCAATAATGTTTTGTAATTTTCTGGGTTATATTCCCAGAAGTGGAATTGCTGGGTCATCTAGTAATTCTATTTAAGTTTTTGAGGAAATACCATGCATAATATCTTCCACAGGAGCTGCACCATTTTACATTCTCACCAGCAATGTGCAAGACTTCTGATTTTTTCCACATCCTTGCCAACATGTTATTTTCCATTAAAAAAATGGTACTTATCCTAATGGGTGTGAAGTGAAGATATTTCGCTGTGTTTTTGACTTGCATTTCCCTAATGGTTAGTGATGTTGAGCATCTTTTCATGAGCTTATTGACCATTTGTGTGTCGTCTTTGGAGAAATGTCCATTCAAATCCTTTGCCCATTTTTGAATCAAGTGGTTTGTTTTCTTGAGTTGTAGGAGTTCTTTATATATTCTGGGTGTTAATCCCTTATGAAATATGTGACTTGCAGGTATTTTCTCTCATTCTGTGTGTTGCCTTTAACGCTGTTGATAGTGTTCTTTGATAACTATCGGGGGAACCAGCTCCCAGTATTTCAACATAGGTTCTTTTCTATTTTCCCTAAGTGTCAGCTGATCTGAGAAATAAAGAGAAAGAGTACAAAGAGAAGTTTTACAGCTGGGCCTCTGGGGGTGACATCACATATTGGCAGGTTCTGTGATGTCCACCTGAGCCGCAAAACCAGCAAGTTTTTATTAGGGATTTTGAAAGGGGAGGGGTAAACAAACAGGGAGTAGGTCACAAGGATCACATGATTCAAAGGGCCATAAAGATCACAAGATGAAGGCAAAATTAGAATTACTGATGAGGGTCTGTGTCCCACTGTGCACGCATTGTCTTGATAAACATTTTAACAGGAAACAGAGTTCAAGAGCAGACAACCGGTCTGACTAGAATTCACCAGGCTGGAATTTCCAATCCTAGTAAGCCTGAGGGCACTCCAGGAGACCAGGGCGTATTTCATCCCTTAATCTCAATCACATAAGACAGACACTGTCATCGTGGCCGTCTATAGACCTACCCCTGGGAATGCATTCCTTCCCAGGGTTATCAATTATTAATATTCCTTTCTGGGAAAAGAATTCAGCGATATTCTCCTACTCACACATCCGTCTATAGGCTCCCTGCAAGAAGTAAAATATGGCTCTATTCTGCCTGACCCCCCAGGCAGTCAGACCTTATGGTTATCTTTCCTTGTTGCCTGAAAATCGCTGCTATTCTGTTCTTTTTCAGGGTGCCCTGATTTCATATTGTTCAAACACCCATGTTTTACAATCAGATTTCATATTGTTCAAACACACATGTTTTACAAACAATTTGTACAGTTAACACAATCATCACAGGGTCCTGAGGCAACATACATCCTCAGCTTACAAAGATGATGGGATTGAAAGATTAAAGACAGGTATAAGAAATTATAAGAGTATTGATTGGGGAAGTGATAAATGTCCACGAAATCTTCACAATTTATGTTCAGAGATTGCAGTAAAGACAGGCATAAGAAATTATAAAAGTATTTTGGGAACTGATAAATGTCCATTAAATCTTCACAATTTATGTTCTTCGGCCACGGCTTCAGCCGGTCCCTACATTCGGGGTCCCTGACTTCCCGCAACAGATAAGTTTATTTTGATGAAGTTGAGTTTGCCTATTTTTTCTTTTGTTGCCTGTAATTTTGGTGTCATATCTAAGAACTCATTGCCAAGTCCAAGGTCATGAAGAATTACTCATGTTTTCTTTTAAGAGTTTTATAGTTTTAGCTTTTATATTTAGTCTTTAATCCGTTTTTAAAATTTTAGTGTATGGTATGAGGTAGAGGCCCAGCTTCATTCTTTTACATGTGGAACTCCAGTTAACCCAGCACCATTTGTTGAAGAGACTGTTCTTTCCACATTGAACAGACTTGGCACCCTTGTCAAAAGTCAATTGGCCACAGATGTACAAGTTTATTTCTGAACTCTCAGTTCTATTCCATTGGTCTATATATCTGTCCTTATGCCAGTACCACACTGTTTTGATTACTGTAGGTTTGTAATAAGTTTTGAAGTTGGAAACTGTGAATCCCCTCAAGTTCTTTTACAAGATTTTTTTTTTTTTTTTTGGCCGTTTGAGCTATATTAGCTTTCTAGGGTTGCCATTAAAAAAATACCACAAACTGGCTTGGTGCAGTGGCTCACACCTGTAATCCCAACACTTTGAGAGGCCAAGGCAAGTGGATCACCTGAGGTCAGAACTTCAGACCAGCCTGGCCAGCATGGTGAAACCCCATCTCTACTAAAAATACAAAAACTAGCCAGGCGTGGTGACGTGAGCTTGTGGTCCCAGCTACTTGGGAGGCTAAGACAGGAGGATCACTTGAACCTGGGAGGCAGAGGTTGCAGTGAGCCGAGATCTTGCCACTGCATTCTAGCCTGGGTGACAGAGTGAGACTCCATCTCAAAAAAAAAACAAAAACAAAAACACCAAAATACCACAAACTGGGTTGCTTAAACAACATAATTTTATTTTCTTACAGTTCTGGAGGCCGGAAGTCTAAGATCAAGGTGTCAGCAGGTATAGTTTCTCTTGAGGCCTCTCTCCTTGGCTTGCAGATGGCTACTTTCTTGCTGCATCCTCAAATGGTGTTTTCTTTGTGTACTTGCATCACTGATATCACTCAATGTGTCCATTGAGTGACACCTAACAGCCTTATTTTAACTCAATCACTTTTTTTTTTTTTTTTTTTTTTGAGACGAAGTTTTGCTTTTGTTGCCCGGCCTGGAGCACAATGGCACAATCTTGACTCACTGCAACCTCCACTTCCCGGGTTTAAGCAATTCTCCTGCCTCAGCCTCCCAAGTAGCTGGGATTACAGGCGCCCGCCACCACGCCTGGCTAATTTTTGTACTTTTAGTAGAGACGGGGTTTTACCATGTTGGTCAGGCTGGTCTTGAACTCCTGACCTCAGGTGATCCACCTGCCTCAGCCTCCCAAGGTGCTGGGATTACAGGCATGAGCCACTGTGCCCGGCCCTCAATCACTTCTTTAAAGGTCCTATCTCCAAATACAGTCATATTCTGAGGTACTAGGAGGTTACAGATTCATGTGAATTGAGAGGGCAGGAGGACACAATTCAGCCCATAACATAAGCTCCTTGCAATTTCATATGAATTGAAGATCAGATATTCCATTTCTGCAAAAAAGGCTTTTGAAATTTTGTTAGAAGTTGCCTTGAATCTGTAGATGGCTGTGGGTAGTACTGATATTAATTCTTTCCATTCATTAACACAAGACGTCTTTCCATTTAGGCCTTTCTTGATTTAGGACTTTCAGGAATGTTTTGTAATTTTCAGTGTACAAGTCTTTCACTCCTTGGTTAAATTTATTCCCAGATATTTCATGCTTTTAGATGATAGTGTACATGGAATTGCTTTTAAAATTTCCTTTTCTGATTGTTCAATACTGGTATATAGAAACATAACTAGTTTTTGTGTGTTGATCTTGTACCCTGAAATTTTGCTGAATCATTTATTTGCTCTAGGAGTTGCCTTACATTCTTTGGGATTTTCTGTGTATAAGATCATATTGTCTGTGAATATAGTTTTACTTCCTTTTCAGTTTGAATGCCTTTTATTTCTTTTTCTTGTCTAATTGCTCTGGCTAGAACTTCTAGTACAGGCCTGGTGCAGTGGCTCGCACCTGTAATCCCAACACTTCGGGAGGCAGAGGCAGGTGGATCACTTGAGCCCAGGGGTTTGAGACAAGCCTGAGCAACATAGCAAAACCCTGTCTCTATAAAAACAAAAATTAACCCAGGTGTGGTGGCACTTGCCTGTGGTCTCAGCTTCAGGAGGCTGAGACAAGAGGGTCGCTTCAGCCCAGGAGGTCAAGGCTGCAGTGAGCTATGATGGTACAACTGTACTCCAGCCTGTATAACAGAGTGAGACCCTGGCAAAAAAAAAACAACAACAAAAAGATAGAAACTTCCAATACAATGTTGAATAGCACTGGTGAAAGCAGGCATTTTTGACTTGTTTGTGAAATTATGGGAAAAACTTTCAGTCTTTTACCATTGAGTATGATGTTAGCTGTGGGCTTTTCATAAGTGCCTTTATTATGCTGAAGAATCTTCCCTCTATTCCTAGTTTTCTAAGAATTACTTGTTAAATAAAGTTCTGTTTTTAATTCTGAGAGTTTTTATCATGAAAAAGTGTTGGCTTTTGTAAATGCCTTTTCTGTACCGATTAAGATAATCATTCTACTAATGTGATGTGTTATATTAATTTGATTTTCTTATGTTGAACAACTTTTGCATTCCTGTTACAAATTCCACTTGGTCATGATATATAATGTGCTGTATTTGGTTTGCTAGTGTTTTGTTGAAGATGTTTGTATTGATATTCATAAGCGATATTGATTTTTATTTTTTTCTTTTATATGTCTTAATATACCTTTGTTATAGGGTAATGCTAGCATCTGAATAAGTTAGGAAGTATTCCCTCCTCTTTGAATTTTTTTGGAAGTGTTTGAGAAGGATTGATACTAATTTTTCTTTAAATTTTTAGAAGACTTCACCAGTGAATCCATCTGGTTCTAGGCTTTTCTTTGTTGAGAAGTTTTGATTAAAGGATGTTACTTGTTATATGTCTGGTAAGACTTTCAATTCCTTTTTTGAGTCAATTTATGTAATTTATGTGTTTCTAGGTATTTGTCCATTTCATCTAGGTTATCCAATTTTTGGTGTATAATTGTTCATAGGATTCTTATATAATGCTTTTTATTACTGTTTGTTCAGAAATAATGTACCTGCTTTCATTTCTGATTTTGATTATTTGCATATTCATGTGTATGTGTGTGTCAGTCGAGCTAAATGTTTGTCAAAATTGATTTTTTTCAGTAAACTAACTTTTGGTTTCATTGATCTCACTATTGTTTTTCCATGATCTATTTTTATTTATTTCTACTCTGATCTTTGTTTCCCTCTTTGTGTTAGCTTTTGGTTTAGTTTGCTCTTCTTTTTCTTGAGCCTTAAGGTATGAAGTTAGTTTATTGATTTGAGATATATTTTCTTTTTTTTTATGTAGGCATTTACAGCTATACATTTCCCTCTGAGTACTGCCTTTATTGCATCCTATAAGTTTTGGTATGTTGTGTTTTCATTTTCATTTGTCTCTAAGTGTTTTCTAATTTCTCTTATTTCTTAAACTTATAATTTATTTAAGAATGTGTTGTTGGCCAGGCGTGGTGGCTCAGGCCTGTAATCCCAAGACTTTGGGAGGCCGAGATGGGTGGATCACCTGAGGTCAGGAGTTTGAGACCAGCCCGGCCAACATGGTGAAACCCTATCTCTACTAAAAATACAAAAATTAGTCAGGCATGGTGGCAGGCACCTGTAATCCCAGCTACTTGGGAGGCTGAGACAGGAGAATTGCTTGAACCTGGGAGGTGGAGGTTGCAGTGAGCCGAGCCCATGCCATTGCACTCCAGCCTGGGCAACAGAGTGAGACTCCATCAAGAAAAAAAGAATGTGTTGTTGGCCAGGCATGGTAGCTCACACCTGTAATCCTAGCATTTTGAGAGGCCAAGGTGGGTGGATTGCTTGAGCTCAGGAGTTTGAGACAGCCTGGGCAACATGGTGAAACCTCATCTCTACAAAAAAATACAAAAATTAGCCGGCCATAGTGGTGTGTACTTGTAGTCCCAGCTATTTGGGGGACTGAGGTAGATGGATCACTTGAGCCCAGGAAGTGGAGGTTGCAGTGAGCCAAGATCATGCCACTGCCTTCCAGCCTGGGAGATACAATAAGACCCTGTCTAAAAAAAAAAAAAAAAAAAAATTGTTGGTTAATGACCATGTATTTGTGGATTTTTTCACCTATTATTGATTTTTAGATTTATTCCATTGCGGTCAGAAAAGATACTTTGTATGATTTCAGACTTTTTAAATTTATTGGGACTTGATTTGTATTCTAACATATGGTCTATCTTGGAGAATCTTCTGTGTACACTTGAGAAGAATGTATATTCTGCTGTTACTGGGTGGAGTGTTCTATATATGTCTTTAGGTCTAGTTGGTTTATGGTGTTGTTCATGCTTTCTATATCCTTAATCTTCTGCGTAGATTTTCTATCCGTTATTAAAAGTGGGACGTTGGCTAGGTATAGTGGCTTATGCCTGTAATCCCACCACTTTGGGAAGCTGAGGCAGGAGGATCATTTAAGGCCAGAAGTTTGAGATTGGCCTGGGCAACATAGCAAGACTCCGTTTCTGGAAAAAAAAAAAAAAAGTCAAGTGGTGGTATGCACCTGTATTCCTAGTTACCCAGGGGGTTTGAGGCAGGGGGATTGCTTAAGCCCAGGAGTTGGAAGCTGTGCTATGATCACACCATAGTACTCTAGCCTGGACAACAGAGCAAAACCCTGTCTCTAAAAATAAAACATAACAAAAAGTGGGACATTGAAGTCTACAGCTATTATTGTAGAATGATTTCTCCCTTCACTCCTGTCAATATTTGCCTCATACATTTGGAACTCTGATGTTTGGTGAATATATGCTTATAACTATATAATTATATATAATATATGCTTACAATTATATAATCTTGATGAATCAACTTATTAATTAATTATTTATTGATATATAATGTCCTTGTCCCTTGTAATAGTTTTTGGCATAAAGCCTGTTTTGTCCAATATTAGTATAGCAACCCCAGCTCCCTTTTGGGAACTATCTGCATGGAATATCTTTTTCTATCCTTTCACTTTCAACCTGTGTGTTTTAATTTAAAGTGTGTTTCTTGTAGACAGCATATAGTTGGTTCATGTTTTTAAAAACCCATTTTGTCATTCTCTGTCTTGATTGGAAAGTTTCGTCTATTTACATTTAAAGTAATTACTGATAAGAAAAGACTTCTGCCACTTTGCTATTTGTTTTCTATATATCTTATAATTTTTTGTCCCTTGTTTTCCTTTTGTATTTTATTAATTTTCAGTAGTGAACCATTGTGATTCCCTTTTCATTTCCTTTGTGTATAGTCTGCTGGTATTTTCTTTGTGAAGAAGACTACAGTAAAATCAAATTTTACTGTGGGGCTTACATTTTCCATCAGTATTAGTTTGCTAGGGCTGCCATAACAAAGTACTGTAGACTGGGTGGTTTAAACAACAGAAAATTTATTTTCTCACTATTCTGGAGGCTAGAAGTTGGAGACCAAAATGTCAGTAGAGTTGTTTCTTTAAGCGCTTTAAAATATGTCATCCTGTTGCCTCTGGACTCCATGATATCTGATGAGAAATTGGGAGTAATCTTATTGAGCATAATTTGTATATGATGAGGTGCTTCTTGGTGCTTTCAAGGTTGTCTTTGGCTTTCAACAGTTTGATTATGATGTGTTTCAGTGTGGGTCTCTTTGATTTTTATCTTACTTGAAATTTGGTGAGCCTCTTGGTTTTGCAGATTCATGTCTTTTATCAAATCCAGCCCAGGGCTTTTTAATTTATCTGTTTTTATTTTTGTTTATTTATATTTTATTTTCAGTGGAAAATCTCTAGGGGTTTCTTTGAGGTTTGGGGCCCTATTGTCACAGGCGTGTGAACCAGAGCAATTCCATCTTAAATAGGAGCTGGGCAAAATGAGGCTGAAACCTACTGGACTGCATTCCCAGATGGTTAAGGCATTTTAAGTCACAGGGTGAGACAGGAGGTCAGCACAAAATACAGGTCATAAAGACCTTGCTGATAAAACAGTTTGCAGTAAAGGAGCCGGCCAAAACCCACCAAAACCAAAATGGCAATGAGAGTGACCTCTGGTTGTCCTCACTGCTACACTCCACCAGCACCATGACAGTTTACAAATGCCATGGCAACATCAGGAAGTTACTCTATATGGTCTAAAAAGGGGAGGAATGAATAGTCCACCCCTTGTTTAGCATATCATCAAGAAATAACCATAAAAATGGATGAACAGCAGCCCTCAGGGCTGGTCTGTCTATGGAGTAGACATTCTTTTATTCCTTTACTTTCTTAATAAACTTGCTTTCACATTGCACTGTGGACTCACCCTGAATTCTTTCTTGCATGAGATCCAAACCCTCTCTTGGGGTCTGGATTGGGACCCCTTTCCTGTAACATATTTTCCTGTCCTGTAACACTATGGTTTAAATATTTTAAATATAAATTAAACATAATGAATACTTTTGTAGAAGAAGTTAAACCCTTTTTTCATTTCTTATGAATAATCAAAGGGTTGTAATCTGGGTTGGCTCATAATAGATTTGTTTTTTCATTCTGTATGTTCATTATCACAAACCATTTCTCATTTGAAGGAAGGATGTGACTAGCTTTTTGGGGTTCTGGCTTGCAGTGTACAGTGTTTCTTTGGGTTGATGGAACCCTTTTGTGATATTGTGAAATACATATAATGGTCTTCATCCCTGTTTCCTAACATATAACTTGTAAAACACTTGGAATCTCTGGAGTTATGAGTGTCTCTTCTATGCTAATGAGATGACTGGTGGCTGGGGCCCTTATAGCTTCCAAATAGGGGCTGGTTACAGGAAAGACCAAGGCATGATTAGAGGGTTGAGGCTTTTAGCGCCACCCACCAACCTGCAGGGAGAGGAGAGAAGCTGAAGGTTAAGTTGACCACCAGTGGCCAATGATTTAATCAGTCATCCCTATGTAGAGCTCCCAAACAGCTGGATGCTCCTTATCAGGCTGAGGAAGTTCCCTCTTATTTATTTGCTTATTTATTAATTTTTATCATGAAAGAGTGTTAAATTTTGTCAAATGCCTTTATTCTTTCTGTTGAGATAACCGTGTGGTTTTGTTTTTTTATCAATGTGGTGTATTACATTGATTGATTATTGTATGCTTAACTGATGTTGCATTCCTAAGTTCCACCCCGCTGTGATGTACAATCATTTTTACATGTTGCTACATTCAGTTTGCTAGTATATTATAGAGGACTTTTATGTTCAATTAGTAAGAGAGATATTGATCTGTAGTTTTCTTGTGATATTTTTGTCTGATTTTGGTATCAGGGTAATACTGGCCTCACAAAATGAGTTGGAAGGTGTTTCCTCCTCTTCTGTTTTTAGGAAGATGTTGAGAAGGATTGGTGTTAATTCTTTTTTAAATGTTTAATAAAATTCAGTGGTGAAGCCACCTGGTCCTGGGCTTTACTTTATGGGAAATTTTTATATTACTGATTCCATCTTCACTTGTTATAGGTCTATTCAAGTTTAGCATTTCTTATTGAGTCCTTTTCATTAATTCGTATCTTTCTAGGAATTTCTATGTTATCTGGGTTATCTAATATTTAGCATACAATTATTTATAATATTCTCTTGTAATCCTTCTTATTTTTGTAAGGTTGGTAGTGATGTCCTCTTATTCATGCTTTTAGCAATTTCAGTCTTCTCTCTTTTTTATTAGTCTAGCCTCTTTTCTATTAGTCAAAAATGGGGCCTTTCAGGTGGGGTTTCAGGCTTTGGTGAAATGGGGATGGGAAGAGATGGGAAGGGTGACTTGGGAAAATACCTCATTGCAGGGCCTGTGTATTTTGCAAAGAAGACATTCATTAAGCCACGCTTCTCAGACATGAGTGTGCACAGGTGTGAGGTGCTGTGTTTCTGGCCAGTTCCTGGAGGCACCAAAGCTGCTGGTCTGCAGACTCTGTTAGGTGAGGGGCTGGAGGGCTTTGCTTTCTTATTCATGGGCTTCTTTCCTTGGTGACTTGAGATCATCTAAGTGGAGTAAACAAGAGTGGAACTCTATACACATGATAGTTCTTAACTTTTTGAAATTTCCTCTTTTTCTAGCAGGATGAGACAAATTGTTCAAAAGTTTATTCAGCTTCTTCCTGAGCTTGCTGTGAGCTGATGACTTTACTAATTCCTTTCCTCATTGTTTCTGATCCTATTCCTTGGGGAAAAGGCTTCCTTGTGACACAGAAGCCATTTCTTCCACATCCAGTTCTTTCTTTGAAGAAGATGGGGGAGCAAAACTGCTTCCTACTTTTCTTTGACCTTTTCCTGAGGTTCAGCTAAAATGAGGTGGGCATACAAACCTTGGTCTTTTTCCAGGTTGGTAACTTCTGCCTCTATTTAAAATTTCATTTTTCTGCCTAAGTCCCTGAGGGACACACTAGCTGGCACACTCACCTTGTCCTTCAAAGTGGAAGATGAGAAGCTCTAGATGAGGGTGCGGGCCAGGAGGTGGGAAGTCTGGACACTGTTGCTCTGTTGCTTTCCAGCCCCAGGCGGCCCTGGGGGTCCTGGACCTCCTCCAGGGCTGCCGTGTGGACTCTGACAGCCCAGGGTACTGCTGCGCTGTGCGGCTCTCCCCTTCTTCCTCTCCATCCTTGATTATTTCAAGGCCTGTGTCCTGTGCATGGAGCCAGACGCAGCACAGACCCCAGGGGCACCCTAGAGTCCAATTCCAGCGGGCTCTGCTCCCTGGATGGCCACAGGCCCTGACACTCATTATGTCCAAATCCGAGTGGTTGTCTTCCCTGGAAAGTCTGATTCTGTCTCTAGCATTTCCTAGTCATGTGACTCACACTACCTTCTCAGTCATTCTGATTTTATTTTATTTATTTATTTATTTGAGATGGAATCTCGCTCTATCGCCCAGGCTGGAGTGCAGTGGTGCGATCTCGGCTCACTGCAACCTCCGCCTCCCGGGTTCAAGTGATTTTCCTGCCTCAGCCTCCCGAGTAGCTGGGACTACAGGCACGTGCCACCACGCATGGCTAATTTTTGGTATTTTTAGTAGAGACAGGGTTTCACCATATTAGCCAGGATGGTCTCGATCTCCTGACCTCGTGATCTGCCCGCCTTGGCCTCCCAAAATGTTGGGATTACAGGTGTGAGCCACCGCGCGTGGCCATCATTCTGATTTTAAACCTTAGAACAGGCTGGGTGCAGTGGCTCATGCCTGTAATCCCAGCACTTTGGGAGGCTGAGGCGGGTGGATCACCTGAGGTCAGGAGTTCGAGATTAGCCTGACCAATATGGTGAAACCCTGTCTCTATTAAAAATACAACAATTAGCAAGGTGTGGTGGTGTGCCTGTAATCCCAGCTACTCGGGAGGCTGCAAAAGAGTTGCTTGAACTCGGGAAGCAGGGGTTGCAGTGAGCTGAGATCATGTCACTGCACTTCAGCCTGGGCAACAGAGCGAGACTCCACCTCAAACAAACAAACAAACAAACAAAAAACCTTAGAACAAACTGCAAAAGTAATCAAATGGATTAAAGTTTGGGGAAAGCCAGAAAAGCACAAGGTAGGAAATAAATCACCTGTAATCCCAGCCTCCAGAGAGAACCACTGAAATTGCCTGAGGGTATTTCCTTCCACTTCTTTTCCTAATCACACATTGCTTCCCCTTCCACACTTCAGAAGCAATATGTGATTAGGAAAAAAAGTGGAAGGAAATATGTGTTCAACGTGTTTTCACTGAATAACACAGTCTTGACGTTTCTCCATTTCACTGATTGGTTTTTCTAAATCATTATTTTTAGTGGCTGCAAAAAGCACCCCTTTTGGAAATCATCTTGAATTTTTCTTCTTAACCATACTGAGTCTTTCTTCACCTATTGTTGGGTATTGTGGTTGTTTCCAATTTCTCAACCTGATTCAGCTCTGCTGTGAGCAGCACGCATAAATCTGTGCTGTCATCCCCACCCTGCTGTTTGTCATTTGAATTACTGTTGGGCTCCAACTGATGTCACACCTCCTTCCCCTCCCAAGCAAGCCCTAGCTTGGAACAGATTTTTTTCTTTTACGATAGGTGAAATCAGCAGGTTTTTCTTATATGAACTTTGGGTTTTATGTCATGCCTTTTCTACTCTGAGATGATAAAAATATTTTCTTCATGGTTTCTTCTCATATTTTTATGTTTAATCTTTCACTTTTAAAGCATTGGCACATTAAGAATTTATTTCTGGCCGGGCATGGTGGCTCACTTCCGTAATCCCAGCACTTTGGGAGACTGAGGCAGGCGGATCACTTGAGCCCAGCAGTTGGAGACCAAACTGAGCAACATGGTGAAACCCTGTCTCTATAAAATACAAAAAAATGAGCCAGGTGTGGTGGTGTGCACGTGTAATCTCAACTACTTGGGAAGCTGAGATGGGAGGATGGCTTGAGCCCCAGGTCAAGGCTGCAGTGAGCTGTGATTGCACCACTGCAGTCCAGCCTGGGCGACAGAGCAAGACCCTGCCTCAAAAAAAGAAATTTACTTCCTAGACACCTACCCAGTCATCCCAACACCATTTATTGAGTAATCCATCTTTTTTTCAGTGATGTGAAATATCACTGAATATCAGTATGTTGATCACATACTGATTTCCTGTGTGTTTTATTTCTGGGCTCTGTTCAGTTTCACTTTTTCATCTTAAAAAGTCAGTGCCTCACAGTTTTAATCATGGCAGCTTTATATTTTCATATCTTAGGGCCAGTCCTTTCTTTTTACCCTTTGTATTAGTTCATTCTCACACCACTACAAAGAACTACATGAGACTGGGTAATTTATAAAGAAAAGAGGTTTAATTGCCTCACAGTTCTGCAGGCTTAACAGGAAGCATGAGTGGGAGGCCTCAGGAAACTTATAATCATGGTGGAAGGTGAAGGGGAAGCAAGCATATCTTACCATAGCGGAGCAGGGGAGAGACAGTGAAGGGAGAAATGCCACACGCTTTTCCACCATCAGATCTTGTGACAGCCACTATCACGAGAACAGCGAGGGAGAAATCCACCCCATGATCCAATCACTCCCCACCAGGTCCTTCCCCTGACACATGGGATTTTAATCCAACATGAGATTTGGGTGGGGACACAGAGCCAAACCATATCACTCTTTATTTCCAGAATTTTCTTAGCTCTTCTTCTCTGAACTGTTTCAACTCACACTTCTTGGTGTGGGTTTTTTTTCCTCACAACCAATTTTCCAACTCTTTGGATACCAACTGGATATCCCAAATTCTATTCAGTTCTGACGCTATTTGGAGTGCAGACTCTTAAGTGAAGGGTTCAGTTCTACAAGACTGTCTCCACTTCAGGTGCCAATTGCAAGTTTGAGTCTCCCATACTTTTTTTTTTTTTTTTTTTTGAGACGGAGTCTCGCTCTGTTACCCAGGCTGAAGTGCAGTAGAGCAATCTCAGCTCACTGCAATCTCCGCCTCCCGGGTTTAAGCGATTCTCCTGCCTCAGCCTCCTGAGTAGCTGGGATTACAGGCACACGCCACCACACCCAGCTAATTTTTGTATTTTTAGTAGAGAGGGAGTTTCACCATGTTGGCCAGGATGCTCTCAATCTCTTGACCTAGTGACCTGCCCGCCTCAGCCTCCCAAAGTGCTGGGATTATAGGCGTGAGCCACCGTGCCCACCCGGGTCTCCTGTATTTCTGAATGACTGGTATAAAGTCAGAGGCTTCCCACAACCCCCTCCTCAGATTCGATAATTTGCTAGAATAGCTCACAAAACTCACGAAAACACTTTACTTACCATTACCAGTTTATTATGAAGGATACACCTCTGGAATAGTCAAATGGAAGAGATGCACAGGACAAGGTATGAGGTGGGTGCGGAGCCTCCATGCCCTCTCCAGGAACCCACCCTCCCAGTACCTTGATGTGTTTATCAGTCCAGAAGCTCTTCCAACCCTGTTTTTTAAGAGTTTTATGGAGGGCTCCTTACCTAGGTGTGATTGATTAAATAATTGGCCGCTGGTAATTAACTCAAACTCCAGCTCTTCTCCCAGTCCTGGAGGTCAGGGGCAGGGCTGAAAGTTCTACCCCTCTAATCATGGCTTGATATTTCTGGCAACCAGCCTCATCCTGAAGCTATCTAAGGCTCTCTCCTCATGAGGGGCTGACTCATTAGAACAAAAGATGCTCCTATCACCCAGGAAACTGCAAGTATTTAGGAGCTCTGTGTTAGCAACTGGGGACAAAGACCAAATATACATTTCTTACTGCATCACACCATCACGTAGTATATGAACTTTAGAATCACTTGACTAAATTTTTTTCTTTGATTGGGATTCATGCTAAATTCATGGAACAATTTAGGTAAAAAGTGACGTTTTTACAGAATTAATTCACCCCCAAAATAAGGTATACCTTTACATTTATTTATACCTTTTTTTTTTTTTTTTTTTTTTTTTTGAGACGGAGTCTCGCTCTGTCGCCCAGGCTGGAGTGCAGTGGCGCCATCTCGGCTCAATGCAAGCTCTGCCTCCCGAGTTCACGCCATTCTCCTGCCTCAGCCTCTTGAGTAGCTGGGACTACAGTCGCCCGCCACCACACCCGGCTAATTTTGTTTTTGTATTTTTAGTAGAGATGGGGTTTCACCGTGTTAGCCAGGATGGTCTCGATCTCCTGACCTTGTGATCTGCCCGCCTTGGCCTCCCAAAGTGCTGGGATTGCAGGCGTGAGCCACCGCGCCCGGCTGTTTACATCTTTAAGTTCCTCAGGAGCACTGTTCAAAATTCAAAAGGAACAAATGAGCTATGGGAAAAGTTTCCCCGCTGTTGTAGGGAACAGGGACTATGTTTCCTAGTCACTGTTTCCTTCCCACAGGCAATCTGTGTTACTGGTTTCTTGTGCATACATCCCATGATTTTAAGCTAATTTAGCACTTAAACAAATGCTTGCCTATGTGTATCTTATTTTGCATTATGCTTATGCTTTTTTCACTTATCAATATATCTTGGTAATTTTTTTCATATCTACACGAGTTTCCTCATTTTGTAAAAATGATACATGGCTTGTGGGTTTTTAAAAATACTTGATTTTGGAGACCAGGTGCAGTGACTCATGCCTGTAATCCCAGCACTTGTGGGAGGCCAAGGCAGGCGGATCATGAGGTCAGGAGTTCGAGACCAGCCTGGCCAACATAGTGAAACCCCATCTCTACTAAAAGTACAAAAATTAGCTGGGCATGGTGGCGGGTGCCTGTAGTCCCAGCTATTCAGGAGGCTGAGGCAGGAGAATCACTTGAACCTGGGAGGTGGAGGTTGCACTGAGCCAAGATCACGCCATTGCACTCCAGCCTGAGTGACAGAGTGAGACTCCATCTCAAAAACAAACAAACAAACAAACAAAACTTGATTTTTAAGGGCAGTTTTTAGGTTTACAACAAAATTGAGAAAAAACTTTTCAAAAGTTTTTGAACTATGGGTGTTCCCCATACCCTCTGCCGTCCCCCATTAGCAACTCCCCCAGCAGAGTGGCACATTGGTTACAGCTGATGAACCTACATTGACACATCGTTATCACCCAGAGCCCCTAGTTTACATTAGGATTCACTCTGCTGTTGTACATTCTGTGGGTATGGACGAATGTATAATGACATGTATCTACCATTATAGAGTATTTTCACTGCCCTAAAAATCTGCTGTGCTTTGCTTCTGTGTCCCCTTACCCCATGGCAACTACTAAGCTGTTTACTGTCTCTACACTTTTGCCTTTTCCAGGCTGTCAATAGTTGGAATCGTACAGTATGTAGCCCTTTCAGATCGGCTTCATTCACTTAGTAATATGCATTAAAGGTTCCTCTGTGTCTCTTCATTCCTTGATAGCTCACTTCTTTTTAGTGCTGAATAAAATTCCATTGTCTGGATGCATCACAGTTTATCCATTCACTGACTGAAGGATATCTTGGTTGTTTCCAAGCTTGAGCAATTATGAATAAGGCCATTGTAAACATTCATGTGAAGGATTTTATGTGAACATAAAATTTCAGCTCCTTTGGGTATATACCAAGGACATGATTATTGGATCATTTGGTAAGATTACATTTAGTTTTGTGAAAAACTACCAAACTGTCTTCCAATGCGGCTGTATCATTTTTGCCTTCCCACCAGCAATGAATGAGACGTCCTGTTGCTTCACATCCTCATCAGCATTTGGTGGTGTCTGTGTTCTCGAGTCTGGCCATTCTAACAGGTGTGTAGTGGTATCGCACTGTTGTTTTAGCTTGTGCTTCCCCGATGACATATGGTGTGGTGCATCTTTTTATATCCTTATTTGCCATCTGTAGATCTTCTCAGGTGAAGTCTTTGTGAAGATCTTTGACCCATTTTAATATCAGATTGTTTTCTTATTGCTGAGTTTTAAGAGTGCTTTGTATATTTTGGATAATAGTTCTTTATGTGTATTTTGCAAATATTTTGTCCCAGTCTGTGGCTTTTCTTCTCATCCTCTTCACATTCTCTTACAGAGAAGGTTTTTAACTTTAATGGAATCCAGCTGATGAGTTATTTCCGTCACAGAATGTGCCTTTGTTGTGGTATCTAAAAAGTTTTCAGTATACCCATGCTCACCTAGGTTTTCTCTTACGCTGTCTTCTAGGAGTTTTACAGTTTTGTATTTTATATTTGGGCCTATGAGCCAATTTGAGTTAATCTGTGTGAAGGTTGTAAGGTCTGTGTCTAGATTCTTTTTTTTTTGTATGTGGATGTTCAATTCTAGCACAATGTAGTAAAAACAAAAGCAAAAACACAAAACTGTCTTTGTTTCATTGTGTTGCTTTGCTCCCTTGTCAAAGATCAGTTGACTATATTTATGTGGGGTCCATTATTTCTGGCACTCTATTTTGTTCCATTGATCTATTTATTCTTTTGCCCTACCGCATCTTTTTGAATACTGTGGCTTTATAGTAAGTCTTGAAGTCAGGTAGTATCAGTCTTCCAACTTTGTTCTTCTCCCTTAGTATCCTGTTGGCTATTCTGGGTCTTTTGCCTCTCCAGTAAACTGTAAAATCAGTTTGTTAAGATCCACAAAATAGCTTGCTGGGATTTTGATTGTGGTTGCCTTGAATCTAGATGAAGCTGTGAAGAAATTACATCTTGGCAATATTGAGTCTTCCTATCTATGAACATGGAATAGCTCTTCATTTATTCAGCTCTTCTTTGATTTCTTTCATATAAGATTTGTAGTTTCCCTTATAAATATCTTGTATGTATTTTGTTAGATTTATATATAAGTATTTCATTTTGAGGTGGGGGGGCTAACATAAATACTATTGTGTTTTGAATTTCAAATTCTACTTATTGTTGGTATAGGAAAGTGACTGACTTTTGTTTTTTAACATTGTACTCTGTAACCTTGCCATAATGGCTTATTCCAGGTTTTTTTATTCTTTTGGATTTTCTACATAGGTAATCATGTCATCTGCGAACACAGTTTTATTTCTTCCTTCTTATTCAGTATATCCTTTCTCTGCACTGGACTGCAGTCCAGTGTTGAAAAGGAATGGTGACAGGGACCTCCTTGCATTGCTCCTGTTGTTAGCAAGAAAGCTTCTAGTTTCTCACCATTCAGTATGATAACTGTGGTTTTTCATACTTGGGATAAATCCTATCTGGTTGTGAAGTGTAATTCTTTTTACACATTGCTGGATTCTATTTGCTAATATTTTGTTGAGGATTTTTGTATCTAGGTTCATGAATGATATTGGTCTGTCATTTCCTTGCCATGTCTTTGTCTGGTATGTGTATGAGTCTGGCCCCATATAATGAGTTATAAAGTATCCCTTCGGCTTTGATCTTCTGAACCAGATTGTAAAAAAAGGGTATCATTTCTTCCTTATATGTCTAACAGAATTTACAAGTGAACCCATTTGAGCCTGGCATTTTCTGTTTTGAAAAGTTATTAATTATTGATTTCTTTAATAGATATAGGCTTATTCAGATTGATTGTTTCTTGTGAGTTTTGGCAGATTGTGTCTTTCAAAGAATTGGTCCTTTTCTTTCTTTGTTTTTTTTTTTGACACTGAGTCTCACTCTGCTGCCCAGGCTGGAGTGCAGTGGCATGATCTCGGCTCACTGCAACCTCCGCCTCCCAGGTTCAAGCGATTCTCCTGCCTCAGCCTCCTGAGTAGCTGGGATTGTAGGTGCCTGCCATCACACCTGGCTAATTTTTATATTTTTAGTAGAGACAGGGTTTTACCATGTTGGCCAGGCTGGTCTTGAACTCCTGATCTCAAGTGATCCACCTGCCTCGGCCTCCCAAAGTGTTGGGATTACAGGCATGAGCCACCACGCCCGGCCGAATTGGTCCTTTTCATCTAGGTTATCAAATTTGTGGGTGTGGAGTTATTAATAGTATTCCTTTATCTTTTTAATGTCTGTGAGATCTGTAGTGATATCCTCTCTTTTGTTTCTGATATTAGTAATTTGTATCTTCTTTTATTCTCAGTAAACCTGGCTAAAGCCTTATCAATTTTGTGGTCTTCTCCAAGAACCAGCTTTTGGTTTCATTGACTTTATTTCCTGTTTTTAATATCACTGATTTCTGGTCTAATTTTTTACTATTTCTTCTGTTTATTTTGGATTTCATTTGTTCTTTTTCCAGTTTCCTAAGGTAGAAGTTTAGATAATTAATTGTATACTGTATTCTTTTCTAATATACGCATTCAATGCTATAAACTTCCCTCTAAACACTGCTTTCACTGTATCCCACAAATTTTGGTAAGCTGTGTTTTAATTTTCATTTAGTTTAAAATATTTGAAAATTTCTTGAGGTTTCTTCTTTGGCCCATGTGTTAATTGTGTGTGTTCTTTTGTTTTTGTTTTTGACACAGGGTCTCACTCTGTTGCCCAGGCTGGAATGCAGTGGTGCCATCATGACCGACTGCAGCCTTGACTTCCCAGGCTCAAGAGATCCTCTCACCTCACCCCCTGAGTAGCTGGGACCACAGATGCATGCCATCATGCCTGGCTAATTTTTGTATTTTTTGCTGAGACAGGGTCCCACTATGTTTCTCAGGCTAGTCTTGAACTCCTGGTCTCAGGTGATCCTCCTGCCTCGGCCTCCCAAAGTGCTGGGATTATAGATGTGAGCCATGGTGCCTGGCCCTAGAAGTATGTTCTGTAATCTCCACATATTTTGACAATTTCCAATTGTCTTTATGTTATTGATTACAGGTTAATTCCATTGTCTTCTGAGAGAAGATACTGTCTGGTTTTTATTTTTAATTAATTAATTAGGAAACAGGGTTTTGCTCTGTTACCCAAGCTGGAGTGCAGTGGTGCGATCGTGGCTTCCTACAGTCTCGAACTCGAACTCGGGCTCATGTGATTCTACTACCTCAGCCTCCCAAGTAGCTGGGACCACAGGTGTGTACCTCCACACCCAGTCATTTTTAGAATTTTTTGTAGAGACAGGGTCTCACCATGTTGCCCAAGCTGGTCTTGAACTCCTGGGCTCAAGTTGACCCTCCTACCTTGGCTTCCCAAAGTGCTGGTATTACAGGAATGAGCAACTGCACCTGGCCTAATTTGTTTTTTTTTTTTTTTTTTTCTTTTTTTTGAGACGGAGTCTCACTCTGTCACCCAGGCTGGAGTGCAGTGGCACCATCTCGGCTCACTGCAAGCTCTGCCTCCCGGGTTCTCGCCATTCTCCTGCCTCAACCTCCCAAGTAGCTGGGATTACAGGTGACCGCCACCACGCCCAGCTAATTTTTTGTATTTTTAGTAGGGACAGGGTTTCACCGTGTTAGCCAGGATGGTTTTGATCTCCTGACCTCGTGATCTGCCTGCCTCGGCCTCCCAAAGTGCTGGGTTTACAGGCGTGAGCCACTGCGCCTGGCCTAATTTCCTTTTTTAAACGTGTTAAAGTGTGTTTTATAACCCAGGATATGGTCTGTCTTGGTGAATGTTCCATGTGGGCTTGAGGAGAAAGGGTAATCTGCTGCTGTTGGCTGAACTAGTCTATAGATGTCAGTTATATCCAGTTGACTGATAGTGTTGTAGGATTCAACTATGTCCTTACTGATTTTTCTGCCAGCTGAATCTGTTTACTTCTGATAGAAGAGTGTTGTAATCTCCAAGTGTAATAGTGGATTAATCTTTTCTCCTTACAGTTCTATCAGTCTGAGGCTCATGTAGTTTGATGTTATGTTGTTTGGTGTATACATGTTAGGGATTATTATGTCTTGGAGAAATGATCTCTTTATCATAATCTAATGCCCTTCTTTATCCTTGATAACTTTCCTTGCTTTTAAGTCTCCTCTGTTTGCAATTAATGTAACTACTCCTTTCTTTTTTTTTTTTTTTGAGACAGAGTCTCGCTCTGTCACGAGGCTAGAGTGCCGTGGCGCGATCTTGGCTCACTGCAACCTCTGCCTCCCAGGTTCAAGCGATTCTCCTGCCTTAGCCCCCTGAGTAGCTGGGACTACAGGTGTGCAACACCACGCCCAGCTAATTTTTGTATTTTTAGTAGAGACAGGGTTTCACCATGTTGTCTAGGATGGTCTTGCTTTCTTTTGATTAGTGTTAGTGTGGTATATTTTCTCCATCCATTTAATCTATGTGTTTTTCATCTTTTGAGACAGAGTTTCGCTCTTGTTGCCCAGGCTGGAGTGCAATGGCATAATCTTGGTTCACCGCAACCTCCGCCTCCTGGGTTCAAGCAATTCTCCTGCCTCAGCCTCTCGAGTAGCTGGGATTACAGGCATGTGTCACCACACCCTGCTAATTTTGTACTTTTAGTAGAGACAGAGTTTTTCCATGTTGGTCAGGCTGGTCTCGAACCCCTGACCTCAGGTGATCCACCTGCCTCTACCTCCCAAAGTGATGGGATTACAGACCTGAGCCACTGTGCCTGGCCTGGCTTTTTTTTTAACTGGATGTGGCTCTCACTATGTTGCCCAGGCTGGTCTCAAACTCCTGGCCTCAAGTGATCCTCCCACCTTGGCCTCCCAAAGCCCTGGGACTACAGGCATGAGCCACCACATTTGGCCTCAAATATTTCTTCTGTTCTTTTCTTTCTGTATTTTCCCTCTGGTATTCTTATTACATGTATATTACAACTTTTTAGCTCCATAGTCCTTGGATATTTTGCTCAGTCCTATTCTCTTTAATTTTCAGTTTTGTAGGTTTCTATTTGACATGTCTTCAAGCTGAGAGATTCACTCCTCATTCATGTCCAGCCTATTAATGAGCCCATCAAAAGCACTTTTCATTCATTTGCAGTGTTTTTGCTATAAACAAAACAGTGCTTTCCTCCTCTCTTTGCTGGAAGTATGAGGGAATTTTCCTGTTATATTTACTGTGAGAACTGTGAAGCTCTTGGAGGTAAAATTCACGAAAGTGCAGGGGCGGGGAGGGCACCCCTTATAACTGGATTCCCCGGGAGTTTTAATTCTTAGACTGTCCACATTGAGCCTCCACCAATTCTTCAATTACTGACAGGTTCTTCTACCCTGGCACTGGTTCCCATGGTGGTTTCCACTCATGAATCTCTGCTCCAGTAAGATATAATTTCCTGTATTTGCCTGCTGGTCTCTCCTATCTTAGGGGCAGCAGTTTGACTTGTATCCTCACCTTTCTTACAGATCTAGGAAGAGCTGTTGATTTTTCAGGCTGTTTAGCTTTTTACTTGTTAGAATGAAGTGGCGACTTTCAAGTTCCTTACATGCAGATCTGGAAAATAAAAATCTCCTCATTCTTTTTTACAGTTGCATAGTATTCTGTTGTATGGTCATACCTGTAACTTATTTACTTACTCTTCTTAAATGATAGACAATTTGTTTCCAGTCTTTTACTAATATAAGTAGTAAATAATAAATAATTTTGTAGACTATTATTTCCCACGTGTAAATATCTTTAGGCTAAAATCCTGGAAGTAGAATTGCCAGGTCACACTGCATGTACATTTGCAATTTGGATAGATTTGGCAAATTTGTAATTAGGTTGTACTAATTATACTCACCTGCCATGTCATTTCCACACATTCTTCTTTTTTTTACCACCCACCCCCGCCCCCTCCCCGAGAGAGTCTTGCTCTGTCACCCAGGCTGGAGTGCAGTGGCGCCATCTCGGCTCACTGCAACCTCTGCCCCCTGGGTTTAAGCAATTCTCCTGCCTCAGTCTCTGGAGTAGCTGTGATTATAGGTGCCCGCCACCAGGCCTGGCTAATTTTTATATTTTTAGTAGAGACAGGGTTTCACTACGTTGGACAGGCTGGTCTCAAACTCCTGACCTTATGATCTGCCTGCCTTGGCCTCCTAAAGTGCTGGGATTACAGGCGTGAGCCACTGCAACCGGCCCACACATTCTTATTAACATACTATATTATCAAACTTTTTATTCTTTACTCATCTTAAAGGTGAAAAATATCTCAAATTGGTTCTAATTTGCATTTTTGATTACTATCAGTGTAGTATAAACTTTAAGAACCTTTTGTTTTTCTACAAACTTTCTGTTCATAACATTTTTAAATTTTTTCTACCGTACTGTTCATTTTCTCATATAAAAATTTTAAAAATCAGTATTATGGAAGTAACCTTTTATAAAATGAATTATAAACATTTCCTTGCTTTTGACATATTGTCATTTGTCACATAAAATATTTTGATTTTTATTGTTGATTTTTTAATTGTTTTTTCATATGGCTTCTGTTTTGTGTACTACTTTCTCTGCTTAAAATATGTGCCTATAGTCCCAGCTACTCAAGGAGGCTGAGGTGGGAGAACTGTTTGAGCCTGGGAGGTAGAGGCTGCAGTAAGCCTGATTGCGCCACTGCACTCCAGCCTGGGCAACAGAGACCTGTCTCAAAAGAAGAAAAAAAAATCCTAGCTGCCTTGGCCCTAGCTGCCTTTAAAAAATCAATGTACTTCACCACTAGACTTAATAAATATTAACATTTTTCTGTGTCTACCTTTTTTTTTTTTTTTTTTTTTTTTTGAGATGGAGTCTTGCTCTGTCACCAGGCTGGAGTGCAGTGGTACGATCTCAGCTCACTGCAACCTCTGCCTCCCGGGTTCAAGCGATTCTCCCACCTCGGTCTCCCAAGTAAGTGGGATCACAGGCGCCCGCCACCATGCCCAGCTACTTTTTTTTTGTATTTTTAGTAGAGACGGGATTTCACCATATTGGCCAGGCTGGTCTTGAACTCCTGACCTCAGGTGACCCGCCTGCCTCGGCCTCCGAAAGTAGTGGGATTACAGGCATGAGCCACCATGCCCTGCTTCTGCTTTATGTATTATTTCAAAAATAGAAAATATACATAGTTCTCTCTGAATGTCTTCCCAGCACCAGACCCCTCCCCAGCCTCCGTAGGTAACTGCCATTGTCAAGTTGGAGTATATACTTCTGGTCTTGATCAGAGTCCTTAATTTCGAGACTGGAGAACTCCTCTAGCTGGTTTAAGCTGAAGGGATTTATCAGTGCAAGAGCTGAAGAAATAAGACCCTTGACTGTGTTTCCTGGAAAGTCTCCTTAAAATCACACCTCAGGCTGGGCTGCCATGGTTATTGCCGTGCCTCCAGAGCCTTGTTTCTACCACAATCAGGAAGCTGTCATTAGAGCTGCTGGGTCTAGAATGGCATTTCTGACATTCAAAATTGATGCCCCAATGCGGACCTTTGCTTTTTTCCATTTATGACTCAGTTCTAAATCAGAGTCTTGGACAAATGCCATCTGACAAGTGAACCTAAATTAGATATAAAAACCTTGGTGCAAAGGAGTTTGGAAGAAAGGCTTTTCACTCTCTACTTTGTGTGTTCACCAGGAAGCTAGGCAGTATTGTACAAGCCAGTTCACAGTATTTGTAAACTTCCTGAATATTTGAATTTTAATGTTCCTACAATTTATTTTTACATGAGCATTAGTGTATTGTTTTGGGTATTCAAAAAATTTACATAAACTACATCTTAGTGCAATTTTGCCTTTTCATCCAATATTATTAATTTTTTCCCCAGTCAACATCTGTAGCTCTGCTTCAGTCTTTTTCAGTGCTCTACAGTTTACACATTAGTTATTTGTTGCTGTGTAACAAATTGCATTAAAACGTAATGGCTTAAAACATGTGTTATCTCAGTTTCTGTGAGTCAGGATTCCAGGTGTAGCTTAGCTGGGCCCTCCGGCTCAGATTCTCTTGTGAGGCTGTAATCAAGGTGTCTCCTGGGAGAGTGGTCTCATCTAAAGACTTGACTAGGGCAGGATCTACTTCCACCTTACTCACGTGGTTGCTGGGAGGATTCAGTTCCTTGCTGGTTGTGAGCTGCAGGCTATCATTAGTTCCTTGCCATGTGTGTCTCACAAGGCAGCTCACAATATGGCAGCTTGCTTCATCAGAGTAAGCAAACAAGAACGTGGTATCACCATCTGTCATGGGTAGAACAGTGTCCCCCTGAAACCTCAAAATGTGACTTCATGTGGAAATAGGGTCCTTCCAGATGTAATTAGTTAAGGATTTTGAAGTGAAACCAGCCTGGATTTAGCATGGACCCTAAATCCAAGGACCAGTGTTTTTATAAATAGAAGGGAGGACACAAGTCCCACATTAGGCAATGTGAAGATGGAGGCAGAGATTGGGACGATGCATCTGCTAGCTAAGGAACATGTCAGCAGCACAGCATGGTTTTTCTCTCTGGGCCTACAGAAGGAACCAATCCTGTGGACACCTTGACCTCCAGCCTTACAGTCCCAGGAAACATAAGACAATAAATTTACATTGATTTGAGCTACCTAGTTTGGTTTGTATCTTTTGTCATATGTTACTTTTGTTTTGTTTTGTTTTGTTTTTTGAGATGGAATCTTGCTCTGTCATTCAGGCTGGGGTGCAGTGGCACGATCTCAGCTCACTGCAACCTCCGCCTTCTGGGTTCAAGCGATTCTCCTGCCTCAGCCTCCTAAGTAACTGGGACTATAGGCACACGCCACCAAGCCCAGCTAATTTTTGTATTTTTAGTAGAGATGGGGTTTCACCATATGCTACTTTTTTTTTACATGTAGATCTTTACAATTGATTTTGTGTATGAGTTTATACTTATTTCTGCCACTGTCTTTTCTAACTCATGCATTTTCTTTTTCCATTTGTCTTTTATTGGTTGCATTAGTTGCATTTTATTTCTTCTTTGCTTTCCTGTGATTTTTTTTTTTTTTGGACACAGAGTTTCACTCTTGTTGCCCAGGCTGGAGAGCAATGGTGCAATCTTGGCTCACCACAACCTCTGCCTCCCAGGTTCAAGCGATTCTCCTGCCTCAGCCTCCTAAGTAGCTGGGACTACAGGTACCCGTGACCACGCCTGGCTAACTTTTCTATTTTTAGTAGAGATGGGGTTTCACCACATTGGCCAGGCTGGTCTCGAACTCCTGACCTCGTGATCTGCCCACCTCAGCCTCCCAAAGTGCTGGGATTACAGGCGTGAGCCACTGTGCCCGGACTGCTTTTTCTCAGCTTTTAAGTATTTCTCTTTGTGCTCACTGGTCTAGTTTCACTTGTATGGATTTATTCATACTGCTTAGGATTCACTGTGCCTTTAAATCTGCGGACTTGCGTCTATCAAATCCTGGAGGACTCTGCACTCCTCCAGATGGTGCTTCTTCCTGCTCTCCCTTCTGGATCTCCTAATTGGACATATTTTGAAGTGTTTCTTTCTGCTCTCATATTTTATCTTTTCCATTTTTCTCTCTGTGCTGTATTCTAATTGAGTCCCTTCATTGTCTTCCAATTTACTAATTCCCTCTAGTTACGTCTGGTCTTCTGTGACACCTAGACATTGAAGTTTTTTGTCTGTTTTAGTGACTATAGTCATCATCTCTAGAATGTCTATTAATATGTTTTTTTGTCAAATCTATTATTTTATTTTTAAACTGTCTTGGTTTAGGTTTTTGTGTTTTTTTGTTTTTTGTTTTTTTTTTTGAGACGGAGTCTTGCTCTGTCGCCCAGGCTGGAGTGCAGTGGCGCCATCTCGGCTCACTGCAAGCTCTGCCTCCCGGGTTGATGCCATTCTCCTGCCTTAGCCTCCCGAGTAGCTGGGACTCCAGGCACCCACCATCATGCCCGGCTAATTTTTTCTATTTTTAGTAGAGATGGGGTTTCACCGTGTTGGCCAGGATGGTCTCAATCTCCTGACCTCGTGATCCGCCCACCTCGACCTCCCAAAGTGCTGGGATTACAGGCATGAGCCACTGTGCCTGGCCCGGTTTAGTTTCTTTTTTGCTTATCTGTTTAAGCATGTTAAGCCTACTCATCTTAAAGTCTCTTTCAGATTATTTGATAATTATTACCAGCTCTTGGTGATGCAAATTTCATATATTGCACACACTGCTATCTCTGCCTCAAGATGGTTGAGTTCTTCTTGTGGTTTGTTTCCTTTTTTCTTTGCACCTGGGGAGGGGACAGAACTGTCTTCCCTGCTCAGTCCACAATTACCATCTCAGGCCAAATATCTTAACACAGGACAAAGCCTTTGTTTCCTTAAACAGAAACTCCAAAGGGCTTGCCCTGTCAGCCCTCCAGTGCCCTGACATCTCTGAATGGGCACCTCGTGCCCAAGACCCATCTCTGAGAGCCCTCTGTCAGTCCTCCAGTGTGCTTCTTATCTCTCAATTCCCATTCAGAGGTACCAGGCAGTGAACTAAGGTTAATTCTGAGAACTTCTCAACATACTCATCTGGCCCTGTGTGACCTTGAAAAAGTCATTTAACTACCAATCTTTTCTGTAAAGTAAGGAATATTCTTTCTTTTCTTTATGATTAGAGACAGGGTCTTGCTTTGTTGCCGAGGCTGGAGTATAGTGGCATGATCATAGCTCACTGCAGCACTGAACTCCTGGGCTCAGGCAGTCCTCCCACCTCAGCTCCTAAGCAGCAGAGATCACAGGTGCATGCTAAATTTTTTGTAGAGATGAGGTCTTGCTATGTTGCCCAGGCTGGTCTTGAACTCTTAGGCTCACAATGTGCTGAGATTACAGTCATAAGCCACTGTGCCTGACCTTTATTTAAAAAAAAAAATTATAAGTATTATGAGACAAAGAACTCTCCAAAAAGATAAAACATGATTTCTTAAAAAGAAATGGTTTAATTTCATTTTTATCTGGGAAAAAAACCACAAATACGAGTTTAAAATGAAATGACAAATACATTGACATGTCAAGTGTCATTTTTTATAGTATTATGCTTATTCAAGGTGTGAAGATACAGAACCTCTTTATAAATTTCTGGCATCAAAGATTCCCACTGTAGATAAAAACAGGTTGGTTATAAAATGTCAATTCATTAAATATTCAATTTTTGTTCTTTGTTTTTATAAGGAATATTTTGTAGAAACAGTATAAAATAGAGTAGACTTTTGGAAACTGAATTATAAAATTTTAGAAAAAAGTGTTAAGTCCTAACTTTTCTTTGCAAACCAAGAAGAGAGTCTAATTTTACCTTGGGGAGTTACCTGTGAAGTTCATTAGGCGGCTAGAGCTGTTTCAGAGCCCTGGGTTCTATACAGTGGAAGCAGCCTTCTTTAGCACTTAGAATAAGACCCCAGCTTTTTCCAATTAGCCTCAATCAGAAAAGTTTAACATACATGAATATTTCTATAGTGCAGTAAAAATGTCATTTTATTAATTTGCATTATGAAAATAAGTCTGTATACCAAGTAATGCATAATGAATATGAATCATGTAAATTTGGTCACGGTACTTGAAGTTGGCTTTGGCTCTGAAGTATTTTTGAATTCACAGAAAATATTGAGCTTTTAATAAAATAAATAAAACATTTTAATTGATATTAATAATCAAGTTCAAATTTTAATTTTTCATTTGCTACTCAATTTTAAAAGAGAAGTCACTCTCAGTAGTGTTCCCAAGTGAGTGATTGCACCTTCTATGATGTGAAAAAGTTGCTAAAGATCCTATTGCCATTAGCCATTCTTAAGTGCTGAACGTAACTGAGAGAATTGTTGGCAACAGACATGCTCTGTCAGTCACTGGCAGGAAGTCCATCAATACCCTTTGCAGGGGCACTCCAGACCTTGTGTTTTACCAGAAACTGATGCAAACCGTGGTCTTCATGTGCCTTTCTGAAGAGCTCCTGCAGCAGGCCCAGGCTACAGTGGCCAAGTCTCACTTGACAGTAATGGCATTGGATGGTGGCTGCAGAAGGTTACTGATGTCCCCGTGGGCTTTCACAGGCTATGCAGATCGGGGGCTGTTCTGCCTAATACTGAAAGGACCAAGGAACTCTGGCTGCCCTCAGGAATTCCAAATGACCGAAGGAACAAAGCTTCAGGGCTCTGGGTGGTGTCTCCCACTATTCAGGAGGTGGTCGGAGGCTCCGCAGCTTCATTTCGTCCAGTCCTTTCCAGTATTTAAAGTTGTTGTCAAGATGCTGCATTAAATCAGGCAGGTCTACAAAGGCTGGAGAGAAAGATAGGAATGTGATATGCTTTCACAGCCTCTGTTTGCATTTTAAAGAGTGACAGATGGGAGCAGGCATCTGCGTGAGGCTAAACAGACCTGGGCAAACACACCCAGCAGCTTCAGCGAGGCGTGGCTGACTGAAGTTAAACCCTGTCCTCAATGCCAGCACCTCCTCTGTGACCACCTGCTGAGCTGGTAACTGTGGTAAATAAAACAGAAGGTGGCTACTCTGCTTAATTACCATTAAACCAGCAGCACCTTTGGGCCTGGGGTGTCAGAAAGCAGTATGTAGTGTGCCCACCCCTGCCCCCAGCCAATGGCCTGGCCCCTGTGTGCTCACTGTCCCTTCACATACACCAGCATCTCCTTTCACCTGCACCACATGAAGAACGTGCAGCCTGGGGACACACGCGTCTAGTCTCAGTCCCAGAAGCAGTGAGCTGCAGAGTATGCAGTTTCCCCCAAAGCTGCAGCTATCTAGCTCCACTGCTTCAGTCCTTCTCCCCAGCCGCCTACCCGTGTTCTACGGCCTTCCTGAGACATGGGTTTATTTCCTGACTGGATCTGGACATTTATCAGCCCTGTAGCCCCTCCTTCAAGGTGCAGCCCTCAGGACGAAGATGCACGTGGAATATCAGTTCTCCAATATTCTTTTATTTGACAGACTCCTGTGCCCCACCTGAAGTTAAAGGAGGGTGACATGCATCAGTCAGAGACAGACCAGTCCTTCTGGTCTTGTGTAGAGTGAGGCTGGGAGAAGCAGGGGACAGTGGAGGGCAAAGGGCTGCTGTAGAAACACCATGGGTTTTGGAGCCAGCACGATTGGTTTTGAACCCTAGCTGCTCTACTACAAGCTGTGGGGCCCCAAGTTCAATCCCGTCATCTATAAAACAGGCATAAAGACACCTATGCCTGCGGGGATAGTTAAGAAAGAACACCTAGCCCTCAGGGGCCCTCGGCGATGGTTCACTTCGCTCTTGTTCTTGAAAGCCCAGGCCCCAAATCATATTCTACAGTCAAATGCACTCTGCTCTTTCATACGCGGTTCCCCATTATTTAGAGGAAAATATGCTATTTTAAGGAAGATTTCTTACCATCCCAAGCATCAAACATGTCTGTGATGAAGTAATCAATGAAAGAGATTTGGGATTTGGGGATGCTGCAGGTATTTCTGTCAAACACTGGCATCACCACAGGTAAGTCCTGCTGCTTCTCTTCATCAGTCTGCAAAGCAGAAAACGTGATCAGGAGACCCCAGCATCTGGTTCCACTCCACCTAGGGGCAGCCCCTCCCCCAGGAAGAGCTTCTCCTGGCAGCTTAAGGTGGCTTGTCATGGTGAGAAGCCAGTCACCACCTCACGCAGCCAAACCATGTCTCATAACAGATACCAAAAGTTCTCAGAATGAGGACTACTCCATGTCAGTGGGGTCTGAGGACACCCCAACTCAAGCCAAACTTTAAACATCTGGAAGCCTCCTTGCAGAAGCTCTTCAGGTAAGATCCCAAACATTATGTGTAGTCAGCCACCGCTCTGTTGTTCGTATTGACCTAAAGAAACTGAGGCAAAATTAATATACAGAGTTTACAGGCTACTGGCCTGGAGTCCACAGAGCAGGCGATTACTTAGGTCAGGGTGGGGAGTGAGACGTAACTGCTGTCACATTTCAATGCCTCTCTGGGTCTGACAACTAAGGGGGCTCACATTCCTCAAAGAAAAAGATCTGTTCTTTTCTCACTCCTATCACAGTCCAGCCGTCCTTCCACCTGGCTTGAAGCATCCCCACACAGGGGCCACTTTACAAGGAAAGGCCTAGTGGCTGCTTCTCATCTATGGCTAAATTATTTTTTTGAAAAGGTTCTGAACACCCTTGAGATCCTGGATGTTTAAAAAAAAAAAAAGAGCTCTGAGTATTTATATACTTTAGTCAAACTCTTCCACATCTTCAGGATTCCAGAGAGACTCGCAAAAAACTAAAAACATAATTAAGAACCTGAGGAAAAAGGCAAGCGTCCTGTTCTTTATTTGATAAAGTCTCATTTTGGCCCAATGGTGCTGGAGAAAAGGGTGAGGTAAGGCCCATGGGGTGGGAATGAGGCCAGAAGTCCTGAGTGCATTCTTTAGAGGCCCCTGTGGATGTGCAACCAGAATCGCGCTGCAAGATCCCTGCTGTGCCAGGGCGCCTGTGCTGGGAGTCAAGTCAAACGGTGGGGCAGGATGAGAACAGGGTGAGTGCAGATGGAGTGAGGTAGGAGTGGGCTGGGGGCAGCAGCTCTTCTAGATGGGACCCTAGTACATGTGTGGGGCCGGGTGAAGGGATGGTGGCTGTTGTATTGAACACTAGCCTTTCTCCCCAGTGCCAGGGCTGGAGGGGGTAGAGCCAGCCCTCTGGGGGGTCACTCTGGGAGGGCCTGAGGAGGTGTTGGGCCAGGTGTGGTAAGGGAGAAGGGTAGCTGAGTGCACAGAAGAAAGGCTAACCACTTGCTAACCACTGAAGTCTCGTCCCACTGTTGGCCACTCACAAGACGTGTCTTCTACACTCACAGCCGAACTTCCAGCTCCCAAATGGCCAGCAGAGCTCACCCCATCACAGCCAGGCTCTGGCAGCTGGCAGAACTCACTCGCAGCTCCTCCCCTTAGCCCTTGCTCCACAGGGCCTCACCATGGCTGCAGCACCTCGCCAAGAACGTTCCCATGCTTGCACTCACAGGCCCTCCAGGGGATGCCAGGTCAGAAAGTTCTCTCGTCCCAGCATCTCTCTCCCCCCACCGCAGCTCTACGGCACCAGCTCCGGCACTTGCATGGAGCTCCCTAAAGTCGCTGACTCCATTGCCTTTCTTCTGTGCACTCAGTCACCCTTCTCCCATCTTCCTTACTACACCTGGCCCAGCACCTCAGGCTCTCCCAGAGTGACAACCAGAGGCCTGGCTCTACCAAGTATTTGTGCACCTTGCCCTGTGCACAACAACTCACTCCAGCTCTCCATATGGGCTCTCTACTTGAGAGAAGCAGGCAAACCTCTGGAGGTTTTCCTAGGATGGCACCATACCTAGCACAGTGCCCAGAGGTGCGTGTATGCTAGGTAAGTGTTGATGGTGCTGGGGACAAGTGCCAAGAAAGTCAGGTGAACAGTGCTAGACTGTGGGACTGAGCAAAAGTCAGAAGAGTTCCTGCTGTTCCGGTGGTTCAGAATATGGGATTCACGTGCTTTGGTAAGAGAAGGAGTGGGGAACGCTGGCCCAGCATCCGCTGGCTGTGGTGAAGGCCCTGCTGTTGGCAGCCCCACTGCTGTCTCAGAAAAGCAGTCAGCCCTACACGAGTCTCTGCCATGGTATAGAGAGGAAGGGGTGGGGGCGCAGGGAGGGCCTTGGGTTCACACCCCATGGGCCTGTCCAGCTCAAACAGCAGTGCCCTGGGCGGGGCGCTCTCCTGATGTGCCCTCCCTTGGTCACACTAGACCCTAAGCCAGCTCTCTCGGGCAGCCATGGCAAAGGCTCCGTTAGCTCAGCCACTCAGTCATCCAGAGGCTGTTCTGTCTTTCTGCTCTCAGGGCCTGCCCTCCCTATTCACATGTAAGCAGCTGGCTGGCTGAAGGTCAGTGAAGACCCTCGTGCTTAGATTTCTTCTCTTTGGCCCAATGTGACAAGTGCATGGAACGTCCAGGGCCCCCCGTTCCCTCCTGGAGACCAGCAAACTGTGGCCCATGCCCTCACCTAAGTCACCAGTGAGAACTCCACACCTGTAGATGCTTCCTTTCTGTGACCCCACCTGCAAGGCAGGTTCTACAAGTTTCACATTTCACTGCTGTGCCCCAAGCAAAAATAAAAGACTGTACAACACCTGGCACAGAGCCAGGCAAGTGGTACTCAAGCCCCACTCCCCATGAAGTCAAGCAGCCCCAGCCAGAGACAAACCAGAGATGCCTCTTCACCTTGCTTCAGGCCCTGGCACTCTTTAGTATCCATGCTATTCAAGAGACAGGGTGGCTATAAGGAGTGAACTTGCAAACCTAACCCCACTGAATACAAGAAGCAACTGTATCTTAATGTCTTAATGACTTTAAAATCAAAGCCTGAGCACTGGAGTAACATCAGTAATATGGGGGACTAGGAAGCTCCAAGTCCTCATTTCTCCATGAAATGAGAGACTGGCTAAAATAACCTTACAGGAACTCTGGAAAACAGTCAAAAGTCTACAGCAACCAAGTGAATGCCCATTCAAGAAAAGCCACATTCAAAACAGTAGGAAACTTAAGGGTATTTTCACTCAACCTTGCACCACACTTCCCCAGTGTGGTACAATCTTGGTCTGGAGGAGGCAGCAGCCCAGTTTCCAGCTGTGTCCCTTGAACCGGAGGGAGCAGAGCAGACCTTATTTGCAACATTCTGACAAGTCTGTGGGCTGCCTGAAGGATTGGTCTCTGTTTCACTTAGCTCCCAGGTAGAAAAGCAATGACTACTGCTCAGGAAAGCTGCAGGGGGATGACCAATATGGATGCCTGAAGACAAGAGATTATGAGCGGAGACCAACAACAGATCATCTAAGGCCCTGAGGATAACCTCAGACAAGATGCTTCGGGAAATTAAGACATCTGAAAGCAGCTGTGTATACAGGGGAATTAAGAAGAGTATGTATATGCAGACCCAGGCAAGACATGCTCAGAAAATGTTTGAGAAAACTTTAAACTTTCATGATGGGTTAATTGTAAGGCTGAGAGACAGTTTTCAAAGACTAGGAGAGGTGGCTGTTTTTTAAAATGCCTAATTTTCAACAAAAATCACAAGGCATACAAAGAAACTAGAAAATATGGTACTCTCAAAGGAAGAAAAGAAACTGTCCCTAAAGATGTACAGGCACTGGACAAAGACTTCAAAACAACTGTCTTAAATATGCTCAAAGACCTAAAAACACACACACACACACGCACACAGACCAGGAACTATAGGAAATGACAGGTGAACAACACAGTGAGAATATCAGCAAAGAGAGAAATTATGAAAAGTAACCTAACAAGCCAGGTGCGGTGGTTCACACCTGTAATCCTAGCATTTTGGGAAGCTGAGGTGGGTGGATCACCTGAGGTCAAGAGTTTGAGACCAGCCTGGCCAGCATGGTGAAACCTCGTCTCTACTAAAAATACAAAAATTAGCTGGGCATGGTGGCGGGCACCTGTAATCCCAGCTACTTGGGAGGCTGAGGCAGGAGAATCACTTAAACCCAAGAGGCAGAGGTTGCAGTGAGCCAAGATGGCACCATTGCACTCCAGCTTGGGCGACACAGCAAAAACTCCATCTCAAATTTGAAGGCTGAAAAATACAAAAAACAAATTAAACTTCACCAGAGGGGTTCAGTATCAGATATGGGCAGACAGAAGAAAGAAAAAAGAATGAAGAAAAGTGAATAGAACCTAATGAATTTATGGGAAACCATCAAATGGACAAATACACATCTTATGAGTCCAGCAAAAAGAAGAGGAGAAGAGAAGGACAGAGATTATTTGAAGAAATAATAGCCAACAGGCACAGTATTTGTAACCTCAGCTACTTGAGAGGCTAAGGCAGGAGGGTTTCTTGAACCCAGGAGTTCAAGACCAGCTTGGGCAACATAGTGAGACCCCATATTTGAAAAAATCTTGGCCAAAAAATGCCATAATTTGGGGAAATATATGAATCTACAAATCCAAGAAGCTAAATAAACTCCAAGTAGGATAAACCCAAAGAGATCTATCTGAGACACACTATAACCAAACAGTCAAAAGACAGAGGATCTCAAAAGCAGCAAAAGAAAAGAGCCTCATCACATATAGGAGATAATAAGATGACCTGCTCATTTCTCAGCAGAAACCTTGAAGGCCAGAAGGCAGTGAAATTATATATATAAAGTGCTAAAAGAAAAAAAACTGTCAACTGAAAATTCTGATTCAGGCAAACTGTCCTGCAAAAAAGAGGAATTAAGACATTCCTAGATAAACATAAGCCAAGGGAATTCATTACCATTAGACCTGACCTACAAAAAATGCTAAAGGAAATCCTTTAGGTTGAAATAAAAGGAAGCTAGACAGTAACTTGATATAAAGATCTCTGATAATGGTAAATACATGGGAAAATATAAAAAGCAGCATTATTACAATTTTGTTTTGTAACTTTACTTTTAAAAATGCATAAAAATAATTTTAAATGTTAATGGACATATAATGTATAAAGATATTACTTGTGACATTTACAAAATGGAGTGGGGTGGTAGAGCTATATAAGAGTTCATGTATGCAATTAATGTTAAGTTGACATCAAAACCAACTGTTGTAACTTTAGGTTGTCCTATGCAATCTCTATGGTATCCACAATGCAACTATCTATAGAAAAAGGGAATCAAAATGTGCCATTACAAAATATCAAATAAGCACAACAGGAGGCAGTAATGGAGGAAGAGGGACAAAAAAGCTGTAAGACATACAGGAAACTAACAAAGTGGCAAAAGTCTTTCCCTATCAGTAATTATTTTAAGTGTAAATAGATTCAACTCAAAAGCCGCAGACTGTCAGAATGGATAAGAACACATGATCCAACTACATTCTATCTACAAGAAAATCACTTTAGCTCTCAAGACATACATATGTTGAAAATGAAAGGATGGAAAAAGATATCTCATGAAAATAATATCCAAGAGAGAGCTGGGGTGGGTATCCTAAAAGACAAAATAAACTTTATGTCAAAAACTGTTACAGGCCAGGTGCGGTGGCTCAGGCCTGTAATCTCAGCACTTTGGGAGGTTGAGGTGAGCGGATCACCTGAGGTCAGGAGTTAGAGACCAGCCTGACCAACATGAAACCCCGTCTCTACTAAAAACACAAAAATTAGCCAGGCATGGTGGTACGTGCCTATAATCCCAGCTACTCAGGAGGCTGAGGCAGGAGAATTGCTTGAACCTGGGAGGCAGAGGTTGCAGTGAGCCAAGATTGTGCCACTGCACTCTAGCCTGGAAGGACATTAATAACAGGGTCAATTCATCAGGAAGATATAATGATTATAAGCATATAAGCATCAAATACCAGAGTTCCAAAACATATGAAGCAAACATTTATAAAACTGAAGGAAGAAACAGATACTTCTAAAATAATGGCTGGAGACTTCAATACTACACTTTTATAATGAATAGAACAATGAGACAATAGAGTTTGAACAATGCTTTAGGCCAACTGGACCTAACAGAATGTATAGAACATCCACCCAACAACAGTAGAGTATACATTTTTTTCTCAAGTGCAAATGGAACATTCTCCAGGATACAACATATGATAGGCCACAAAACAAACAGTATATATTTTAAAAGTACCTTTTCTAATAACAGTGAAATGAACCAAAACTCAGTAATGGAAGGAAAACCGGGAAACTCACAAGTATCTGGAAATTAAATAGCATATGCTTTGATATGGTTTGAATGTCTGTCCCCTCCAAATCACATGTTGAAAAATAATCCCCAGTGCTGGAGGTGGGGTCTGGTGGGATGTGTTTGGGTCATGGGGGCAGATCCTTCGTGAATGGCTTAGTGCCCTCCCCATGGTAATGAGAGATCTTGCTCTGAGTTTACAGGTAATCTGGTTAAGAGTGTGGCAATTCCCCCTGCTCTCTTGCCATGTGATACATCTGCTTCCCCCTTTGCTCTGATCATAAGCTTCCTGAGCCCTCACCGGAAGCTGAGCAGATGTTAGTTCTATGCTTGCACAGCCTGCAGAACCATGAGCCAAAATAAACTTTTCTTTATAAATTACCCAGCCTCAGGTATTCGTTTATAGCAATGCAAATGGACTAATATACCCTTAAACAACCAAGGGGTCAAAGAAGAAATCATAAGGGAAATTAGAAAATACTTTGAGACAAATGAAAATGAAGCACACTATGCCAAAAGTTATTAGATGCAGCAAAAACAGTTATAAGGGGGAAATTAACAGCTGTAAATGCCTACAAGATTTTAAATCAACAACCTAACTTAACATGTTATGGAGCTATAGAAAGAATAAACTAAACCTAACGCTAGCAAAAGGAAGGAAATAATAAAGAACAGAGGTATATAGAGAACAGAAAAAACAAAACCAAAAGATAATTTTTTGAAAAGATCAACAAGATTGACAGATCTTTGGCTAGATGGACTAAGAAAAAAAGGCAAGACCCAAATTACCAAAATCAGAATGAAAGTGGGAACATTACTCCAGGTTTCATAGAAATAAAAAGGATTATAAGAGAGTACCATGAACAACTGAATGCCAACACAATGGATAAACTCCTAGAAACATGCAACCTACCAGGACTGAATCATAAAGAAACAGAATCTGAATAGACCAATGACTAGCAAGGAGATTGAATCAGTAATCAAAAACCTCCCAAGAAAGGATGGTTTCACTGGTTAAATTCTACCAAACATTTTGAGAAGAATTAATATCAATCCTTCTCAAACTCTTCCAGAAAAACTGAAAAGGAAGGAAGTACTTCCTAACTCATTCCATGAGGCCAGCATTATCCTAATAAAGCCAGACAAAGACACTACAGGAAAATTGCAGGCCAATATCCCCTGTAAATACTGATGCAAAAATCCTTAATAAAATACTAGCAATCCAAACTCAGCAGCATATTAAAGGATTATACACAATGACTGTGTGGAATCTATTTCTGAAATGCAAGATTGGTTCCGCACATGAAGATCAGTGTGATATACCATATGAAGAGAATGAAGGGAAGAAAACCCAGATCTAAAATGGTAAATTTTACCATAAAAAAGGAAGAAAAAAGAAACTGCTAAACTGCTTCCCAAAGTGACTGTAGCATTCTACACATCTATCACAAATGCATGCATTCTAGTTGCTCCACATCTTCAACATTTGGTGTTGTCAGCCTTTCCCATTTTTAGCCATCCCATTGGGTGTGTAGTGGTATTTCACTGTGGTTTTAATTTGAATTTCCCAGATGACTAATGATGTTCAGCACTTTTTTCATGTGCTTATTGGCTTTTCATAATAGCTTCTTTGGGGAAGTGTCTGGACAAATACTTGCCTATAATAAATTGGGTGGTTTATCTTTTACTACTGAGTTATAGTTCTTTATATATCTATGGATACAGTCCTTTCAAATATAATTTGTAAATATTTTCCTCCAGTATGGCTTGCCTGCTCATTTTCTTAGCTGTGTTTTGAAGGAGCAAACTTTGTAAATTTTGAAGAAGTCTAATTTATCAAATTTTCTTTTTATGGTTGTTGCTCTTTTCTTTTTATTAAGACACAGTCTTGCTCTGTCACCCAGGTTGGAGTGCAGTGTACAATCATGGCTCACTGCAGCCTCAACCTCCGAGGCTCAAGCAATCCTCCTGCAACTGGGACCACAGGCACGTGCCACCACCACAGGCAACTAATTAAAAAAATTTTTTTTTCTAGTGATGAGGTCTCATTATCTTGCTGAGGCTGGTCTTGAACTCCTGGACTCAAGTAATCCTCCCACCTTGGCCTCCCAAAGTGCTGAGATGACATATATAAGCCACCGCACCTGGCTGGTTGTTGCTTTCTGCATCTAAGAAATCTTTGTCCACTTTCAAGTCACTGAGGATATTCTGGTATGTTTCTCTCTAAAAGCTTTATGGTTTTAGCTGTTGTATGTAGGTCTATGAATTTCTCTATGGTATGAGATAGCTGTGGTTCTTTTTTTTTTTTTTTTTTTGCATAGGAATATCCAATTATCCTAACACCACTTACCGAAAAAATTTCACATTAGCCACTGATCATATAAATGTGATCTGTTTCTTGGATTTCTATTCTGTCCCATGGTTGTACTTGTTATCTTTATGCCAGCACCACACTTTCTTGATTATTTTAAGTTTTGAAGCCAAACAGGGCATATCTTCCAACTTTTTAAAGTTTGCTTTGCTTATTCAAGGTCCTTCTCATTTTCATATATAATTTAGAAACAGTCTGTAGACTTCCACAGAAAAAAAACCTGCTGAAATTTTGATTGGGATTGCATTGAATTGAAACACCAATTTGGGTAGAAGTGAATGTTAACACTGAGCCTTCCAGTATGTGAACATGATACGCCTCACCATTTATTCAAGTGTTCATTAAAATTTTCAGCAATGTTTTATGGTTTTCACTGTAAAGTTCTGGTCATCTTTTATTAAATTTTTTCCTAATTTTAATTTTTAAATTTTATTTCCTACTGTAAATGGGACCGGGCTTTTGGTTTCATTTTCCAATTGTTGGTTGCTAGTACATAAAATACAACTCACTTTTGTATATTGAGCTGTGTCCTATGACATTGGTAAATCAAATCCACTTATTAGTGCTAATAATTGTTTGTATATTCCTTAGAATTTTCTACATAAAATCATGTCATCTGCAAACAGAAGCAAATGTATGTCTTACTTTTTGTTCTTTAAACCTCTCTCTCCTTTGTCTATTGCAATGATGAGGAACACCAATACAAGGTTGAACAGAAGAGGTAAGAATGGGCACCCTTACCTTGTTTCCAATCTTAAGAATGTATTCAATATCTCATGCCATTAAATATAATGTTAGCTGTATGTTTTCTTTGAGACAGGGTCTCACTTTGTTGCTCAGGTTGGAGTGCAGTGACATGATCATGGCTCACTGCAGCCTCAACCTCCTGGGCTTCAAGCGATCCTCCTGCCTCAGCCTCCCAAGTAGCTTGGGACTACAGGAATGCATCACTATGCCCGGCTAACTTGTAATTTTTTTGTAGAGACAAGGTCTCACCATGTTGCCCAGGCTGCTCTTAAGACTCCTGGGCTCAAGTGATCCTTCCAAAGCTAACAGCACTTTAAAGATGTTCCAGTGTCTTCTGGCCTTCATAGTTTTTGATGGGAAGTCAGAGGACATGAGAATCACTGTTTTCTTATAAGTAATGTGTCGCTTTTCCTCTGGCTGATTTCAAGATTTATCTTTAGCCTGTTAGCTGCTTGACTATGACACATCTGACATGGGCTAAGGTTCACTGGGCTTCTTGAATCTGTATGCATATGCATGTGCATATGCCCTCCACCAAATCTGGAAAAATCTTAGCCAGTATATTTCCTAATATTTTTTTCTGCCCCAAGAGAGGTTTTTTCTACTCAGAAAGAATATGAAGACCAGATGACTCCTTAAAAGTACTTTCAGGAAAAAAAATCATCAACCCAGGATGCTATATCTAACAAAAATATCCTGCAAGAATAAAGGGAAAATAAAATATTCTTAAGAAAAAAAAATTTGTTACCAGTTACCATTTGTTACCTTGCAAAACAAGGACAGAATTTTTTTAGAACCCTATTTCCTAGTGTTAAGTCCATTATCTCGTATGATTTTATGGGTTTTAACTCTCTCTCTAGAAACTTAGAAGAGGCAGCATCTTACCTGAGAAAAATATTCTTCTGAAATGCGTGCAGCCCACTCGATGCAGTACTGCAGGGGTCGGCAGGGATTGGACACATCAGCACATTTAATCAGCATTCGTTTGATGAGGGTCCGGTTCTCTGGAGTCCTAAGCATAGTGTTTATCACTTCCTGATTTTTATCAGTTTCCTGAAACATGAGTGGAATTCAAAGCAATCAAAATGGATCCCTTGGTGCCAAGCCCTCTCTTACTGGTCTGTCCCACTGTAAGCATAAAAAGAGCACTAGTCAGGATCTATAAGGATCTCACAAAACAGTGCCAAGGATACTGTGAGCATTGAGCTTGGCCTCTCATTTTACCCAGGAGAAAACCGAGGCTCAGTGAGATTCCAACAGGACCTAGAAGTGGAGGGTAGCACTAGGGGTTGGTATATCTGCCCTTCCCCTTTTCCTTGCGTCTTTCTTCTCTTCCTCTCACTAAATCTTTCTCACAGTTGCCTTTTTTTCTGTTCCACTCTCTCTCTCCCCCTTGGTAAGAACTCAAGGACTGGTTTTGTCTTTTATTATATTTATTAAAAAAGAGTATGAGCTGAAAAAAATAAATTTCTCTGCCCTCACAACAAATGGGCTCTTGTAGCCCAACAGCCTCCATACTTCTCAACCCAGTCCTGTGATAGGGCAGATTCCCAAGATAACACCTAACATTTTTGATGGATAAAGGACTTAACAGTCATTCTCTGTTGATCTGCACTCACAAGAAGATCTAATGGTAAGCATGAAAGTATTATTTATTACATTTTACAAATGAGGACACTGAGACTCAGGGAGGTGAAGTGACTTGTCCAAAGCAACCAGCCGAGCCAGGATAAGAACTTCAGTTCTGCCTTTAGTCCCAGCGTGCCTTCCACTCACAGTACCATATGCTGTCTGCATCCAAGGATCCCCACTGGATATGGATCAATTTATGATGTAACAGAACCACTATTTGTAGGCTCTCTGAAGAGAATTCAGGCTAGAGGGTATTGGGGCAGAGAGCAATGAAAAAGACTAAAGGCAAGCAGGTCTCCTCAGTCTGATTCTGTGCCCATCAAGCAACATTCCAAAGGAGTTAGTCATATGATTTCAATATGCAATAGCAGTAGCGTAAGAAGCCCTGATGGTCCCAGCTCAGAGGGAACAGACTGCCATCAAGATGGATGGGTGGCATCCTGACTCTAGGCTTCCCACACTTCCTGGAGAGTGCCAAAATGAATACTACACCGGTGACACTTCAGTAGCTCTCCTCGCTCCAGGTTTCCACTGTGACCAGCTCTGTGCTGACCCTTCTTTCTTCAGATCCGTTAATACCTGCAGTGTGACTATAGTTTCGTACTGCCAGCCTGGAAACTATTCTCTTTCATCTTCCTTTCTCCTGCTCTGACCCACTGGATATTGATTTTCAGTCTCTCAGAAGTAACCCCATGTACCAACAACAGAGATGAGAACCATAATGTTAAGTGGAGCAGAGAACTCAGCTCTAGGGGCTGTCCAGACTAGACAGAGGAAACCAAGTCTGCTGGGTGTATGGTTTCCTTCTGTGGCATGAGGTCAGCCAGGAGTGGTGGCCAGGTGACAATCAGCCCTATCCAGAATGGCAGAGCAGGAGCCAATAAAACAGGCTGGTACAGGCACCTCTGTTAAAAGTCTTTGGAAAGAGAGTGAAGTCAGGGGCAGGCTGACAAATTGAGAGAACAGGAAAGGGTGAAGAAATAGTTCTCAACATCAGGTTAAACCAAAGTAAGTGTCATGGGGTAATATGCTAGAAAACCAGGGGGCAGACAAAGGCCATGGCCAAACAAATGAATTGCAGAAGTAAAATGGAGTTAGAAGTCAAGGAATTATGATCCTAGCCTGCGAGGATAAGTCATCCCTGTGTGTGGCAAATATCTCAGGATGGTGATAGGAGCTGGGGAGGGTGGTGGGAGAGAAGACTGTGAGCTGCTGCCAACATGTTCAGTAAATGTGGGCCTCAAAGAAGAGGTTCATGAAAGAACATATTCTTTAAGTTGCTGATGACACAATGAATCTAGTATAATAGGCACCAGTTCTTAAGTGCCTACCATGTACCATGCTCATCAGTCCTATGCCTTGAGACTTATTATCCCCATTCTACAGATAAGCAAATGATGGGAACTTGGGCCTGTATGCTTCCTCAGCTGGAGACTCCTGCCTGGTGAGAGGGTTAATGTTATCCTTGCCCAGCAGTTGTTGTGGACTCCATGCCTCAAATGTAGAAACAGGGGCAACAATAATGTCACCCTTGTGACACAAATACAGTGTCTTTCTCAATCCACATGCTCCTCTAAGTGAGGACCAAGAGAGGATAGCTGCTGCTACCATGATATGTGCCCAGTGGGAGTGGCTAGAAAGAGATATCAAGGGCTCCAACTGATCACAGAATGGAGAAGGGAGGGGGATATTAGTGAGGAAGGGTGCCGGAATAGTCTGTCTAAAGTTAGCTTATCTAAAATCTGACCTTCCTTTCGAGTTTTCCCATCTAGTTGGATGTGCTAATTTTTTTCCTGCCAAGTTTTTGCACTTTAAATAATTTTTTAACCAATAAAAACTAAATTCAGTGAGCCCACTGTGATGGTTAATACTGAGTGTCAACTTGATTGGATTGAAGAATACAAAGTATTGATCCTGGGTGTGTTTCTGTGAGAGTGTTGCCAAAAGAGATTAACATTTGAGTCAGTGGGCTGGGGAAGGCAGATGCACCCTTAATCTGGTGGGCACAATCAAATCAATTGCCATCAAATATAAAGCAGGCAGGAAAACATGAAAAGGAGAGATGGACCTAGCCTCCCAGCCTACATTTCTCCCATGCTGGATGCTCTCTGCCCTTGAACATCAGACTCCAAGTTCTCCAGTTTTGGGACTCAGACTGGCTCTCCTTGCTCCTCAGCTTGCAGACAGCCTATTGTGGGACCTTGTGATCGTGTAAGTTATTACTTAATTTAACTCCCCTTTGTGTGTGTGTGTGTGTGTGTGTGTGTGTGTGTGTGTGTATCCCATTAGTTCTGTCCCTGTAAGAGTCTAATAGACTCACTGAGGGAACCCTTCTGTGGCTGATATCATAGCCCATGTGTCTCCATAACACAACAGTACAAGGACCCCAAACACAGGTTCTCTTTGCAATAAGTTTCCCTTACCCCATTTTCTTCTAGTGTTGCCAAAGGTTTGTTGATGCTGTTGACAAATTTGTTGACATGCTCAAAGTGCTTTGTCATTTCTGTGGCTAAGACCATGTCGATAATCCCCTGGCGCAGTGTCCGATAATCATTCCTGTTTTCGATGACAAATTAGAGGCTGCTACAAATTACTGATCCAGACCAGACAGGTACTCCTGAAAACAATCTGTTATCCAGGTATGTGTCCTCTGCAGCTATAAATCTAATGCCACTGAAAGTCACAAGGCACATTTTAAAAAGACATGGAAGTTAGGGGTTAGTGCCTAGATCGTTAGTGCCTAGAACCTCAAAAGAAGTTAAAACCAAAAGCTATAGGCAAAACTTATAGTTGCAGTGTTTATCTTGTCAATGAAGATAGAAATCTGTGGTTAGAAAGAATATACCCCACATGGAGGTACCTTGAGACCCAACAATTTTAGTGCCCATAGAATGTGAGGACCGATCTTCTGAAAGCTGAGAAATCATAGGGAGTACTTGATACCTCCACCTCTAACCCTTGCTTTTATTTTAGTACTTTAAAAAATTCATTTCTTGAAGGGGTAATCCATGTAATTCAAAATTTGAAGGGGTATGAATATGAAACAAAGTCTCTATTCAATCCCTTTTCTGCAGTTGAGTAGAAAACTTTCTCTGGAAAGTTAATAGGGTCTCATGTAGTTTTCCATTGATAACTGATGTAACTATAAGCAAATATGAATAGAAACTACTTTAACTCCACCTCTGAAATCCTAGAACATGGCAGAAAGGAGTTTTACAAAATCAAGAATCCTCTTCTTTAAAAATCCAAATTAATAAGTATTCTTCATGACACAATATTTTTTCATTCTTCAACTGATATTCACTAAGTTCCTAGTATGTACCAAGCACTGTGGCACTGAGGACACAGTGACATATGACCCTTGTGACCTTACAGAGCTTAAGAATCTAATCAGACATTACGCAAATCATTAAAAATAATTATTAAATAAGAAATGTGATACGTGCTACGAAGAAATCTGGGATTGAATAATTAGAGGGTTAAACTTAGCATGAGAGATCAGGGAAGGCTTCCCCAAGGAAGTGACATGTAAACAGAGACAATGCCAAGGAGATGTATGCTGAGCACAGGAGGGCAGAGTGGAGTGCTTCAGGGAGAGAGATAGATGACTGCTTCTTTTGAGAGTCTCTAAGAGCTCAAGATATCAGCATTATACTTCATCTTGAAACATCCAGACACAAAGCGGCTGAATCTTAAAAACATTGTGCTAAGTGAAAAAAGCTAGTCACAAAAGATCACATATTGTGTATGATTCCATTTACATAAAATGTCCAGAAATGGCAAATCTATAGAGACAGAAAGTAGATCACAGTAGTTGTCTAGGACTAGGGGAGTTGAGGGGGAATGGAAAGGAACTGCTCATAAATTTGAGGTTCTATCGAAGGGGTAATATTCTAAAATTGAATATACTATGAGTTGCACAACTCTATGAATATACTAAAACCACTATGAATATACTAAAAACCACTGTACATGTTATTATTATTTTGAGATGGGGTCTCGCTCTAGTATGTAGCAAGCACTGTGGCACTGAGGGCACCGAGGGCACAGTGACATATGACCCTTGTGACCTTACAGAGCTTAAGAATCTAATCAGACATTACGCAAATAATTAAAAAGTAATTATTAAATAAGAAATGTGATACGTGCTATGAAGAAATCTGGGATTGAATAATTAGAGGGTTTAACTTAGCATGAGAGATCAGGGAAGGCTCTGTTGCTCAAGCTGGAGTGCAGTGGTGTGATCACGGTTCCCTGCAGCCTCAGCCTCCTGGGCTCAAGCAATCCTCCCACCTTAGCCTCCCGAGTAGCTGGGACTACAGACACAACCACCGAGCCTGGCTAATTTTTTTTTTCCTTTTGTAGAGACAGGGTCTCCCTACGTTGCCCAGGCTGGTCTCAAACTCCTGGGCTCAAGTGATTTCTCCTGTCTCAGCCTCCCAAAGTGCTGGGATTATAGGCATGAGCCACTATGTCCGGCCCACTGTATACTTTGTGCACTTTAAATGGGTGAACTGTATAAGATGTGAATTATATCTCAATATAGCTGTTTAAAAAAGAGAGAGAGGGATTAACACACTTCCCATTGTTCTTACCTCTCCATGTTTTTAAATATATTGCATTTATCATCTCCAGTGGTCAGCTGGAAGGCCAAGGCCGCATGGTGGCTCTCCAGCACAGCAGTGTCATTGTACAAAATGGCCAGCTCACTTCCAGCATTACACAGGAAGGAGTTGGTTCTCCCAGGGTGATCCACATCATGAATGGTGGCTGCAATGAGTGCAGCGACCTCATCAATTGGATCTAAAGTTTCCTGAAAACAAGAGAGCTTTTAAAAACTGGGGTATGACACTGAAGGCAAGGAAGCCTTCTGTATAGTTTTCTTTCTCCCCTATTACTTTCAGGTAAGAATATTTCAGATTTCTAAGAAAAGCATACTACGTGAGCAAATCTAGTTTTCCTATCTCCACCCTGAAACAGTTATATTTCTGCATATTTGTTAGTCTCACACAAGTTAAGGACTTACCAAAATACAGGTGTTCTCAACAGATAGGAGTCACCTCCTCAGCCAGTCTTTCTCTAGACCCATCACAAAAAAAGTCCTTAGTCTGAGATATTGACTTAGACCAGCATAAACTAATATTAATAAAGGAGAGAAACAATTTTAAATAAAATTTAAAATAGGCACCACTTACATTAACTGGGAATTGGTTTAGTTTTCTTCCCCCTTTTAGTGCTATCTTTGTCAGGTTGATGTCAGAGTTTTGTGAGTTTGACAAAATGATCTGGAAGTTTTCCATCTTTTTCAAGACTCTGAAAAGGTTTATGTAACATGGAAAAATTCCTTAAAGGGCTAAAGAATTCACCTGTCCATCTGGGTCAGGAGCCAACTTTTGAAGAAATTAAATAATAATTTAAAAATTACTAAAATTACTTCCATGTTATTGGCCTCTTTTTTTGTTTTTTTACTTCTTATATCAATTTAATTTAAAACATTCCATTAAAACTATTTTAAAGCTTTTGATTTAGTACATATGTGTGCAGTACTTCTATTTTCTGCTGTAAATTTGTATATTTTTGTGTCTTTATATCTTAACTAGTTTGGCTAGAACTTCACCTATTTTCTTGGTTATTTCCAAGAGTCACACTGGATTATCATTTTGCTTTTCCCATGTTTTTTTTCTTCCCTTTTAAAAGTAATTAAGGCATTTAAAACATAAACCTTTAAATATATAATTGGCTTCATTCTATAGGTTTTGACAGATAAGCTTCTCATTTTTGTTATTTTCTAACTAATGTCATTTTTGGTTTTATTTCTTTGTTGATTCCCAAATTATTCAGAATATTTTCTCATTTGTTGTAGCTGATATTTTAAATTTAACCATTAGTTATTCTATTTTGTTGTGTTGTGGTTAGAAAATATAGCCTATGAAGTTTAGAAGTTCAACACATTATGTCCCAGTATAAGATCATTTTTGGAAATACCCTGCAGACTCTTGAGATGTATAGCTAATGAATCAGCCTTGCAAATTTATTTAAATTGATTTAAATTAAAATTCAATAATTTAAATTTTAAGTGCGCAAATAGTATGGTATGTGAATTACCTTTCAATAAATGCTCTTTTTTTTTTTTGAGACGAGAGTCTTGCTCTGTCACCCAGGCTGCAATGCAATAGCATGATCTTGGCTCACTGCAACCTCCACCTCCTGGGTTCAAGTGATTCTCCTGCCTCAGCCTCTCAAGTAGCTGGGATTATAGGCCTGCGCCACCATGCCCAGCTAATTTTTCTATTTTTAGTAGAGATGGTGTTTCACCGTGTTGGCTAGGCTGGTCTCGAATTCCTGATCCATCTGCCTTGGTCTCCCAAAGTACTGGGATTACAGGTGTGAGCCACCATGACATTTCAATAAATGCTCTAATAAACTGTTTTCAGTTAGCTCTCTAAATATATATTTGTATGTTGTCTATAGAGTAGTTTAAAAGCAATACAGCAAAAATTGGGTTCTTTATATGCTGAGCCATACTGACACAGATGTCCCTCTGTTATTACTTGTTTTCATAATTTAGAAAACAGTCCCCTTCTCTGGACACCTATTTTACCTACAGTCTGATTTGATTTTTTCTGGAAAAAACAAAAACAAAAACAAAAAACAGAAATAAGAACTAGAGGGAGCACGGAAAGTTCTGAGAAGGTTTACCCTTCAAGGTGAGGAATGAACACTTGTTCACTCCCTCCGTGTGCCAGATGTCATCTTCTGCTTTGCTCTCTGCCAAATGCTAGTCCCGTGATACAGAGGAGGAAATGCAGCCAGGAGCCACTTGCCCTGGCCCTGCATGATTGCAGTCATCTTAGGCCCCAGTCAAGGGAGCAACAGGTCAAGGGCAGAAGCTTCAGAAACTAAAGTGGTTTGGCATGGCCCAAAAGTGGCCTGTGACTGGGACATAGGAGAGGAAATGATGAGAGGAGCTCATTGTTGAGGTGACTGTGGAGAGCTGTAGAGTTTAAGGTTTAAATCCTGAGGGAGGTGGGAAGCTGCTCCTGGGAATGACAATATCAGGTATGCTGTTTCAGAAAGATCGCATTGGCAGTAGGGTAAGGGCATTCCATGGGAGGCAGGGCAGGCAAGAATTCTAGTTTGGAACTGCCCAGATGTGAAAGGATTGTGGGGGGCCTCACTGGGACAGCAGCAGGAGATGAATCTGAGAACATTTAGGTGTGACAGGAGGCAAGGTCAGATGATCAACCAGATGTGGGGGGTTGAGGAGTGGAAAGAAGCAAGGATGACTCTCGGTTTCTAATCTGGGTATCCGGTTGGATAATGGAACCCTGGATTAGGTAGATAAACCTGGGTGGGAGCAGTGCTGGGAACAGAGATGATGAACCTGACCTTAGAGCCCTGCAGACTTTCATGTACAGATGGAGGCCCTAAAGTGGGGATATCCAACAGTTCCTTGGCTCTACTAGTGTACAGGCTTGGAGTGAGACCCCCAGAAGAATAGCCCTATCCTGTCCTTCTTAGGTTTCTCCTCCGGGACCAAATTCTGCCTCTTGTACCCTCATGGAATGGCTGGGATTATGTCATGAATTAACACATCAATTTCCCAAAGCTAGTGTGGCCTCCTGCCTGATTCCTTGTATGACCTTGCCCTTCCTGTGCCAGGCTGCACACGTGAGCAGTCATGCTATGTATCTTAGTGGAGGCAGAAGCACTAGACTCTCCCCACTGCTCCTGCCCATTAAATGTGGCATGTAAACAACAGCTCACCTTTATCCTCTCCTTGGAGAGAAAATAGGCAGTGGCATGAAGCACATCAGCAGAATGTGTAGAATTGTGGTAGGGATTGGAGGAATGATAATTGGCTTCGATAATTTGTAACCATGATCTTAGCGTTGACTCGGAGCAGTGTAAGAATTCACAGATTCCAAAGCGTGCAAACATTTTGAGACCAAGATAAATCAAAGGCCTATAGACAGAAAAAACCCCACAATATTAGAACAAAGCAAACAAACAGGCCAAGTGTTTAAGGCCTGAATTGGTTCCAAGCCAAATTTCAGAGAGTGCAGGGCAGCAAAGTGGAGATTGCTTGGGCTGTGCTGGCCTCTCTCTGGTGGGGCCAACCAACTGGTTCCACTTCTTGCCCTCAGGGGACCATGATGCACGGGTGAGAGCTGGCTGTCCACAGCAGCTCTGACTTCAGCCTCGTTGGGGCTCCCGATTTGTTGGGGGGAGTTTGCTCATTCTGTCCTTCCAGGTTCAGCTTCCTACTTGCACTAGTGGGTTCCTCAAAATAACCCTTTCTCCAGGCTAAGCTTGTACCACCTTGAACACTATCCTCTCCTTTGGACTTGCTGGACCGATGCCATTGGCCAGACATCCTGCCTATGAGAAAACATTTCCTGAAAATGTCATATAAGCCAGACACTGCCGTATGCAATGGAATTTTCTCAACACCCACCTTTCTGGAGGTGGGTGTTAAAAGTATGAGGGGATTTCCCCTGAGGTGTCCAGCTGGCCACCAAGTTAGGTTCTTACTCGAGAAATCACCTTGACCCAGCATCTGGCCCTTGCCTGTGAAGGCCAAGAAACTGGCTGTGTTGAGGCAGTATCCAGAAGTGATCACAGGACTTAAACTCACCTGCCTTAGCCCAGTTCACATGGATGTAATGTCACTAGCATGTAAACCAGATGCTCAAAGACTCATGTGCCCAGGGAGTATTCTTTTCAACTCTCCTTGGCTGTGCTGGGAGATAGGGAAGTAGAACGTATCAGAAGGTTAACTCAAGGGGAGCCTGAAAAAGTCAGGGAGTTATCTTGGGGACAGGTCACCCAGACTGAGATGAGACCTGAGGGGCCATCCCATGGCCCAACCGAGCACACCTCTGCCTAGACACCCTAGTGGGCAGTCCTGGCTGGAATCAGCTCTGTGGACCTCCCTTTCTTGTGTGCCCAGCCAACTACCACCTTTGGTTAACAGCTCTTCTCCCGCAAGGGAAAAAACTCAAGGCAAAACCCCATTCCTGCTCCCTCTCTCTGTGATCACACCCAGATGAGGATGACTGGGGCTTTGGGTGTCCCTATGCCTATCACCAACACAACAACCAAAAGCTGGGAGCAGCTCTTATCACATGTGTATGTGTTTCTAATAAATTTTGGTTCTAGGCTCTGAGCAGATCTCTTACAGCAATCTTAACATATTACCACCTACAGGAGAAATACCTTTATTTCACGGAAAAAAGTCCTGTGCTACTTGGAGAAGTCACTGGCTCAGTTGCATGCTTTCCATGAATGTGCCATCACTGTGGCCAGCAGACTCTCCCCCAGGCCCTGGTGACTCAGAGCCACCTGGTGCCCTGCTACTCCTTCCTTAGGGCCCCACCCTGACCAGGTACCAGGCTTGTGCACAATCCATACTCCTCAGGTAGCCTCCTCACACAGGCCCTGGGAATCTAGTTCTCCCGCTGCTGAGCTCTGCATGAACTCACCTATTGTGGGTGGCAGCCTCCAGTTCAAAAATATCAAAGTCCCAGTATTCCTCATTTTCCATGGCCCGAGCTATCCGTGGTGGGACATCATCAAGGGAGATGGGAGTGATTATATTGCTTGAAACCATTTGAGTGTCTGTAAAGTGATGTAATTTGGAGAACAAATAGGCTTTAAAGGATTAACTTTTTTTTTTTTTTTGAGACGGAATCTCACTCTGTTGCCCAGGCTGGAGTGTTGTGGTACAGTCTCAGCTCACTGCAACCTCCGCCTCCCGGGTTCAAGTGATTCTCCTGCCTCAGCCTCCTGAGTAGTGGGATTACAGGCACCTGCCACCATGCCTGGCTAATTTTTTGTATTTTCAGTAGAGACAGGATTTTGCCATGTTGGCCAGGCTGGTCTTGAACTCCTGACCTTGTGATCTGCCCATCTCGGCGGTGTGAGCCACCGCTCCCGGCCAGGATTAACTGTTTCTTAGGGAGGACAGTACCGCCTCAGGGACAGCTGCTTTGTTTCTGAGGCTTTATGACATACCAAGAAACTTCTTAATGAGGTGAAAAATTATTTTCATCACTTAAGCTAGACTGCAGTATTATAGACAGTGATCTAAGAAATTAAAAAGGAAAAACTTACTTTTTGTTGAAAGAACATATTCATTCCCTGATAGTCTTCGCAAACCATCCTGATAAAAATCAAGGAAACAAGAAAAAGAAAAGTCACAACTATTCTTTCCTTCCTGGAAACTCCAGGTGGTCCTCCCACAGGACAACTCAGGGCAGCCCTCTCCACCAATGCACTCAAGGCTGCCCTGGGCCCAGCAGGTCCACCCCTGTGATCGACCACTGACCTCAGTCACTTACTGGAGAGCACAACAGGCTAATGCTGGGAAGGATGGTCCTGGCCCTGTTGGAAGCTAAACTCAGGAGCAAGGTCAACACCCGGGAGATGAGCCTGCATCTTTTGAGGGGTGGGTGGTCTTTAAGCCCAGCATTCTTGCTTGCACTCCAGGACCATTTGGTTTCTTGGGGACAACTGTGCTCTGCCCTCAGTCCTTCTCCTCCATTTTCGTGCAACCCTCCTCACTCTGAGGACACGAGGCTTTCCTGGAAACATTAGCTCCTCTCTCACCTCATAAGTGACCTCATTCCCCACAGTTGACTCTCCTGGGCTCCTCACCACTGCTTCCAGACCACCTGGCCCAAACCCGTACTCTCAGCAGCCCCTTTTCTCCAGTCCTGTGGCTATTCTCATCTGCTCGCCTCCAGGACACTATCCTACCCCCATCCCTCATGATTTTCACCTCTTACCTGCAGTCTGGAGGAGACCCTGTCTCAAATAGGCAAGACCACAGTGAGATATTATCAGCATTGTAAACACTCTACCTTCTAGATTTCTGCCTGGAACCTTATTTTTATAAAATCCAGTGACTTCAGAAAGCAGGAATTGGGAGGGAGGTGGATTTTGCTTCTGACCAAGACAAAAGCTGACAGAGAGCAATGGAATAATCTGTGCTGCACAAAGTTGTCCCTCTCTTGTGAGAGCTCTACACCAGACATGCTGAAGGAGGCATCCAGGACCCCTCAAGAGTCTATGACACAAAGCCCCCTTCTAGTGAAAGATTCCCAAACCCCTCTTTCCTACAGTCATCTAAATGTGTGTGGGATGCTTTGAAGGCCAAACTGTTGCACCCCCTGGCACCATTTTAAATACATATGGCGGGAGAAAGACAATCTTTCTGTTCTACACTGTCCCAGTTTTGAAGATCTTTAATACAACTAAACAAGCTTTATTTAGATAAACTACTGTAGAAGCCCTAAGCAACACTGGAGAACTGGTGCTCAGCAGACTGTCAGGATTACATTCCTCCCTGCTCTGCTCCAAGCTAAGCTCTCCCTAGGAGGCAGGCAGCAGGTGGGTGCTTGGCCAGAGAATAGCAGAACCCAGGCAATGGAGGAGAGTTTAGGTCTTGACTGAACCCTACAGAGCCCTGCCTGCCTCTTCAATATCTGTTTAAGTGAATAACCTCTGAGAAAACAACCAAGAACAGACAGGCTCTAGCCAAGAGTCTAGTCAAATATACTTACAGACATTAAGCCCCCAACAAGGTCATTGGCATGGGGATCATCATCTTTAGCACCAAACTGTGGTGAATATAACTCAGTGGTTCTTAGAATTTCCAGCACACGGTCTAGGGCTTCTGTCACAGGCATGGGACTACTTTCCTGGGCAGCATTGATAATATTGATTACCTACATTATGGAAAGAAAATACTTGAGTTTCATAACCTTAAAAACAGTGGGAAAGCCAGGCATGGCGGTGCGTGTCTGTAATTCCAGCTACTCAGGAGGCTGAGGTGGGAGAATTCCTTGAGCCCAGGAGTTTGAGACTAGCCTGGGCAACAGAAATGAGAGAGCACATCTCTAAAAAACAAATAACAGCAAAAACAAAACAAAACCCAACAGGACTCAGTCTGGCCATAGTACTCAATACTAACTTAAGACTAGTTAAAATGCCCATGTCACACATCCTCTCTCTTCAGAGGAGGCTACTAGCACCACACAACTATGACAGCATGCTCGTTACTGCGGGTCCCTGTTTCTTCTCATTGGAAATGATCCTTGGGGAGAACAAGGAGTATGTGTGCTCAATGGAGACAGACCACAAACTGCTTCACCTTGGTGATGGGCGCCTCAATTGTCATGGAATGTATCCGGGCCATGGAAGAGTGTCGTCTCTGGCTGGAAACTGTGGAGAAAGGGATGCACAAATCAGGGCGTGCACAACCCTGGGCACCTGTCTTGACAGCAGAGGGCTCAGTGTGCTCGGCTGCATGATGAAGGGGCAGGATAGAACTGAGTTTGCTGAGCTTCCTTCCCATCTTAACAAGCCTGGGGTTCTGGCATAACCAATTCTGTTTCCTTCAGTTCTAGGCACTAGAATGCACATATGCCCCCATGGACTGAACTTCTGATGTCACAGGCCAGAGAGAAAACAGAGGAAACAATCTAGCAAGCCAAAGTCAAACAGCCTCTTTTTGTGTCTATGACAATAAGCCTTTATAATTACTTAGCTTGCCATTCTCTAGGAGTAAAAATGTTCTGGAAGACAATGCCACACAATGCTCTTTGTTTCATATATGGCAGGAGCAATACATTCAACTCACCAATAACTGAAATACACAAATTTCTGGTTAAATTTTTCAAGGTACCCTCTGGTGCTTCCCACTGTTATGTTTAATCTAGACTGATTAGGTAAATATCTTCAATGAGGCAGGCAGCAATTCTTAGGCTCTAAAGTTTGTTAATTTCTGTTGTTCCTGTCAAGATATGGTTCCTTTGGGGTGAGGAGAAGCCCGGGCAATATAGGCAGAAAAAAAGTTAACATCCAGTCCTGGGTATCTCCACGAACAATCCTATCAGGCTAAATGCTGCTTCCCAAAGACGTTACAGGACCAGGGGCTGTCCCAGAGACTGATGTGTCAACCTCATTTTACCAATGAAGAAACTGAGGCCCAAGGAGAGACACCGTCCAAAGTTAACCAATTCAGGGGGTCTCAAATGTTTTAAATTTGGGGGCCCAACTAAACTTCTTAAAATTTTGGTGATTATAGGATTGCCAACTTTCCATTTTACCCAACAAGGTCATTAAACCAAAAATAAAAACTCCTATTTTATCACTGTCATAAAAGGACTTGTTTTCATTTAAAAATAATTGATATATGCTTGTAACAAACAACAGAGATCTATTGTACAACATGGTAACTACAATTAATAACAAGGTATTCTTGAAAATTGCTAAAGGTAGATTTTAAGTGTTCTCACCACAAAAAAAATGAAAGTGTATGAGGTAATACACATGTTAATTAGCCTGATTTAGTCATTTCACAATGTACAGATAGGTCAAAACATCATATATATGATAAATACACATAATTCTTGTCAATTAAAAATAAAGGAATTAGAAAAAAATCAAACAGAGCAATAAGGTAAGAAAAAAAGTATAAAGATTGTCATGACTGTGTATACAGAAAGCCCAGAAGAATCTATAAATGCACTCCTCTTCTTTTACAGTGAGTAAGTTTACCCAAGCTCCTAGATATACAAAGTCAATATACAAAAATCAGTTGTATTTCTATAACTATATACAATAAGCAATTGGAAATTTAAACAAGTAACACCACTACAATAGCATAAAAAACCATCAATACCTAAGAATAAATCTAATTAAAGATTTGTATGATTTCTACAACAAAAATGTAAAACACTGCTGAGAGAAAACAAAGACAGCCTAAATAAATGGAGACATAGCATGTTCATGATTTGAAAGACTCACCATTATTGAGATTTCAATTTTCCCTGAAGTGATCTACAGATTTAAGGCACTCTGAAAACAAATCCCAGGAGGATGTGTGTATAAACTAAGAAGCTCATTCTAAGCGTCACATGGAAATGCAAAGGACCTAGAACGGCCAAGACACTGAAGAAGAACAGCTACCTACTACCAGGTATCAGATATCAACACTTACTATATAAGTAACTGATTGTGATATTGGTGCAAGCGTAAACAAACAGAACAGTGGAACAGAATAGAGTCCAGGAACAGATCACATATTCGTAGTAAGCTGATTTATAATAATGGTGCTACTGCAAAAGATGTTTATTCAATATGGTGATAGACCAGTTGGATTTCCCCAGGGTCAGGGGCAGTCATCCTTGATCTCTACCCTCACCAGATATAAAAATTTAAAATGGATCAAAGACCTAAAACAAAAGATAAAACAATAAAACTCCTAGAAGAAAACAAGGGAGAATATTTTCACGATCTTGGGATAAAGAACGATTTCTTAAATAGGACATAAAAAGCACAAGTAATAATAGAAAACCTGATAAAATAAATTTCCTTAAGAACCTCTGCTCTTTGATTAAGAATCAAAAGATATGATTTAGAGGGGAGAAGGCAAACAACAGACTAAAAAAATATATTTGTGATACACAGATAACCCATATCTAGACAATATACAGAATCCCTACAAACCAACAGGATATACAACCCAATTATAAAAATGGGCAAAAGACCTGAATGACACTTCAGAAGAGGATTATCCAAATGACCAATAAAAAGGTGCTCAACTTCAGTCATAAGGAAAATTAAAATTAAAACCACTGGAGTGGCTAACATTTTAAATTCTGGTATTACCAAGTGTGGGAAAACATGGAACAACTGGAACTCTCACAGATGAGTGAGGAGAATAACATGGTGCCATATGTTGGAGCTATTATTGGAGAATAAAACTGGAGAGCACCATTTGCAGCTGCTCTAAGGCCTAGCAGTCCCACTTCTAGGGAGAGATGAGCATATACATCCACAAAAAATGACCTGCATAAAAATGTTCATGGCATTCTTATTCTTAGCAGCCTCAAAATGGAAACAATAAGAAGATGTGTACACAAATTGTGGTATATTCCTATAACGGAATACTACTGAGCAATCAGGAAGGAACTATGACATACCTAACAACATGGAAGAACCTCGAAAACATGAAAGTGCAAGAAGCTAGACACGACACAAACAAGCCATACTGTACGATTCCAATTCTATGAGGCACAAGGAGAGGCCTAATTAATTTACGGTGCTAGCAATCAGTGGTTGCTTCTGCATGGTTAATGATGTGTTTGTGTGTGTGGATTTTCTATATCTATTTTGGGTGGTGATTACATGAGCATACAGAATTGTCAAAACTCACTGAAATGAAACAAGTGAATTTCATTGTATATAAATTATAACTCAAAAATCATAAAAAGTTATAAGAAAAAGATGTTTATTAAAACACAGAAATATACCAAGGAATCCAAAGGATCAACAAACATTAGCATGTGGTGAGTGAAGACTGTTCTGGGCAGGGACCTCAGCCCTGCTCTGTGCTGCTCCAGGACTGCAGAGGGTCTGGGACTGTAATCACGACAGCTACAATGAAGATGACGATGGCAGCTAACACTAACTGAGTCCCTACCCTTACTTACCAGGCACCATACACACTCATTGAATCCTCACACAATCCTCTGTAGACAGCAAATTGTCCCCACTTTACAGATAAGGCAATGGAAACACAGAAGTCCACCCTCAAGGCTACACAGAGAGTAGATGAAGCTGGGACTTGGACTGAGGTCATTCTGACACCAAAGCTTACAGTCTTCCCATAACCCCATACCGCTTCCTCACTGGCACCACCCCAATCCTGCCCTCAAAGCAGGGGTGTAATCTGTATGGTCTTTCCAGTGCAAGGAGTACACAGCATGTCATCTGGGCCTTACAACAAATCTGTGAGGGATGAGAGGGTGGCATTTGATCCCTACTGTATAATCTTAGCTGATATCACCTTGGAAAAGTTTGTCTTTTGAACCAGTACAACCAGCTCTGTATCCTTCTGTATTCATTTTTGGGCCAAAGAATGTATACAGCTAGCAGCAATACCTGCCTCCACACTCTGTATAAACAATGTTGATTACATTTCAAAAACTAAGTCATTCAGACCATGCACTTACATATTCTTTTTAAAAAGTATATTTCAATTAGAACTTAAATATTTGCTGAATAAGGGTCTTTCACAATTCCAAAATCGAGCTCACTTCTCTCTAAAAGTTTCCATGGCAAACTGCAAACCACGATAGATCTTTAAGAATTACCAAATTCAAACAATTATAGCAGATGAATTGACATCTTCTGCTGTTACAGTTTAGAAAAGCAAGTATAGAATATATGGGAAATGTATCTTCTTCCTTTTCTTTATTTTCTGATTCCATTAAAAGGCTCAGAATGGAGCCCATTGGCAGGAGTCCACAGAGAGGGAGACAGGGAACACTAGTTTCCAGAGGGTTCCCTCCTCTCCCAAGAATTGGAGGTAGACAGGATGAGCCTGGGCAAGGCAGGGCAGGGCTCCATGTGTTCAACAGTGATTTGATCACATTTTTTTCTCTTGTCTTTGTCACTCACCTTCAGTTGCACGGGAGGCAACAGCTTTGACGTCTAGTGAGCCTTTTCTCCTGTCTTTATGTTTGCCTGTCTGATTATCTGTAGAAACAAATGATAAATCACCCTTCAAAGATATTTAAACAACATATTAAGGAAGGTTACCAATCTAAAATTTTTTTAAAACTCTCAACTTTAAATGTTTTAAATGCCACAAAAGTAAACACAGTACAGAGATGAAGACTATGAGAAACCAGTTTTATGGGGGTAGAGTTTCTCAAAATGTCCCACCAGGTGCACAGATAAACAAGGGCTTTACAGTTCCAGATTATGTAATTACAGAGTCCCAAGACATAAAGTGACAACTGATAGAAATGACCTCAGGAGAATTTCTCCTATTATATTTCTATATAATTAAATAAAATGATGGGAAAATTTTGATCCCCACTCATCTTGCCCTAAAGAAAAAAAATCTTTTATTTTCTCTACAAAATAAGGACTACAATATCCCAGAGAAAACATTCTTCTCTTTCCTAGGGTAGTATGGTGAACACTGTTTGAGGTATATTTCAAATGATAGTTCATCTGCCTCCCTTTCACCCCCTCTTCTCTACGAAGGACACACTACTCTCCTAGGCTTCAAACGGGGACTGTCTTTGACTCTTCTCTAATCCTGACCCCCAAACCAATCACTGACAAGGCAACTCTGACTTACCTTCCTGACCCCTTCTCTGTGCACCTGCTGGGTACCATGCATCCCCATTTCACAGACAAGGAAACTGAGAGCTGCTTTGCAAATGAGTGCATAGCAGGGTGGGCGCTGAGCTCAGCTCTTCCCACAGCCATGGAGTAGCTTCTCTGCCTTGTCTTGGCTTCCTCACTTGGAACTTCTCTCCCTGCTCATGGACAGGATCCGAATGCAGGCCCTTAGCACTTCCTGTGCACCATCGAGAAGGCTCTTCACCTGCTCTTTGCTTCTTTGCCCAATTAAACTAAATCCTCTTCTCTGTGGGCACTAAAGAGTGAATGTGTCAAGGTCACCAACGACCTCCTTTTTGCTAAATCTGAAGGCTACAACTCAATCCTTACCTGACCTGACTTGATTGTGGTACTAGACACAACTGATCCCTTTCTGGACACTTCTGTTTGCGGAGTCCACACTCTCCTGGTTTTCCTTCCACTTCTTACTACTCCTTTCTAGTTTCTTTCATGATTTCCTCTTCCTCAGTACCCCTGGTGTTTCCAAAGGTGGTTTTTCAAAAGGTTCTATCCTTAGCCCTTCTCAGTCAACAAAACCTCCTTGGGAGATCTCATTCTACCTATACTTTTAATTAATTCCTATGTTGCCATCTTACCCCAGGCCTCTCTCCTGAGCTCCAGACTTACATCTTAACTTACCATTTACCACCTCACTTAGACACTCCTCAGGCACTGCAAATGAATTCATTATCCACCATGAAGTCCTTATCATTCTCCAAATCTGCTCTTTAACCCAGATCACTGAACAGCATGTACCATAAGGTAGACAGAAGTCATCCATCACTTCTCCCCTCCCCTCTCCTTCCACTGGGTCAGCCAAATCTAAGGATTCTACCTCCTAAACACCTCCAGTCTATCCCCTGCTCTATCCCTGTCCAAGCTCAGACATTTGTCATCCTCCCTGGATTAATGGCCTCCCAGATTGGTTCCAAAACACCAACCTTACCCCTTTCAACTTATTCTCTGCAGGCAGCCAAGCGATCGTTGTAAAACAAAAATCCAACCAGATCTCTCAATCAAAACACTTCAATGGCTCATCCTTGTCTTTAGGATAAGATTCAAACTCCTCAGTGTGGCACCCAGAGTCCTATGAGGTCTGCACCTCCTATCTCTATCCACCTTGAACTATTTATGATTTGTTAATTTGCCTCCCAAACCTCTATGATTTGGTACAAACCACTTACTTGGAAATGTGCCTCTCCCCTGCCACCTTCTTCGCCTAGTTACCTCTGATCTTCTTTGAAGATGCAGTTCAGGTATCCTAACTTTTGGGAAATCTTCCCTTAAAGTCTCTCCACACCACCCCAACAGTGCTGGGTAACAGCCTGCTTTATTGTCTTGCCTTCTTGCCTTCCTTGCTAACATGAATGACTTGAGGGCAGGGACAGTTTTTCCTGTCTTTCCTAGGTGACCAGCACTGTGCCTACCATCTGCTGGAAGAAGCATATGTGTATAGAAGCTCAATAAATACACATCTGCTTCACCAAAAACCTGCACCTTCCTGTGCACAAATCAAAGTTCTGTTAAATCAGCCACTGTGGCTCCCCTACTCAAAATCCTTCAGCGTCTCAGAGATAAAGAACTTCCTGGCATTCAAGGACAGGTAAGGATGGCCTGCAGCAGCCTGCCTTTCATCTCTCACTGTTTCCCATGAATGTGCTGCATCAGCACAACTGCTCCGCCTTCCATCTCTGGAACAGCCTTGACACCGGCTCCTTCTGTCTGAGACACAACACTGCACCCTCTCTCCAAGTGTTCATTCCTTCAAATTTCCCCTCTTCTCAACCACATGGAGCTGGAAATGTGTCTCCTTCCTCTGAGCTTCATGATGAGTAATGTCCACATAGCCACCTGATGAGCCTGGGCTGAGAACTTATGATTATTTGTTCCTTCATTCTTATTTTATTCCACTCAACAAACCTTCACCCACCATGTGTGATGCCCTAAGCTAGGCATTAGGGAGGTGAAAATGAATGAGGTATAGTCCATGAACTCGAAAGGAGATGGTCAGTGGGGAAAAGGGTGGGTAAACTAGGAGTTACAGTAATAATTCTGAAGTTCAGGAGGAGCCTGGAGGGGAAATGGCAGATTCTCAAGGGAGTGGGGGCAGAAAGGAGATGGATGGAGTCTTGTAGCTGCAGCCAAGATGAGGAGGAGAACGACAGCATTTCCAGGAGGAGGAAACTGCTTGTGCAGATGGAGCAGTGTGGCTGGAGAGGAGCAAGCAGCAGAGGGTGTATGAAGGACGCACTGTGAAAAGTGGAGGGAGACTAACCAGGCTTTAATTTCTACTTGACTGTTTCAAAGTTACTTTATGTAAATACAAGATCCTCTTGTTCCCAAAAGCCCTGCTAAGCTCACTGCTCCCCTAGTCCCTGTAGCACGTTATAGATGATTCTAGCAATTTTCGCCCAGTGGGTAGAGATGGACCACGTCTCCACCCTGTCACCCCAGCACCCAGCTCTCAGAAGCTCTCCTCAGGGAACACCAAGAGGTTGAAGATGAAGTGCGAGGCTAACATCCCAATGAGACTACCAGCTCCTGAAGGCGTGCTGCGCCCAGGGCCTCATGCTTACTGGGTGCTCAGAAAACACATACTCATCCTGAGGTATCGGGCCTGCCAGTGGAAAGAACACTAACTAGGCCTCCATAGCCAGGGCTTGGGCTCAGGATCACCTGCAACTTCATGTCTCTGCTCTTGGCTTCCTGTTCTGTAAAATAGGGTCCATAAACTCTGCCCACCCTTTCAATACAGAAAAATTAATAGCATTTCCTTGACCTGCTGGGTAAATCCAGGAAACCCTGGAAAAACAGTGGGGGTGATGAGAGAGGGTAACCAATCAGTACCCCTCAAAAACAGCAGCTTCCTCCAACTCGCATTAGCCCTGCGGCCTGGAAGTATGAGCTCCAGTTTGGATATGAGGAAGTCCAGACCCCAGTATTTTATGTGACTTGCCCAAAAGTCATTCTGCCGGGACCACAGCAGACTGTCGGAACATCTCCTCAGGCACTATCAACAAGCATTTGCAGAGCACTTACTCTGCAACGGGGCCACCTCCAAACTGCCAAGCCCACAGGACTCTCTGCACATGGGCCTCTGGTAACTACCTCTTCCTCCCAAGAAAGCTCACTTTCTCCAGGCGCAGACCAAATCTCCCAAGTCTTTTCAATGATCTATGAGGCCTCTAACAATGGCCCCAGCCCTGGTAGCCCATGAGAACACCTGCAAAGTATGAGGCCTGGGCTCCATTCCATACCACCTGAACAAGAACTAGAGCCTGTCACATTACTGGCAAGGCCTGTCCTGACCACCTCATCCCCTGCATGCCCAATCCCCTGGCTTTATTCTTCTCCACAGAACTTAGCACCATCTGATATACTGTATGTTTATTTGCTTACTGTTTACCTCACCCCCAGCTAGAAACATATCTTGCAAGCAGAGACACAACTGCACTGAGTTTGGATGAATGATGAATGAATGAATTCATCCTGCTCCTCAGTGCTCCTCTGGCCATTATTCACGTCTATTATTGCTGGACTCCTTTCTTGGTACTCAGTCTTCCTGCCTCACTTTCTCTCTTCAGAAGAGTTGGCCCAGGGCCAAAAGTTTTGGCTTATCACTTCAGATGTGGTAAGTTCAAATCTAAACTTACTATCCACTCCCTGTACAAACCTGCTTTCTTACGATTTTATTTGCACTTGTTATTTTAACTAATGTTATCCAGTGGCCAAGCTAGATATCTTGGTGTCATTCTGAAGTCTTCTCTTTATCCCACACAGTAAGCTGGTTCCCAAATCCTACTGATTATACTTAAGTAACTCCTGAATCCAGTCTCTGATTGGGCTCCTGAGGCTGGATTCAGGAGTTACTTTGTCTTCAATCTCTTTTCTCCATGACTGTCTTCCTAAGACCTGACCCTTTCCCATTTACCTATTTATAAAGATTCCCTTGGTCTTCCTCTGCCTACAGGATGAATCCAAACTGGCCTGCCCCAGCCTCGCTTCGCGATGCCTTTATGGGTGCTGCTTCTCCCACCTTGTCCTCTGCATGACCCCTACTTCTCTTCAGACACCAGGTCAACCATCATCATCATCATTGCTGGGAAGCATTCCCCAGCTTTTCTCCAGTGTGGTAGTACAAACCACAGCATATTCAAATTATTTTCTCCTTCCACCAGACAGTGAAACTCATGTTCATTTCTGTATGCTTACAGTCAGGCTCAGGGCCTGACCTAGAACAAGTCAATAGACTGGACAGTTGTCACTACAATTTGGTGTCCTCAGTGAGACAGTGTCACGTGAAAACAACACATGGGCCAGGGAAAAGGGAGCATGTATTGGGATTTTATTACTCTTTTGGATGCCCAGACCCTGAACCTTCCTTCCCATGTCTGGGAGTACTAAGTCCTCTCAGTAGGGGAGGGAGAAGGCCAGAGACTCCACTGCTCCATACCCAGTTAGTGACAGAGTAGGTGACACAGGCCCAGACAAATGAGTGCTTCCTTCCAAGAGTCTGCTTTTGAGTGAGGCAAGGAAGCGAGGTGTGAAGAAGCTATGCTACCCGTGGTGAGAACAGCAACACCCTATAACCAGACCTCAACAGGGCCAGTGGTGCTCAAAGCTCAGTAGTGACAGCAGTGGCCCCCTAAGCACAGTGCTCCTATGGCATGCCTACGGCAGTGGGGACAGTTGCTCGGCTTCCCCAGGTTCCTGCTTCCTTTTCCAAAACTAGTTCTAGAGCTTTGTTGTCCAATCTATAAGCAACCCTATTTCCTTCCAGAAAAAACTCCTTTTCTGCTGAAGAATTGATTTCTGTTGTGTGTAACCAAGGACTTTGGCTGGCCCATGGCCTATAACAGCTTCACCCTGCCTTCTCAAGTGAAGATGGCCAGTTGAGACCTTTGGACATAAAGGTGGTTATGCTGCTAAGGGGGTAGGTAGGATGGGCAAGTGGCTCACCTGGGTGGGATGGGTAAAACTCCTAAGTCAACGGTGACCAAGTAAAACGACCAAATGCCCTGGTACAAATGCAGTTTGGGAGATGCTCCCCCTGCCGAACATTTCCTCTGACTGCATCACTGACTCTGCCTCTCAGTCCCAGCTCTGCCATATCCCGGCTGCCCAACTCTAGGCTGTCTTTCAACTTTTTTCTTTTTTTAGACAGAGTCTTGCTGTCGCCCAGGCTGGAGTGCAGTGGCGCAATCTCAGCTCACTGCAGCCTCTGCCTCCTAGGTTCAAGCAATTCTCGTGCCTCAGCCTCCCCTGTAGCTGGGACTACTGGCACGTGTCACCACACCCGGCTAATTTTTTGTATGTTTGGTACAGACAGGTTTTCACCATGTTGCCTAGGCTGGTCTCAAACTCCTGGGCTCAAGCGATCCACCTGCCTTGGCCTCCCAAAGTGCTAGGATTAGAGGTGTGAGCCACCACACCTGGCTCATTGAACTTTTCTGAGCCTCAGTTTCTTCCTCTGTAATAAAGGAATATAAATAATAGTCATACCTACTTTACAGTGGCTTTTTTTTTTTTTTTTTTTTTTTGAGATGGAGTTTCACTCTTGTTGCCCAGGCTGGAGTACAATGGCGCGATCTCGGCTCACCACAACCTCAGCCTCCCGGGTTCAAGTGATTCTCCTGCCTCAGCCTCCTGAGTAGCTGGGATGACAGGCATGCGCCACGACGCCTGGCTAATTTTGTATTTTAAGTAGAGACGAGGTTTCTCCATGTTGGTCAGGCTGCTCTCAAACTCCCGACCTCAGGTGATCTGCCTGCCTCAGCCTCCCAAAGTGGTGGGATTACACGTGTGAGCCACCGCGTCCAGCCCTATGGTACTCTTCTTAAGAGTTAAAAAAAAATGCTTACAACCAAGTAAAAGCCCCCTGTGAACTTGCAGTGTAGGACTCTCCATAACAGGCCCACACATGCTGCTTTCTACTCTGACTCCTCCAGCCCCTGCAATCTGGCTTCTGCCCTTGCCATTCTCCTGAAACGGCATGTCGGCAGGTCACACACGAGCTCTCTTGAATGCAAAGCACAAGTTTTTATCCATCTCTGGCTCCATATCCCCCTCCCTCCCTATGTGCGCTTCAGCCCTGACCAGTCTTGATGCTTCCCGTTCTCCCCACCTTCAGCTTCAGCAATGCTCTCCAGACTCCCTCCTCCCTCTAACCCCTCTTTCCTGCTTCTGTTTCCTCCTTCTCTGGAGGTAGGTGGTCTCTAGGAATCCACCTCACCCCTCCTTCCTCTCCTTTTCTTGCTGTTCTCTTCCACTGTAACCTCAAAGTTTCCATTCCTCTTTACCATCCCTGGTTTCCATCACTTCCACATCTGTGCTACTTGCTAATGCTTGGCTGGCCAGAAACATTTTCATCTCTAGACCTAACCTCTTTGCAGAACACAGAAGCCAGCACTCAGCAGGTACTCAACAGAAATCTGTAGAATAAATGGGCAAAGGGGTGAACAAACAAACCCACCTGACTGCCCACCAGGACCTCACAGGTAGAGCTCTCCACATTCATCCTCCCCAGCCCTACTGCTACTCCCTGAATCTCCAGGCTCAGAAACAACCTTTTCAAGGACTTTCTTTTCTCTCTCTAGTCCCACACCATCATCACATCTGGCCTCTCTTCTCTCTTCCTACTGTCATCACCTTATTATTCCCTAGCCATTGTTTTCTTTCCTCTTGACCATGGCAATGCTGGTATTCTTCTCTCTGGTGTCTCCTTCCATGTAATCTTACATACATGCTCTAAGAGCTTCTCAAAGCTCAGATGTCATCACGCTGCTCCCTGACTCACAAATCCTCAGACTCCCACTGTCTACAGATGAAAATGGAAACTTCCCACCTAGCATTTAAGGATTCTTATTGACCCAAATACCTCTTTCCCCATTGACCTTTTATATAAGTCAAAATTTAGTACTTGCTTTTTCTGGAACATGCCGTGTACTTTCCCCCTTCTATGCCTGTTTTTATTGCTGGAATGCTTTCCCGCTCACATTTCTTTTCTTATTCAAATCCACCTCTCCCTGTCTAGAAGACTACCCACTGCCCTTTCTCATTCCTGCGGATCACTTCTTATCACTTGCTGTGTTCCTTTGTGTCAATGTGTCTCTCTTCTTTTCAGATTAAATCTCTGATTGCTCCTGGGGCACCCATAAAAACTGTGCTTCAGAGCCCTAGTGTCAGTCCTCCTGGATTCAGGTGCTAGCTCTGCCACTTCCTAAATGGAGATCCTTGGGCAGATTACTTAAACTTTCAGTTTCCTTACCTGTAAAGAGAATTTCACCTAAAAATGCTTACCTCCTTGAGTTATTCTAAGGCTTCATTAAAATAAGCTGTACCTAAAGCACTTAGGACAGGTATCTTGTACACATTAAGTGCTCACAAAAATATGTAGTAAATGTTTCTAGAATGAAAGAATGAACTGTTCTGGTAAGGCAGAAAGCATGTCACCAACAGCATGAAGGGAAGTCTTCTCCTTAGAGGCTCTTACAGACCACATGGGCAAGCAGAGCACACTACTCAGGCAAGGCAGGGTGGCACGCCAAGTGTCTACACAGACACTTGACAGAGCACCTCCTGCCTGAAGCTGGAGTGGTCCTTCACCATCCCAGCCCAGCCCCTTCATCTGTGAGGGCCAGAACAGGAAGTGGCTTGCTGAAGTCATGACACGTTTGAAGGAAACAGGTGACTCCAAACCAGGGAAATGCATTTGCAGTAAGAAAGCTATGGGGAAGAACAGATGGTGTCCAAGGCATGGTTAAGAAACACAGAGGTGAGGCAAGTGCGAGGGGCCTGGCTACCTCCCTGCAGGCTGGCAGTGGTAAGTGTCAGGACAGATGAAGACATCCCTGTTAAAGGACTGTGGGATAAACACTCAACCCTCTTAAAGTATAAATCAGGTTATAAAACCACACTTCATATGAGTCCATGCATTTCAGTTGACCAGTTCTTTCCCTCGCAGGCTCAGAGACCCGCCCCAGGGCACCCGTCAGAATGCTCACAAGCGCTCAAGTCCTCTGTACAAGTGACTCATAAGCCAGCTTGGGGAGTCAAGGAGAGAAATGTTGCCACAGTCTGAGGAAAATCCCACCATTACACCAGGCAAGCTAGTTAAAGATCTGTTTTTATTTTTTTTCTCCAAAAACTCAATGAACTCTAAGAATAAATACGGGGTACCGTACCTGTATGAGTGTCAGACTGAACACATTCGGATATTTTCTCAGCCTAAAAGTGAATTTTAAAAGCCATTAGTTCTGATTGCTGAAAATCTTGCTGGGGTGTTCCCGGGGCCCCGGGGAGCTCTCCTTACGTACCTTATTGTTGCCATTGCACACTCTGATAATGGACACATAGTGTCTAATTTTTCTGCAAGTAAAAAACAATGCATTATTTCTCTTCTGAGTCTCTAATTTGATGGATATGTCATTAATTTTTCATTACGAAAATGGCACCTCCCTTTTGCAATACACAAAATGCCCTGAGAACATTTCTTCTCACTGTGACCAAGGCCACCAATAAATAAACAAGAGATCACAAACATCCTTTGGCGTCTCTGTACAAGTGACTTCAGTAAAAATGACAAAATTCTTCCCAATTAATCATGAGACAATCAAATATACATATTTTTTAAAATGAACTGCATGTTAACCAACTGAGAGCCTTTAGTTCCTTAACATGTTTTTATTTTCACAACCCTTTACATTGATGCTTTTCTTCAAGTTCCAACAAACAATCTGCTCACAGTCACTGGTGGCCACAGCCGCGGGCCACACTGGGAGTTGAGGTTCACACTGAACGTGGTTAGCTAGATGTCTAAAACAAAGCAACGAGGGCTTAGCTCAGAGGCTGCTGACTCTTCTCATTTATTTATTGTTCCTTCAGTTTTTTCACTTTTTCCCTTTGATAATCAAATCCCTATATACTTACCACAAAAAAACTGGAAAGGACATAAAAGGGCAAAGAATCAGAACAGAGAACCCACACAGATCCATCTCCCTGAGGCGATCACCAACTGGCAGCAAAGCCTGGTGACAAAGCACATGAGCTGTGCAGTCAGTGCTGAGGTCTGCAGCCTGGCTGCGCCTCACGCTGGCAGCTGGACCCCTAGGCTAGAAACCTGACCTCTCTAAGCCTCAGTTTCCTCATCTGTAAAGTGGAGATGATCACAGTCCCAACCTCACAGGGCTGCAGTTAGGATGGAATGAAGTGGCATTTACCAGATGCTGAGAACTGGCCAGGAAGGGAGGGGCTCAATTAAACAACAGCAGTTACTACAACTGCCACTGCCATACTTTCTCCTGTTCTTTTTTCCTTCTTTTCTTTACATGATTGAGATTAAACACTAGGTATCATTTTACATTTTACATTTAACATTGTATCATAACCTTTCTCATATTTTTTTTTTTTCCTTTTGAGACAGTGTCTTACTTTGTTGCCCAGGCTGGAGTACAGTGGCAACAAAGTGGAGTACATGGCTCACTGCAGCCTCGACTTCCCAAAATCAAGCAAGCGATTCTCCCACATCGGCCCCCTGAAGTAACTGATAGGTGTGTGTCACCACACCTAGCTAATTTTTACATTTTTTGTAGGGATGGGGGTCTCACTATATTGCTCAGGTGGATCCCAAACTCCTGGGCTCAAGGGATTTTCCCACCTCGGCCTCCCAAAGTGCTGGGATTACAGGCATGAGGTAATTTAATTTTCTATGATCATCATTTCTACTTTTTTTGGCCCTCATCTTAGAACCTGTGAATATGATCATCATTTCTAATGGCTGCAATATTTTAGGTGTTCTATAATTCATATTCATAATTTTCATCTTACCATATTATTTCTTTAAGATAGGTTTCTGAGATAAACTGTCTGAAAGTTTTAGGCTCCTGATATATACTGGTTTCCAATCTACAGTCACATCTGTTTTATATAGGAATGTCCATAACTGTTAATATTTAAAATATTTTTATCTAATTTGATAGGTCTTTGCAGAAATAATACATAGCCTATCAAATTAGATAAAAAATCTTTTCAATATAGGGAGTCTACCAGTCAGTATTATCACACAACTTACTAAAGTGACATTCTGACTTAAACAAATACTTCAGTTTCTTGTGTATCCACGCAGCTTAAACAAGACTGCCCAGAGTATGTTGGCTCTGGGCTGCAAGTAGAGAGTCAGACTGTAGCCATGAAGAAGTCACCAAGGAAACACTATGCTGGAAGGCCATTCTGTGATGACACCTGACCTTGACACTTCTGTCAGCAGTCCTTAACTTAAATATTCAAAGCAAATTCTGCAATAACCCAAAACACTGTATGTTGATTGATGTACTTGTTTTTTCCACTTACCCTCCCTGTCCAATGACAGGTATTATCTTCACATTTTGTTGTATATTATCTCCGTTTTTCTTTTTGGCATAGTAAATTCCTTGCCACTCCTATAAACGGAATGTAAGCATCGTCATACTTTGTGTTGAAAACATAAACCCAAGAACATTTTCCACTTCAGTTCTGATTCACTTACATTGCTAAAGCAATTAAGATAAAAAATGATCCCAACCCCAAACTGATTTCAGGTAATAGGACAATTCTTTCTTAACTTCCAAAGTCCACCTCCTTCTGAGTTGCTGACAAAAGTCAGGTCACCATAGTCTAAGTGGTCATATATTTTCAGTGGCCATCTGCAGACAAGAGGGGTCCTGGACCCCCAAATAAAGGGCACTCCCCCTTACTTCCTCCTCTCATAACTCCCACCTGCTGAAGTGGAAGAGGGGGCTTAGCCTCTGCCCCTGTGTTTGGGAGGGGAAGAATAGCCAGACTGGGGGCCAGAAGGGACCATTATGTGGCCACTACCAGCTTCTGAGGTGAACTAAATGGCTTGAGGCCCTTCTGGGATGTGTGAAGGCTTCACCCCCTGCATATGGGGTGTGGAGGATGAGATAACAGCCAGGACCAAGCTCAAAGTAAAACAAACGACGAGACCTCAAAACCCAGGGCTGAAATCACATTAGCTGTGCTCTCCTGATCAGACACAGAACGTGGGGATTCTTTCAGACAGGAAGTGCAGCCTGGGGAAAGAGGGCTACACAGAACAAGACCACAGCAAGAGAACCGGGCTGTGGTGACTCCCTTTATCTTGGGGTGGTAGGGAAAGCCAGGATGGAGCTGGGTTTTGTCACCATCCTAAAATGTTATGAATTCCTCCAAGAAAATCACCAAGGCCCTTAAGCTATGGAAATCCCTAAAACCCACAACAGGACACTGAACCCCTAGGGTATTCCATAACCTTTCTTAGCCTTCCAGAGTCCCTCAGGACCTAGAGTTGACCCAGGCTGGGTGTTAAGCACCATGGCAGCCTTGTTGGCTTAGCTGAGGTTTGCTATCCAGAGCTCTATTCCAGGTCAATTCTGAAATATTCTTGTTTGGTACATGGCAATCTGCATCCAAATACCAATGATAAGAGCTCATCTTCAGACTCCTCTGGGAAAGCAGATCAAAAAGAAACCAGAATACTCCAACAGAATCAAAGGATGATTACTGATGCTTACTGATATAATTCTGAAAACAATGGGCACCAAAAAAGGGCTATATCAAAAAACAGCCAGAAAGCCCAGCTGAGTCCTTAGGTCACACTGGAGTAGAAGGGAGGTATGGGCCTTGGTACAGTTCTGAGGGGGAGCTCAGCCCACAGGACGAGGCTTGTAGTCCAAAACCACCAAGGACTAAACAGGGTTCCCTAGGCAGAAATAAGTGGGTTGTCCTCCATGTCCACAACTTGCATGTCTACCTTAGAAGGAAGGCTTCAGCAGACAGGTCTAAGGGTTACTTCTAAAGCTCACTATCAAGGGGAATATGGGAAATTAATTGTGACATTTGCAAAACTGTGAATATACTAAGAACCACCAAATAGTATACTTTCTTTATCTTTTGAGACAGGTTCTCGCCATTCACCCAGGCTGGAGTGCAGTGGCACAACCACGGCTTGTTGCAGCCTCAACCTCCCAGGCTCAAGTGATCCTCCTACCTCAGCCTCCCAAGTAGCTGGGACCACAGGCACATACCACCATGCCCAGCTATCAAATAGTATACTTTCAATGGGTGACTTGTATGGCATAGAAATTACATCTCAATAAAACTGTTACATTAAAAAAAGAGAGAGAAAAAAATTACAGGGACCAATTCAATCAGTCAGCATTTAAAAAAATATATTCAGGCCAGGAACAGTGGCTCATGCCTGTGATCCCAGCACTTTGGGAGGCTGAGGCGAGTGGATCACGAGGTCAAGAGATTGAGACCACCCTGGCCAACGTGGTGAAACCCTGTCTCTACTAAAAATACAAAAAATTAGCTGGGTGTGGTGGCATGTGCCTGTAGTCCCAGCTACTCGGGAGGCTGAGGCAGGAGAATCGCTTGAACCTGGGAGGCAGAGGTTGCAGTGAGCAGCCTGGTGACAGAGCGAGACTCCGTCTCAAAAAAAAAAAAAAACAAACAAAAAAATATATATATATAAAAATATATATTAAAAAATATATATATTCAGGATCTTCTTGTCCTTTCTGAATAGACTTGGGTGACTGAGCAATCCCAAGTCAAGGCTAACAGGCCATTCCAGCCAAAGTTCCACAGTCCATCTAAAGGAGTAGGACAATTTAGGCAATGGCTTGGCTAGGGTAACAGAGTCAATAAGTTTTCCAGTCACCAGTGGAAACAAAAAATATTTACTTACATAAATATCATATAAGATTTAGTTCCAGCTGGGCACAGTGGCTCACACCTGTAATCCCAGCACTTCTGGAGGCCGAGGCAGGCAGATCACGAGGTCAGGAGTTTGAGAGACCAGCCTGGCCAACATGGTGAAACCTCGTATCTGCTAAAAGTACAAAAATTAGCCAGGCGTGGTGGTAGGCGCCTGTAATCCCAGCTACTAAGGAGGCTGGGGCAGGAGAATTGCTTCAACCCGAGAGGCAGAGGGTGCAGTGAGCCGATATCACGCCATTGCACTCTAGCCTGGGCAACAGAGTGAGACTCTGTCTCGAGGAAAAAAAATATATATATATTTAGTTCCTGAGAATAATAATAGTACTACCTTAGAATACTACCATGAAGATTAGGTTGGGTAATTCACATAAACTCTTAGCAAAGTCCTGACATAACAGTAAACATTCAGTAAATAAGCTGGTTTGGGTGCAGGTGGTTTGCACAGGCCTCTTTCTCCAGGCCAAGCTCCCCTCAGAACAGGAGTAAGACTATTACCTCCCTTCTGTCTGCTACAAGCTATACACCAAGCTATTGATGCAGTCCCTCTTGGCACCCGCTGTCTTGAGAATTAAATCATCATCCAGCCATCCTATCCCCAGGGTGAGCACAGTGTGTGCACATGATAAACTGTCAAAGAACACTTGGGGCTTTTGTTACTGAATGGGAAAGGTAGGCTGAGGTTCAACTATAGAATCCTGGCAGCCAAGCTGAGGACTATGAGCTCTATGCTGAGGAAGCAACATGACAAAATGATGACTCAGTAAGACTAATCAGGCAGTAGTGTATGGTGGACCGAGTGGAGATGGAGGATTCTGGACAAGGAGACAGAGTTACACACTGTAACTCCAGAGTGTGGGAAGAAGGCCCTGAGCAAGGTCAGGCCCAGGCAATGGACCCTCAAAACAGGGGTTTAACAGCCATCAATGCTTGTGGATTTGATGGAGGGGACCAATGGGCAGGAAGGGATCAAAACCATTTCAGGAATCTAAGTCAAAGCAACTGTGAGGTAGGTCCATGAGCAGAGACAGCAGGAGTTGGAAGAGAGATTGGGTTTTTGGGAGATGAGAGAAAACCATTGCTAGACAATTAAGATGATAGTAGGATGCTGAACCAGACCTTGGAAAAGAGGCTGACACTAAAACCAGAGAAGTGTGAGATTTCTACACAGAGCAGAAAAGATACTTCAACAACAAAGGAACATTCTGAGGGACAACAGCAGGGGGCAAAGGCCAGAGTTCTGGTAAATCTGGGAGGAAATGGAAGAAGAGTAGGAAAAGGGGAGACAGTGAGAGGAAAGCAAAGGCACAGGAGCTAATGAAGGTAAAAGTTTTGAAATGCTGAAGAGTTCTGCAGCTGCACATCATCATCATAGGCATCTAAGTAGCCACCATTTACTTGGTACCCATTAAATGACAAAAGAAGAACACACAGTTTCTGAGGGAGGGAAAAAAAAAATCAAGATTTTTAAAAGATGCCAAGCATGGTGGCTCACGCCTGTAATCCCAGTACTTTGGGAAGCTGAGGGAGTAGGACTGCTTGAGCCTAGGAGTTTGAGACCAGCCTGGGCAACACAGTGAGACCCCATTTCTAAAAAATATGTTTAAAAAATTAGCCAGGTGTGATGGTAGACACCTGTGGTCCCAGCTACTTGGGAGGCTGAAGTGGGAAAATCGCTTGAGCCTGGGAGATCAAGGCTGCAGTGAGCCAAGATCGTGCCACCGCACTCCAGCCTGGGTGACAGATCAAGTCCACGTCTCAAGAAAAAAAAAAAAAAAGATCTCTAAAAGAGAATTGACAATATAAAGTTTAGGTATCTGAGAAGATGGGAGACTATGGGTTCTAAAGCCCTGATAGACAAGTCTTGGGGAAGAAGAAAAAAGAGAAGAGTCAGGTGGATATACATATAGGATGCAAAGAAGCCTAAGTGCGGGGGCTGGAAATCAACATACCTGTTATTTTTACCCAAAAGAGGAGCCACTGACAACAATGGGCAGCAGGGTTTGTGGAGATGGAAAATGTTTATAATATTCCCTGCTTGAACATCAGCAAAATTTCTCTTCTGCCTCAAGAAGGTCCAACTTCAATATCCAACACCTAGCATCTGACACTCCAAGGTCCCAACTCCTAGCCATCTGGCCATTTCCTAAGTCTCCATTCTGCAATGTTGGTCTCCAGCAGATGCCTGAATTCCCCTTCCTGATCACAGTGCCACTGTTCCATAAGGCCTGCTGACCCCTCAACAAGCCCTGTTCCCCGGAGATGGAATTACGGATTCTTTCACCTCAAAACACAGGCCAGCTCAGCGGCCTGCCCTGCTGCCATGTTGCCCATAGACCAGCAGGTTCCTGACAAAGGACAAAGGTTGCTTTTCCATGCTCCCCAAAAACTGTGAAAAACGAAACAAATACCCAGGCTGTTTTTAGAAATAAAGCAGTACAGGCCAGTTGCAGTGGCTCACACCTGTAATCCCAAAACTTTGGGTGGCCGATTATCGGACTGCTTGAGCCCAGGAGTTCGAGACCAACCTGGACAACATACAGAGACCCCGTCTCTACAAATAATTTAAAAATTAGGCATGACGGCATGTGCCCGTGGTCCCAGCAACTCAGGAGGCTGAGGTGGGAGGACTGCCTGAGCCCAGGAGGTCAAGGCTGTTGCACCTCTGCATTCCGGCTTGAGTGACAGAATGAGACCCTGTCTCAAGAAAAAAAAAAAAAAAAAAAAAAGGAAAGCAGTATAGGGGTCAATAATTTGATGATGTTTCCTATTCTTTGCTCACAATAAGTATAATTTTAGAGAGCAGGTCTCTTGCTATTCAAGTTTGAGGGCTTTTGTTACCTGGTGCCCAAGAGCACAACCCCAGCAAAGGTGAGACACAGTTCACACAGAACTGGATGGAGCCCAGCACTTATAGCACATCCCTTCCTTACCTCTACTTGCCTCCTCAGTGAGAGGGACATGGAATGCCTCAGTGGAAGTTCTGCCACGTCAAGGTGTACAAGGCCCATCCTGGTTCATACCCAGTTGAACCTCACAACAAAACCACTGGCTCATCCAGTAGCAGCAAGGAACCTAAATGCCAGGATTGAGGTGGTCATGGTAACGCCCCCACCATGGCTGCTGTGGTCTCGGATGACTGCTGCTCTGTGGCCTCCTTCTGAGTATGCTCTTCTCAACCATGGAAAGGAATACTTGCCCTCACCTACATGGTGCACCTGAGCACCTGAGGGTCTCTTCATCCATCTCAGCCTTCATACCTCTCTTTCTAGAGGACCTTCCACTCCCTCTAGTAAAAAAACGAAACAAAACAAAACAAAAAAAAACAACAAAAACACATCCTTGACAGAAAAGTTGAAGGCAAAATAGAGCAGTGCCTACTTTTGTCATTCCCCTGGCAGGGCTTCACTGGGCCCCTGCAGCTGGCCTATTATTTCCTTGTTCTCACTTCAAGGCAATGTTGTATGCTCAGAGGCATAGAAAAGGCAAGAAAAACAGGCCCATTCATGGTGTCTTCATGGGGTCCAAGATGAGCGGAGTATAAGCTTTGCACAGCACCCTGCCCCTGTGGTAAGCTGCTGTTTTGTGCTACAAGATAGCAACTAGCCAAATGCCATAGGGGAGACAGTATCACTTCCATCAGTGCCTCCACAGAGCAGGCTGCACAAGTCACCAATTTTTCAAATGTTTGAAATAATCAGATTAATAGTCTCTACCCAACTTCCAAAAGCAAAAAAAAAAAAAAAAAAAAAAAAAAAAAGTCCAGCAGAAAGGACCATGAATGATTGTGAAAAGCAGTAGCCTTTTCCTTCTCATCATATTTTAAAATCTGTCATAGTGAGGCACTCTCAGAGGCTGTGGTTCAGAGAAATAACCTTTCAGACTGAGCCTGCCTTTCTTCTGCCTGTTCCTTCAGCACCATGACTATGTGACTTCTTACATTATTGAATAATAGTTACTTTTATTTGTCTGTTTCCAGCCCTTGAATATGAGCTCTCTACGGCAGGAATTTTTGTTTTGCTCTTCTTTCCATACCAGAATCTAGCACAGTGTCTGGCTAACAGAAGGCATTTTTAAAATGCTCAATGAATTAACGAGGCTTGGAGAAATCTTGGGCTCAGATGTTTTCTGAGAATGTGTTGCCTTACTGGCAATTCTTTACCCAGAACCATCTGCCAACATCTACAACTAAGAAGACCAATTACTAGAAAGATCAAGTTATTAACTTACTACAAAGATAAAAAACAATGATTGTTAAGTGTCAATTCAAGTTACTTTGCTTATTGGCTAATCATATTATATATTTTCTTGGCCCCGGTTTCCTCACCTGCAAAATGGATATAACAGGGATAACATTCCCTATACTTCCCTGTGCTGCCGGGAGGAGTAAGATTAAGATTACCTGGTAGTACTCAATGAACACTAAGTCTTCCTTCTCTCTGTGTTGTGAAAGTTAAAAAAGGTACTGACCTCTTACTTACCTTGCCTATCCTGATGCATGAATTTATAGTATCGAGCAAGTCAGCCTTTTTTTCATTTATAGGCACTTCTCCTAACTCCTTCCCTATTAATTCACCTGACTGATAGCCCATTGTTGTTTCAAATGCAGGATTTGCATACTGAAGGGAGACAAAAGAAAAAACATAAAGTGAATTAAAAGTCATTTTGAAAAAGAGGACAATCAAAGGTCTTCGACCTAAGCCCTTCAGGTTTTTCCCCAGAAAAAGCTCAGGAGCCTGGACCTCACCGTGGCAGTTCTGAAGCCATAAGCACATAACCCACGAAGAATTCTGGAGCCCAGACGAGCTTCTGCTTGGGTGATACCCGGCTGGGCTTTCTGCTATGTTCTCCTGAGGCTCCAGGAGGGCAGCAGGCCCACTCCCACTTCAACAGGGGCAGAGGAAGGGATGTGCACAGGGCCAAACCAGGAGCTGCTACAACAGGGCTGTTTAGATGGGAGTGGGGGTGGGGGGATGATGGAATAAAGCACCAGGTAGAGTGCAAAACACTCAGGCTGTCCTCCCCCTCCACACATTGACCTCAGCAAGTCACTTAATCCCTCTGAGACTCTTATCCGGATATGGGAATGAACCAGTTCTCTTGTCTCTTTCATATGGTTCGAATAAATGATGTGTATGGAAAGCAGGCTATGAACTAGGAAGTAATTACAAATGTAAGGCTTTATGGTTAAGTTTCAGATATGACTGTAAGATAAGCAGAAAATACATGGGAAAACTGTGCACGTGCTAATGATGATGATGATAAAACAATAATTGATACTATCTGTCAGGGTCCGTTTTCCTCACTGGGCACTATAGTAAACACTTCACATACATTAACTCATTTAGTCCTCATGACATCCTTACAAAAGGCAGGCTGTTGTTCTTACTAATATTATTTCCATTTCCACAGATGAGAAAGCAGATTCAGCTGGATTAAACAACTTGCCCAAAGTTGTTCAGCTGAAGCAGGATGGAGCCCAGGCCCGTCTGACACCAAAGCCTGTGCCCTCAAACACTGGCCCACGCTGCCTCTCAGGGCACCAACTCAAAGTCAATACCATCACCTCTTCAACAAGGAAGTCACGAGTCATATTAAAGTGAAAGACTGGAGAGCCCAGAAGTAAGAAAGACTGGAGAGCTCCAAAGTGGAGCTAATTCTCAGACAAAATGAATGTCTTTTTCTAGTGCAACTCCCTTTTTTGCTGTTATCTGAAAACATTAAGCTATGTTGCCTTAAGTCACTCATATAAACCCACTTTGCTAATAATGTGTAATTTATTCAGTACTTACTAGGTATGTTATTTCTGAAACTTTTAGTTGTTTCTAGTATATTTCTGTAAGTGCAAATTATCTTCAAAAACAGTGAGAAAGGTTAAAGACTTGTACTCTCAGACCTTATGGTCAGGGCATTCCCCTTCGTACAACAGCACTACCCCCAAGCCCCCAGCAATCATCCTTTTCAGTGAGTCTCTCCTTGTTAAATAAACAAACTAGTGGAAATAATGAATGCAAATGTGGCATTTCTACAGGCATTTTCTAGCACCTTAATTATTAGTATGTTTTCTAATCTATAGAGAGCTTATTTTAAGTTACATATTTAATTTTGTTCTGATAATCCTCGAAGGAAAAACTGGTCTCCTGAACTTCAAAAAGAAAAAAAAAAAATCATATTGGAGAGGTTCAATCCTAAAAGTTGGAAAAAGCAAAACAAGAAATCCAGAAAGACAGATTTCCAAAATAACAAACCTGTATAAAACGGTCTTCGCTTGTAATTTCAATTGCATCTTCACTGTTTTCTAATGCAGTGAATACTGAGTTACAAGCCCTTTATGAGTAAACAAAAAAAGGAATGATTAATGTAAATACTACAAAATAAAATCTTGGGTTATTACATTATTTAAATGTATTTTTTGTCTGATTTATAAGGGAGAAAATATTTTAAAACATAAAAAGAAATAAACACCCCCCTGCAAGCCCCTCCACTGGAATCATCACTATGTACACACTGTGGTATCTTTCCTTCCAATGTGAAGGAAAGACACATTGGGCCAGTGAGCCAGGGTGGCCACATACCACGGTCAAATCACAGCTCTTCAGCAGCTGTGGGACCCTGGGCAAGTGACTGAACCCCATCAAGCCTTCCCTTTCACCACCTTAGAGTCTTCATGAAGACTAAATAAGAGAATAGAGTCAAGAATACTGCACAGAGCCTGGCAAAGAGAAGGCAATCATTTCTACCTATTATTTTAAACAAATTATTTTCACAAAATAGAGGGCATCTGGAATGACTAGCTTTGCTTCCTGCTTTCTTAGCCTTCTTCTGTGAGCATTTTCTCACATCCTTCATGTTTGAAAACATTTTTAAAATTATACAAGTGACAATGTTTATTGAAAAAAATTAGAAAATAAACATTAACAAAAATAAGTGGAACACTATATCACACCCACTTGAATAATAAAAAAGACAGTCGATAACATGTATTAGTGAGGAACCCTCCTACACTGCTGGTGGGAATGTAAAAAAGTGCAGCCCCTTTTTGGGAAACAGCCCCATTATGTCCACACAAAAACTTATACACAAATGTTCATAGCAGTATTACTCAGAAAAGCCAAAAAATGGAAAAAACCCAAATGTCCATCAACTGATGAATGGATAAACAAAATGTGGTATATCCATACAATGGAATATTATGCAGACATAAAAGGACATGAAGTCTTGATATATGCCGTAACATGAATGAACCTTGAAAACCGTAAGCCAGTCACAAGGATCACACAGTGTATGAAATGTCCAGAATACGCAAATCTGCAGAGATAGAAAGTAGATTGGGCTGGGGGTAGTGGCTCACGCCTCTAATCCCAACACTTTGGGAGGCTGAGGCAGGTGGATCACCTGAGGTCAGCAGTTCAAGACCAGCCTGGTCAACGTGGTGAAACCCCGTCTCTACTAAAAACACAAAAAAAAAAGATTAGCAGGGCATGGTGGCAGGCGCCTGTAATCCCAGCTACTTCAGGAACCTGAGGCAGGAGAATCTCTTGAACCCAGGAAGCAGAGGTTGCAGTGAGCCGAGATTGCATCACTGCACTCCAGCCTGGGCTGGGGATAATAAAAATGTTCTAAAATTGTGATGACTGAAGCACAACTCTATGAATATACTAAAATCCTTTGACTATACCTTAATAAGGCTGTTTAAAAATAATAAGATCAAATAACCTGAAATCCCAATACCTAGACATCTCAACATTCTATTTTATAGAAAAAAATCTAATTATTTTCAATAAGCATTGAAAAATGTTCTAGGCATTAACTTGTACAAATGCATATGTAATATGTATACAAAAACAAGATCATACTCTACAGTTTTATAATCTGCTTTTCTCACTGGCACACTATACATTAATCTTTCCATATCAATAATTTTAATTCTTTATCATCACTTTAAATAACTGTATCATATTCTAAGATTATATTATGATTTATTCAATAAATCCCCTATGACTAGACATTTAGGTTGCTTCCAGATTTTTTCCTTGTATAAGTAATCTCCCAAAGAATGATTTTAAGATTCTCTGGCCTCAGAAGATGAAAAAAAAGAAAACTGCCTGCTTATAAAGTGCAGAGATACTACTAAGTAAACTCTAAAAATAACAATGCTGGCCAGGCACGGTGGATCACACCTGTAATGCCAGCACTCTGGGAGGCAGAAGTAGGCAGATCGCTTGAGTCCAGGTGTTCAAGACCAGCTGGGCAACATGGCAAAACCCTGTCTCTACAAAAAATAAAAAATTAGCTGGCCTGGTGGTATACATCTGTAGTCCTAGCTACCTGAGAAGCTTAGGTGGGAGGACTGCTTGAGCCCAAGAGGTCAAGGATGCAGTGAGCAGTGATCACACAACTGCACTCCAGCCCAGGCAACAGAGTGAGACCCTGTCTCTAAATAAGTAAATAAAAAAAACAATGCCTTTACATTATTGCTGGTATTACTAAACTGTCTCACTAAAGACAATAGCTTAGCCAATAAAAATTAGCTCATTTTTAGCATGTAAAAAAAACCAGGAGATAATATATAAATTATAGCTCAATAAAGTTGTTTTTAAAAAAAAAAAAAAAGCAAAAAACATGCTGGGCGTGGTGGCTCACACCTGTAATCCTAGCACTAGTCAGAGTTTGAGACCGGCCTGACCAACATGGTGAAACCCCGTATCTACTAAAAAATACAATAACAACAAAAAATTAGCCAGACCTGGTGGCACATACCTCTGTAATACCAGCTACTTGGGAGGCTGAGGCAGGAGAATCGCTTGAACCTGGGAGGTGAAGGTTGCAGTGAGCAGAGATCATGCCACTGCACTCCAGCCTGGGCAACGGAGTGAGACTCTGTCTCAAAAAATAAAAAAATAAAAAATAAAAAAAGCAAAAAACAATAAGAAGTTCTCACCTCCAATATAACAAGCTTGAAGGAGATGGATCTGTGAGAAGCCCTACTGGGTTTTATCATACTTTTTTTAACTTTCACAGATACGGTAAATAAAAAAATGTTAAATCATTTGCATGTCTTTATTAGTGAGGTTGAACATCTTTTCACATTTATTGGCCATTAACATCTCTTGTGAACCACTTGAACATGTCTTTTAATATTTTTCTAATTTTTAATTGATCATTTTTCAATTGATTAATCAAAGCTCTTCATGTATTTATTAGGATATTAACCTAATGTCTGTCCTATATGTTACAAACATATTTTTCCCAGTTAGTCATTTGTCTAAATTTTAAACATTATTTAAGGTTTATTTTAATTGTAGATAAGCTTAACATTTTTATGTTGTCTAATCTGATTATCTTCCTTTATAAAATGTGGCTTTTATAGGTGTTAGTTTATAATGACTTCGTCATCCAATTATGTATGTCCACTTTTATTTTTTAGTACTTACGTAGCCCTACTTTTTCACATTTAAGTCTTTAATTCATTGGGGTTCATTTTGCGGGTAAGACATGAGATTGGAACGTAGCTTAACTTTCCTTCCAGCTAGTCAACCAACTATCACAACTCTAGTCACTGAAAAGTCCACTTTTTCCTGTGTTGATTTAAAATGCCATGTAATCATATGCTAAATTCTTTTTTTTTTTTTTTACTTTTTGAGATGGAGTTTTGCTCTTGTTGCCCAGGCTGGAGTGCAGTGGCTCGATCTCAGCTCACTGCAACCTTCGCCTCCCGGGTTCCAGTGATTATCCTGCCTCAGCCTCCCAAATAGCTGGGATGACAGGCATGCGCCACCACGCCCAGCTAATTTTTTGTATTTTTTTAGTAGAGACGGGGTTTCATCATGTTGGCCAGGCTGGTCTCGAACTCCTGACCTCAGGTGATCCACCCACCTCAGCCTCCCAAAGTGCAGGGATTATAGGCGTGAGCCACCCTGCCCAGCCGATCATATACTAAATTCTTAAATATATCCAAGTCTGTTTTTTTTTTTTGAGACAGAGTCTTGCTCTTGTTGCCCAGGCTGGAGTGCAATGGCACGATCTCAGCTCACTGCAACCTCCGCCTCCAAGGTTCAAGCGATTCTCCTGTCTCAGCCTCCTGAGTAGCTGGGATTACAGGTGCTCACCACCACGCCCGGCTAATTTTAGTATTTTTAGTAGAGACAGGGTTTCGCCATGTTGGCCAGGCTTGTCTCGAACTCCTGACCTCGTGATCCGCCCGCCTCAGCCTCCCAAAGAGGTGGGATTACAGGCATGAACCACCGTGCCCGGCCTGTTTCTGGTTTTTATATTCTAGTTTACCAATCTAGCAGTAACACCCCTGCTTGTTACAGCTTTTTAGTGCATTTTAGTATCTGACAGAACAAGACTCTATTTCTCCCAATTCTCTAGCCTCACATTTCCTTTCCCTTTATATTTTTATACCTCCCTGTATAATGGACATCATAATTTGGCTGCCAGCTGGAGCACAGAGAACAAAGCAGGGCATGATGGGAGATGAGGACAGAGAGATAAGCAGTGTACAGACCATGGAGACCCTTGTAGGCTACATTCTGGAGTTTGGACTTCATCCTGAAGGCAGTGGGTGCCTATCTGGGGTGTCATAGAACAGGAACACAAATAGAATTGTGTTACGTCTGTGTGGAGAATGAAGAAGGAGTCAAGACTAGACATAGGGAGACTAACTGGTGGTTTCAATAATCCAGGTAAAAAGAGAGGGACCTAGACTAAGAGTAGCAGTAGAGATGAAGATTAAGTGGACAGATTCCAAAAATTAGTAAGATCAATTGGACTTGGTCAGTGACTGGATTTAGGGACGTATGTAGAAGAGACAGGGGTTTTAGTTTAGGACCACAAGGTAGATGACAGCTAAGGTATACAGGAGGAAAAGGTTTGAGGTTACAGTCAGATTTAGAGATGGGAGAAAGAATGAATGCAGTTTCGAAAATGCAGATTTCAGTTTAAAGGACTATTTTTGCCATTTGCTGCTTACAAGATCTTGGGTGTAAGTCAGTTAACGTCCTTGGGTCTCAGTTTCTGATTCTTGATTGGATAAAATAAGCTCCAACATCACCTACTGCTCCAAAATTCTACTCTCCTCTGAGAGAGGGTAGTAGCCTAATTCACTGTGGGAGTGCTGCAGCCAGGCTGAGATGACCCAGGAGTGGGAAAAAAGCAGGCCCAAGGGCAACCATCTACCTTAAGTTTCCTTGCAAAATCTAGCAGCGTAAAAATCTCTTTTGTATACCACACCAGCCTTCAAACACCTCTGCTCAGCAGCACTTCTCTGCTAACTCACACTCTGCCCGCTAATCATTCATTTCATTTTGTCTATAAAGTACCTATCTTCCCTACACGTGGAACCCTGTACTGGTCCTTATTAATCTTGGTACTCTCATTCCGATCCCCTTTGACTGTCTTGGGCACATACAAATGAGATGATCCAATTCTCTCTTTGATCCCTAGTGAAGGAAATGTTAAAGAATAGTTGAACACCCAAGGAAGAAACCTAAAATGACAGGAAGCTGCTGACTTTATTTTTCTTTTGTCAAGCTGATAAAATTATATTAATTTTTCTGCTTTTCTTACTCTACAAAGAATGAGGCTTCTACTCATTTCACTTAAAAAAAAAAACAAAAAACCCTGTTTATCAAGAGCAGATAAAATGCTTATTGTAGAGAAGAAAAAAATGTCACCTACCAGAGATAACTAATGTTAATAGATTGGGGGGGGTGTATATTAAAACCGTTTTTTTCCCCTTAGAAAACAAAACAGATAATCCAGCATATGCAGTTTGTATTCTGCTTTTTAAACTTACTATTATTTGGGGGCTCCATCTTTAAATGTGAGTCTCTAATCACTAAAATGACCCCTTATTAGACATCCAGGCAGACTCCAGAAAGTCTGTATGAGGGGAGTTGCCACTCCATTCTCTCCAATCCCACTTCTGCAAGAGGCCATTTATGGCTCAAAAGTAATCCCCACAACCAAAGTTCTCACTTGCCATGCTGCCCTGTGTGGCCTGGAGGGCTTTCCAGAAGTGGTAGAATTACCTGAGTTTCAGTTGTGATCGCACCTCTCCAAACTCCAGCTGGAGCAGTTCATTGTAGCAGGCCATGATGTTGGGGTTTTCTACATACCTCTACAAACAGAAAGAGGAATTTTGTGGATAAACAAAAGTGCTTCTTTATTTGTGCCAATAAAAATAACTCTTTAAACAAACTTCTCAACTTGGCAACTGAAATCTAAAAAATACTTTATCATTAATGATGAACAGAAGGTAAAAGAGAAACTTTATGGGCACCAAATTAGCTTTTAAAAAAATAGGGTTTAAGAATGCTTTTCCTTCTATCATTTAGTAGCCTTTCATTTTTTAAAAAAAATGCTTTTCTTTCAGCATCTTCCATTAAGAGCATTTTGGTTGTTTTCATGTCACTGACAAAGCAAGGCTAGAACATGTGGAGGAGGAAATTTATTAACTAAAGTCCTACTTATATTAGGCTTTCAGAGTATATTCAAGAACAGTATTTGGTCCTCTTTAAAGTCATATAAGTTTACAATAAGCGAAAATATACTTGCATTTCTATTTGCATCTGTATTTCACAGGGGGAACCCCAACATGGGCAACATTTTCCTGAACTAACCTCCAACAGTGGCTCAGTGAAGCCGACAGATGATTATCTTCCACAGCAGAGGCACTGGCAGAAGCCATGGATGGATTTGCCCAGTGTCTCTTATAGCCGTGGACATTAACTATTTTGTATAACCTTTACATAGTGGAAATATCTCACGACAAAGTGAATTACATAGTTCTGAGAAGATGCACCCATTCCACCATCAAATTAAATACTCCATAAAGACATCTTAGCAGCCACTGTGTTCTGTCATATAGTTCTATTCAGATGTAAAAATATTTGTGAACATTACTCCCCCATTTCTAAAGAGCTCCTTGCTTTTTACCTGCACAATAAGTGGACAATACTCTACCTGGCTGAAGAGGAAGCTGATGCCTAAGAGGCAGAGCCTCTGCATATCACTATCTATAAGCCCCAGCCAGACCAATCTGGGACAGGGGTCCCCTTGAAGAGTTCCTTCTACTACCACGGTGAACGCAAATGACCCGTCTGAACTGTGATCAGGGTCTTGTCTGGGTGTCAAGCAACCTAAAAATCTAGCCCTTTGTTCGTGCCTTAAAAGCTGTATGATTGTATATGAGGCACCTAACATTCCTGAGCCTGCTTCCTCAACTGTAAAGCAAGAAAAATAATACTGTTCCTACCCAATGAAGGTCATCGAGAATAAAAAGACATGATGGGAGAAAGCATTTTAAGTACCAACTGCTGCATAAATGTAAAGAACAGCTACTGTCACCCCCACAGGGGAAGGCAAGACCTGTTGACCAGGAGCATGATAAACCTTATACCTATAGGCCAAAACAGAGCCCCTTTCTTACCCAGAGGTCTGACAGAGGTGACATGCCTGCCAGCTCCCACCGACTGAGAAGGGAGGAGTATGCTAGACCTGCTGTCCACACCTCCATCAGCCAAGACCCCATGGGAACACCCAAAAACACTGGACAGGAACCCACTTTTGATTGGGCAGGGACAGGGAAAAGAGATTTCTTGACATAGTGCTTGTGCCACTCCAGGAGACATGGAATTGGGGCCTTGAGATAGACAAGGGTCCTCAGTTCCTCTGCAGGTAAGATCCTGGGATGTGAGGGCTGTGGAGGGGATGTGAGGGCTGTGGAGGGAATGTGTATTTATCCAGTTCCACAAATGGATTCCCACGCATGCAATCAGACTTTTTACTTGGTCTGAATGTTATGTATCCACCAAACTTTTTTACCCCAAAGGCAGAAATCAAGGTAAAAAAAACTAGCATGTGACCAAATGTACAGCATCTTGCTCCTGTTTGCCCCCTCCCTCAAAACTTGTGTTTTGCTATGCGTGTTTAAACACTGTTCTCTTTATCTAAACATCTCATCTTTCCTGCCCCTTGCCAACTTTTGTTTCTGTCCCAAGGATCCCACAGGGCATGGAGGGTGAAGAATCAGGTCCAGGGATCCTCAGAAAGCAAGCTTATTCCCTCTGCTTAAACAGCGGTTAGTCTCCTCTCCCTTAACCTTCTTCCATGAAAGGGGCTGGGACTACAAATCCTACAGACTTCTAAGCTAACTTAACCTCACTTTCTCCAAAGCATATCACACCCACGGCTAGGACCTGAGCCCATCTTTGCTAGGCCTCTCCCAGTGGTTCTCAACTCTCAGCTGCATATTAGAATTATCTGCAATTTGAAAAAACACCAGCATGCAGGCCCCTCCCCAGACCAACTGAAACAGACTCCCTAAGGATGTTATTCAGGTGATTCTAATGTGCACCCAGCAGTGAGTCTACCGACTCAATGGCCAAATCCAATTGAGGAAGCTAGCAGGTCCTCCACCTACTTTTCAATCCTGAATCATGGCTAAAACACAAAATAGCTCATGCCCTTTCCTATCCCCCATCCCCCGTACCAGAGATATCATTATGGTGTTAGCTTTCAGATTCAAGCCTTGGCACCACCGCCTACAGCCATGACTGGGAGAATCCCCTTCCTCTAGGTCTAACTCTTCTTCTCAGTAACCTGAGCATCCTTTTGTCACACAAAAGTAAGAGACTCTGGATGAGATTAGTTAGCACTAATTAGCTAGTGGTCTCTGAGGACTGGTTGCCCACATGAATTCCTCACCTACAAAATGGAGAGCCTGCCACTACCTCTACATTTCCTAAGTCAGGTGCTTCTAAAGTGACTACTGTAAAGCTTTTTGGGCTTTTTGCGTGGACGTGTCCTCACAGGGGCGTGCACCTAAAAGTGGTTCCATTAAAGTCTTCAGGAGATTCCTTGATTAAGGTGTACAGGCTTGAGGGCAGCAAAAGTGTGTGTGTCAGTTACTTTTCAAGTTAGCTCCATGATAACACAGTAATACTAAGAAAAAATAAGGACCATGATTTACTTGACCTTCTACCAGGATGCTCTCTCTGGTCCACAGAACTATGCTGATAGACTTCTTGGGCAGAATTTCAAACACGGCAGTCACCAGGCACAAATTTCCAACAGTGCATCTATGTACTTTCAAAGAGACTTCAAACAAACACAAGCCTTAATGACCTCATGCGGCTGTAGGTAAGCAAATAACCCAAGGCAGAGGGAATAATCTATCCCCTAAGTTTCACTAGAAAGTGGAAGCTTCTAAGGTTTTTGTTAAAAGGAATAGCCAGTTTTGCGGCCTTAGTTGCAAAAGCAAGCAGCTTAGGGAGGGATGACATAAAGATCCATAGCGGACTTCTGACTTCCAACCTGGGACGCCTTACTGCTGGCTAAGTAAACTGTTCTCATACAATTTAACAGGAATTACTAGAGGTCAGGGAATGGAGGCAGGTGCTGATGTGTATGTATGTTGTGGGGGTTGTCCAAAAAGGGGGAAACACAAGAAAGCCACAGCTATATAATCAATAACCTAATGTGTGCTTTTTATATAAAACTGTATTTACATATAAACTAAAATCTTAAATTCTACCTAATCTGATATTAATATCAATATCAGTATCTGTGTTCTTTTTGTCTGCATTTACTTGCTACCTCTATGTTCTTTTACTTAAGCTCCTTTTATCATGTTAAGTGTCTTGTAAGTGTTATAGAATTGTACTTTTTCAACCCAATCTAACAGCCTATCTTTTAAAGGAAGAATTCAGCCCATTCATATACATTTGCTTTTATTCTTTCTTTTTTTTTTTTTTGAGATGGAGTCTTGCTCCCATTGTGCAGGCTGGAGTGCAGTGGTGCAATCTCAGCTCACTGCAACCTCCACCTCCTGGGTTCAAGGGATTCTCCTTCTTCAGCCTCCTGAGTAGCTGGGATTACAGGTGTGCACCACCATGCCCGGGTAATTTTTGGATTTTTAGTAGAGACGGGGTTTCGCCATGCTGGCCAGGCTGGTCTGGAACTCTTGACCTCAGGTGATCCACCTGCCTCAGCCTCCCAAAGTGCTGGGATTACAGGCGTGAGCCACCGTGCCCAGCCTGCTTATATTCTTTCTATCTGACTTTGTGTTTCTCACTGATTTTACACTGTTGTTTCATCTTTCTTCAGCTTCCCAATTTGATCAAGTTGCTGTAAACTCCCTATTTCCTCTTGTTATTTTGGAAGTTTTACTTAAGTTTCCTGTTCTATCAGTGGTTACCCTCCTTTTCATCATCTCAAAAGCAGACATAGATTTCTTTACTATTATTTGAAAACAAGATACCAATTACCCCCAGAATAAAGTATCTCCCACACAGAACATTTCCCACAAAGATGAATACTTCCTGGACTCATTCTCATTCTACCTCTTAGATAAGTCTGTAAGAATGCCTGCATCCTCCCCACAAACCTTACAAACACCTAGCATAGACTAAGATAGTCTAGAATTTAAAAGTGAGCTATTATTAAAATTCCTCTTTGAGTATGTCCCTTCTTTTAAAAGAATATTATATATTCTAGTCTATGTTTATCTGTTTGGGACTAATCTTATACATATATGCATAAGTGTGGGTACATCTATAAAGAAAGACAGAGAGCCAGAGAAAGCAGGAGGCACCATGAAGGAGTATGCACATGGCAGGGTTTATAGCTCACTACTTTTCCCTCCTCTCCTCTTCAAATTTCTGTTGTAGTTCATTTCTTATATGGTTAGAGTCCTTTTCTGAATTATTTTCCTTGGGGAACTATATCTCTGAATTTTATGTATATCCCCAAAAGAAAGGTTAAACAATAACTTGGCTAGATATATGATTAGTTTGTAGTCTCTTTCTCCCTGTATCCTCTCATCAAACTAGACATTATTATTGTTTCATACAGTAAATATATATTTACCCAATACAGACCATTTTCTTTACTCATCTCTTGCATTTCAGACCTTCCACCTGGAATTCACATTCCTTCTGGTTGAAGTATATCCTTTAGCATTTCCTTGTGAGGATCTGCTAGTTACAAATTCTCTCAATGTCCACATTTCTGAAAGTCTTTATTTCACCTTCATTGTTGAAAGATATGTATGCTAGGTATAAAATTCTAGGAAGTTCTTTTCTTTTCTTTTTTTTTTTTTTTTGACATGGAGTATCGCTCTGTTGCCAGGCTGGAGTGCAGTGGCACAATCTCGGCTCACTGCAACCTCCAAATCCCTGGTTCAGGCGATTCTCCTGCCTCAGCCTCCCAAGTAGCTGGGATTACAGGTGTGCACCACCATGCCCAGCTAATTTTTGTATTTTTAGTCAAGACAGGGTTTCACCATGTTGGCCAGGATGGTCTCAATCTCCTGACCTCGTAATCGGCCCACCTCGGCCTCCCAAGGAAGTTATTTTCTTTTATTGCATTGAAAATGTTATTCCACTGTCTTCTGTTTTCCACTTGTTGCTGCTGAGAAGCTAGCTGTTAGTGTGTGTGTCAGTCTTCTGAAGGTAATCTTTTACCTGTGGCCGATTTTAAGTCCTTTTCTTTTTTCTTTTTGCAGTTTCACTAGGATGTGTCATCTTTTAAAATTTACTCTACTTTGGATATGTCAGAATTCATGAATCTATGAATTAGTTCTGGAAAATTTTCAGCTAGTAACTCTTCAAATATTTCCTCTGTTCTATCCTTCCTCTTCTCCTGGAACTCCAGTTACATATACACAACTAAAACTTCACACACTATCCTCCACATTTCTTCACCTGTCTAACTTATTTCCTGTCATTGTATTTCTGTGCTACATGTGACTTACTAAGTTTTAAATTTTTCAATTACTGTGTTTTCATTTCTTACAATTCAGTTTTGTTCCTCATAAAATTTGCTATGCCACTTTTAATAGTTTCCTATTCCTTGCGGATATTTCCTGGTTTATCTTTTATTTCTTTACCTATAGTAAGCATACTTGCTTTATAATTCATATCTCATAACTAATCTCTGAGGGGTGTGAGGGTCTGTTACTAGGCTTTTTTCCCTCCTAGTTTTTCCTTGGGATGCCCTGTCACCTGGTGGATTGACTCCAGCTTTGACTGACTGCTGACTGCTGCCCTTGAGCAATTATTTATGGAGATCCTCTGCGGGCAAAGATGAAGCTGTCTTCCTCCGGGGAGGATTTATATTTGCTTCTGCCAGGCACTTAGGAGTCCTACTCATCCAGAAAACTTGAAACTAAATTCATGGCTTGAGATTTCTTGACTACCTTGCTTATACTAACCCGGGCTACAAATCTGCCCAAGGGTCAGCCTTATTTAAGTTCTCTCTGTATGATTCCTAAGGCCTCATTTGCAGCCAGCTGACCAAAGCCCCAAGCAACCTTTTGGCTTAGGGAAACCAAGAGATTGAAGCTGGGAGTGGAGAGAAAGAGAGCTGTGTTTGGGCTGCCTTATTTCCAGAATCCTTGAACTAGCTTAAAAAGTTGCATGTATACATGTCAGCATCATAACAATACATCCTGTGGTATAATTTTTAATGAAAATGCCATTAAAGGAGATTTTATTATGTTTAGATGACTTTAGCAGGCATAGTTTTGAGAGACTATGAACTATTATAGATTAGATTAGCAGATTATAAAGTTAAGCCAAACTTTAAAACAAGGACAGTAATTTTTTTTTTAAGTACGATTGAGGCAGGTTCTCCTTATATTGCCCAGGCTGGTCTCGAACTCCTGGGCCCAAGGGGTCCTCCTACCTCGACCTCCCAAAGTGCTGGGATTACAGGTTTGAGCCACCACGCCCGGCCAGACAATTTTTTTTCTTCAAATTAATACAAAGCTTTTGCTGGGTACTGAACTGAGATAAAATAATTTCTCAAATTGAATTATACTTGTATAACAAATAAGTGAGTACATACCCTTGTAAATCCAGCAGAAATGAAAGGCATTACGGACAACTCTTCTCTATCCACCCTTCAAAATAACACAGTAAAGAACATAGACATAGTTTTTATCAATTACATCTCACCTCTTTTACTCTACTAATTTAAATAATACTTCGTTATGTAATGAGTACTTTTAGATGAATCAGATTAATATACAAATTTAAAGGATAAAGTTGAAAACTTTTCTGTTTCAATTTCACATTTAGCTTTTTGGAATTATATATTATAATACTTGAAATACACAAACTACATTAATAAGCAGGAATACAGGAGTGTTCATATATCTTTTTAATATATAAAATTTTTAATTTAAACTACTCCTATTTTCTTCTACTTCCAGGTTTTTTTTTTTTAATTCCTTTCTCCCCTACAGCTCAGGAAAAAACTTTGAAGTACATAGAAACATTTCTTCTATGTATAAAAACATATAAGCTAAATAACATTAATTTGAATACTTGCCCTTCTCCTAATATATTTCTCTTCTTTCCTTACCTCCAATTTAAAGACAAAACCTAAGATTCCCCCCTCAGAGATATTTGGAGTTAGAAGGCCTAGGAAGATACCCCTGGAAAACATTCATACTTTTAGGAATGGGATTCTCTCATAGTTCACCTGTTTCTAAAGTGAAAGGCAGTTTAAAAATCACAAAAATCTAGCATGAGAGCACAAAGTCCTTCCAGGAAGTTAACTGAAGAAGCAAAATAAAATAAGAAAGAATAAAGAAGAGAAGGCCACACTACAAAGGGGCATGCCTGACACAGCATGCAAGCTGTTATTTGGCCATCTGTTAAGAGCAAGTATTACACTGACACCTCAATTTCAACATTAAAAAAATGAAAGTTTACCTGCGTACTACACCAACAATAACTGTGTTTTCTGAGAGTTTTGATGATCTGATAGACCTTAAAAAAAACACAAAACTTTAAAATAAATATAAAAATAATCCTTAAAAACCAAATATACTTAAACAATTACAACAATTAAAGTGGGAAGAGGGTTCGTAGAAGGGAGAGTAAATGATCCCCTCACTCTCTGAATTCTCTCACCTTCTTGACTACTTGATCTTTCTCTCTTTTGGGGGCAAACTCCCACTCAGTGGACTGTGTTAACTGTAACAATTATGGAGTATGAATTAACAGCTAACTAAGATGACATGCATTCTACTTGTTCTGATCTTTGTTAACCTGCATTATTTCAGGCGGAGTATTTTCCCTACTTTGTGCTTACATGAAAGAAGCCGTTGGTCTCTTCTTCCAAAGGAAAATGCAAGTTTATGTCTATTACCACAAGATGATGGCTATGCTTACAACAGGGATAAAGGAACCCAAGGGCTGGCTCCACTGCATTCTAGGGAGCACAAAGGATGAAGAGTTACTAGGTAAAATGGAGGCTAAAGAACCAAAAATAATCCAAAACTAGGAAATGCAAGATATTGTAATCGGTCAGAAAGAAGAGCATCAACACCTCATGAAAAGGTTAAGAACAGAGGACTGGTCTAGAAAAGTACAAGAGACTGTTCGACTAAAGTTACCCAAAGAGTACAAGACTTCCCATACAGAGTAAATTCAACCCTTTTGCAGAAGCAGCTTTAGAGGCCATGGGGAATGAAAATACGGCCAAAATATCAGAGCAGAAATGAATGTGACATAGAGTAAAAGAAAGAAAAGAAGTGCTCCACTGGAGATATGCAACAGCTTTGAACTCATCCTACACTGGGAGAAGCGAGCAGGCTCTAGAGAAGAACTCCACTGAAGAAAGGAACTCACCCCAGACCCAGAGGAAGACGACTTATGTTGGAGAGGGACTCTAAAAGGAGGAGAATGTAGAGGAACATAACCAGACTGCCCTAGTCAAGTCAAAGGTGAGCTGGCCTCCTGGAGAATGTGTCTAGGATGACACAGAAACCAGTCAAGACTGACTGCATTTGCTTCAGCTGTTAGTTCAAGGAACAGAACCACTTCTGAATCACAAAATCCAGAAAATAATTTGAGTGACTAGTTCTCAAGTCTCTCAAAGATGGTATACAACATAACCATTCCAGATGTGTAAGAGATTCATCATGCACAATGGATGCCCCCATCTTTTTGAGACGGGTTCCCATTTGTCACCAGGCTGGAGTACAGTGGTGCAATCACAGCTCACTGCAGTCTTGACCTCCTGGGCTCCAGCTATGAGTAGCTGGGACCTCTGGCAAATGCCACTGGCTAATGTTTTTATTTTTTGTAGAGACGAGGTCTCACTACATTGCCCAGGCTGGTCTCAAACTCCTGCATTCAAGCAGTCTCCTGCCTTGGCCTCCCAAAGTGCTGGGATTACAGGCGTGAGCCAGCACACTCAGCCAAATGCCCCCGCCCCAGTCTTAGCAAACTTTTCTGTAAAGGGTCAGGGAATAAATATTTTAGGCTTTGCAGGCCATATGGACTCTTGTCACAACTACTCAACTCTACCACTGTAGCACAAAGGCAGTCACACATAATACACAAATGAATGGGCAAGACTGTGTTCTCCTTTGCCCATTCTTGCCTGTAGGCATTCGGGCTTCATTTTCTTATGGAATCCAGGTTGAGAAAGGCTGAATCTAACAACACATGCAGAGTAGGCCAGGGGTAGGGAAGTTGCTCAGGAATGGAAAAGCAGCTCTAGCGACCAGCCAGTCTCTCTCATGCTCACTTCTTCCCCACCCCCTCAACATCCCTGCTTTTCTGTGTTCACTCTGTACTCCTCTCGCGTCCACCTGCCTATCCTCTCCAGAGGGAGCCAACCTAAGGGTGCTGCATGGCTCTGCCGGAAGACCCCTTGCAGACACGCCACCTCAGGGCTTACTGGCCAGGTGTCAATCCCCAGTTCAACCCTGGTCCCCCTGACTGGGGAGAGCAGGCAGGCTCAGCTTCCTGGGGAAGAGCTATGGGAAAGGCTGCTTAGGCCTGGAGGGGTCACTGGCACAACAGACACTCACAGACACAGCTAGTGCACTCATCACACCTGCTGACTAATACTCATCCTAACACTGATCTCAAACAGGGAATAAGGCGTGACTCACAAATGGTATTTTCATCACTTCTAGTGACACTGTATCTGTCCTGTGTTTACATTTCCATCATACCACAGAGATTTGGAAGGAGAAAGGGCAAATTTAAGTATGTAGCCATTTCAAACCAGCTTTCAGCTTTTTAGAAGAAAAATCAAGATGGGAGTGATGTAATGGCAAGTAGGCAAGTATGTAGGTGATCTCACTAAGGAGCTTTGAATGAATTACTCCTATCTGGAGACACAAGAATGAGAAGCACTGGATTAAGGATAAAGTGGAAGGGAGGACCTTGTTTACCTGGAGATAAGCCCTTAAAAACAGCTCTAAAACTGTATAAAAAGGTAGAGACATACTGGGACCTTTTCTTGTGCATATGAAGGAAGAACGGGCTAGAAAACAGAAATGTCAGGAAACTGAGTTGAAAAATAACATCCTTGCACTGGAATTCATGAAAACTAGGAAAGAAATTACTTGGCATTATTGAAATGTATACCTGAATGTTCAGGAAGTCAGAATTCAAGAAGGTCATGAAAAAGATGGAATGCGATCCTGTAGAATGAGATTCTGAAAGCAGTGTTAAGTACTCAGGGAAGTCCCCACCCACCCCACTTTTTTTTTGAAACAAGGTCTTGCTCTGTCGGCCAGGCTCAAGTGTAGTGGTGTGATCATGGCACACTGCAGCTTCGACCTCCTGGGCTCAAGTGATCCTCTCACATCGGCCTCTCAAGTAGCTGGGACTACAGGCAAGTGCCACCATGCTTGGTTTATTTTTTGATGTTTTGTAAAGATAGGGTTTCACCACGTGGCTCAAGCTGGTCTCGAACTCCTGGGCTCAAGCAATCTGCCTGCCTTGGCCTCCCAAAGTGCTGGGATTAGAGGTGTGAGCCACCAAGCCCGGCCTCACTGGGAAAGTCTTAAAAGCATGCTACTTGGTTTACCATTAGGAATCCTTTTGGCCACACAAGATAGAAAACACCAGAGAAGAGTGGTTTAAACAGTATCTGTCTCACACATCAAAAATGTGCAGAGGAGACAGTCCAGGGTTGCCATGGACTCTGCAGGATCAGGAACTTAGCTCCTACCAGTGTTTCTCTCACTTCTAGTGACACTGTATCTTGTCTTCAAAAGGTTCTACAGTGTCTTATAAAAAATAATTTTCTTAGTCTTCAGGGCTGTTCTTTCCCCCCTCATTATGTGGTGGCACTTTTCACAGGCCCCCCTTCTCATCCTGTTTACACACCCCTGAATGCAATTCGCATCTATGCAGGCTAAGAGTTTGCCAACAAAGAGGGTCACAAGAGTTTCCTTAGCACCTCTTCACTGAACCCTTGGTGTCAGTAGCTGTCCTCCTCTTAGGTCTGGGCTGTAGATCACATCAACAAGCACAGTTTGGGCTTGGAGAACACTGCCAGCAGGCATGCACAGGTCTGCTGCAGAGCGGGGCTCCTGGCCTGTTCTCTCTGATTCTCAAACTGAACCTGAGAACTGATGCAATTTGTTGTTTTGAAACTGCAGTATGTGGAGAACTGTCTTCAGGTTCCTTATACCTCTGTCCCTTCTTAAAACATAGTAGGAAAAACCATGTCTCTGTCCATATCCCTCTCTTCCTTACCTTGGGTTTCTGAGTAGATGCAGAAAGTAAAGAATCAGGGGCAGCAGGGATGGCAGGGGCTAGAGTGCAGGCCTCTGCCCAGCTCATAAAGCCTTGCTGCTCTGCTGGGGCTCAGTCATCTGTTTCTCTGGTTAGAGCAACTCCAGCATCCCAGGCTTGGCAGAACACAGTGGGAGTAAAGCAAAGCCTGTTTCCACTGCCTTCCTTTATGGCCACTGGTATTTCAGCTTCAAAGACTGAAGTGTGCGAGGCACAGTTCACAAACAGGCTTCTTTATTAGTCTCCACGGTACGACAGATACAGTAGAGATTCCTATACTTTTCTGTTCTCTCAGCTTCTGACCTATCATCTTATCTTTGTGCGTTTTTATTTATTATTGCTATGGTCAATTTTTGTCTCTTTTTCCCTCTTCATGGGTTTTTTGATAGGAAGTTGGGAGGAGACATTGATATCAAGTGCTACAGTGGGAATATGAAGCTATACTCTGTTAGGAACTACTGGATGGCCTCTAGCAGCCTCACAACTGATTGATTTGCCTCATCTCCTCCAGTTTTCTACTCCATTCTCCACTTGGCAGCCAAGTTATTTTTCTATCCTGCTCAACACTTTCCTGCGCAGAATGTATCAGTGTTTCAACTACCTACGGAGTAGAGTCCACAGCCTTTGGCTTAGCACACAAGGCCTTCATCATTTGGTTCACGTCTGCTGTTCCAACCTCCCCTGACACCTACTCCACATCTGCCTGACCAGCAGCCATCTAGCACTGAGCAGAGGTGCCCGGATGTCCTGCCTGTTTCTACACATGCCGCTCCCTCTACCTGGAACATTTTCTCCACCTTTTTTCCTTTCAAAACTCCTGCTCATCCTTTAAGATGCAACTCAAGTATCCTCTTGCGAAGCCCTCTTTGACACAGGCACCCACAACACTCTGCGTAAACCTCTTCTGCAGGCACTTACAAGCCTATACCGAAATCACTCACTTTCCCTGCTAACTAAAGTATTAGCTCCTCAGAGACAAGAAGCACATCTTACTCATCTATGTAGCTCTAGTACCAAATGCAGTGCCCAGACCTGAGGAGACTTACAAAGTAGGGTTCCTAAACTGGTAGATTTGGAAATATAATAGACATAGAATATTTGCTGTTAGCAAGGCATCTCATAAGGAGTGTAAGGAGTTCCAAATGCCCCCAACAGAGAGATACAGGTGAATGCTAGTCATTTAGACAGGTCAACAACCAATGAAAAGCTCTTCATAGGCAGTGTTGATTAGGTATCCCAAAAGGGAAGATGAAGGGAAGGACAGAATTCTGCAGGGCTAAGGTCTCAAGAGCCATGTAAGTCAGCTCAGAGACAGGGCAAGCTGGTTCGGGGGTGGGGAGCCTGGAAAGATTTCTTGAACAGTCCAAAGTGGGCGGGCATCCTTAAAGGGATGATCTTAAGGGAGATAAGCCAGGTAAGGGCCAGAATGAAGACAAAACTGATTAGGAAAATAAATCAGGGTCTGCTTTTGCCTCTAGAAAACTCACTACGATTAGCACAAGGACCCACCCCTATCCCAAATCCTCACCCAACAAGATGGAGATGACGTGGTAGAAAACAGCTTGTGAGAAACACTTGAGATTCTTGGCCAAGGCTGTGATGTGGCCATCAGGAAATAAATGTGATTGGGGATTACATTTGTAAAGGCCTGCTCTCTCTGGCTAGCACAGTGGAGGGGACTGTTCTGCTTACTTGTCACTGGTTCCCCCAAACCTAGTGTGAGCTTTTCGGTTCTGGAGCCATGCTTACAAGGTCTATCAATCAGAAAAGGGTACTCAGGGGAAGCACCCTTGATGTGGTGGGAATATGAAACCAGGATCTGTTAGGAGCCACTCATAGCAGTAAGGGTGTGCTCAGTTCAGAAAAGGAAAGATGTCTGGGGTGGGGGGACACAATTCCTGTCCTCCAGTGTTGGAAGTCCATTCTGGGGAAGAGGAATAATAGATCTGTTCTAGCAATCCTGTGGGCCAACTGTGGACAAAGTTGGGTTCAATATAAAGCAAAGCTTCTAAATCTCAGGGTTTCACTTAGTGAGCCCCAGGTCCTGAGGAGAGGCTGGATGGAGAGTGCTAGGCACTTCATAGAGGAGAGGTACATCTGACATTCTCTGCTTCTCTAAAACCACATATTAAAGCAATCCAGTACCCATTCTTTACTTTAAAACTATATAAAATTGTTATTTACATGATGAAAGAACTCTGATTAACTATAGTGCTTATGGAATTTGGTATTTGTGTGAGTTTTTAACTGAGCACGTAACATTACTTTTTTCATTGAAATATTTCAGCTCCTCTAGTCTATAAGCTTATAGAAGACAAGAACTTCATTTTATAACTTTCAGTCTAAAACATTCTCTTGTACACAGCTCAATAAAAATCTGCTGAATGAATTAATCCTATTTGTTTCGAATATTCCTAAAATGTACAGCAATAGTACATTTTCTTCCCTTAAAAAGTGGAACATAAAGTTAATGTTTCTTTTACCACAATTTTTAACAGTGGAGCATAACCAACACAATTTAAAATTTCTTTTACAATACAAGATGCTCTAGTAGTCACCTTTAAAAGTATGAACTTTCATTGCCTAGCACATACCTGTGGCTAGGCTTGGGCCTGGACAAGACTAGGAAAGAGGCCAAATTTTCTCCAGTCCCTCACCCTGTCCTCCCTCTTCTATCTCGGCAGCCATTTGGCCCACCTTAGACACCTCTACTGCCTTGCAACATTCCACCATGACTACCAAGCACCATGTAATTTAGATATCATCTTCCCTTCCTCTGAGTGGTATCTATTCAATGTTAGGGATAAAAGGGATACTGGAAACCAAGTGTTCCAAATTTACAGCTGAGCTAAAACATCCCCAGAGAAGGCAGAGTTACCCAGAGACAAGCAGCTATCCAGGAAGAGCCAAACAAGGACCTGGACCTCCCTTTTTCCTGGCCAGAGCTCTCTCCATTTCTTTTGGGCTGCAAACCCCCATGAATGTGCTGGGTGACTGGCCAAATGACATGTCAAGAAATCTGGGGTAGGGCGGGCACAGTGCGGTGGCTCACACCTGTAATCCCAGCACTTTGGGAGGCTGAGGCAGATGGATCACTTGGGGTCAGGAGTTCAAGACCAGCCTGGCCAATATGGTCAAACACCGTCTCTATTAACAATACAAAATTAGCCGGGCATGGTGGTGTGCGCCTGTAATCCCAGCTACTTGGGAGGCTGAGGCAGGAGAATCCCTTGAACCCTGGAGGCGGAGGTTGCAGTGAGCTGAGATCGAGCCTTGCACTCCAGCCTGGGTTACAGAGTGAGACTCCGTCTCAAGAAAAAAAAAAAAGAAATCTGGGCTACAATGATGATGGCTTATTGTGAAGTCATGCAGATTGAAACAGATGAGGAACATAGGCACATTTCAGGCACTAGATCAAGGCCACAGGAGAAACTACTGGAGGCAAGTCATGGAAGGGTAAACGCTACCTAGTCTGACTACCAGGAGTGTAGAGTTCTCAACACCAAGGAAACAAACCCATGTTGACGTCACCACATACCCCATAAATAATCTTTTAATATGTTGTCATTTGCTTGTCACCTCGGTTTTTAACCCAAGGGTTTTTAATCTACTTAGCTTATATCTTTTCTCTCTCTTAAAAGTCAAGATTTTAAATGTCCTTAAAGTTAACATGTCATAAAATTTTATATTTGCCTTGCTTCCATCAGCAACAAATAACTTTCTTTAAAAGGCATTTTTTAGGTTTAGGTCACTACAGAGAATTCTCTCATAATATTGACAAGGTGCAAGTATTATAAATAAAGCCCATTCATTGAACATTAAAAGACAATTTTCAAAATTTTTAAAACTTTGAAAACAATCTGAAAAATTATAATTCTTACTGCACTAATATACAAGTGATACTTGTGGTTAATTACATTTTGGGTTTCACTTTGACCCTTAATAATTCTTATTATTCACATTTTCTTACTGTTTCAAGTAAAGTGAAGCAAGACAAAACAAAAGAGATATACATCAGTCCTATAAATAGTGAGGTTCTAATATTTTGCTTATTTCACATGCATGGAAAGCAACTTAAAGGAGAGTGAGTCTAATTTAATCTATTTCTAGGCTGCATGTATTGTCAGAAAGGCCAATGGGACTATTTAGGCCCGAGTCTTGGGCTTACCTGCACAGTGCCTCTGCATCCAGCTGTCGAGGATTTCTGTGGTCTATGATGATAATGTCATGATGTTTGTCCAGGAAACAGGCAAGGACAGCCTGAGCCTCCTTGGTAACTGTACACTTAAACCCTGCTTTTTCACATGCCCTGCAGAATCCATTACATTGGTTATCTTCTTTGGTAAACACTAAAAGTACCTGAATCAAAAGAGCACAAACACATTTTTAAAAAAAAGATGTTAGAATTGTCATTTCTTACACTTTTTTTTTCTTGAGACAGAGGCTTGCTCTGTTGCTCAGGCTGGAGTGTAATGGCACGATCTTGGCTCACTGTAACCTCTGCCTCCCAGGTTCAAGTGATTCTCCCACCTCAGCCCTGCCGAGTAGTTGGGCCACAGGCACGTGCCACCATGCCCAGCTAATTTTTGTATTTTTAGTAGAGACGGGGTTTTGCCATGTTGGCCAGGCTGATTTCGAACTCCTGGCTTCAAGTAATCCTCCCACCTCGGCCTCCCAAAGTGTTGGGATTACAGGCGTGAGCCACCACGCCTGGTCAGAATCGTTATTTCTGTGTGTGTGTGTGTGTGTGTGTGTGTGTGTGTGTGTGTGTGTGTGTGTGTGTGTCTGTTTTGGGGGGATGGTGGGTGGGCAACAGGGTCTTCCTCTGTTGCACGGGCTGGAGTACAGTGGTGTGATGTCAGCTCACTGCAACCTCCACCTCCAGGGTTCCAGTGTTCTTGTACCTCAGAGCCCCCAGTGGCTGGGAGATTACAGGTGTGCGCCACCACATGCCCGGCTAATTTTTGTATTTTCAGTGGAGATGGGGTCCCTCCATGTTGCCCAGGCTAGTCTAGAACTCCTGGACTCAAGTGATCCACCTGCTGTGCCCTCCCAAAGTGCTGGGATTGCAGGTGTGAGCCACTGCACCTGGCCATATGCCTACTTTTTTGCTAAGAAACCCACTGGCAGAACTCAACAAAGATTTAGTTAAGCATTTTATCTTGAAACTAAAAGAATTAAAACACATTAATATTTATTTTAGCTAAAAGAAAGTTAACTGGGTAAGTTTTCAGATGGTGAATGCTAATATCTTGGTGAAATTATTGGAATACTTAATCCTATAAATAATGTATTGAAATGTTTGACTCAAGATTTTATGTAATTCCTCCAAGTTAAAAAAAATTGCTTTGATTAAAAGAAGAAAGATTTAAAGTAGACCAAAATGTGACACTTCAAAGCCTATCAGTTAAGTGACACAGTCACCAGGTGCAAGAGGTAGCATCTGTGCCTCTGCCCAGGACAGTGGCTGCCTGCCCTGATCACGTCAGTCCTGGCCTGGAGCAAGCGAGGCCTGTATCCATAGCGTCTTCCTTATCCAGCCAGCCTCCTTCCCTCTCTCTCCCTGCTATTCCCACTCCCAATCTGGTTCAGGAGCACCCGTGCTCCATCCCTTCAGAAGCAGACTGACAATGGGGCAACAGTGGTAAGGAGGAGATGGGCAGCCTGTGAAACAGACTGCAAAGCTATCAGAAACCCTCCTAAGGCTTATTTCTTCCGAGTTTACTCAACTACACAAAGACCATACATGCAAAGAACTAAGAGCACACATTTCTGTCAGCACTTCTCATATATTTTTAAATGTAATAGTGAATGAAACATGTTTATGTGCGGGGAGCCTGGATAATTTCGCTGAATTTCAATTGGTTGTTTTCTGTCTCATATTTTGAATTAGATAAATTACAGATATCTTCTCTCTGACAGAGCTGATTCAGTGACATTGAAAAGACAATCTTTTTACTTTTTATATTGGAAAATTTCAAATCTACAGAAACGTGAATGAAAATGAACGCTAAAGATGCCCTTTCTCTACATTCATCAATTAACATTTTGCCACCTTTGCTTTGCTTTCTCTCTCTCTCTAAACACATACATGTACATACATACAATTATACACATTTTTTATTTATTGCTGAACCAATTTTTTTTCTTTTGTTTGTTTGAGACAGGGTCTCACTCTGTTGCCCAGGCTGGAGTGCAATGGTGTGATCATGACTCACTGCAGCCTTGACCTCCCGGGCTCAGGTGATTCTCCCATCTCAGCCTTCCAAGTAGCTGGGACCACAGGCACACATACCCCCATGTCCATCTAATTTATTGTTGCTATTGTTGCAGAAACTGGGTCTCCCTATGTTGCCCAGGCTGGTTTCAAACTCCTCAAGGACTCCTCAAGCTCAAGAGATCCTAACTGCCTCAGCCTCCCAAAGTGCTGGGATTATAGGCGTGAGCCACCGTGCCTGACCTATTGCTGAACCAATGAAAGTAGTCTACAAACACTTCTTCATCTCTAAACACCACAATGTGTATTTCTAAGAACAGGATATTCTCTTATATAAGTATAATACTGTTACACAGTTCAGGGAATTTAACATTGATCCAAACACTATTATCTAAATGAAAGACTATTTTAAATGTGTAAATTTAGCTCCACCTCCACCCTTTTTAAAGAAAATCAGCATGTGAAAAATACAGCATCGTTCATTATTACCTGAAGTTGATCTTGATGAAATCTCATGGGGCCAAACTGCACATCAGCTACTGCTACCTGTAAGAAAGAGATTGGCTTAAAAATGAAAAAAAAAAAAAAAAAAAAAAAAAAAAAAAAAGACAACAGAGAAAGAGAAGCTTAACTTTTTCTCTCTCTAAACAGTGCCAGAAATGAAAGCAAAATTTCTATTCTAGAGGCAAATAAAGTAAATAGTAGATAAATGAAATGATTATGAAGAATCCTAAGGATCTCCTTATAGCCCCTAGGAAAAGTTGGGAGCAGGAAAGGAGAAATAAAATGAACAAATAAAATGAATGTGATTCTGGCTTTGCCTTTTACTAGCTACATGTGACTTTAAGTGAATTAATCTTCCTCAGCCTCAACTTCTCATTTGTTAAAGGCCAAATGAGATGACAATATAGAGAGCCCCCCAATAATAGATACTAAATAAACGCTGATTCCCTCTGTGCCTACTTCCATTTTTTTCCTGATGGACAATGAAATCTTACACCCAAATGGCACATGAATAATGCAATCCAGCAGTCAGAACCATGGAATGTCATTGAAAAATGGTTGACACTTTCCATTTTACAGAGGAGCATAATAGCACTTACTGTAAGTACTTATCCATTTGAGAATGTAATGCTAAATCAAAGATAAATGTAATATCATAACCAAACCCCAGTGAGTAATAACAATCACAGCACCAATGGAAGACTTAGTGTGTTCTGGTTACTGTGCTAAGGGCTGCACATGTTATTTCACTGAATCTGATAGTAATGTGGTCAGAGTTTATAGCTAGAAAACTGAAGTTCTAAGTACCCTGCATTAAGGCCACACAGCAAGTGGCAGTGCTGGGATTCCACCCAGGTTTGTTTAGCTCCATACACTGTGCTGTAAACTCAGGACCACTAGAAGATTTGAATAGCCTGTATACAACACAGAGGGGCCCAAGGAAGGGAGAAGGTGGGACTGAAAACCAGCTCCAGGTGATGAATTCTGGCACTGGGCTGCTACCCAGGGGAAGAGACACATTTTGTAATTTGCCCAGTGACTCTGTAGGTGTTGATGAGGTCCCAATCTGGGCCTCTGTGTGATGGTATGATTCGTCACAGCAACAGAAGAACTAGATCCATAAGACTTCCTACAAAATGTTTCCCAACTGACTGCCCTCCTCCAATCTCTCCCCTCAAACAGTGACCTATTCTAGTAAACACATTACGAAGTTTGCTTAGTGATGGGAGAAAAATCCACATATATTTTTAACCATGAGAAGCTGATGTCTAGTAATTATGGGCCACTGGCTCAGTTTCTGCATTGCTCTGTAATAATTTTATCTCTCGGAAGGCATGAAAAGAATGAGGGTCCCTAATATTCTAGACCAAAGACTGAGGAGGAAGATTCTTCAGTAGGGTGAAAGAGTCAGGAGAACAGACAGTGCATGGTTATCACCTATCCTCTTGAGTTGTGTAACTATGGGCCAATCTCATACTGGTGTAACTGGATGCCAAAGCCAGAATTTTTATGAGGGAAGATGGTCCAAGAGGTCCACAGGAGAGTCTTAAAAGATGGATTTAGAGAAGACAGTAGAGTAAGAAGCACCAGGAATCTGTTTCCCCACCTAGACAATATTGCACTGGCAGAATATGTCTGATGCAACTATTTTAGGAACAATTGAAGACGTGCAACTTCCAGGGGAAGGCTTGGATAGTAAACCGCAGTTAATTTTAGCTCTTAGCACATAGCAGGTACCCAGGCCCATGGTGGGCAGCTGTGCATGTGTTCCTAAAGCAACCTGCACACAACTTGCAGGACCCAGGGAAGGCAAAAACAACCGTGTCCTCCAAATATCAGGGATCTGTGCTCTGATCACTGATACAGAGGTGCAGACAAAGAAGGGGTGCATTGTTGCACTTTCTCCCATTGTTGCAAGCCATTCCCCCTCCAGTTGAAGAGACTTCTAGGAGATTTAAAGGGCTAGTGCCCTTCCTCTCCTTTCATTTTTCTCTTTTATCCCCTTTGACAGTCAGACATTAGGGACTAAGGCATTCACAAAAGCAATGGCATATACAGGGAAAACTAGAAAGTGATTATGCAAGCCTAGGGAAAGGCTTAGAAAATGCCTGAGAAGACCGTGAGTTTACACATTAGACTGATCCTTGGCACAGAGATGGCCTACCACAATTAAAAACAAAACAAAACAAAACAAAACAATAATAGCAAATCCTGGGGAAGACGGAGAATATGATTTCCAGAGTTACCACATTATTAAATTCAAATGTCCAGTTTTCAACACAAATTCACAAAGCACACAAACAGGAAAGTACAGCCAATTCAAATGAAAAAAACTAAATCAACAGCAACCATCCCTGAAAGATACCTAATGGCAGATCTACTAGACAAAGACTTTACAACAACTTCAAGATGCTAAAAGAACTAAAGAAAGATGTGGAGAAAGTCAAGAAAATGATGTACGAACAACATGAAAATATAAGTAAAGAGATGAAAAAAACTAAAAAGAAACCAAAAATAATTTCTGGAGCTGAAAAGTACAATAACTGGAATGAAAAATTCACTAAAGAGATTCAAAGGCAAATTTGGGCAGGCAGAAGAAAGAATGAGCACACTTAGAGAGGGGACAATTGAAATTATCGAGTCTGGGAAAGAGAAAAAACCTTTAAAAAAAATTAGTGAACAGAGCTTACAGTGCCTGAAGGACACCATGAAACAAGCTAATATATGCATCACAGGAGTCCCAGATGCTGAAGAGAAAGGGAAAGAGAAAATGTATGAAGAAAATATCCCAAACTTGATGTAGGACATAAAGAAGCTCAACAAACAATAAGTAAGATGAACTCAAAGAGACCCATATCAAGACACATTATAATGAAACTGCTCAAAGACAAAAAGAGAATCTTGAAAGCAGCAAGAACTGGGCGTGGTGGCTCACGCCTGTAATCCCAGCACTTTGGGAGGCTGAGACAGACAGATCACCTGAGGCCAGGAATTCGAAGCCAGCCTGGCCAACATGGTGAAACCCCGTCTCTACTAAAAATACAAAAAAAAATTAGCTGGGTGTGGTGGTGGGTGCCTGTAATCCCAGCTACTCAGGAGGCTGAGGCAGGAGAATTGCTTGAACCTGGGAGGTGGAAGTTGCAGTGAGCCGAGATTGCACCATTGCACTCCAGCCTGGACAACAGAGCGAGATGCCATCTCAAAAAAAATAAATAAATAAAAAAGAAGAAAAATAAAAAAGAAAGCAGCAAGAAAGAAGCAACTGGTCACACACAAGAAATCCTCAATAAGATTATCAATATCTCTCATCAGAAACTTTGGAGGTCAGCTAATCGTCAGCCAAAGATCCTATATTCGGCAAAACTTCATTCAAAAGTGAGGGAGGAATTAAGACATCTCCAGAATGAAAAACAAAAACAAAAACAAAATAAAACAAACCAAAAAAACTAAGGGAGTTCATTACCACTAGATATGCCCTGCAAGAAATGTTCAAGGGAGTCCTTCAGGGTAAAATAAAAGGACACTAGACAGTAACTCAAAGCTGTCTGAAGAAATAAAGATCTCAATAAAAGTGAAACCATGGATAATTATAAAAGCTATTGCTATTGTATAAATGGCTTATAACTCCTTTTGTTTGTTTCCTACATGATTTAAGAGACGAATACAGTTTGGTGGAAAAAAAAAATCATAGGTCTAAAAGGAAGTATTATTGTAACTTTTGTGGGTAACTACATTTTGCATTTTATTTCCTAAATAAGAGACATTTGAAAGTATTAGTGTACGCTTTTGGGCACACAATGTACAGTTGTCCCTTGTTATCTGCAGGGAATTGGTTCCAGGAACACCCATATATATGAAAATCTATGGATGCTCAAGTACCTTATATAACATATTCCCATTCTCCTCTATGCTTTAAATTGTCTCTAATTACTTATAACACCTAATACAATGTAATGCTATGTAAACAGTTCTTAATGCTGTATTATTTTACATTTTTTATTGTTTTTTTTTCCTAAATATTTTCAATCTTCAGTTGGCTGAATCCATGGACGTGGAACCCACCAATACGGAGGACCAACTACATAAAGCTTTAATTTTGTGACATCAATAACTGAAAAGGGTGGGAATAAAGCAGTATAGGAGTAGAATTTTTGTATGTTATTGAAGTTAAGCTGGCATAATTCAAATTAAATATTTATATAACATTAAGATGTTAACTATAATCCCCATGCTAACCATAAAGAAAGTAGCTATAGAATATACACAAAGGGAAATGAGAAAGGAATTTAAATATTGCATTACAAAAAATCAACTGAACACAAAAGAAGACAGTAATTAAAGAAATGGAAGACAAAAAAAGCTATGTGACATATAGAAAAACAAATAGCAAAATGACAGAAGTTAAGTCCACCTTTATCAGTAATTATTTATTTATTTTTAGGGACAGGGTCCTGCTCTATCACCCAGGCTGGAGTGCAATGGCATGATCATAGCTCACTGTAGCCTTGAACTCCTGGGCTCAAGAGATCGTCCCACTTCAGTCTCCCGAGTAGCTGAGACTACAGGTATATGCCACCTCATCTGGTTAATTTTTTAATGTTTTGTAGAGACACAGCCTTGCTTTGTTGTGCAAGCTCAGTAATTACTTTAAATATAAATGGATTAAACTCTCCAATCAAAAGACAGAGATTGGCAGAATGAACCCATCTATATGTGGTCTATAAGACATTCACTTTAGATCCAAAGACAAAAATAGAAAGTGAAAGGATGGAAAAAGATACTCTAATAGTAATCAAAAAAGAGCAGGGGAAGTTATACTAACATCAGACAAAATAGACTTTAAACCAAAAAAGGCTATAAGAGACAAAGGAGGACACTATATGTTAAACATTCAACAGAGTAACAAGATGTAACAATTATAAGCAATTATCTACCCAATGACAGACCATTAAAATATATAAAGTAAAAACTGACAGAATTGAAGGAAGAGACAGTTCTAAAATTATAGTTGAAGACTTCGACATCCCCCTCTCAATAATGGCTAGACTTAAGCAACACAATAAACCAACAAGATCTAATAGACATATACAGAATGTGCTACCCAATAATAACATATACATTTTCCTCAAGTGCACATGGGACATTCTCAAGGACAGACTACATATTAGGCCACAAATCAAAACTCAATAGATTTTTAAAAGATAGATGTAACACAAAGTATCTTAAGGATAAAGTGAGAAATCAATAACAAAAGTAAAACTGGAAAATTCACAAAACTGTGGAAATTAAACAACACAATCTTAACAAATCAAAGAAAAATACACAAGATAAATTAGAAAATACTTGGAGATGAATGAAAACAAAAACGCAACATACCAAAACTTATGGGATGTAGCAGCAAAAACAGGCTAAGGGAACATTAATAGCTATAAATACACTAGAAAATAAGATCTCAAATCAACAACCTAACTTTATAATTTAGGGAACTAGAAAAAGAGAAAACTAAACCCAAAGCTAGCAGATGGAAATAATGATTAGAGCAAAGATTAATACAATAGAGAATAGATAATACAGAAAAATCAAGGAAACCAAAAGCTGGTTCTTTGAAACGATCAACAAAATTGACAAACCTTTAGCAAGATGGAGAAAAAAATAAAAATGACTCAAATTACCAAAATTAGAAATGAAAGTAGGGACATTGCTACCAATTCTACAGCAATAAAAAGGATTCTAAGAGAGTACTATTAACACTTATACACCAACAAATTGGATAATCTGGATAAAATGGACAAATTCCTAGAAGCACAAAAAGTACCAAGACCAAATCATAAAGAAACAGAAAACCTGAATAGATCTATTACTGGTAAGGAGACTGAATCAGTAATCAAAAATCCCCCAACAAAGAAAACCCCTGGACCCAATAGCTTCACAGGTGAATTCTACCAAGCATTTAAAGAACGAATACAATCCTTCTCAAACTTTTACAAAAAATTGAAGAGAAAGAAACACTTCCTAACTCATTCTATGAGGCCAGTATTACCTTGATACCAAAGTTAGGGCCAGATGTGGTAGCTCACACCTGTAATCCCAGCGCTTTTGAGAGGCTAAGGTGGGAGGACTGTTTGAGGCCAGGAGTCAAGACAAGCCTAGGCAACATAATGAGACCCTAACTCTATAAAAAAGAGAAGAAGAAGAAAAAGCTGGTCATGGTGGTATGCACCTATAATCCTAGCTACTCAGGAGGCTAAGGGAAGAGGATCATTTGAGCCCAGGAAGTCGAGGCTGCAGTGAGACAAGACTGTGCCACTACATTCCAACTTGGGCAACAGAGCAAGACCCTATCCCTTAAAACAAAACAATCGTGCCACTGCATTCCAGCCTAGGTAACAAAGTGAGACTCTATCTCAAAAACAAAACAACGACAACAACAAAAGACACTAAAAGAAAATTACAGGCCAATATCCCTTATAAACACTGATGCAAAAATCCTCAACAAAATACTAGAAAACTGAATTCAGCAGCATAATAAAAGGATTATACACCATGACTAAGTGGGATGTATTCCTGAAATGCAAGGATGTATTGACATATGAAAATTGATCAGTGTAATACATTATTGTACAGAATAAAGGACAAAAGCCTCATTCATTATACCTCAAATAATGCAGAAAAGGCATTTAACAAAATTCAATATCCTTTCATGATAAAAACACTCAACAAAATAGAAATAGAAGGGAACTACCTCAACATTTAAAAAGCCATGTACGAGCACAGGAGGTTCCAAGATGGCCGAATAGGAACAGCTCCAGTCTACAGCTCCCAGCGTGCGCGACGCGGAAGACGGGTGATTTCTGCATTTCCAACTGAGGTACTGGCTTCATCTCACTGGGGCTTGTCGGACAGTAAGTGCAGCCCATGGAGCATGAGCCAGAGCAGCGAGGGGCATCGCCTCACCCGGGAAGCACAAGGGATCAGGGAATTCCTGGGTGGAGCCCACCACAGCTCAAGGAGGCCTGCCTGCCTCTATAGACTCCACCTCTGGGGGCAGGGCATAGCTGAACAAAAGGCAGCAGAAACTTCTGCAGACTTAAACGTCCCTGTCTGACAGCTTTGAAGAGAGTAGTGGTCCTCCCAGCACGGAGTTCGAGATCTGAGAACAGACAGTCTGCCTCCTCAAGCGGATCCCCGACCCCCAAGTAGCCTAACTGGAAAACATCTTCCAGTAGGGGCCAACTGACACCTCATACGGCTGGGTACCCCTCTGAGACGAAGCTTCCAGGGGATGATCAGGCAGCAACATTTGCCGTTCTGCAGTATTTGTGGTTCTCCGCTGGTGATACCCAGGCAAAAAGGCTCTGGAGTGGACCTCCAGCAAACTCCAACAGGCTTGCAGTTGAGGGTCCTGACTGTTAGAAGGAAAACTAACAAACAGAAAGGACATCCACACCAAAACCCCATCTGTAGGTCACCAGCATCAAAGACCAAAGGTAGATAAAACCACAAAGATGGGGAGAAACCAGAGCAGAAAAGCTGAAAATTCTAAAAATCAGAGCACCTCCAAAGGAACGCAGCTCCTCGCCAGCAATGGAACAAAGCTGGACGGAGAATGACTTTGACGAGTTGAGAGAAGAAGGCTTCAGAGAATCGGTAATAACGAACTTCTCCGAGCTAAAGAAGGATGTCTGAACCCATTGCAAAGAAGCTAAAAACCTTGAAAAAATATTAGACGAATGGCTAACTAGAATAAACAGCATAGAGAATACCTTAAATGACCTGATGGAGCTGAAAACCATGACATGAGAACTATGTGACACATGCACAAGCTTCAGTAGCCAATTTGATCAAGTGGAAGAAGGGGTATCAGTGATTGAAGATCAAATGAATGAAATGAAGTGAGAAGAGAAGTTTAGAGAAAAGTGAGTAAAAAGAAACGAACAAAGCCTCCAAGAAATGTGGGACTATGTAAAAAGACCAAATCTACGTCTGATTGGTGTACCTGAAAGTGACGGGGAGAATGGAACCAAGTTGGAAAACACTCTGCAGGATATTATCCAGGAAAACTTCCCCAACCTACCAAGGCAGGCCAACATTCAAATTCAGGAAATACAGAGAACGCCACAAAGACACTCCTCGAGAAGAGCAACTCCAAGACACATAATTGTCAGATTCACCAAAGTTGAAATGAAGGAAAAAATGTTAAGGGCAGCCAGAGAGAAAGGTCGGGTTACCCACAAAGGGAAGCCCATCAGACTAACAGCTAATATCTCAGCAGAAACCCTACAAGCCAGAAGAGAGTGGGGGCCAATATTCAACATTCTTAAAGAAAAGAATTTTCAACCCAGAATTTCATATCCGGCCAAACTAAGCTTCATAAGTGAAGGAGAAATAAAATCCTTTACAGACAAGCAAATGCTGAGAGATTTTGTCACCACCAGGCCTGCCTTACAAGAGCTCCTGAAAAAAGCACTAAACATGGAAAGGAACAACCAGTACCAGCCACTGCAAAAACATGCCAAATTGTAAAGACCATCAAGGCTAGGAAGAAACTGCATCAACTAACGAGCAAAATAACCAGCTAACATCATAGTGACGGGATCAAATTCACACATAACAATATTAACCTTAAATGTAAATGGGCTAAATGCTCCAATTAAAAGACACAGACTGGCAAACTGGATAGAGTCAAGACCCATCAGTGTGCTGTATTCAGGAGACCCAACTCACATGCAGAGACACACACAGGCTCAAAATAAAGTGATGGAGGAAGATCTACCAAGCAAATGGAAAACAAAAAATAGTAGGGGTTGCAATCCTAGTCTCTGATAAAACAGACTTTAAACCAACAAAGATCAAAAGAGACAAAGAAAGCCATTACATAATGGTAAAGGGATCAATTCAACAAGAAGAGCTAACTATCCTAAATATATATGCACCCAATACAGGAGCACCCAGATTCATAAGGCAAGTCCTTAGAGACCTACAAAGAGACTTAGACTCCCACACAATAATAATGGGAGACTTTAACATCCCACTGTCAACATTAGACAGATCAACAAGACAGAAAGTTAACAAGGATATCCAGGAATTGAACTCAGCTCTGCACCAAGCAGACCTAATAGACATCTGCAGAACTCTCCACCCCAAATCAACAAAATATACATTCTTCTCAGCACCACATCACACTTATTCCAAAATTGACCACAGTTGGAAGTAAAGCACTCCTCAGCAAATGTAAAAGAACAGAAATTATAACAAACTGTCTCTCAGACCACAGTGCAATCAAACTAGAACTCAGGATTAAGAAACTCACTCAAAACCACCCAACTACATGGAAACTAAACAACCTGCTCCTGAATGACTACTGGATACATAACGAAATGAAGGCAGAAATAAAGAGGTTCTTTGAAACCAACAAGAACAAAGACACAACATACCAGAATCTCTGGGACACATTTAAAGCAGTGTGTAGAGGGAAATTTATAGCAGTAAATGCCCACAAGAGAAAGCAGGAAAAGATCTAAAATTGACACCCTAACATCACAAATAGAAGAATTAGAGAAGCAAGAGCAAACACATTCAAAAGCTAGCAGAAGGCAAGAAATAACTAAGATCAGAGCAGAACTGAAGGAGATAGCGACACAAAAAACTCTTCAAAAAATCAATGAATCCAGGAGCTGGTTGTTTGAAAAGATCAACAAAATTGACAGACCGCTAGCAAGACTAACAAAGAAGAGAGAAGAATCAAATAGACACAATAGAAAATGATGAAGGGAATATAACCACCGATCCCACAGAAATACAAACTACCATCAGAGAATACTATAAACACCTCTACACAAATAAACTAGAAAATCTAGAAGAAATGGATGAATTCCTGGACACATACACCCTCCAAAGGCTAAACCAGGAAGAAGCTGAATCCCTGAATAGACCAATAACAGGCTCTGAAGTTGAGGCAATAATAGCCTACCAACCAAAAAAAGTCCCGTACCTGACGGATTCACAGCTGAATTCTACCAGACGTACAAAGAGGAGCTGGTACCATTCCTTCTGAAACTATTCCGATCAATAGAAAAAGAGGGAATCCTCCCTAACGCATTTTATGAGGCCAGCATCATCCTGATACCAAAGCCTGGCAGAGACACAACAAAAAAAAGAGAATTTTAGACCAATATCCCTGATGAACATCGATGCAAAAATCCTGAATAAAATACTGGCAAACTGAATCCAGCAGCACATCAAAAAGCTTATCTACCATGATCAAGTTGGCTTCATCCCTGGGATGCAAGGCTGGTTCAACATACAAAAATCAATAAACGTAATCCAGCATATAAACAGAACCAAAGACAAAAACCACATGATTATGTCAATAGATGCAGAAAAGGCCTTTGACAAAATTCAACAGACCTTCATGCTAAAAACTCTCGATAAACTAGGTATTGATGGGACGTATCTCAAAATAATAAGGGCTATTTATGACAAACCCACAGCCAATATCATACTGAATGGGCAAAAACTGGAAGCATTCCCTTTGAAAACTGGCACAAGACAGGGATGCCCTCTCTCACCACTCCTATTCAACATAGTGTTGGAAGTTCTGGCCAGGGCAATCAGGCAAGAGAAAGAAATAGAGGGTATTCAATTAGGAAAAGAGGAAGTCAAATTGTCCCTGTTTGCGATGACATGATTGTATATTTAGAAAACCCCATTGTCTCAGCCCAAAATCTCCTTAAGCTGATAAGCAACTTCAGCAAAGTCTCAGGATACAAAATCAATGTGCAAAAATCACAAGCATTCCTATACACCAATAACAGAGAGCCAGCCAAATCATGAGTGAACTCCCATTCACAATTGCTTCCAAGAGAATAGAATACCTAGGAATCCAACTTACAAGGGATGTGAAGGACCTCTTCAAGGAGAACTACAAACCACTGCTCAACAAAATAAAAGAGGACACAAACAAATGGAAGAACATTCCATGCTCACAGATAGGAAGAATCAATATCGTGAAAATGGCCACACTGCCCAAGGCAACTTATAGATTAAATGCCATCTCCATCAAGCTACCAGTGACTTTCTTCACAGAATTGGAAAAGACTACTTTAAAGTTCATATGGAACCGTAAAAGAGCCTGCATTGCCAAGACAATCCTAAGCCAAAAGAACAAAGTTGGAGGCATCACGCTACCTGACTTCAAACTATACTGCAAGGCTACAGTAACCAAAACAGCATGGTACTGGTACCAAAACAGAGATATAGAGCAATGGAACAGAACAGAGCCCTCAGAAATAATACCATACATCTACAACCATCTGATCTTTGACAAACCTGACAAAAACAAGAAATGGGGAAAGCATTCCCTATTTAATAAATAGTGCTGGGAAAACTGGCTAGCCATATGTAGAAAGCTGAAACTGGATTACTTCCTTACACCTTACACAAAAATTCAAGATGGATTAAAGACTTAAATGTTAGACCTAAAACCATAAAAACCCCAGGAAGAAAACCTAGGCAATATCATTCAGGACATAGGCATGGGCAAGGATTTCATGACTAAAATACCAAAAGCAATGGTAACAAAAGCCAAAATTGACACATGGGATCTAATTAAACTAAAGAGCTTCTGCACAGCAAAAGAAACTACCATCAGAGTGAAGAGGCAACCTACAGAATGGGAGAAAATTTTTACAATCTACCCATCTGACAAAGGGCTAATATCCAGAATCTACAAAGAACTTAAACAAATTTACAAGAAAAAATCAAACAACCCCATCAACAAGTGGGCAAAGGATATGAACAGACACTTCTCAAAAGAAGACATTTATGCAGCCAACAGACACATGAAAAAATGCTCATCATCACTGGCCATCAGAGAAATGCAAATCAAAACCACAATGAGATACCATCTCACACCAGTTACAATGGCGATCATTAAAAAGTCAGGAAACAACAGGTGCTGGAGAGGATGTGGAGAAATAGGAACACTTTTACACTGTTGGTGGGACTGTAAACTAGTTCAACCACTGTGGAAGACAGTGTGGCAATTCCTCAAGGATCTAGAACTAGAAATACCATTTGACCCAGCCATCCCATTACTGGGTATATACCCAAAGGATTATAAATCATGCTGCTATAAAGACACATGCACACATATGTTTATTGCGGCGCTATTCACAATAGCAAAGACTTGGAACCAACACAAATGCCCATCAATGATAGACTGGATTAAGAAAATGTGGTACATATACACCATGGAATGCCATGCAGCCATAAAAAAGGATGAGTTCATGTCCTTTGTAGGGACATGGATGAAGCTGGAAACCATCATTCTGAGCAAACTATCGCAAGGACAGAAAACCAAACACCGCATGTTCTCACTCATAGGTGGGAATTGAACAATGAGAACACTTGGACACAGGGTGAGGAACATCACACACTGGGGCCTGTTGTGGGGTGTGGGGAGGGGGGAGGGGATAGCATTAGGAGATATACCTAATGTAAATGACGAGTTAACGGGTGCAGCACACCAGCACGGCACATGTATCCATATGTAACAAACCTGCACATTGTGCACATGTACCCTAGAACTTAAAGTATAATAATAATTTTAAAAAGCCATGTATGTGCAGCCATAAAAAGGAAAAAGATCACGTCCTTTGCACAAACACGGATGGAGCTGGAAGCATTATCCTCAGCAAACTAACAGGCACAGAAAACCAAACACTGTGTGTTCTCTAAGCGGGAGCTGAATGATGAGAACACATGGACATGTTGGGGGAACAACACACACTGAGGCCTGTGGCAGGCGGAGGGAGGGACAGCATCAGGAAGAATAGCTAATAGGTGCTGGGCTTAATACCTGGGTGATAGGTTGATCTGTGCAGCAAACCACCATGGCACACATTTACCTATGTAACAAACCTGCACATCCCTAAGTACCCCGGGACTTGAAAATTGAAGAAAAAAAAATTTTTTAAACAAATTTTTTAAAAAGCCATGTATGAACAAAACCCACAGCAAACATCATAATGAATGGTAAAGGACTTTTCCTCTAAGATCAGGAACAAAGCAAGGATGCCTACTTCTTCTATTCAACACAGAAAGTCCTAGCCAGAACAATTAGGTAAGAAAAAGAAAAGACAGTCGAAATAGAAAATAAGAAGTAAAATTATCTTTATTCATTTGTATGATCTTATAGGTAAGAAAACCCTAAAGATTCCACACACACATACACAAAAACCTGTTAGAACTAATAAAGTCAGCAAAGTATCAGGACACAAAGGCAACACACCAAACAAGTTGCATTTCTATACACTAACAATGACCAATCTGAAAAGGAAATTACAAAAAACAATTCCAATTACAATAGCATCAAAAAGAATAAGGCACTTAAGAATTGATTTAACCAAGGAGGTGAAAGATTTGTACAAGTGAAACTACAAAATATTGCTGAAAAATTAAAAAGATTTAATAAATAGAAACATATCCCACATTCACAAATTACAATACTTAATATTGTTAAGATGTCAATACTACTCAGAGCAATCTATAGATTCAATGCAATCCTTATCAAAATCCCAAATATGTTTTTTGAAGAAACAGAGAAACCCATTCTAAAATTCATATGGAATCTCAAGGGATCTCGAATAGCCAAAACAATCTTGAAAAGAACATAACTGAAGAACTCACACTTCCTGATTTTGTGACTTACTACAAAGCTACAGTGATCAAAATAATGTGGTACTAGCATAAAGACAGACATACAGACCAACGAACTAGAATAAAGGGCCCAGAAATAAACCCTTGTGTATAGGGTCAAATAATTTTTAACAAGGGAGCCAAGAACATTCAATGGTGAAAGGAGAGTGTTTTCAACAAATGGTGCTGGGAAAACTGGATAACCACATCCAAAGAATGAAGTTGGACCCTTATCTAACACCATATACAAAAATTTATTCAAAATGGATTGAAGACCTAAATGTAAGACCTAATACACAGAATTCCTAAAAGAGAATATAGGGCAAAATCTTCACAACAATAGACTTGGCAATGATTTTTTTGGGTATGATATCAATGGCACAGGCAGCAAAAGAAAAAAGAGACAAATTAAACTTCATCAAAATTTTAAAATTTTGTGCATAAAAAGACAACATCAACAGAGTAAAAATGCAATCCACAGAACTGGAAAAAGTAATTGCCAATCATATATCTGATAAGAGAGTAATATCTACAATATATAGAGAACCCCTATAATCCAACAACAACCCAATTCAAAAATGGGCAAAGGACTTGAACAGATATTCTTCTCCAAAGAAGATATATTAATAAAAGAAAGGGCCAATAAGCACATGAAAAGATGCTCAATATCAATAACCAGTAGGGAAATGAAAATCAAAACCACAATGAGACACCACCTCACACTACTACCAGAAAATAACAAGTGCTGATGAGAACATGGAAAAACTGGAACCTCTGTGCCCTGTTGGTGGAATTATTAAATGGTATAGCTGCTGCAGAAAACAGAATGGCAATTCCTCAAAAAATTTAAAAAATAGAATTAACATATGATCCAACAATCCCCTTTTGGGTATATATTCAAAAGAATAAAAACCAGTGATTCAGACAGATATCTGTATGCACATGTTCATAACAGCATTATTCATAATTTCTAAAACATGAAAACAGCCCAAGTGTCTAATGACAGATGAACAAATAAACAAAGCCAGGAGTGATGGCGTGTGCCTGCAGTCCCAGGTACTTGGGAAGCTAAGGCAGGAGAATCACTCGGGCCTGGGAGTGAGCTCAACACAGTGAGATCCTATTTCTTCCTTTAAAAAATAAAGAATAAATGTATTTTAAAATGTGGTAAATGCATACAATGGAATATTATTCAGCCATAAAAAGGAAATTCTGACATATATGCTATGGAACAGATGAACTGTAAGAACATTATGCTAAGTGAAATAAGCCAGTCACAAAAAGACAAATTCTACATGATTCCACTTACATGAGGTACTTGGAGTAGTCAAAATATATAGAGAGAAAGCAGAATGTGTTTGCTAGGGACAAGGGGAAGGGAAGAATGGGGAAGTTCTTGTTTAATTGATATATTGTTTTAGTTTTACAAAATGAAAAGAGTTCTGGAGATAGATGGTGATCACAGTTGCACAACATTATGAATGTATTTAATACCATTCAACTGTACACTTAAAACTGGTTAAGATGGTATATTTTACGTTATGTGTATTTTACCATATTTTTTAAAATCAGGAAAAAAAGGAGAGATCTGGTCTGTATAATCATTTTCTTTTTTATTTTATTTTTTATTTTTTGAGATGGAGTCTCACTCTGTCGCCCAGGCTAGAGTGCAGTGGCGCGATCTCAGCTCACTGCAACCTCCACTTCCTGGATTCAAGCAATTCTCCTGCCTCAGCCTCCCGAGTAGCCAGGACTACAGGCACGAGCCACCATGCCTGGCTAATTTTTGTTATTTTTAGTAGAGACGGGGTTTATGCCATATTGGCCAGGGTGGTCTCGAACTCCTGACCTCAAGTGATCTGTCTGCCTTGACCTCCCAAAGTACTGGAATTATAGGCGTGAGCCACCGTGCCCGGCTTTGTTTTGTTATTTTTAAAAATCAACTTTCAAGTGCTTGAAATGGTCTGTATAATCATCATACTCTCACGGTACAGGAAGAAGGAAAGCAAGAGGCTCTGAGAGACCAGTTTGAACGATGAGTTTTTTGTTTGTTGCACCAGCACTTAATGAACAAGTTTAAGGCAATGAGCAAATGAATGAGACTGACCTATTGCTTGGAGAATGCAGTGGAACTGCTCAGGAAGAAGAAAGGAAGAAAATGACAGGAAGAAGAGAAAGAAAATCATTTTGCTGATTTCCTACAGTATGGGGCACAGTTTCATAAGAGAAAGCAGAAAAAGCATAAACTGGAGGGATGCTGCTACTGCCACAATAAAGCAGGGTCAGAGAGCCACCTGGGTCCTTTATATGAATTGGTGTCTCAGTCTCTTGACAGAATACTCATGAAATTTCCTAAGAAGGATCAAATAGATAAAAAATAAAGTCTGAATGGAAAGAAAGAAAATATTTATAAATATTAGAAAAACATGATATCCTAGGTTACCAGAAAAAAACCCTTAAAATATATTCCTAAACTAAAAACTGTACAGTTTTTATCCTTCAACGAAGCAGTCAAACTAGGAATTAAAAACTTAAGTTTAAGCGACAACAAAAAATCCTGCCTCCTTAGAAAACTTAAAAATATTAACTCACAAAAGTACTGAATCAAAGAGAGATATGCAAACTATGCCTACAGTTAACTTGGAAAATAAAAGTGAATATTATGTAGTAAGACTTACAGGATACTACTGCTAAATTATAATGAGAGGCAAAATCTATAGTCTAAAACCTTTTTGTCACAAAATAAGTACACTAAGCTTTCAAATCATTAAGTTTGAGAAAATCAACAGTACAAACTTAAGGAAACCGGTAAGGAAAATAAATATAAAGACAATAATAAATTGTTTAAATATTAATGACCAGCATGAGTAAAAAGTATGTATATACATATTTACATAGTGTTGGTCACAAGCTGAGGGAAAAGATAAAAGTCTGGATAGCTCAGGGCAAAAGGCTCATCCCTCCTAGGTAAACAATCCTGAATATGTGGTCTACACCAAAAGCTGGTGAAATAACTTGATTTGTACAGACAAAGGACAGCATAAATTTATGATGTGAACTTATAAAAGTAACTCACCTTTGGATTTATTTTAAGAAATAAAGGCAGCTATGGGTTCACTTTTAAAAGATTTAAGACTATGAATTTTGCCACGTAAAAATTTTAGCAATATCATTTTAAAACATTCATGTTTCAGCAATTCCTTTTTACCACTGAACGCTTACTTTATTTACTTAACTAGATTGCATTTAACCTTACATCCTGTCTACGGGGTATATCCGGCTCTCAGGACCTCTATGGAGCAGAGTCTCCTAACAGCCGGACAACTACTTACCACTGCTCCCCCCAAAATAACCACCTCCAGGAAATCTGATGACATTACTCAGTGAGCAGACGTCAGCAGTGGGCCGTCAAAGAGTAAACAACTTCCTGACTGCTCTAGAAAAGAGGACTGGAACTTCTGGAATTCTTGTATCCATCCTTTCTTTATGTATGGAAATCATAATCAAACTGACCTAAGGCTTCAGGTCACAGCCCTCTTAATAATAATTTATTTTTCACATTAATATTTACAAGGGAATAATCATTTCAAATAAATTTAAATAGCATAGCTTTGATTTTATCTTTCAGCTTTAAAAGCAACTGACATTTTTAAGCAATATAGAAACAAAAGTATGTTCAATAGCTGATATCGGTAATTATACACATTCTTAAATTTAATCTTTTATACTTTTAAATATTTGTGAATGTATTAAGATTATTTTAAAAGGTTATATTAGGATATCAGACAATATGATGGTGTTGATTTGCATTTTAATATTGAAAGGTAAAATTTTCTGTAAATATGGTTTACAGATATATGAAACAAATTATTAGAAGTTTTGATTTCGTTTGCCTAACTGATCTAACATCATTTAGATGTGGTATTAGAAGGCAAAGTTATTATGTTACAAATCTTGATTAGGGGTGGGTGAGAAAGAAAATAGATATATAATTCCAACCTCTGTAAAATTTCTACTCCCCTCTACCCTCCCTATCCCTTGCCTGCTTTGTTTTTATTTCTTAGCTCCCAATCACCATTTGGTATACTACATATTTTATTATCTATCTTCTTTTTTGTTTGTTTCTCCCACTGGAATACAGAGTTCTATAACAACAGGGATTTACCTGCTTTATTCATTACTATATTCCCAACACCCAAAACAGTGTCTGGTACATGGTATTCAAAAAATATTTTGGAATTAATGTGCAGTCAACAGCTAATCTTTTTAAACCAATCATTTATCTAGAAATTATACTCATACCAGCTTATTACATAAATATATGTATGTAATACAGGACTTCTAGTTTTCAGAGTAATTTCATAGGTACTTTATTCCATTAAGAAACAGAAAGAATGGCTGGGCGTGGTGGCTCACGCCTGTAATCCCAGCACTTTGGGAGGCCGAGGCGGGCAGATCACCTGAGGTCAGGAGTTCAAGACCAGCCTAGCCAACATAGTAAAACCCTGTCTCTACTAAAAATACAAAAATTAGCCAGGTGTGGTGGGTGCCTGTAATCCCAGCTACTCAGGAGGGATTGAACCTGGGAGGCAGAGATTGCACTGAGCTAAGACAGAGCCACTGTACTCCAGCCTGGGTGACAGGGCGAGACTCTGTCTTAAAAAAAAAAAAAAAAGAAAGAAACAGAAAGAAGAATCTTACGAAGAGCCTAAGTCCTAGGAACTACAAAACAATCATATGATCGATCTCTTTTTTTCTTCATCCTTTTATTAGAAACAGAAAGTTATCCTGGGGTCAATTTACATTAATTGTATACAAAACCCAGGAATTATGTATACATAAATCCAATTTTGGTCTGAACCATACTATCCCTTCAGGCTTTCCATGTACAACCAGTGACCATCTGTTTCTCTCTCTGGACAAAGAGAAATAATGTGATCAAAGGGACACAGCCTGGAAAGAGTCAGGAGATATCAGTTCTTAGGTGTGGAAGAGTCTAAATCCAGACACTTGTGGACCACCTATTACTGTAAGACAAGCGCAGTGCTAGATACTAGGAGTACAAAGAACCTAATCCTGTCCCTTGGGTAGTAGGAGAGGAAAATGTAAATAACAACATGATCCAGTCAGTTTTAATAGAAAAAAGTATCTAACACGTAAATACTTTGGATCCAATCATATTTAAGTCCAATTTAGTTCTTACCTTATGAGCAAGGTAAGCTCATTAACTCCATTTTATTGATGAAGAAGCTGACACTCAGAGAAGTATGGTCAAATAGTTGGTAAGCAGTAGTTGCAGGAATGGGACCCAGTTCTGTCTGAATTTAATTCCTGTGATCTTTTCATGCTCTATTAGGAAAAGTCTAAAATAACCTGGCCGTAATCTGTATCTAGCTGGAAAAAGATCAAGAAACTGGAAAACAGCATTTATCCTTCTGACAGATCTTTACTGAACATCCACTATGTGCCAAATGGTCTCCTAGGCATTGAGGATTCAACAGACAGCAAGACAGACAACATCTCTGATTAACAACAGGGAAAGATGTGATGGAGAGTAACTGAATCAGAGTCAAGGAAGGCCCCTCTGAGGCAGCAATGCAGGAGGTGAGATCTGAATGACAGGAAGTAGCCAACCATGCAAGAGGTGGAGGAAGGAGTACCAGGCAGAGGAACAGCTAGTGCACAGGACCTACAGTGGAAATAAGGTGGGACACTGGAGGAAACGAAGAGGAAGAAGGTCAAGAGATGAGGTTACAGCTAAGCAGGGGCCATACAAAGAAGGTCATGAGATGAAGTTACAGCTAAGCAGGGGTCATACGATGCAGAGTTTTCTAAGGCAGGACAAGACATTTGAATTTTATTCTAAATTTCATGAAAAGCCGCTTAAAGGTTTTATACAAAGAAGTGACATAATCTGATTCTTCTTTCTAAAAAAGATGTCTTTGGCTGCCAATGGAGAATGAACTATGGGAGGATGACAGTAGAGGCAAGGCCAATAAGGAAGCTTCTGCAGTAGTCCAAACAAGAGAAGATGGTGGCTTGGCCTGGGGCCGGCCACAGAGATAAACAGATTTAGGATGTGTTTTGGAGAGAGTGATCAGGACTTGCTGATGGACAGGACACTGATTCCATCACTAAGATCTACTGATTCCTAGACCAGAGTTCTGATTATCTGATTTGCAGTTTTCTATCAGTGTGGCATGGAAATGTGGGGCTCTGCAAGGCATCTTAGTAGCAACTGATGTGCATCTGCTTGGTCCTTTCCAGATCCACCCACAAGATGGCACCAAGGTCTACTCTTGAGGCAAAGTTCTCAGCTGCTTTCCCTGGTTCTTCTCCCAAACTCTTTATCTGTCCCCCACTGTCATAGTCTCTTTTTCCTCCCCTTACCTGTTCCTAATTTTCCCATCAGTCGATTTAAACAGTAAATATTTACTGTGAACCTTTTGTATGTTACCCTGACTGACTGCAAATTCTAGTTATATACTGGGGTGAAATCATGCACATCCTTTTTTCCCAAACCCACAGTGTTGGACAAAAAATGATATCCGGATTAAATAAGCTATTTCAAGTAGTTACCACAATGCCTGACAATGAGTAAATGCCCAATAAATTCTAAATATCTACAGCAAATATTTTCCAAGAAGCTTTTGCTATGAAATTATAATTCTATAATGCACATACATATTACAAGGCATTTTTTTAAACTGTATTTTTCCAAAGCACTATTTCTTTCAGAACACACTGGCTGGGTGTGGCGCCTCACGCCTGTAATCCCAGCACTTTGGGAGGCCAAGGTGGGTGGATCACAAGGTCAGGAGTTCGAGACCAGCCTGGCCAATATGGTGAAACCCTGTCTCTACTAAAAATACAAAAAATTAGCTGGGCGTGGTGGTGGGCACCTGTAGTCCCAGCTACTCGGGAGGCTGAGGCAGGAGAATCACCTGAACCCGGGAGGCAGAGGTTACAGTGTGCCAAGATCACGCGACTGCACTCCAGCCTGGGCGACAGAGTGAGACCCTGCCTCAAAAAAAAAAAAAAAAAACCCATTAATTTCATGATACCTTGAAATACTGTACAAAGTAGGATCTAGTTCTTAAATATCGTATTAACGTATTAAATACAGGGGACAAATGTAAGTTTTCCTGAAATGTTAAAATTACCTTTGAAAGTAAAACTAGTAAGAATTAACCCATAGAAAAATGAGAATAGTCAACTTAGGAGAGATAACCCAATCCGAGATCTTCAAACATGTCACTGAGATCTGAGGATCCTCAAATCCAATGTGGCAATCTGAGGTATAACATCATGGAGGCCAGACTAGAATCTACCTCTTCCCTCCACCCTCCCAAAAGACAAAACTGATCACTTGCCTATTCATCTGTCAGAATGAAAAGGGGGGTCTACAGGCTGCCCCAGGGAGCAGGGAGCAGGGAGCCAAAGGTTGAGAACTCAGTGCTATTTATTTAACTCCCTTCTAAAGAAAAACTGAATTCAGCAGGCATGGGTGATATGGATACCAAATCAATTAACAAATTAGCAGCATGCCTCTCTCTCAGATGAATCTATTTCAGGAATATTTACATTTGTCAATCATGTTTCTGTAACACACTGTATATTGAGAAAGCAGAGAGCCTTGTTTGGAGGTTCTACAGCTGTTTGCCTGCATACCTGATCACTACTAGCATCCTGACTGCAAAGGCCAGCCTAGGTTTTATTGGGTTGGCTAACGAGCTTTAATGAGATTTAAGGAGATTACAATGAGAATGACAATCCACACAATCGAATTATCTAGAATCACCAGTTCCCATAACCCGTATTCTGGAGGTTAGACAGATACGGGGTTTGAACTGTGACCCTTTCTGAAAAACTGTGAGTTTCTTCACTTTGCTAAGCTTCACTTGGAAAATAGTGATTGTGAAGATTAAATGAGTAACAGATATGAAACACTCTGTGCAGTACCCGCCACACAGTTAAGTGCTCCATAATGTATAGCCATTACTACTGGAAGTGGATGCACAACCATTCATAAAGCCCCTACTTTGGTTCTAGAACAAAGAAGGCATCCTTGACCAGGTAGGGAAGCTAAACATGCTATCTCTGTCATAGCTTTGGGTAGAAAGTGAGTTTTGAGACTGAAAGCTATCTGAAAAAAAATCTGCAACAGAGTAAATTGTTAACCCCAGCCTCCTTCTTGTATTAAACCATCGGACCTTCTGAATGCTGTCCTCAACCTGAGGCTGTACTGTTAAAACCATCTCTTGGCTGGGCGTGGTGGCTCATGCTTGTAATCTCAACACTTTGAGAGGCTGAGGCAGGAGCATCACTTGAGCCCAGGAGTTCAAGACCAGCCATAGTGAGATGTTGTCTCTACAAAAAATTAGCTGGGCATGGTGGTACATACCTGTAGTCTAAGACCAGAGAGGCTGAAGTGAGAGGATCAATTGAGCCAAGGAGTTTGAGGCTGCAGTGAGCTATTATTGCACCACTGCACTCCAGCCTGGGTGACAGAACAAGACCCTGTCCCCTCAAAACAAAAAACAAAAAAACAAAAAACAAACCTCTGAGTCTTCTTTTAAGAGGGCTATACAAGTATCTCAGCAACTAGCAACTGGCCTATACTATTTTTTATTTTTAAAAAAAAAATTGGTTTCTTTAAAGTTTCTTTTTGGAATTTTACTACTAATTATGTCTAATTCTAAATTTCAAATAATCATCTCAGAAAAATCAAGGGAGTCATTTGCTTACGTTCAAAAGAAAACGGAACTTGGGGTTTCAGAGGAGAAACTACAGGAAAGAGAGGTAAGTATATAGTAAAGGAACTAACAACATCAACAAAGAATGTGAGAACTCCTGGGGCAGATGGAGGCCTTCAGATCAAGGATGAGGGACATTAGGATGGGGATGGAGGTGAGGCCCCAGCCTTGGACAATCACCGCCTGCCCCTTCATTGCAAATAGCAGCAACAGCCCAGGCTGAAGGTTTAGGAAACCTAAACCTCTCGTAAGGGAGACCGTCTCTTCCTAGGGGTGCATCTTCCTAAGGGTTTAAAGGCAAAATCTTGACCAGAAGTTGTCTGGTGTTTATATAAGAAAAAAATGTGTATTTATGTGCCCCAAAATGAATACATTTTTAACAAAATGGTGGGCAGAAAGTCTCAAATTATAATCCAAATACACTTGTTAGAACATCATAGTAGTCATAAGTGCATAAACATTTTGAAAAGCACAGACTGTCAAAGAGGATGTGCATCTCCACAGCTGCTGGTGCAGAGGACATCCAGCACCATCCTCTGTGGGGCTGCTCTTGGCCTTCCTAGGGCAGGTCACGAGAGAGCAGGCAAACGGTTCTTGTTGGTGCGTTCAAAGCAAACACTTGCTAATAAGCAATGTCTGATAACAGAAAATGATGTTTTAAGCATTTTACATCCTACCAGACTAGACTACTACTTTACTAAGTTTCAGTTATGCTGTAGGAAATAGGTTTGGGGTTGAGTTGACTTGTAATGAATCGTATTTTTTCCCATTAAAAGTAACAAGAAATTGCTTCTGGTTGACATTTTCATGTATAGCATCTGATGTTCAGGAACCAATTACTGAGGTTTGGCCTAAAATGCCTGCACTTGCATTACCCTACAACCCAGAAGTGATGAGCCTGGGCCTATTCACAAAGATCTGTAAGGGGACATATGAAAAGATGTCTGTCTAGGGTTATGTATGGTGGCAGGGGGTTACGAGCATTCTCAGTATATCTAACTAGGGGATAATAATATGATGAATCTTAAAAACATGCCAAATTAAAAAAATAAAGACAATGAGATCTACAATACAATACCATTTACATAAATTAAAAATACATAAGCACAGCCGGGTGTGGTGGTTCACGCCTGTAATCCCAGCATTTTGGGAGGCCAAGGCAGGCGGATCACAAGGTCAGGAGATCGAGACCATCCTGGCTAACACGGTGAAACCCTGTCTCTACTAAAAATAGAAACATTAGCCGGGCATGATGGTGGGCGCCTGCAGTCCCAACTACTCATGAGGCTGAGTCAGGAGAATGGCGTGAACCCGGGAGGCAGAGCTTGCAGTGAGCCAAGATTGCACCACTGCACTCCTGCCTGGGTGACAGACCCAGACTCCGTCTCAAAAAAAAAAAAAAAAAATACATAAGCACATAACAATATATACTTTAAATGAACACAGAAAAACAAAACTACATACATTAAACACACTAGAACAGGTGCCTAGAGAAGACAGAAAGGAAAAGGGTGTACATAATCAGAAATAAAACAAAAAGAGGAGACTTAAGGCAAAAATGTTTTTTCTTTTCTTTTCTTTTTTTTTTTTAGAGAAGAGGTCTTGGCTGGGCACGGTGGCTCACGCCGTAATCCCAGCACTTTGGGAGGCCAAGGTGGGCAGATCACCTGAGGTCAGGAGTTGAGAAGAGGTCTTGCTATATTGCCTAGGCTGGCCTGGAACTCCTGGGCTCAAGTGATCCTCCTGCCTCAGCCTCCGAAGTAGCTAGGACTATAGGCGCACACCATCACACTCAGCTTCTTTTTCTTTTTTTTCTTTAACATATCCATCACCCCAAATATTTATCATTTCTTTAAGGTGAGAACATTTAAAATGCTATCTCTTAGCTATTTTGAAATATACATTATTATTAACTGCAATCTCCTTGCTATACAGTGAACCACCAGAACGTATTCCTCCTATCTGAATGAAACTTTGTGCCCTCTGACCAATGTATCCTCTTTTCCCATCTACCACTCCCCTACCCTCCAGCCTCTGGCAACTATCATTCTACTCTTTACTTCTAAGTTCAACTTTTGTATATTCCACATAAGTGAAATCATAGGGTATTTGTCTCTCTGTGCCTGGCTTATTTTACTTAGCAGAAAGTCCTCTAAGTTTATCCATGTTGTCACAAATGACATAATTTCCTGCTTTTTAAAAGGCTGAATAGTATTCCACTGCATGTATATATTGCATTTTTTAATCCATTTGTCTGTGGATCAGCACATCAATTGTTTCTACATCTTGGCTGTTGTGAATAAAACTGCAATGAACACAGGAGTACAGACATCTCTTCAACACACTGACTTCAATTCCTTTGGATATATACTCAGAAGTGGGATTGCTAGATGGCATGCTAAGTCTATTTTTAGGTTTTTTTTTAGGAACCTCCATACTGTTTTCCAAAGTGACTGTATATATTTACAATACTACTAACAGCGTGTGAAGTTCCCTTCTCTCCTCCACATCCTCACCAACGTTTATTTTCCATCTTTTTTTTTTTTTTTAGACAAGATCTCACTCTGTCACCCAGGCTGGGGGACAGTGGTGCGATCACAGCTCACTGCAGTCTCAACCTCCCGAGCTCAAGCAATCCTCCCACCTCAGATTCCCAAGTAGCTGGGACTACAGGCATGTGCCACTATTCCTAGCTAATTTTTACTTTGTGTTCTATAGAAATGAGGTCTTACTAGGTTGCTCAGGCTGGTCTGGAACTCCTGAGCTCAAGCGATCCTCCCGTCTCAGCCTCCCAAAGTGATGGGCTTATAGGCATGAGCCACTGTACCCAGTCTTTTTTTTTTTCTTTTTTTTTTTTTTTCTTGAGATGGAGTTTCGCTCTTGTTACTAAGGCTGGAGTGCAATGGCACAATCTCGGCTCACTGCAACCTCTGCCTCCCGGGTTCAAGCAATTCTCCTGCCTCAGCCTCCCAAGTAGCTAGGATTACAGGCATGAACCACCACGCCTGGCTAATTTTGTATCTTTAGTAGAGACGGGGTTTCTCCATGTTGGTCAGGCTGGTCTCAAACTCCTAACCTCAGGTGATCCGCCTGCCTCAGTCTCCCAAAGTGCTGGGATTAGAGGCGTGAGCCACCGGCCTCAGCCTTATCTTTCATCTTTTTGATAACAGCCAATCCAAAGGTATGAGGTGATATATTTCATTATGGTTTAATTTGCATTTCTCTGATGATTAGAGGTGTTGAGCATTTTTTTCCATTTATCTGTTAGCCATCTGTATATCTTCTGAGAAATGTCTATTCAGGTCCTTTGGCCATTTTTTAAGTTACGTGTTTTCTTGTTATTAGTAGTTTGCGGTTCTTATATATTTTGGATATTGGCCCCTTATCTGATGTGTGATTTGCAAATATTTTCTCCCAGTCTGCAGCTTGTCTCTCCATGCTGCTAATTGTTTCCTTTGCCGAGTACAGAAGCTTTTTAGTTTGATGCAATCTCATTTTTCTATTTTTGCTTTCATTGAGGCAAAGATTTCTTAACCAGATACGAAAAGCACTAATCATAAAGGAAAAGACTGATAAGTTAGATTTCAAAATTAAGAACTTCGGGTCATCAAAAGACCCATGTAAAGGAATGAAAAAGTAAGCCACGAAGTTGGAGAAAGTATCTGCAAAACGTAAAACTGACAAAGAGCTCATACCCACAATATACAAAGAATGCCTGCAGATTAGTAAAACACACACACACACACACACCCCAACTGGAGAGAGCCTTGCAGAGTTAGATGACACTAATACACAAGAGCTAAGAAGGATAACTCAATCTTCTTTTTCTGAATTCAACTAGCAAAAGAAAGTGAGCTCATCAACAATTTTTAAGTTTTAACAATTTTATTAAAATGTATGTCAGCAGGAAATTTGAACAGATATTTTAAATTTTATAAAACGTAACAAATATGACTAAAGTATCTTCTATTTCAAGAGTATTGTTGGGAGAAAATGGAAAAAGAAGTATTTGCATCTACAATTTGTATATCTACAAGGGGAAATGAGTTACTTATGCAACTACTACACAGTAGAAAGCTTTGTTTCCATAGAGATTATGACACAACTGATTTCAGCCTTAAATTAGAATATTCCGATTGAATTGAGAAATGATCTTTTTGTCTAAATGAATAGTGTATTCAGTGCAAATAAAAGCTCTGCACATCTGCTGATATCATTTCCTCTTTACTTCAGTAATAATTAATAAGAAGAATACAGCCACACCAGTCCCAAAAAGGCATTCGTATCCCTAAAATCTCACAAATGAGGTTTGAAAATAAAGGGAATGACATATTTCTACAGGATATGCAAAAATACTGGCCATAAAGAACCATCACGAAACATTTTGAAATATCTTTCTGCTCATTTCACATTATAATTAAGGCTCAATTCAGTAATTAAAAATGATCAATTTAAATAAAGTTCAAATCAGGCAAAACTAATCTATAGTATATTTTGTGGGGTGAGAGGTAATCAAAAGGGAATACAAGGGCATCTCATGGGGTCCTGGAATGCTCTTTTTTAATCTGGATGGTTACATTTGCAAAAAGAAAGTGATCAGGCTGGGTGCTGTGGCTCACGCCTGTAATCCCAGCACTTCGGGAGGCAGAGGTGGGCAGATCACCTGAGGTTGGGAGTTTGAGACCAGTGTGACCAACATAGAGAAACCCTGTCTCTACTAAAAATACAAAATTAGCTGGGCGTGGTGGTGGGCACCTGTAATCCCAGCTACTTGGGAGGCTGACGCAAGGGAATCCCTTGAACCCGGGAGGTAGAGGTTGCAGTGAGCCAAGATTGCGCCATTGCACTCCAGCCTGGGCGACAAGAGAGAAACTCCGTCTCCAAAAAAAAAAAAAAAAAAAAAATCAGTCCAGTATCTTAAGAGCACTGCAACCTTCATTTGAAGAAAAGACCTCTCTCTAATAGCAGGACCAGTTGCAGGGGCAGCCTGCCACTAGGGAAGAAGTTGGGGGTGGGGACTGTTCTATCTCCCTCACTTCCTCCCCAATCTGCTAGCTGCTGTTTCTGAGGCAGGGAGGACAGGAAAGGGTCAGAGAAGTCCCTGACCAGTGCTGTTAGAAGACGACTTCTCATTCTTGGGGCCTGATGGATGTTTAAAGCTCTTTCTCTTAAAAAGCATTTTTGTGATGTCTCTAGAGATTCTTCTACTGTGTCCCTCCTGCTGCAACTTCCTTTAGATGGGCAGCTGAGGCAGTGCCTCAGCTGGCTTTTCTTGGTCCTTTCTCCTTTTCTACCAAAGTATAGATCCCACAACCTTTACTGCTGGAGTCCTCTCTGCCTGATGAGCTAACATCTTGGGCAGGAACTCCGTAAGAATGACCCCAGGTCAACATTCTACCTGGATCCTGCATCTGCCCATAGCCAAAGTGTATGTGTGCTCACAGCTTTACTCTCTGAGCACTAATGTTTTGTTTGGTGGGAGGGAAGGGTTGATGTATACAGGTTCAAGTCCACTAGGCTTTAGGAATAAAGTGGCTCTGCTTCCTGGCATATGTACTCTGTCCTTCAATGTCTCTAACATGGTCAACTACTGGGGTGTTTCCTGTTTATGCCCCCATTTTAATCATGGGAGCCTCTGAGACAGCATCACATTCACTGCTCAGATACATGCTGGCAGCCAGGGTCTTTGAATTGATGTAGAATAGAGTAGTACCAAGAGGAAGCAGGAAGAAGACAGGGAATGCAGTACCTGACTGCTGTTAAAAGTAGCATCCACATAAACAGAGGAATTTGGATGGCTGCCAGGGTTAATGAGAAGTGGACCATGAGGAAGGCAGTTAAGTCTTCCCATTTTCTATCAAATTGCCCAGGGTGATATTCCTGTTTTAAAATATGTTTTTCAATCCAGTTCCATAACTTCTAAATATGTGCCCCATTAGGCCTGTTTTTTGGTGGTGTCAGTTTCAACCTCAGATCAGCTGAAAATTTGGAAAGGTGGCATTAGCAACTGCTAGATGTCATTTAAACTAGAATCTCCATGTGTGCTATTATTGTCTGTTACATATGCACACTATTTCCATGAAACCAAGGAATGAAGGCAGCTTTGGTTCTGAGGGTGAAACAAAGGAGAACATTAAATACACATATTAGGGGACCACATATTATGACACTTCAGAAAGTTGGTCTGTTTATATTCCAAGAACTTCCAAAAACAAAATATATTTTCCTGGTCCTTGGGAATAGCTCTTGAGAAAAGAACTTCATCAAAAACTCCAACATAACTATTCAAAATAAATAATAATTTGGTCTTTCCTTTTTTAGTTTCATTCATTTATTTATCAGTTTTGAATTTTTAATTTTTTCAGAGGAGTGAAACTAATCACCTTAAACAAAACACTGAGTACCTTCACTATAGTTGGCTGAGTGGAAAAAGAAAATCACTTTAAAGTTAATACTCAGGGCCCGGCGCGGTGGCTCACGCCTGTAATCCCAGCAGTTAGGGTGGCCGAGGTGGGCGGATCACCTGAGGTCAGGAGTTTGAGACCAGCCTGGCTAACATGTTGAAACCCCATCTCTACTAAAAATACAAAAAATTAGCTGGGCGTGGTGGCAGGCGCCTGTAATCCCAGCTACTTGGGAGGCTGAGGCAGGAGAATCGGTTGAACCTGGTAGGCGGAGGTTGCAGTGAGCTGAGATTGCGCCATTGCACTCCAGCCTGGGTGACAAGAGGGAAACACTGTCTCAAAAAAAAAAAAAAAAAAAAAAAAGAGGAAATACCCAGAGGTGAGGTGCTGCTCCTGCTGACCCCAAAGCTTCTGAAATACCAGGTTTTGAGTTGCTCAGAGAAACATATTAGTGGAATATAAGGTCCGACTTGATGACCAAGACCGTTGTAACCCCAACTCCCATTTATATTTATTGGTATGTCAGGTATCTGTCCATTGTTTCTGTTACCCCTTGTAGAGGCTACTTTCCTTTGTGCATGTATTTTGATATTTAAGATAACTGATATTTTGTCTAATCGTCACTTATTTATAAATATCTATCAACCTTTATTTATTTAGATAGTATCTATTTAACCCCCATGAAAATCATGAAATTAAAATATTTCTGGGCCAGGTTTGATGGCTCATGCCTGTAATCCCAACACTTTGGGAGGCCAAGGTGAGAGGTTCACTTGAACCCAGGAGGAGTTCAAGACCAGCCTAGGCAACATAGTGAGACCCTGTCTCTAAAATTAGTAAAACTAAATAAATATTTTCTTCTCCTGCACCATTCTTTTGCTAACCTATTTTAGTCAGTTATATTAACTCTTACTGTTTAGCTTTGTAGCTGTAAATAGACCCTATACCTCTATTAGTTCATTGTCAGCTTTACATGGTACCCTTTGAACCTTAGCTATTAACGATGAGGGAACAGCACTCTTACTTTACCTCCAATCTTCTTTCCCCTCTCCTCTCACAGGTGGTTAGTTATATGACCACACACCGTCAGGTCATATAACCTTTACATTCTGTTCTACTGTATCAATCTCCACATTTGTTTTAACCTACAGTTAGAGGGTCAACACTCATTGCCATCTACTTTGCTGTAGTTTTTCCAGTTCTCTCTTGGTGGACTGAAGTTTATCTTTGACTAGATTCCTCAAGAAGCATTCATGAGAATATTCTTTCTTGATTTCTAACATAGAAAAATGCATTTGTTGTTTTTATATTTAAAAAACAATTTCATTGAATATAAAATCCTTGAGTCACACTGACTTTCCTTACGGAGTTTCTCACTGTTGCTCCAGTGTCCTCCCATGATCGTTAATAATACGGAGGAGTCAAAATTTCTCCTTTACTAAGTGACTTGATCTTTTGGCCTGGCTGCCTGAATGATTCTTTACATTTAAAATCTAATAACCCTACTGGGAGATGTTGCAAGGCTGGCCACTCTATGTTAATTTTTCCAGAACACAGTGTGTCTTTTCAAACTGTAGATTCAAGCTTTCTCTTATTTCTGGAAACTTCTTGATTTGTACTACAAAACTTTTGTTTTGTCCACTATTTGTTTCCTTCTTTAGGGAATTTTTGTGTTTTTGTTTTTCTTTTTTTGAGACCGCGTCTTGCTCTATCGCCCAGGCTGGAGTGCAGCGGCACAATCTTGGCCCACTGCAACCTCTGCCTCCCAGGTTCAAGTGATTCTCCTGCCTCAGCCTCCCGAACAGCTGGGATTACAGGCGCCCGCCACCACGCCCAGCTAATTTTTGTATTTTTAGTAGAGACGGGGTTTCACCATATTGGCCAGGCTAGTCTCGAGCTCCTGACCTCAAGTGATCTGCCCATCTCAGTCTCCCAAAGTGCTGGGATTACAAATGTGAGCCACCACGCCTGGCTTGGACCAGCTTTTTGAAGATTCATTTGGGAGAGGAGCCAGGGCCATATTCAGGAGAGTAGAAGTCTTCTTTCTTTTACTTGCAAGCCTGTGTGTATATATGCACACAGGGTTGGGGAAGGTATTCTTGAGCCTCTCTCCCCCATCAACCAAAAGCAAAAGGCAGCTGTGGAGCTGTTCACAGTGTAGTCTCTCCTTCCTGCTACAAGGTCAGACCTCTCCCTACAAGTACTACTTGTCTAAGTCCTCATTCAATCCAGCCTCTTCTGCATCCTGGAATCAAACTAACTGCAGGGAAGCTCCTGCCATCAGCTTGTGTGCTCATTTCCACTATTTCAAATGAAGCATTTGGTTTTGAATCCCAGGGTGTGTCCCTTACGTTGGAAAATGTCTCTCTCTTTTCCTGAGATCTGTAGTCCCAAGTGCCTTCAGTCTACTTCCTCTCATACCCTGGTTCAATCTTTGAAGAACTCATTCTACTCATTTTCTGGCTTGGGGTTTCAGGTATCTCCCAATTTCTTCAAAGATGGAGTTTTCATTTCTGTTTCTTTCTCTCCCAGCTGCTGGGGATAACTTCCCTGGGGAAGATAGAAAAAGGCTGACTTTACCATGTTCAAATCTTAAGTTGTACTTTTTTCCTCCATAAACAAAATGGCTTAAAAGATTTTTTTGAATATGGAGTAACACATGGTCACTCCAAAATCCAGACAATATAGAAAGGCTGCAGAGGAAAAAAGTAAAAAGCGATTACCCGAAATCTCATAACCCTAAAGTAATCCTTATTAACATAAGCACATATTCTTTGATTTTTAAAAATGCATTTAAATTGACCTTTTCCCATGCATTTTTCCACTTAAAACTGAGTATTTTCTTGAAAATACAGATCTAAATTATAATTTTAATAGTTATATGATACTCAAGAGAACTTCCTTTTAACTAAGAGTATCATAAGACACTGAAATGTTTAAACTTTAAAATAAACAATCCCATAAACCAGAAGTCATGCCCCTTAGAGATCAAATTTTCCACATTTTAGTTTCCTTGTAAATCAGAGAAAATGAGGGGTTTATTCCACAGACTTTTAGAAATAGAACAAGGAAGTCTAGGTCTTTAAAAACTAGGTAACCAAGGGTTCTTTTTAAAAGTTACTGTTTCCATGACCTTTGTTCCCAGTATAATAAATACACTGTATTTTCTTTCCCTGGTTTCTCATTTACAAGATAGAGAAAATCCAAACAAAACTATCCAACTCTTATACCATGGATGGACAATATCTACAGGTTATTAATCAGGAAAAGGGTCAAGTGAATTACAGACTGCTCCTTTACATCTAGAGGTGAGCTTCTACTATGGTGTCAAACAAGGGAATGTGTGCAAATTGTCTACTGTCTGTGAGTTTTCATTAAACTGTCTTTTCTAGTCCATTTCCTTAATTAACAGAGACTTAGAGCTATACAAACACTGAACCTCAAAGCTGGCTATGGCTGTGAAGTAAAGAGAGAAAACACCCTGTTCTTTCACTGAGCAGACCTTAGAGACAACTTTTTCAAAGTAACATCACCTATACAAATGAGCAAACCTCTGCATGACAAAGCACTGGTGTGTGCCAGGGAACAAAACTCCTAAGTGAATGTTATTCGCAAAAATATTCCAACAAGTGTCTGAGGGTAACCTGTAGGTTAGGATATACCCCTTACAAAACTGGGCAACCCTGGATTCAGCAATAAGCAGTCAGACACAGGAAGAGCTGACACTAGAGGCGGCCAGTAATCAGCCTCTAGCGATTTATGAATAGTAATCAGGCCATCACCACCAATAACAGCATGTAACATTTGGATGTTTACTATGTACCACAGAACATCTTAATCCTCACACATCAACTCTATAAAGTAGGAACTGTTATTATTATTCCTAATTATAGATTTGGAAACAGAGAGGTTAATCTACTTGTCAGTCACACAGCTAGGAAGCAGGGGTGTGGACTGAGGGCTGTACTCAGTCACTGCATGGTATTGCTGCGTGTGCTATAAACAGCTACGGAAACTCAGAAGACGGTTTAAGTGATTCTGACTGAGATGGTCAGAAAAGGCAAGAATCAGGGTAGGTCTGGAGCAACAGGGCAGGACTCAGGCAAGCAGAGAGCCAAAGGTCCATGTGAACAAAAGCATACAGGCGAGGAGAGCAATGGCAGGGTTTTTGACGGCACACAGATGATGCTAATCCCAAATCTCCCTCACCTATCTGGTAAGATGGTGTTATAGAAACTACAAGACAAGCTACGTGAGAGACAAAGACATAGAAGTCTAGTCTTATCTCTGCCTCTCATCATTATGTGGCCTAGGCTAGTCACTTACCCACTCCAGGCCTCAGTCTAGTCTGCCAAATAAGAAATGTGATGGGCTATCAGATTCAGTTTTAGATAACATAGTAGCTTGTGTATTTTATAATTTATAATCTTCTAATATATACAGATTTCTTACAAGAAGGATATGAAGTTGATATTAATCAGCAGGTTTAGATGTAAAATTGTCATTTATTCATTTCAACATATATAAAGCACCTTTTATGCGCTAAACTTATACTGAGTACTGATGTTATAGAAATAAAAACATAAATCCCATCTTCCAGAAGCTAAATATAGAAGGATATAAAAATATAAACAGATAATTACAACACTTTGTGAATGTTTAACAACAGGAACTTGTACAGAGTGTGACTGAAAAGTAACTGATTAACTCTGCCCAAGGGAAAAATCACAAAAGTTTTCCAAAGGAGTGGAGTGATGCCTGCTGAGGTTAAATCTTGAAGGAAAAGTAGGGCTCTGCCAGATAAGAAGAGGGACATGAACATTCTAGAAAGAGAAAATATTATGTGCAAAGGCATGGAAGTGTGAAGCCACCGAGCATGTTAAGGAATAGTAAATGACTAAGTATGGTTGAAATGGAGGATTCCACAGCAGATGAGGCTGCAGAGGGGTCAGGGTCAGATGACAGAGGGCCTTGTTGGGTCTCATCAATTAACAGTGCTGCAGCCAGGCAAGCACTTAAGTGCCCAGGCACAAATACCAGGTAAAAACAATAAAACTAATTCCAGACACCAATAGCTCTCAGGTTTTTAGAGCTGCTCCTACATTCCTCACTCTGATTATGCTTAGCACTGGAAGTAAGTGACTAATTCTCACTTCTCACAGGAAAAGGAAACTAGTGACTGTGGCTGGGAGACAAAGAGGCTGTGGCTAGGAGATCATACCAAACTGGGCCAGATTCAATGGAGGCTACGGGGGCAAGACACAACCTCAGGTTCCAGGAACTGAAGATATTCCACAAGCAGGAGACAAAACTCAGGCAGAATCATACCCTCTGTTTTCAACACTTCTAGGAATTTACAAAAAGAAAGAGAAATAAAATGGCTGTGGGACTCTAATTTAGAGTACAGCTAGAGCTGACCTATGGAAGTAACCAAAGGGAGGTTGGAGCTCAATGCAAGTGAGAATTATGCCTCTGACAGCACCTGTTGGTCACATTCTCAACATCATTTTTCCCTTGACAGCAGTGGAAGCCACTAGATGTTCCTTCTGCAACCCTCTTTAGAACAGAGCAGAGGCACACAGAACCCCTGGTCAGTGGGACCTGAGGGGAAGCCTGCTGGGGAGAGGTGGAGACTTCTTTCTCCCAGTTAAAAGAGTGTCCCCCTTCCCACCTGCCTTAGACATCGTCATATGAGTGACACTTGACTTCCAGACTCTAGACTTCTTATGTGAGAAAAGTAAGTTGCTTTTTAGTTCTGAATGCTGTTAGTTGCAGCTGAAGGGTCCTAACTGATACCATCTAACACTCAGAGATGAATAATGGCAGAATGTGCAGCTTCAGAAAAGGGTCCAGTCCAGCAGTGTCAGGCACCAGAAAATGTTTCTATCTCCAGGGTTTTATAAACTGTGTGTTACTATTGCATTTTCTTGTAATTTCACTCAGCACCACATATATACGAATTCATGTAGAAAAGAAATAAATAGAAGTAAAATGTATATTTGGGAAGAAGATGGATATAAGGCAAACATAACAGAGGTAATAAGCTCAGACAAAAGCCTTCAGTAGAAAATAGCATTGTCTCTGCAAATTTGTGACTGATGCTCCAAGTTTAAATAAAGTCATTAAAAAAAAAAAAAAGACCCGTGAGGACAAAACAGATCTGAAGGGGTCTGAACCAAATACAATGGCAGAAGGGAAAGGCATTGAAAACAGGAAAGAGATGTAAGTTTCCGACGGTAGCCAACACTAACTTATTGAGAAAATATATTTTAACAATAAGTTGGGTCATTAAAAAAATAGTCCTGGCTTCAGAGGATCCTACTACCTACGGTTAATATAAGAATATTGACAAAACATCGGCTATTATTAAACAAGAATGTCAGGACTGGGCTGCCTAACGGAAGTATTAGCTATAAATAAAAATGGTTCAAAAAAAGGGAGAGGCCTTTCTTTTTTTACTACAGGCAAATAAGAATTCCTAAATGAAATACTAAATGCCCTCTCCAAAGTAGCTTTGCATGGTCTTCAGCTTGACGAACATTTCTTTTCTTTACATTTCTCTCTCTCGACAGATTACTTTGTGCTGCCATCAATCCTTTTTGTTGGACTGCAATTTAACTCAATATTTACTGAGTCTTAAACATATGCAATGAAATATGCTGCATGCAAAAGAAGATTAAAAAGTGAGTTAGACACAGTGCTTAATGCTCTCAAGTAAACCACAGGTGATTGGAAAGGACAAGAAAAATCCACAAGACAGAGCAGATGGGAAGTCTTCATTGCGCTGGGAGGTGTTAGGGAGGGGTCGGGTAGGAGGTATTTGAGATGAGGATTAAAAACAGGCAAGATTTTCAGAGGTAAAATGCTAAAGAAGTTAAAATGCAAATAAATCACCCAACTAAGAAAGCAAGTGACTTTTTTCTCTATCAAATTGCGAAATACAAGGAATAGATAACACTTTTGTAGGAGTATAAACTGGTACATTTGGGAAGGACAATTTAGCAGCACAAAAATTTTTTGTTTTCAAAATGTCCACGCTGGGCGGGCATGGTGGCTCACACCTGTAATCCCAGCACTTGGCGAGGCTGAGGAGGGAGGATCACCTGAGGCCAGGAGCTCAAGACCAGCCTGGGCAACAAAGCAAGATCTTGTCTCTACAAAAAATAAAATAATTAGCCAGTTGTGCTGGCACACACCTGTAGTCCCAGCTACTTGTGAGGCTTAGGAGGGAGGATCGTTTGAGCCCAGGAGTTCCAGGCTGCAGTGAGCTATAATCACACCACTACACTCCAGCCCGAGTGATAAGAGCAAGACTCTGTCTCTAATAAAATAATAAATAAAATAGGTTCATGCTCTGTGATTTAGCAGATCAAATTACATAGGTATCTCTCTCCTAAGGAAAATCATAACATTGTGTACCATGTACATATATATTCAAAAAAGATTTTAAAAAAATTTTAGGAATCATGATTACAAAAAAGATTTAGTTATATATTAATAGATGTTCACCACAGCATCGTTTACCACAGTTAAATGTTGTCAGCAATGTTAAGCGTTCAAATACTATCTCTATACAATGTAACACTATGAAGTTTTTATAATAGAAGTACATTAATTGACATGGAATGTGTTCATCTAAGTTTAAAAAGTAGATTTCAGAACAGTGTACTGCAACAGCCCATTTGTTTTTTAAAATGTATACATATCAGAAAAATGACAGGAAGGATATGCAACCAAAAAAAAAATCAGTGGTAAATAATACCCTCCTCTACGTGGTAAAATAACAGTTATCTGTATTTTCTAGTTTTCTAGAATAAACATATCTCATTTTAATAAGAAGAAATAGAAGCACAGAATTGTGTAAATTTCCTAACATACGTGAGCAAAATTTACCGTTTAATCGCACTATTCCCAAAAATTGTTTTGCAATGCAGTGTTTTATAAGATGACAGTAAATGCCATTGCTCAGTCATCTTTGCACATTTCCTTGAAAGGGTAGGAATAACTAAACGCAGTAAGTCACAGCAAGGGGAGGAAGGCAGATTGTTTTGGCAACACACATAGCATGTCTTTTCTTGCAGACCCCAATCTCAGTATTTCCTTTTGATTTCAACAATGAAGGTAGAAAGCCTTTCCTGAGATTGCTTTACCACAGACACCACCTTGCTCAGGCGAGGTAGCTGTCTCTTTATTATTATGAATAGTTCTTGGGCTTCCAGATGGCTAAATATTTTCTGACTGTCTCTAAAAAGAAGTATGTCCTCTTCATTTCACATTTGTTTGCTACTCTAGGAAACTGACTGGCAAAGATTGGACTAAAACTTTAAGGAAGTTTTGACTCCTGGCCCAGACCACAGCCCATTCTGCAGCGCACTGACTCTCCAAGTCTGGTCCACAGTCCAACAAGGCCTTCAGGGAGTCATGGAGGGCAAAGAAAACAGGTCCCAAAGGACTTTTTGTTCTTACAGGCAAAGGACAATCAATTCCTTAAGTTCTCATCTTTATAACAAAGAACCACACAGTAGTAACCTATTAACTGAGGTATTAAGAGATAAAATTTGGTGTTCATAAACCAAATTAGATGTTACTACAGTTAAGCAGTGTTTTAAAAAATGTTTTTGTAGACCACAGAAAGAAAAACGTTACCTCATAAACCAGAACACACAGACACACATAACTGAAACACAAGTTTCACAATGCCTTTTTTGACTACATGAGGCACTTTGTTATTCTATATTCTAACTTGTTTTATTTTTTAAATTTAGTTTTTTTGTTTTGTTTTGTTTTTTGTTTTGAGACAGGGCCAGGCTGGAATGCAGTGGTATGATCATAGTTCACTGCAGCCTCAAACTTTTGGGCTCAAGCATCTATCTTGTTTTAAAATGAACTTGTAGTAGTTTTAAAAACAGCCACAAATCTTTTGACTCTCTACCCATTGAGAGATGGGGATATAGATCTCCATCTCTCTATCTCCACCTCCCTTGAATCTGTGCAGGCTTGAGATAGCATCCACAAATCCGGAACAGAAGTGATGCCATGTGACTTCAGAGGCAAGGTTATCAAATGTTCTTGTTCTTTTGGAACACTGGCTCTCTAAATGCTTCCTCTGGGGAACCTCTCTCTTGGAACCCAGCCACCACACTGTGAGAAGCCCAGACCACATGGAGAGTCTACATGTAGGTGTTCTGGTCATTGGTCCCAGCTGATTCCACTAGCCTTCAAGGCACCCCAGCCCAGACATCAGATGTGGAGTAAAGGAGCCTCCAAATGATCCCAACCCCCAGCCATCATGGAACAAAGACAAGCCACCTCCCATTGTACCCTGTCCAATTCCTGACCCACAGAATCCATGAGCATAATAAACGGTTACTGTTTAATGTCACTAAGTTTGGGGTGGTTTGTTTCACAGCAATTTAACTGGAACAATAGTGCTAGGCATAATCTGCTAAACTGATGTCATGACCCATTAGCAGGCAGTTTGACAAACACGGGTTCAGAGGTCACTAATTCCATATTTGAAGCCTGGCACTCAACTGTGCTGAGTTTCCACTATTGAATCTGTGCATATTCATACAAGTTGAAATTTTTGCAACTAGGGATGGATGGGATGGGTGTAGTGGGGTAAAGCAGATTACAGAGTGTTTTGCCCCATATATATGGTCAGCATCAAAAAGGCGTGAGACTCACTGGGACCAAACCTGAAGCTCAAAGGTGGGCCACATTGTTCTGGCCCGAGTCTCAAGGTGTTCCTGGCTTCCTAAGGATAACCTGATGTCCTTGTGCCAAAGCAGACACTTAAAGACTCCAGTGCCTTACAAAGACTTTTTGGTCTAAAGGTGGCCTATGTACCTCTATCCACTTCAACACTGTCAGCCCTCACTACAGTTTCAGGTTTTTCTATTAATGAATAACTTTCATCTAAATATAAACTCAGATTAATCTGTTAAGGATTAGCAGTCTAAAAAAGAGGGGGGATGATAAGAAGCACTTCTGGTAGATGGAGAGCATCCAGCAGGCCTGGGCCCAGAGAATTTAAGTGTAATTGGTTAACTGGGCTTTGGGTTTCTTTCTTTAAATGTCACTAGTTACGATAATAACATAGTACTGCCTGCCCCCACACCCCCTACCCACCCCCCTGGAAAAAACAGGAAATTCATGAATAGGACAGGACTCCCAGGAAAAAACGCCTGGGAATGGGGGCACTGAGGAAACCTCCCAAATGAAAGGGAAGCTCTTCAAGCACCTCAAGAAAGTAGGTCACTTCAGGGAACTGGCTTCAAGGGAGTGCCCCTTAAAAGCAAAGTGATCTAGTTCAAAGGGGTAGTGGGAGTAGGGGTTGGGGGAGCCTCAAGTCAGAATTCAGGTGACTTCAAAAAAACAGGTCTGATCCAGGACTTATGGTGGCCTTAGGATGTGAAGAGCACAGTTATATTACATTCTTGGTGACCACAAAAGCAAGAACAAACAATTCTCAGTCTGAAACAGTGAAAGAAAAGGTTTATCTGATTTATACACAGCATGTTTGCTCCAACCCATAATGGAAAAACACCAGATAAATCTAATTTGTTTGTTTTTAATCTGGATATGCTGTTGTTCAATGCACTTTTTAATGTGTAATGCACACAGATCATTGAGTTTCTGAAAAACTGTATCTGGAGCATTGGTAAGCTAAAGCCGCTGTTCAAAAGAATGACTAACAACCACAACAGCAGCGGCAGCCCCATTAACACATCTGAGCCAACAAACACCAGCATGAGACACACTAGAAGCAGAGAAACTAGAATGAACAAGTCCGAATTTTTGCCTGGCACATAGGTCACTCAGTAAGAGTCAATAGGGGAATGAAATGCATGGGCAAACTACTGGGAAATTTTGGGCAGCTAAGGAAGACTAAGAACAAAGAAGTTTCTTTTGACCCCCTCTGCTGAGGGTAGAGAAAAGCAGAAGGGAAGTTAATGTAACAAAAAGCCTACGCAGTAGGAGTAATAGAGGGTGAAAAGAAAAAAAAAAAAAAGCCTAAGCAAGATGAAAGACTGACTGGCCCACACAGAAATTAGTTGGTCACTAAAAGAGAAACAACCTGCATGGAACTTGGCTAAGGCCAAACTAAGAAAGGGGCTTGTAACTTCAGAAAAAGATTCAAGATGAGCTGACAAAAGAAAGTCACCTATTAAGGAGAGAAATTACAAACTAGACCAAATTCACTTCTTAAACGGCAATTTCATATAGTTCAACCAAATATATGCCAGGTACTGTGCCAGGGATGCAAAGATACAGTCCCTGCTTTCATCAAGGAAGTTATGATCTAGGGGAGGGAAGGACAGCAGACGATGATATGGTATGATACCTGCTAAGTTAGAGATAAGCACAAGGAATATAGGGACAGATAGACAGATCAGAGGGTTCAAGAAAGATTTCCCGGAAGAGGTGATCTCAGAGCTCAGTCTTAAAGGGCCAGCAGGAGTTAGCCAGGTAGAGAAGGTAGGCAAGGGAGCTACAGGAGGAAGAAATACAAGCAAAGGCCCAATGACCAACTTTTTTTTGGAAATCTGAGCAAATTCCACTCTTCGTAGCATCAAGACATCTTTGGAGGCTGTGGACAGCCAGTTCCACCAAACCTCCAGGTCCAAACCATCCCTGATCCCTTGGCAACCAAAATGCCATCTTTTAAGCGTGTTCATGCCATCTGGCCTCAATACTTCATTCCTGCTCAACTCTCCCTCCTTCCCTGAACACTTGGAACACTGTCATCCCCCCTCCACCAATGTCCTCCCATCAACCTGGTGGTGTCAATGTCCACATAAATAACCCATCCACCAATTTCAAGTTTTCTCACAACCCAGTGATCTTCACCTTACCCTGCTCCACTCCAGCCCCTCATCAGCCAAAACTGTCCCATGATGAAAATGCTAAACTCCAATATTCTACTCTCTAATATTCCTATGCTGCTAGCAATCTTGAACCTAATTCCTCCTCCAATAATTCTCTGACCTTCTCAAGACATTCACTCTTTTACCCTCTCTCCAATCCCACCTCCCCAATTCTGTATAGACCACCATGGAGTCATAAACCACGTCTCCAAACAAAGTCCTACCCTCTTGTCCCACTCTCTGTTCTCCTACCTCCCTGGCCTTCCCACCACAATATGTGGCAAAGCCCCATCCCCAACCAACCCAATTATTTCCTATGCTTCTCCACCTGAGCTGATAACCACTGCGGGAGAAAATAACAGAGCCTTGCAGACTGAGGCCACCAAGAATTCATGGTCTCTACCACCAGAAGCCTAGAAATCCTTTGGTGAACCTCAGACAACGCTCTTATTCCCCACAACACTTTCCCTATTCAGCGACGTCCTCAAGACCTGTACCTGCTAACTCTTAGGACATAATCTCACTCCTATTTCACAAAGCAAAATGAGGCAATTAGGGAACAACTCCTTCAAATGTTTGCCTACTCATAACCTGAAAAACAGTAATGTTCCCTTCCCTTCATTCCTTCCAACTTCCTCCTGAGTGTCCATTCTCTTGCCAAGAGCTAACCCCATTACCTAGGTCTACCTTTTCAGGGAAACTCCCTTAACAGTCCCCTCTGTCTTGATCGTTAATCTCTCCTACTGACTCTGTCCCTTTAGCATGTAAACATGTTCATATATCTTCATCTTCCATTCAACAAAATAAATATTCTCTTGATCCCATTAGATATAAATCTGGCTAGGTCCGGTGGCTCACGCCTGTAATCCCAGCACTTAGGGAGGCCAAGGTGGGCAGATCATCAGAGGTCAGGAGTTTGAAACTAGCCTGGCCAACATGGTGAAACCCTGTCTCTACCAAAAATACAAAAAAAAAAAAAATAGCCAGGTGTGGTGGCATGCACCTGTAATCCCAGCTACTCCGGAGGCTGGGGCAGGAGAATTGCTTCAACCCGGGAGGCAGAGAGGTTGCAGTGAGCTGAGATCACACCACTGCACTCCAGCCTGGGCGACAGGGGTGACAGAACAAGACTCCATCTCAAAAAAAAAAAAAAAAAAAAATTGCATATATATATATATATATGACACTACCATGCCATAGCCCCTTCTGAAAAATGCCGCCTTGCCTGGTTTATTCTAGTTAATATGATCTATGTCAGACATTACAAAAAACAAAAACAAAAAACACTTCCAATACCCAGACAAAGCTGCCTGGGTGGACTGGTGCTAGAGCTAGAGAAGAGCAGACAGGCAGAGGCAGGGTGCCCCGTCCAGCATGGGTGAGAACTCGACCCATCCAGGTCCTGTCCAAGGAGATATAACAAAATGTGAAGCACCCATGTCTTTGGACCAATGCTGAGATCTAGCTGCCCTTTTCTACAAAGCTGCTGTACATCTCAGCTGAAAAGAACTAAGACAAACCCCAAATGGCTGAATAACAAGCTGTCAAAACATGCTACCCATGAGTTAAAATTCACCATTTGGCAACTATCCGTGGTTATTAGCTATTTCAGACAAAAATGACCAATGAATGTTAAAACTAGTTGGTGAAAGCTTAATGATTAAGAGAATTTGTATACAGTCTTAAAATACTTCCCCGTAAGATATTTATTCATTTCAAAGCAGAAAATACTAAGGAAACCTGGCAGGCACCACCTTAAGTGATCACAGTGAAAATCACCAGGAATGGAACAAACAGACGGAATGTGCCTTCTGATATGATGCAGTAAGGAGGACACGCAACCTCCCTTTTGTGGTATTCCCGCCAAATGTGCACAACCTGAATCTATCACAAGAAAACAGGAGACAAAGCAAACATAAGGAAAATCCTACAAAATAACTGTTCCGTACTCTTCAAAAACATCTAGATCTCAATGGACAAGTACTTAAGAATTGCCTCAGGCTGAAGACTAGAGAGACATGATAATTCAATGTGTGATCCTGGATTGGATATGAGATCAGAAAGTAACAGTATTTTTTTTTCTTCTGCTGTTGTCTTAGTCAGTTTGAGCTGCTATAACAAAATACCTTAGACTAGGTAACTTTTTTTTTTTAAGAGCCAGGGTACTGCTCAGTTGCCCAGGCTGGAGTGCAGTGGCACGATCATAGCTCACTGCATCCTTGAACTCCTGGGCACAAGCAATCCTCGCACCTCTGCACTACCATCACCCCCAACCCCAGTAGCTAGGACTATGGGCAAAGGCCACCGTGCCCAGCTAAATTTTTAATTTGTCTTTAGAGATGGGGTCACATTATGTCACCTAGGCTGGTCTTGAACTCCTGGCTTCAAGCAATCCTCCCACCTCAGCTTCCCAAATTGCTGAGATTACAGGTGTGAGCCACCACACCAGGCTTGGACAATTTATAAACAGAAATTTATTTCTCACAGTTCTGGAGGGTGGGAGGTCCAAGATCAGTGTCTGGTAAGGGCCTGCTCTTCATAGATGGCACCTGCTATGTGTTCTTACAAGGCGGCAGGAGAACAAGCTCCCTCAGTCTTCTTTTTTAAGGGAACTAATCCCATTTACAAGGTCTCTGCCCCCATGACCTAATCATCTCCCAAAGGCCCCACCTCTTAATACCATTGCATTAGTGATTAGGTTTCAACAAGAATTTTGGGAGAAAAGGAACATTGAGACCATAGCGGCTACAAAGGAAATTAGTGGGACAACATGAATAAGGTCTGTGGTACTAACAATACTGTAACAATGTTAATTTCATGATCTTAGTAACAGTATTGATAATAGAGAATGTCCTTATTTTTAGGAATTAACACACTGAAGGGATGTAAAGGGGCATCGGGTATGCAACTTACTTTAAATGATTAAGAAAATAATAATAATATGGATACATACAGACAATAAATAGAAGCCCATGGTAAAATATTAATAACATTTGGGCAATCTGGGTAGAGACTACGCAGGAATTCTTTGTACTTTTTTTGGTAAATTTTCTCTAAGTCTAAAATTATTTCAAAATTAAAAAAATTTTTTGTTGTTGTTTTGTTTGTTTGTTTTGAGACACAGTCTCACTCAGGCTAGAGTGCAGTGGTACAATTTTGGCTCACTGCAACCTCCGCCTCCCGTGTTCAAGCACTTCCCGTGCCTCAGCCTGCCAAGTAGCTGGGATTACAGGCACGCGCCACCATGCCCGGCTAACTGTTGTATTTTTAGTAGAGACAGGGTTTTGCCGTGTTGGCCAGGCTGGTCTCGAACTCCTGACCTCAGGTAATGCACCCGCCTTGGCTTCCCAAAGTGCTGGGATTACAGGCATGAGCCACTGCGCCGGGCCCTTGTTGTTTTCTTAATGCCCAGAGCTGTGAGAAGTATGAGGAAAAACTCGCCAAAACCACAACTGTGATTGAAGGACTTCAAAACACTACTCTCCTTCTTTGGCAGACAGATCACATAAAAAATAAACACAGACAGAGAATTGAGAAGATTAGTAATCTTGTGCCTAAGAGAGAATACCTATTATTTGCCAATGACCATGATCATTTAAATAAAGGGGCAACCATAAACCTCCTTCTTTGACTCATTTCTGACTTTACTGGTGGCTCCATTTGTAATGTAGATCACCAACCACCCTGCCTGCAAAGTGCCAGGAGAGAGACTGAGAATCCTAGTCACAGGAAGCCAAAAAAACAAAACAAAACAAAACTCCCCCAAAGTTCTCCAAAGACCCAAGAGCCTTTTCGAGACATAAACATTGGCCACGCATAGTGGCTCATATGCCTGTAATTCCAGCACTTTGTGAGGTCAAGGTGGGCAGATCACTTGAGGTCAGGAGTTTGAGACCAGCCTGGCCAACATAGTGAAACCTCGTCTCTACTAAAAATACAAAAATTAGCCGGGTGTGGTAGTGGGTGCCTGTAGTCCCAGCTACTTGGGAGGCTGAGGCAGGAGGATCACTTGAACCTGGGAGGTAGAGGTTGCAGAGCCAAGATCATGCCATTGCACACCAGCCTGGGTGACAAGAGCGAAACTCTGACTCCAAAACAAAACAAAAAACCCCCTACAAAAATAATGAATAGTATTAAGAAGCCAAGCACAGTGCTCCTGTAATGCCAGCTATTCGGTAGGGGCTGACATACGTGGATCGTTTGAGCCCAGGAGTTCTAGTCCAGCCTGGGCAACACAGCGAGACCCCATTTCTTTAAAATAAAATTTTAAAAGTGTTAAGAACACTCATAAACCCATCACTCACATCAAAAATTTTTTAAATGTTGATACATTTGCTATGTCTATCTCTTTTTTTGACTATAGTATTTTCGAGAAAATCCCTCACATTTTTCACCCCTAAATACATCTATGTGTGTATGCAGATTTTTCTACTCAACCACAATTCCATTTTCACACCTAACAAAATTTAAAAATAACCTCTTAATATCATCTATCACTCATATACATTTCCCTTACAGAAGAGTTTTTAACTCCTAAGTTAATCAAACCAAAACCTTTTACCCCAGCAAGTTCACAATAGTGAACTGCCCTTACCACCAAAGGGCAACCTCTTTAGAGATGGAAGCAGGGAGGCAGCAAGGCTTGACCAACTACACCTCCCAAGTAACTATACTGCTAGGAGAGTCTATAAAAAAGGACAATTTCTACATGATGCAAAAATACCAAAATCCATTTTTAAAACAGAGGAAAAATATTTTCATTATACAAAGAGTAAATAACCTTAATGTAAATGGTACTTACACCCCAAAGTAAAAATGATCCAAGAGCATTAAAAATGGCAAAGGTGGATGTATCAATTCCAAAAAATACATTTAAAATATTCTTACTAGTAATCAAATAAGTACATATTCATATAATGACTTGCTATTTGTCATCCAAATTAGCAAAGATTTTTTTGAAAAAAGAATTCATACTGGTAAAAATGTGGCTCTGCGAGTGTGTAAAATGGAGAACAATTTGTCATTATGTTCCAAAATCCTTACTCTATTTCCAGGAATTATCCTAAAGAAAGCATAAGATATATACACATAATTATAGAAACAAGCATTTCATGGCAATGTTACTTATTCCTAATACTAAAAAAAAGATGATGTGAGGGTTAACCATACCCAATAGTAAGAGACTGGTTAAATAGATGATGGCTTGCCCCTAAGATGGATACTAGAGATTGACGTTGCTTAAAGTGTGGCCTGTGGACCAACTGTTAATAATCCACAATGAAATAACGAGTTTAAGCCAGAATGCAGATCAACCACAAAAATTTTTTAACAACAAGAAATCCTCAAGGAAGAAATCAGTAAATGAGTGTGGTGTCTTACATCTGGCATAGACTCATCTTGTCCTGAAACAGTAAGAAAACAGTTTATCTACATGACTATTTTAATTGGTACCACTATAGACTCTACTTCCAAAATATATCCCAAGTTTGCCTATATCCCTCTACATCTACTGCTACCATGAAATCCAAACTACTTCTCTGAAGAGCTGCAAAAGTCCTGTAGTTAGTTAGCCTACTGCCACTTCTGTTGCTCTACAATCTACTTTTCACTTGGTAGCCAAAGTGGTTGTTTTGAAACGCTCATCAAACCATACTCATTCTGGATATTATAACTACAGAATTGAGAGTAGAAATAATCACAATATCTACCACCACCATCCTGGGCGTATCTCATCCATACTTTGAAAAGAAGCAAAAAACACAAAAACTTTCTCCACATAATTTCCTCCCACTATTCCTTTTTTTTTTTTTTTTTGAGACAGAGTTTCGCTCCTGTTGCTCAGGCTGGAGTGCAATGGCATGATCTCGGCTCACTGCAACCTCTGTCTCCCAGGTTCAAGTAATTCCCCTGCCTCAGCCTCCCTAGTAGCTGGGATTACAGGTGCCCACCACCACACCCGGCTAATTTTTATATTTTTAGTAGAGACAGGGTTTCACCATGTTGGCCAGGCTGGTCTTGAACTCCTGACCTCAAGTGATCCACCCGCCTCAGCCTCCCAAAGTGTTGGGATTACCAGCGTGAGCCACCGTGTCCGGTCTTATTCCTTTAATAAAAGTGTAAAAGTCTGCTAAATATTAATGGGGAAAAACTAGAACTTTCCTGACAAAGTTAGAAACAAGACACACTATTTTGTATAAAACATTATCTTCTTTATTATTTTAACACTGTATTAAAGATACTATCCAATGCAATAAGAGACTGCAATTAGTGGTTCTAAAAATTGGAAAAGAGGTAAAACTCTATTTACAAATAATATAATGATATGTCTGGAAAACCCCAAAGAATTTGTGTGCTTTGTATTACAAATCAGAGAACTTAGCAGGCTATATAAGAAACATATCAAAATCAACAGGCTTCATTTATTAAAAAAAAAAAGGGAAATTCAGTTAGAAACATAATGGAAGAGAAAATCCTACTTATGAAAGCAAAAAATAATAGAATATCTGGCATAAACTCAATAAGGAACTCTATGAGGAGAGGCATAAAAACACTCCCAAAAAACCACAAGAGATTTAAACAAGTAAAAAGACATACCATGTTCTTGTATAAGAAGATACAACATCACAACGATGTCAGTTCTCCCTATACTAATTTGTAAATATAATACAACCTCAATAAAAAGAAAAAACCTTTGCGTTTTCTTCCCACAGCTAGACAAGCTGATTATAAAGTTCATCTGTAAAAACAAACAAGCAAGAACAGCCAGAAGACCCTGAAAAGGGAAAGAAAAGAGAGAGGAATAGCCTTGCAAGATATTCTTAGAAAGCTCTATAATTAAAACAGTGTGGTAGTGGCACATAATTAAAGAGAGACTAATGGAACAGTACAGAGAATCCAGAAATGAACTCAATTATGAATGGAATTTATCTCAAATTAGTGTGGGGGAATGAACAAAATAAGTGGTGCTGGGAATAATTCCATAGCCATATGGAAAAAAATATTAAACTGAATTTATTCCTCATATCATACACCAAGATAAATTCCAAATGGATTGAAGATTTAAATGTGAAAAATAAAACCACTGAGTACATGGGTAAATATTTTATAACATGGAGTATGGAAAGCTTTCCCATTATGACTCAAACTCCAGAAGATATTAGGGAAAATACTGTCAGAATTAATTACATAAAAATTTAAATTTGCAATGACAAGTCATTTTTTAAATTTTATTTATTTATTTATTTTGAGACCAAGTCTTGCTTGGTCACCCAGGCTGAAGTACAGTGAGTGGCGCGACCTCAGCTCACTGCAACCTCCACTTCCCGGGTTCAAGTGATTGTTATGCCTCAGCCTCCCAAGTAGCTGGGATTACGGCTGTGCACCAACACACTCAGCGCATTTTTGTATTTTTAATAGAGACGAGGTTTTGCCATGTTGGCCAGGCTGGTCTCCAATTCCTGGCCTGGAGTGATTGCCCACCTCAGCCTCCCAAAGTGCTGGGATTACAAGTGTGAGCCGCCACGCCCAGCCGACAAGTCATCTTAAAACAAAAGGAGAAATGAAGAAATGGAAAGAATATTTGCAATACAGAAAGAGATGCCAAAAATGGAAGGAAAATACAAACGACCCTTTGGAGAGAGTCTAGAGTGATATGGACAGATAGTTAACAAAAAAAGGAATGCAGAGTTTAAACATGTGAAAAGATGCTCAATCTCAATCATGATATGAGAAGTAAAATGATAACTAAAAACTATAGTGAGATATCACAAAATATTCTATGGCAAGGCAGTAGAGAAATAATACTTTCTGATACACTGCTGGTAAAAATTCAGAATGGTACAACCTTTATAGAGGGAAATTGAACAACACCTAGCAAAATTCACATTAAAAAACAAAAAAGATGACTCTCAGCACTTTGGGAGGCTGAGGCAGGTGGGTTGCTTGAGCCCAGTAGTTTTGAGACCTGCCTGGGCACCATAGTGAGACTCCATCTTTACAAAAATTAGCCAGGCGTGATGTGGTCCCAGCTACTCAGGAGGCTGAGGCAGGAGGATCACCTGAGCCCGGGAGGTCAAGGCTCTGGTGAGCTGTGATTGCACCACTGCTCTCTAGCCTGGGCAACCCTGTCCAAAAAAAAAAAAAAAAGACTTATGCACAAGGTCATATAATAACGTAGGGAAACAACTCAAATGTTCAAATGTTCACCAACATGAGCTGGTTAGCTAAGGTACAGACAGATCAAGCCAGTGGAGCATGGTGCTGCTAAAAAAGGAATGAGGAACTGATTCAAACTATTAATACAACATGGATGAACCTTGAAAACATTATGCTAACTGAAAGAAACCAGACACAAAGGCCAGAAATTATATGATTTTACTTAAATCAAACGTTCATTGGTAAATTCAGAGAGACAGAAAATAGATTAGTGGTTGCCAGAGGCTGGGGGTGTAGCGGGTAAAGGGGCAGGAGGCAATGGGGAGGGACTGTTAATAGGTACAGGGTTTCTTTGACGAAAACATTCTAGGATTAGTGGTAATGGTTGCACAACTTTGATTATACTAAAAAACCAATGAATTGTCTACTTTATAAGGGCGAGTATATGAATTATATTTCAATTTTTTTAAGAATGAACAATTCCTCCATAGACAACTATGGAGTGATCCCAAGGATATGCTGTGAAGCGAGAAAAGCAAATCAAGAGTACTATGTACAGTATGCTACCATTTCTCTAAAAGGGGTATAAATATATGAACATCAATATAGGTAATAAGAGCAATTGACTGAAACATATCAAATACATTAAAATACTTAACTTCATAGTAATACAAATAACATTTAACAGGTCCCCTTTGGAGGATATTAGGAAGTCAAACCATTATTCTGAAAACTGGTATAATAAATGGAGAACAAGAAACAAGCATTTATCCTGCCTATGCTATTCAAACTTTATCACATAGTTAATGAGAGGAGTTTCTCTTTATAGAGGTATTCAGTATTAAATGAAAAGTAATGAGAGAATTAGAATATCACCATTTGCTGCCATATCACCACTAATAAATGAAAGATGTGATGACTGTGGCCAGGACTAGTGGCCCGCACCTGTACTCCCAACTCCTCGGGAGGCTGAAGCAGGAGAATAGCTTTAGCCCAGGAGTTCGAGGCTGCAGTGAGCTATTATCATGCCACTGCACTCCAGCCTGGTAGCCTGGGGGACAGAGCAAGACCCTGACTTTAAAAAAAAAAAAAGAAAAAGAAAAAGAAAAAGAAAGGAAGAAAGAAAGATGTGATTATCATCACAAGATCGTGTATCATCTCCACCCTGAATCAAGGCTGGAATATGTAATGCATAAAATACAGTGGAACTGACAATATGTAGTCTAGGCTAGGTCAAACAGGGCATTGTAGCTTCTGCTTTGACTTCCTGGATCACTTCTCTGCGGGAAGCCAGCGGGTACCTGAGCAGCCCTGTGAAGCTGACACACATGGAGAGGAACTGGGTCTTTCCTCAAACCCCAAAACATCCTGCACTAACTTGGCCAATCATATGAGTGAAGCACCTTGGAAGTGAATCCGCTGGCCCACTAAAGGTTTTGGATGACCAAAGACCCAGCCAACACCTGACTGCAACCTCAAGAGAGACTATGAGCCAGAACTATTGAGCCCCGCTTCTCTCAAATTCCTGACCCAAAGAAACAGTGAGAAATAAATGCTTATTACTGTTTTAAGCCAGTAAACTTTGGGATAATTTGTTATGCAACAAATACAACATAATTCTACTTTTGTACATGTTATAAATTCTCCACAATAAAATATTTCAAAATACTAAGTTGAGTAATTACAGACAATCCTCTAAACACAATTCCTTTATTCTGGCAAGCACATATAATAGATTAAATTGAAGGAGAGGAAGAAAGAGGTAATAAAAATTTGTTGCTTTTCTATCTCACTGCCTTAAGAAAAGTATCATTTATCACATTATCTCAGTTAATCTCAAAAACTCTAAAAGATAGAATTCATTATTCCCATTTTGCAGATAAGAAAACTGATGCTCAGAGAAGTTAATAACTTGTTAAAAGTGCACAGTGGTAGAGGCAGGGTATAGGAAGTCTCTGTTCTTTCCACCACATCTCAAAGCCCTTTTAACCTTGTAATTTCTCTATGAAGCCCATCAGGATCAAAGTTGCTAAGGTCCAAATCTGTGAATTTTGTATGTAAATACTACCTTCCATCCCTTACAAAACATCTCTCTGCTTCCCCTTTTCTCACCAACAAATGCAGGGTCATTTAGTGTAGCCCTTAATTCTAAGCAACTAGAAATTGATGAAGAAAGAAAAAAGTGACAAGAGTACAAAGCTCCACTTAATATCCCCAGATTTCTGTTTAACTGTGGATGGGGCTGTTCTTCAGGAAACGATTATTAGAGTTAACAGTGGATCAGGTTCTCCAAAATTCTCCCACTCCCACTCTTTTGTTTCCAAAGTAACAGGGTGATTATACAAGCCAATATAATATTATATTTCCTTCTTTGTTCCCAAGGGTAAATTGTATAACTGGGTATTATATAATCATTTATAAATCATCAAAATTAATTTCCAAATAAATTCTTAAAAAGAAAGCCCTAATATACTTTTCAGAGTCTAACAATACTGTATGTTAAAACCATTATTTTCCTCTTTTTTTAAATTCTATTATTATTATACTTTAAGTTTTAGGGTACATGTGCACAATGTGCAGGTTAGTTACATATGTATACATGTGCCATGCTGGTGTGCTGCACCCATTAACTCGTCATTTAGCATTAGGTATATCTCCTAATGCCATCCCTCCCCCCTCCCCCCAACAGTCCCCAGAGTGTGATGTTCCCCTTCCTGTGTCCATGTGTTCTCATTGTTCAATTCCCACCTATGAGTGAGAACATGCGGTGTTTGGTTTTTTGTCCTTACGATAGTTTACTGAGAATGATGATTTCCAATTTCATCCATGTCCCTACAAAGGACATGAACTCATCATTTTTTATGGCTGCATAGTATTCCATGGTGTATATGTGCCACATTTTCTTAATCCAGTCTATCATTGTTGGATATTTGGGTTGGCTCCAAGTCTTTGCTATTGTGAATAGTGCCACAATAAACATACGTGTGCATGTGTCTTTATAGCAGCATGATTTATTGTCCTTTGGGTATATACCCAGTAATTAGATGGCTGGGTCAAATGGTATTTCTAGTTCTAGATCCCTGAGGAATCACCACACTGACTTCCACAATGGTTGAACTAGTTTACAGTCCCACCAACAGTGTAAAAGTGTTCCTATTTCTCCACATCCTCTCCAGCACCTGTTGTTTCCTGACTTTTTAATGATTGCCTTTCTAACTGGTGTGAGATGGTATCTCATTGTGGTTTTGATTTGCATTTCTCTGATGGCCAGTGATGGTGAGCATTTTTTCATGTGTTGTTTGGCTGCATAAATGTCTTAATTTGAGAAGTGTCTGTTCATGTCCTTCGCCCACTTTTTGATGGGGTTGTTTTTTTTCTTGTAAATTTGTTTGAGTTCATTGTAGATTCTGGATATTAGCCCTTTGTCAGATGAGTAGGTTGCGAAAATTTTCTCCCATTTTGTAGGTTGCCTGTTCACTCTGATGGTAGTTTCTTTTGCTGTGCAGAAGCTCTTTAGTTTAATTAGATCCCATGTGTCAATTTTGGCTTTTGTTATCATTGCTTTTGGTGTTTTAGACATAAAGTCCTTGCCCATGCCTATGTCCTGAATGGTAATGCCTAGGTTTTCTTCTAGGAAAACCATTATTTTTCTAACAATAAAGTTGAAGCTTCCCTTTTAGGCAACTGCAATTTATTGAGTGTTTTATAATTTTTTACACATTGACAGACTATTTTACATTCAAAATTTAATTAAAACTGGACAACTACCACCATTTTACAAATAAGAAAAAGCTAGGGCCCTGAAAGGTTATGAAACTTGCCAAAGGTCAAAAAGCAGGGAGAGACAGGGTTGAGTTTTGGACCAGTACTCTCTGGCTCCAAACCTGTCTTCTAACAACATTACACAAGAAGAAAAAAACCCTACAAAAATCATCCAGCAAATAAAGTGTAATGTAAATGTCTCATCTTCAATTCATCTTCCTACTGGGCCAATCTGAACATTGCTTTTGGCTTAATTCTGTCAGGTTAGAATGGTGAGTGAGAACGTGCCACTTCCCCATATCTAACTGAAAAAGAACAACGAAAGTTCAGAGAAAAATCAACATAGAGGATATTTATGATACTTGCAAAGTCGTTTCTAAGAACAGTTTGGAAGGAGGGAATGGGGAGGACAGCCAAGATTTCAATACAAAGGAGAGAAAAAGGAAATAGGGACTCTGAAACTAACTTCCAGGACATATTTCTCAGACTTAAAATAGACTTGACCTTAGGACTGTCATGAGAAAAGCCAGAACAAATGAAGTCATCATATATAAACTTCACTCTCAGGAACATGACTAGCGGGCAACACAGAACTAGGTTAAGGGACACTGATTAGCCAATAACTGCTCCCCTCCTTCAGCTGAGTTTTCCTACAGGTCATACTTTAAGGCTATTCAAGTCACTATTATCTCAAAAATGTTCCATGCAACCTCACAGGGGCTCCAACCTCCTACTAACCCTAATTAAAAGTTGAAATGGGTGACAGAAAAAAAGACTGTTCCCTTTGAAGTCAGTTCATTCATTTGACAAATACCAATGAGTGTAGGCACTGTAGTGGTCCCTAGAGACATAATGACTGGCATAAATAGGCCCAGTGTCCTCAAGTCCACATACAGACATGTGAACTCCTAGCTGTGGTTCAGGACATGGTGCCCACAGAGGATATAACAGGGAAACTACACACTCCCTTCTGTGTGTAAGGAAGAGAGGGAAGCAGCTTATCAGAGAAGGTTTCCAAAATGATGAGTATTATTTCGCAAAAATGAAGTCAAACTGTTTGAGACTGAGGCTAAAGCACATGCTAAGTCCCTAAGACCAGAAGGGACAGGTGCATATGAACATGTGGCTCAAGTATAATAAACACTGAAAGTTTTTTTGATGGACATTTTTATTGAAGGTTAACATACTTACAGAAAAGAATATAAACCCTAAGTGTGCAGCTTGGTTAATTATCACAAAGTGAACTCACCCATATAATTACCACCTAGGTCAAAAATAGAACATTCAAAAGCCCTCAAGCCTTCTCCAAATCACTACCCCTCCCCTTCCTCAAAGGTGAGCCCTGTCCTAACTGCCAACACCATAGTTCTGCCTGATTTTGAACTTTGTATAAACTAAATCATATAGCATGTAATCTTTTTTTGTCTGGCTTCATTCACTCAACATGATGCTTATGAAATTCATCCATGGTGTTGCATGTAGCAATGATTCTTTCATTTCCATTGCTATAAAGTGTTTCATTGTATGCTTATATTACAGCTTATTCTTTTGATGAACTATGGGGTTATTTCTAGTTTTTAGCTAGTATGACTAATACTACAATGGACATTCTAGTAGGGACTTTTGGTGAACATATCTACACATTTCTGCTGGCTATATAACTGGAAGTAGAACTGGTGGTGAGAGAACATGCATATTTTCAACTTCAGTAAATATTGCCAACAGTTTTCCAAAGTAATCTTGCTAATTTACATTCCTGCTAACAGCATGTGACATTTGTTTTTTGTTTGGTTAGTTTTTGTCATAACAGACAAGATAACCTACCACAGTCCAGAGAAAATCTAAACTTTTGATGAAAACTGGCCAGGAAAAATACAATGGCCAATAGTCCCTTCTCCAGCCTGAAATCCTTGTGAGTACTTCTTTCCACAAATTTTATTATTTACCAACGAAAAGTCCTAAATTTTACAATGGGTATGATCTTAGGACAAATTCCATTACAAAGAAGGATCTGTAACATCCTTATTTCTAGGTCATAGAAAACAATGTGTAGGAATAGTATTTTGTTGGTCTGATTATAAACATTCTGTATTACCTACAGTCCAAAAGGATTTTCTAGTAGTCACTTTGAAAGGAAAGACTTTAGTTTTTACATCTCTTACATTAACAGGTAGAAGAGAACTAAAATTGTCTCCATAGGTCAGTTTTTTAGACTGCCTTTGCCTAGTCACAAAATAAAAATTACCTAGCTCTTATACCCTTTTCCACTTTGAATATCCTCAGACCCTAAACATCACACACACACACACACACACACACACTCTCTCTCTCTCTTACACACTAACACACCAGGAAGTGAAGAAAAAGGTCAGAAGTTGTGTGAAGGACACTTCCTTCTTTTTCCTTTTTACAGGACTCAAAACTTGTACCTCCCATGGGCCCAGTGTCAGAACAGGAGCCCTGAAGACAAGGGACAGACCAGCTTGGGAGAGATGCCTAGGAAGCCTCACAGGCTTACTAAGGTGGAATAGGTGCTGAACTCGAGACACAGGGAGAGGGAGGCTCTCTCTGTACCCCCAGCAGACAATGTTGGCAGACTATGCCTTAGCGAGGTTCAGCAAATGCAGATGGCTCAGCAGACAGGGGCAAGGTGGAATAGGGTGGGATGAAGGTGGTAATGGAGGATGCAGGCAGACTAGAGGAGGGAGGAAGTTCATATCAGGTGATAGGCTCGCACCCTTGGGGCCTGGAGTCAGAAAAGGGTTTGGCCGAATGCAAAGAAGACCTCAGCTGTGGGGAAGCTGGAGTACTGGCAGGTAGCCAGGATAAGGTATAAGAGCAAGACCTATACCTGGTAGCAGAATTTAAAATGGGAATGTGTCCACAGCCACAGGGTCCGGTTATTAAAAATGGGGCCCAGCGTGTGGAACTAGAATGACTTTAACTTTCTCCAACTGAACTGGGGGTGGGGGATGAGTTACACAGTATGGAGGAAGGGTCTGGTGAGGGGAAGCAGATACAGCTAAGGTTCAAGGAGAAAGGCAGTAATGGGGTCTGACAGAGTATTACAGGTATCAGCACGTGGAATTCTGAAAATATATTGAAGCAAATATAATTAACCCATATTTCACCATCACAACACTGCAAAGTTCCCTGGCTTCTGATCCCTCCCTGAGCCACTGACTATGCAGGCACAGAGACTGTAGGGAAAGTCCTGGAATAGGACTTTCTGCAAAGGCCACAGCTGCCCTCCCCAGACCACTCCCTATTAGAGGGAGCCAGCTTCTGACTCTCCCACTGTCACTCCTAGATACCCTGAGGCTCATAACACACAGCAATGCCACCCTTGCCACCTTCTCTTGACCTCTAAGTCACTCACATTCATTAAGGACCTCAGTGCTTCAAGCTCACTCCAAGTACTACCATCACCCTGGGCAAGGTCAAGGTTCATATGGCAACACAACCACCTCACCCTTCCCTTTAATTCTGACTATGAGCTGCAATCCCACTCCACTACAGGCACCACTGCATGGCCATACTTAGGAATGTCATTTGGCAGAATGTCCAAGAGCTCTCTCTGACCACAAATTTCCAATTCATCAGTTCTCCCTCATACATATTCGCATTTATAATAATTATTTAAAAAATAATAATAGGCAACACTCTGGGAGTATTTACTATGTACTCAACACTATTGGGAGACTCATTTAATCCTCCCAGCACTCCTGTGATGTACGTATTATTCTCATTTTATATGACTTGAAATCTGAGGCACAAACAGGTAAAGTAATTTGCCCAAGGTCTCACAGCTATAAAGTGGCAGAGCTGAGATCTGAAAACAATGTGGTGGGGCACCAAAGTATGTGCTCTCTTTCATTATTTTTTACATTTTATTGAACATACACAGAAAGTACATATAGCGTAACTGTACTAATAGATTTTTGCAAACTGAACGTACCTGTATAACCAGCACCCAGATCAAGAAGCAACATTACCAGCATACTAGAAGCCGCCCTGTGTCCCCTCCCAGTACTACTGTGCTGAATTCTAACAGCATAGATCTGTTTTGCCTGCTTTTGTGCTACTGTGGCTGGCTGCTTCTTCAGTCTTCACTTCTCACCACCACCCATGCTGAATCGTGTTGAGAAGCTCCACCTATTAGGCGCTGCTCTAAGCATATAATCATTTGGCCCCTTTAACTGACACTGCCTGGCCCTATCTCATCTGTTCTCCTAGTCCCCCTCTAATGCTTTTCCCTTCTATCAAACCCAAACCCACATCCCACACTTTTGCTCTCTCATCAGTAGCTACTGGACATTCTGCGAAATGCAAAACTCCAATTCCAGATCAATCTAACTGTCTATCTTTCACCCATGTACAGAAGAATGGCCAAACACTGCTAAAGATCACACCGCTTGCAGAATGGTAATTAAATGCACAATGTCCCACCACAGCTGGACACCAAGTGCTGCCGAAGGTGCATTCTCCATGTCCCCAACCACTCCTCCTCTCCTCTTCGTAGGGACTAGTCCAAATTCCAAATATTCCCTCTTCTCAAGTTCATGTCAAAAGTCTCTAATGCCAGAAGGGACATCATATACATGCCCTAACCTCATCCTCCCACTCGCAATACAGTAGCCTAATTCCCTCCTATTTCAGTGGGCAATCCTAAAAATGTTTACCAGGGGTAAGTTTAAAAGGCAAACCAGGAAAAAAAAAAAAAGTTATTCACCACACATGACAAAAAGATTAACATTCTTAACTTTTAAAAAATCTACACAAGAAGAAAAACTCTATTTCTCCAATAGGAAAACAGCCAAAGTAATAGACAATATTAAAAAAATTACAAATGGTTGATAAACATACGGAGAAAGACTGATATCCGTTTCAAATCAACTTAATGCAAATAAAATTGGCCAAGATTAAAAATGGGTAATACCACATTCTTCCAGGTAGACTAAATGTTAATTCCCAAATCAAACTGAGTGCCTGGACCATGTACTTTAGCCCCACCTGGAATCTGTGTATGGCATCCTGCCCTCAGCTTGCACTGAGAGACATTCACCACCACATTTATGATGGCAACATCATTCAGAACCTTGTCCCTCTGAAAGGACCCACGAGAATACTTTCTTTATTATTATTATTATACTTTAAGTTTTAGGGTACATGTGCACAATGTGCCGGTTAGTTACATACGTATACATGTGCCATGCTGGTGTGCTGCACCCATTAACTCGTCATTTAGCATTAGGTATGTCTCCTAACGCTATCCCTCCCCCAACCTCACAACAGTCCCCAGAGTGTGATGTTCCCCTTCCTGAGAGAATAATTTCTTTAGGTCTGAGCTCAGAAACTGTACTTCTCCTGAGTCATTTGCCATTTTTAAATCTCCAGAATTCTGGAACTGTTTTCGTATTTGGTGAGGCTGTGGAAGCTCAGAGCCGAACGTGTGACCCAGCCCCATGGCAACCATGCATGCCCCTGTGGCATGTGTTTCCACATACTGACCTCACTCCTGACTTAATTGGTCAGTTCTCGCCATGTTCCCTTGGCCCAATTTCCTTTTTTTTTTTAAACTTATTGTATGTATTTTTTAAGTTACTTAAACTCTTTTTGAAACAAAACGAGAGAGGGCAGTCCTAATGCTGAGGTTGTCCCCACTCTCCTGTCCTCCATATTCTGAGAGGAATGAATCAGACTGGACTTTCACAGTTTTCATTTGTCACCACAGGTGTATAAGGTGTCTGTGTCCTGGGCTAAGGAATTCTGGTTGTGCAAATTAGCTTCTTAAGCAATAGTCCCTGAATACTTGGTGATTTCTAATTGCCTTACTAAATACCATATAATTCTCTCAAAATGTTGTTTTAGGAACACCAGGGGGCATATTTTTCAAGACGGAGGTGCTATAAAATCAACAAATTTGACAAGCTACTCAAATTCTAAAATGGCCTGGAATATTTAACTCAAAATATTAAAAGTTCCTGTAAAAACAGCTGGGCACAGTGGCACATACTTGTAATCCCAACACTTTGGGAGGCCAAGGCAGGAATATTGCTTGAGTCCGGGAGTTCAAGACCAGCCTGGGCAATATAGTGAGACCCTTTCTCTACAAAAAAATTAAAACATTAGCCAGATGTGGTGGTGCATGGCAGCAGTCCCAGCTACTCAGGGGGCTGAGGTGAGAGGATCATTTGAGCCCAGGAGCTCAAGCTGTGATCATGCCACTATACTCCAGTCTCGGTGACACAGCAAGACCCTGTTTCAAAACAAAAAACAAAAAAAACTTCTTATAGTAATATAGAGATAATACCCAGCTATAAAACAAATGCATGCTGCAATGTGTAAGATAAATGTATTCTATATACTTCCTAGATGAAAAGACAAACTTTAAAAAAGTCACTAAAACAAAACAGGAAAAAAAATCATATGGACTATGTTGAGTCCATATGATTCCATTATGGTGGAAGATAAATAAAATGTCATAATGTATTCTTCAAAGGAACTATGTATCATTCAATCCAGAGAGAAAACATTGTCTAAAGGTAAAAAAAAAAAAAAAAAAAAAAAAAAGAATATTAAAAAATGTAATTATCCCCACTCTAATTCCAGAGAATGGGGAAGTGAAACTAAGATAACATCCATTCAGACCCAACTTGGTTGTGTTCAAGTATTCAAAGAAACATCATAGAACTGACAGCAATGAACGGAAGCAGAACTTAGAGATTCAGATTGTATCCTTTCTCTCTCCCTGTTCCTCTTCCATTTCATTGGTTGTATCAGCCAGGATGCTTGTGGTTGCAAGTCAAGAAAATTAATCTTAAAGTATTAGGCGATAGAGTGGATTTACTGCCTCATGCTAACGCAGAGTCCAGGGTCAGCTCTTGCGAGCTTCAGGAAAGGTTTGGTAGGACTTCACAATATGGGTTTGCAATTCTCTAAGCCTGTTCTCACCCAGGAGTTGGCTTTGTCCTCACTGTGTGGGGTTGTGAGGGAGGTGGGAGGAACATCTTCCCCCAACCACTCCACAGTCTGATTGGGACAGTTTCTATGACATGCCTGCCCCTGAATTAGTAACTGGGACCAGATGAATTCCATGTCCTGCTCAGCTTGGGCCTGGGTTATGTATCTATTACTGAACCAATAAATGAGGCAAGGATGTTGCTGGGGCCCACTCTGGAGATGGAAATGAGCTCAATCCCACCCAAACTACACAACTACTATGCATGGCAAAGGGGAAAAGGGGAAGCAACAAATGTTACCAAAGAAGCTGTGGCAGAGGCTGGCTTGCTGGCTGCTGAAACTCAGTTCCTCTTCTTATTGGGCACACAGCTAGATCATATTTCCCAGCCTTCAGTGAAGTGTGGCCATGTGGCCAATGGAAAGTAAGTAAACTGACATGGACCACTTCTAGACCTGGCCGTTAAAAACCTCTCACTCATGACCCTCCATGCTCTTTTCTCCTTTTGGGAGCTTGTCCATATAGACAAGCATGGCAACCTTGGCAACCATATGTTGAAGATAAAAGAGCCACAGATAGAAGGAGCCTTAGTCCCTGAATCACTGCTTTGAGAACAGTCTTCCACTCTTCTCTAAGGACAGGGTAAAATGAGAAGTGATGAGCAATGCAGGGTAATTAAATCTCTCTTAGGCAGGCTACACGAAGTAAGGGAGAAGGTCAACTGGGAAGCCTTGTTGAAATTTTCCTACAAATTACCTGTTCTTCTCTTAGCAAACAGAGGAAGTGGAAAAGTTCTCTAACAATTCAGAATACAAACTGCCTCAGGGTAAGATTAGGAATAAAAACTATCATTACATATAAAAGTAGTATTAATTCTTACGCTGAAAAAGCGTTTTGGGGCCTTGGCTGAACCCCAGTGCAGGGACAGCTATTGTTCTGATCAGTACCCTCACCTCCTCTGAGGGGCGCTCCCCCTCACTGCAACTATCTTGTTCTGTGAAAGTTGTTGCCCATCGCAGAGGTCGTCCACTGGCTGCTGGGGTGGGCAGGTGTTTCCAAGCCAGGCCCATCTTGGTTTTTCCCCAGGATTTTCAAATTGGAATGAAGGGAAGAAGCTCTCTACTGATGAAGTTATAAAATGTGAGGCCAGGAGCTACTGATGGACGTTGTTTCCTGTTGAACAGCAAAAGGCAGCCCAAGGAAACAAAGATGGCACCAATGACAGGGAAAGATGGAAAAAAAGTCCTGGTTTCATTTGTACCAGAGGCCAGCATACCCATGTCCTTCCCTTGGTCTGGTTATGTAAGCCAGAATATGGTGATCCACAAATTCCACTTCTGGCTTCAGCTAGTTTAGAATGCATTATGTCACTTACAGTCAAAAGAAACCTGACCAATATAATCAGGAAACTTGACTGAAAAAAAAAAAATTTCATGACATCTCACTAAACTCAAAAAAGTAAAATGAAAAATACAGAAATACCAAAGTATAGTTGTGATATAATAAGAAATACATATTTTGGTCTTCTTCCACAATTCCTCACTCATAGCTTATCTTTTGTTAAAATATTTGGTCTTTTGTCCTGAAACAGCTCTGGAGCAGCTCCAGGCCAATAAAGGTGAAAGAAGTGACTTCTGTTATTCCTAACAAGCCCCTTCCACAACACCGGAGTTTATGCTAATGAGGTGATTTGTGGAAAGCCCCTAGATAACCACAAGATGGGGTGCTGGTTACCACAGCAAGCAACCACAGGATTAAAGGGTTGGGATTTTCAGCATACCTCCCCCACCTCCCCCAGGAAAGATGAGAGGAAATGGGAATCGCTTCTCGGCCTTTTGGCTAAGATCAAGTGGAGAGGAAATGGGTTGAGAGTCGAGCTGTTAACCAATGGCCGATGATTTAATCAACCATGCCTATGTAATGAAGCCTCCATAAAAATCCAGAAAGATGTGTTCAGGGACCATCCAGGTTGGTGAACAAGAACACATCCACATGCCAGAGGGTGGCGCACCCAACTTTACAGGCACTGAAGCTCCTGTGCTTGGGACCCTCTAGACCTAGCCCTGTGTATCACCTCTTTGTCTGTCTGTTCATTTGTATCCTTTAATAAATATATTCTTCCTAATAAACTGGTAATCTAGTAAGTAAACTGTGAGCCAGTCTAGCAAATCATCAATCCCAAGAGGGTGGTCATGAGAACTTCCAATTCGTAGCCAAGTCAGACAACAATTAGGGGCAACCTAAAGACCTACTACTTTCGACTGGCATCTGAACTTGGGGGGGCAGCCTCATGGGGGGGCAGCCTCCTTAACCTGGGGGGTCTACACTAATTCCAGTCAGAATTGAATGGAACTTTAGGGCACCCAAGCTGGTGTCCACAAACTGAAAAGCTGCTTTACGTGTGTGGGAGTTTTTTAGGAGGCCAATGCAGGAGGATCACTTGAGGCCAGGAATTCAAGACCAGCATGGGCAACATAGCGAGACCCCATCTCTTAAAAAAAAAGGTAGAATTTTGAAAAGGTGAACCTTTAAGGTAACCTCAAGCCCCCTGGATTGTCATAAGATTAACTTAGTTCATGCATAAAGTACTTAGAACAGTGCCTGGTATGCAGTAAACAGTCAATACATGACAGCTTTATTGTTATACCAGTCTTAGTTATTTCCAGGCTAGTGACCCACGCTTTAATAAGGTGTCACAGCTAGAAACGTATCAAGCTGATCATAGAAAGTGTGTTTGTGCCACACACTCACACTGTGATCTCATAATCCAACACTCAGCAGTGCACCATCAAATCCAGAAGATCTTTGATTTGTAATGACGTCTTCAGGTGCCCAACAAGGTGAAGCCACTTCAACAACCTCAGATCCCTCCTGGAGTTCAACAAGGATACCCAGTACCAGCCACCATGCTCTTCCAGTCCCTAGGATATCCATCCATTCTCCGTGACCTTCTTCCACTCTCTGGGTCCTCAAGGCCATAGTGAAACAGTCAGGAGGGAAAAACCGTCCTACAGCAGACCACAGGAACCTCTCCATCCTCTGAGCATGCATGACTTTGACAGTTGGAACCCTTTATCCTATCTTAGTCTTGCCTTTGTTTTTGTTTTTGTTTTTGTAATGGAATACTGCAAATACAAAAAAAAGGGGGCGTTTTTTCCAGACATAAAATCTTTTAACAGTTACCTACTTCCTTCTTAGTGCTCTACCTTCATCGAGGTTTTTTTGGTTAATTACACTGATTAAATTGGGAAGAAATTCTTGCGGAGCATTGGCAAGGAAACTGCACCGTCAAAAGTCCAGAGGTTATCAAGTCCCTGGAAATGTGAGTACTCGAGGCATTCAGTGTGTGAGGCACAGGAAGAAGCTGGAGAGGGGGCAGGAACCCATCAGGCTGGGCTTTACAGACCAAAGAAAGGAGTCTGAATTTGGCAACTGGGAGTTACAGGGGGTGTTAGACAGGGGAACAGAACAATGGTATCTGCATTTGCTCACTCTGCTCCTTTTCTGAATCTCTGCTTGCAGGGTAGAGATCTCCTAGACCTCTTCATGTAGGTTCTGGTTATCTGGGAGTTAGAAAAATGAGGTCTGAAGACAAGTTTTTCAGAAGAATGGATAAGGTGGGATAAAAATTCCAGAAAATGTCCTCATAAGGAATAAAAACAAGGCAGATTATTTTAGCTACCTGGCTCTACAGTGGTAGAGAAAGCTAAGAAGGCTGAGGGCCAGAGCAAAGCCCTCACTGCCACCATTTAGAAACCACTGACTCCAAATGGACCTGGTGGGGAGGAGCCAGGGCCCAGTTCACATGCCATGCTTGAAGGTCTTTCCAGAGCCTAGCTATGGGACAGGTACACTTCTCTGATTAGCCAGGGCCTGCACACTGGAAGAACAAGGCCAGTTCATAATAACCCTGAACAGAGACCACCTCCAGCCAGCCTACATTATTTTACTACAGCAGAAACTGAGCACAGTAAGCAAAGCTAGCCCTATAAACAACTGAACCTAAACCAAAACCATGTGATTACCCAAGAGATTCAGTGGGATCTGAAGCTGTCCTACACTGCAGAAACATTCTTGGCCTTGCAAGACAAACACAGCTTTTGGCACTGAAAACTGTTTTTTGGTTTACAGGCCAGAAAACCAGTGCACCCCTGTTTATTTTTCCATTATCAGTATATTCAGCAGCACTGAAAGGATTATAACACAGCTTCCTTCTCCAGTGACCCACTGGTGAGAAAACAAAATTCTGGTTAATAGGCAAAGAAAAACAAGAAAAGTCTGTCACTTCTAAGGTGCATTAACAGATTAGAAGGTATCTTCCTATACCTTCTCTCATGTCCACATTTTATATACAAGGAACCGTGGCTCACAGACAAGTTATTCAATTTGCTCCAGCTCACACAGCTAAATAAGTACCAAAGCCAAAGAGAAAGCCCAGAATTTGAACGCAAGTTTTCAGATTTCAATTCCCCCGCTCTTTTTAACTGTATTGCAGCAACAATATGTTTAGATTTCTATACAGGTTTTATAAAAACAAGGGGGCAGTGGAAACACCCACAATTAGAGGCAAGCCTGTGGTCTTGTGAGCTTACCATCTTAAAAGGGAGGCCAGCCGGGCGCGGTAGCTCATGCCTGTAATCCCAGCACTTTGGGAGGCTGAGGCAGGTGAATCACGAGGTCAAGAGATGGAGACCATCCTGGCTAACATGGTGAAAGCCCGTCTCTACCAAAAATACAAAAAATTAGCTGGGTGTACTGATGCCCGCCAGTAGTCCTAGCTGCTCAGGAGGCTGAGGAAGGAGAATCGCTTGAACCCGGGAGGCAGAGGTTGCAGTGAGCCAAGATTGCACCACTGAACTCCAGCCTGGCGACAGAGCAAGACTCCGTCTCAAAAACAACAAAAAACAGCAACAACAACAACAACAACAACAAAAAAGGGAGGCCATGTCTTATTCATCATCACATTACCAGCAAGTGTCCAGTGCAGTTCCTAGCCCATGGTAAGCACCAAAGGTTTGCTGAATGAATGAGGGAATATTTTATTGTTCAATAAGGAATATGGGCCAGGAGCGGTGGCTCACGCCTGTAATCCCAGTACATTGGGAGGCCGAGGCAGGCAGATCACCTGAGGTCAGGAGTTCAAAGACCAGGCCTGGCCAACATGGTGAAACCCCATCTCTACTAAAAATACAAAAATTAGCTAGGCGTGGTGGCGGGTGCCTGTAATCCCAGCTGCTTGGGAGGCTGAGGCAGGAGAATCGCCTGAACCCAGGAGGCAGAGGTTGCAGTGAGCCAAGATTGCACCACTGAAATCCAGCCTAGGTGACACAGCAAGATTCCGTCTCAAATTAAAAAAAAAAAAAAAAGGAGAAGAAAAAAAAAAAAAAAAGAATGTGACCTATCAGGAAAATTTACCAAACTGGAGTTCTCTGTGTAGATGGGAGAAATGACAAGAGAATACCTACTATGGAGTTCAAGAAGTCAGACTAGAAAACCACTAAAACAATTTCTAACTCACAGTGTCTGAAAACTAATCTCATTAGAGATTAGTGTCTAATGGAAGAACTGATTTTTAGCAATATTGAAAACGAGTATATGTTTGCTCATATAGTCAACTATCAATTATCTCCATAGAGGTGTTCTGTGCCTTTTGAAAATACTGCTGGCTCACAAGGTTTTAACCCTGCCTTCTTCATCCCAAGGAAAGCCTTTACTATAATTCACCTCATGGGAAGTTTTTGGCTTTTTAAGACCCTATTTCTTAATTCTAGAATAACAAAAAGACAGGGCATAATGATTTGGGGAGAAAAAAGGAACAAGACTTCCTGTTTTTACCTAAAAATGTTAGGGCAGTAAAGGAAGCTGATCAAAAATACAGTTAATGACTACATATTAATAAATACTGTAGGTTTCACTGCATGCCAACTCCAACCCCAAATGCATGGGTTACAAACTGAGATGAAAAAATAGGTATCCGTACATGCATTCAAAATGAAAACAGAGCCATTTTGCAATAATCTAGCAACTCCTCTAATGACATCCAAGTTTAGAAATTCCAAGTGTTCAACTTCTTTATTGCTTCTGATACAGTAAAGCCTGCTGGACAAGGCTACACTTTGCAAACCTGAATTAGAAGAGCATGCAGAGTCTGAGGCCAGGCCATCTCAGTGACCAAAGGGAGTGAAGTAACTGGTTCACTTCCCATGAATATAAAAGGTGCCATGAGATGAAGGACAAGAGTTAGCTTGGGGTTCTTGTCCCAGCTTCACCAATACTTGCAGTGTGATCTTGCACCTGTCTCACAACTGCCTTAGGGTTTCGATTTCCTCCTCAATAAATTGATAAAGTAAGTTGGATATGGTAAAGTCAAAGGTCCCACTCAGGAATGATTTCTTAAGAAAATGGAAGATTTCAATAAGTAAATGTAACTTATCTAAAGCCAAGTTTATACATAAAAATTTTTTAATTTAGGGCTTTTTCATTACAGACTACCCTAAAATGTTTTAAAACCTGAAATTAAGACTTAAAAGTAGATTCTAAGAATAAATCCAAGTCTTTGTGCACAAAGCCTTATAAAATTGTACCCATCTTAAACCTGTTGAAGAAGATATACATGGCCGGGCGCAGTGGCTCATGCCTGTAATCCCAGCACTTTGGGAGGCCGAGGCAGGCAGATCACCTGAGGTTGGGAGTTCGAGACCAGCCTGACCAACATGGAGAAACCCCATCTCTACTAAAACTACAAAAAAATTAGCCTGGCATGGTGGCATGCACCTGTAATCCCAGTTACTCGGAAGGCTGAGGCAGGAGAATTGCTTGAACCTGGGAGGCGGGGATTGCAGTGAGCCAAGATCGCACCATTGCACTCCGGCCTGGGCAACGAGAGCAAAACTCTGTCTCAAAAAAAAACAAAAAAAGATGTACATGGCAGCATTAGTACCATCATATAAATGTTCTGAAGAAATTAATAAAATGGGAAAATGGCTGAAATTTATTATTAAATTTAAAAATCAAGGCTGGGTGCGTTGGCTCATACCTGTAATCCCAGCACTTTGGGAGGCCAAAGCGGGTGGATTGCTTGAGCCCAGGAGTTCAAGGCCAGCCTGGACAATATAGCAAGACCCCATCTCTACAAAAAAATACAAAAAATTAGCCAGGCATGGTGGTGCACACCTGCAGTCCCAGCTACTTGGGAGGCTAAGGTGGGAGGATCACTTGAGCCCAGGAGACAGAGGTTGCAGTAAGCCAAGATCGCACCACTGCATTACAGCCTCGGTGACAGAGTGAGACCCTGTCTCAGAAAGAAAAAAAAATATAATGGAGAAAAGCTTATAGAGTAAGTACGTGAAGAAAAAAAATACTTAGCTACAGCTATACAATATGTTCACGTTTTAAGCTAAGTATTACTTCAAATGTGTCAGAAAGTTAAAAAAACTTTATAAAGTAAAAAAGTTACAGTAAGCTGAGATTATCGAAGAAATAAAAAATTTTAAAACAAATTTAGTGTAGCCTAAGTGTACAGTGTTTATAAGGTCTACAGTAGTACACAGTAATATCCTAGGCCTTCACATTCACTCACCACTCATTCACTGACTCACTCAGAGCAGCTTCCAGTCCTGTAAGGCCCATTATGGTAAGTGCCTTATATAAGTGTACCACCTTTTTTTTTCTTTTTTTTCTTTTTTTTCTTTTTTTTTTTGAGAGAGTCTTGCTCTGTTGTCCAGGATGGAGTGCAGTGGTGCGATCTCGGCTCACTGCAATCTCTGCCTCCTGGGTTCAAGCGACTTTCCTGCCTCAGCCTCCTGAGTAGCTGCGATTACAGGCATGTGCCACTATACCCGCCTAATTTTTGTATTTTTAAGTAGAGATGGGGTCTCACCATGTTGGCAAGGCTGGTCTTGAACTTCCGACCTCAGGTGGTTTGCCCGCCTCAGCCGCCCAAAGTGCTGGGATTACAGGCATGAGCCATCATGCCCAGCCCATTTTTTATCTTTTATACTGTATTTTTATTATACTTTTTCTATGTTTAGATACACAAATACCTGCCAAGCATGGTAGCTCATGCCTGTAATCTCAGCATTTTGAGAGGCTAAGGCAGGAGTATCCTCTGAGCCCAGGAGTTCAAGACCACTTGGACAACATGGGGAGACCTTGTCTCTTTTTCAAAAATTTTAAAAATCGGCCAGGCATGGTGGCATACATCTATAGCCCCAGCTACTCAGGAGGCTAAGGTGGGAGGATCACCTGAGTCCAAAAGTTTGAGGCTGCAGTGAGGCTGCCACTGCACTCCAGCCTGGGCAACAGAGCAAGACCCTGGCTCTAAAAATAATTAAATTTTAAAAATTTTTAAAAACATTATCTAAAAAAAAGAAAAAGATACTTGAGGAAAAAAATTTGCAATGCACATGAGAGGTCAAAATTTAACATTCAAACTTATTAAAAAGTTCTTTTAAGTAATAATTTAACTTCTAAAACCGAAATAGAGATATAGGCAACAGACATGAAAAATTCACAGAAGAGGACATTGAAATGTCCAAAACATACTAGGGAGAAATAAAGAGTAACAAATAATAAATGAAGTAAGTTCAAACTAAAATACCAATAAAATACCACCTCTCACAGTCAGATTGATGAATGCACCACAAAGCACTCTCACATGCTCCTTATGAAATAAAAATCTGACCACAGGGCAGGGTAAAGTAGTGCATGCCTATAATCCCAGCCACTCAGGGATTTTTTAATTACAAAATTTCATCACATTTTCCTGGAGGGCAATTTAACAATATTTATCGTGAGCTTTTAAAAGTTAATCGTGTAATATTATGAACTACTGAGACATGAAACATAGATGAATCCCAAAAACATAACGCTTAGGGAAAGAAGTCTTATATAAAAGTACATACACTGGGCGTGGTAGCTCACACCTGTAATCCCAACACTTTGGGAAGGTGAGGCAGGAGGACTGCTTGAGCCCAGGAGTTTGAGACCAGCCTGAGCAACATAATGAGACCCTGTCTCTACAAAAAAAATTTTTTTAATTAGCCAGGAGTGGTGGTGCGGACCTGTAGTCCCAGCTACCCAGGAGGCTGAGGTGGGAGGAGAATCAGTTGAGCCAGGGAAGTCAAGGCTGCAGTTAACTATGATCACAGCACTGCACTCCAGTCTAGGCAACAGAGGGAGACCCTGCCTCAGAAAAAAAAAAAAAAAGGTACATACTGTGTAACTCCACTTATATTAAAATTAGAACAGGCAAAACTAATCTGTGGTAAGAAAAAAATCAGAAGGGTGGTTGCAAGAAGAGATTGTCCAATAAGGAGCATAATGAAACTTTCTGGAATGAAAATTATGTTCTATAACTTCATAGAGGTTTGGATTACGCAGATATATGTATGCATTTGTCAAAACTCAGCAAATATACACTAAATATTTGTGCATTTCACTGTGTGTAAATGTTGCTTCAAAAGGAAAAAACCTAAGAAAATATCAAATTCATGCTGAAATATTTAAGGGGAAGTATAGTATACTAACATTTACAATTGCTTTTTCTCTTTTTTTTTTTTTTTTGAGACAGAGTTTCGCCCTTGTTGCCCAGGCTGGAGTGCAATGGTGTGATCTCAGCTCACTACAGCCTCCGCCTCCTGGGTTCAAGCGATTCTCCTGCCTCAGCCTCTAGTAGCTAGGATTATAGGCACCTGCCACCATGCCCAGCTAATTTTTTGTATTTTTAGTAGAGACGGGGTTTCACCATGTTGGCCAGGTCTTGAACTCCTGACCTCAGGTGATCCACCTGCCTCAGCCTCCCAAAGTGCTGGGATTACAGGCGTGAGCCACCGCTCCCGTCCTCATTTGCAATTACTTTAAAATATATCAAAGAAAAAGGAGTATGATAGGTAGAAGAATGGATACATGGATATATGTGATAAAGCAAGTACAGTAAAATGCTAATGTAAAATATAGGCATTGGGTACACAGGGGTACCCTGTGAAAAATCCTTCAAGATTGCTGTATTTTGAGATTTTTCATAAAATGTTAAAAATACTAAAAAACAGTAAACAGCCACAAGGCAGTCTTCTGGAATGCTAGAAATGTTCTGTCTTGATTTGGGTGGTGATTACATGGGAGCATGAGGAAAATTCATCAAGCTGTACACTTAGGGATTTTGTACACCTTGGCTGATTACATTTATAACTCAATAAAAAGTGTTTTTAATACAGCAATCAGAATAGGACTTTAAAGTGAGTATAATTAATATCCTCAAAGAGATAAGGAAGTATGCTGCAACCATAAAACATGAATAAGCAATTAAGAAAAAAGAGCAAACCATAGATTGAAGACAAAAACTCAAATTTAAAAACTCAGTGGGCTAAAGAGCTGAGTAGACCTTGAGGAATGAATTCGTGACTTAAAATATTGAGCTAAAAAATCCTCCCAGAAGATAGCACAGAGAGGTGAAGTAAAAGAAAAGTGAAGAGACACGGAGGACAGATCAAGACGCGTCTCAATCTATCTCTTGGAGGGAGCTGCAGAAGAGAAAATGAGAAAACGTAAGGGGCCAACATTTAAATAAATAGTAGTTAAATGTTTCCTAGAACTAAAAAACAAAACTGCTTAAAAAATATTTTTGTTTTTTGCTTTTTAAGAGACAGGGTCTCACTCTGTCACCCAGGTTGGAGTGCAATGGCACAATCATAGCTCACTGCAACCTCAAACTCCCAGCCTCAAGCAATCCTCCCACCTCAGTCTAAGTAGCTGGGATTACAGGTGTGCACCACCATGCCCAGCTAATTTATTTATTTATTTATTTTTATAGAGAATGGGGGTCTTACTACATTTCCCAAGCTGTTCTCAAACTCCTGGCCTCAAGTGATTCTCGCATCTTGTCCTCCCAAAAGTGCTGGGATTTACAGGCATGAGCCACTACGCCCAGCCCAAAAAAGTTTTTAATTATAGTTATTTAAAGCAATCTACATGGATGGAAGGAAACACACCACCATTTTAAGACACATTATCTCCTGACTGTGCAATTTAAGTGATTGTACAATTTAAGTGATCCTTGTTCTTTTTTTTTTTTTTTTTTTTTTTTTTTTTGAGATGGAGTCTCGCTCTGTCGCCCAGGCTGGACTGCAGTGGCGCGATTTCGGCTCACTACAAACTCTGCCTCCTGGGTTCATGCCATTCTCCTGCCTCAGCCTCCCAAGTAGCTGGGACTACAGGCACCTGCCACCACACCCGGCTAATTTTTTGTATTTTTAGAAGAGACGGGGTTTCATCGTGTTAGCCAGGATGGTCTTGATCTCCTGACCTTGTGATCCACCCGCCTTGGCCTCCCAAAGTGCTGGGATTACAGGCATGAGCCACCACACCCAGCCGATCCTTGTTCTTTTCTATATGTTTCAAGTTTTCTACAATGAATATGACTTTTACAATCAGGAAAAGTAAAAGTTTATTTTTATAAGATGAACTCAGAACCAAAAGACAAGAAAGGTTTTTTAAAAACTCCCTAAATTCACTTTCCTGTGACTTCTCCCCTTATGCTATTACAGTGAACCTGTTTCTGTAAGTGGTCACCACAAACTTGAACAAGTCATTCAATCTCTGAATTTCTGCTTCGTTAGGCCTTAAACAGGGAAAATAAAATCCCTCCTTTCCACCTCCCCATGGTTTGGGGAACATCAAATGAGATGAGGTACAAAAATAGCATTTGGTAAACCATAAAGCACTGTACAAATTGTGGCATGTTATCACAGTCCTTCTAAGCTGGTAAACCCCAACCTCTGAGTCACCCTCCACTCTCCGACCTTTCACTCACCAAGTCCAATTTGTCACTAGTCAGTTTTTCCTTCTCTCATTCCATCCTCTCCCAAACTACTGCACTAAGTTAGTCATACCTGGTCATACCTTGTGCCTGAACCACTGCAATAGGTCCTGCATAGTGCCCCACCTCTAGCTTTCCCTTACCCCACCTACTGCAATTTTTGCCTGAAACCTAATCTTCATGAAACATGTTTATCCTTTGACTACCCCGCTGAAAATGAAATGCCTTTGGGAGTTCTCTGAGGTTTATAGGATGGACTTCAAACTCCTCAACCTGGCTTTTAGACCTCCCGTCCTATCTCTGGTCAGCCTCCTCATAATTGGAACATGCACCCAACCCCCGTACCCTTCCTTCCCCTTATCCAGAGATATCTTTTCCACTTATCCACATCCTCCCAGTCTTTTAAGCCCAGGTCAAACCTCTCCCTCCTTTCCTCTTTCTATACCTTATGACCAATCCATCCCCCAAGGTGCCATCATCACTTCCAGGTCAGAGACCTACCCCACCTTTCCAGAAAGGACTAATTGTTCCCTGAGAGCAGGGCCTGTTATCCTCCTATAGCCTCTATATTAGGCACTCAAATTAACATGCTAAACATTTAAGTCCTTAAAATAAACTTTATTTGCCTGAACTGATTTTATGGTAAGTTTTAACACCTATGTGTGTATTACTATATGTTGTTTAGCTATTAATCTTTTTTTTGTTGTTAGAGATGGGGTCTTGCTATGTTGTCCAGGCTGATCTCAAACTCCTGGCCTCAAGTAATCCTCCTGCCTCAGCCTCCCAAAGTGCTGGGATTACAGGTGTGAGCCACCACTCCCAGCCTATCAATCTTTAAATAAAAAGAACCATAACTTACAGATTTTTTGATGGCTTCTTCTTTCTCTCCACTGAGATTTATCAAAGTTAATATCTACAACTATAATCCATTTTTCACAGCTGTGAAGTATTCCTTTCTTTGAACATATCACAACTTGTTTATCCATTATGTTGTTAATGGACATTTGGGTTTTACAGGAAAGTTTGGAATTAAAAGTAATGCTGCTCTGAAAATTCTCGTACATGTTTCCAGTAAAGATATATAAGAGTTTCTAGAAGAGAAGCTGCTATGTCACAGGGTCACATATTCAACTCTACCTGGCAATGACAATGGGTTTTTCCCTAGTAGTTGAACTAATTTACACCTCTACTTAATGTTGAGCAGTTCCTCAAAATACTGCCAACCTTTTAAATGTCTGCCAATTTGATGAGTATAAAATGTTATTTCATTGTGGGTTTAATTTGCATTTCCCCAATGAGGTTGAAAATCTTTTCATATAGTTATTAGCTATTTGGTTTCCTCTTAGTGCTGTGCCTGTCCCAACCTTTTCCAATTTTTCAACTGGGCGGTTGTTTTCTTATTGACTTTTAGGACCTCTCTGAATACTAATCCTTTATTGGTACTATGCATTGCAAATGTCTTCTTCCAGTCTGCCGCTTTCCTTTTCACTCTCTTTTGATGAGAAGTTCTTTATTTTAACGTAGTTGAATTTATCAACCATTTCCTTTATGTAAATGCCTTGTGTAACTTGCTTAATCAGTCCTTCCCTACCCAGGTCATAATATTTATATTTCCTTTTAATAAAAAAGTATTAAAATAAAAACTTTAAAAAGACAGTAATACAGTAAATGAACAATAAGCACATGGAAAAAGTACTCAAAATCATCAGCCATCAAGGAAATACAAATCAAAACCACAATGAGATACCACTACACACCCACCTGAAGGGCTAAAATTAAAATACTGATTAACACCAAATGATGGGAAGGATGTAGAGCAACTGAACTTTTATTATACATTGTTGGCATGAGTGTAATATTGGATAACTATTTTGGGAAAAGGTCAAGCAGTTTCTTAAAAAGCTACACATATACCTATCCTATGACCCAGCAATTTCACCTCTTGGTATTTAACCAAGAGGAATGAAAGCACATGTCCACAAAATAATGTGTACTAGAAGATTCATAGTAGCTTTAGTCATAATAGCCAAAAATTAGAAACAGCCCTAGTATCCAATAACAAAAGAATAGATAAGTGAACTGTAGTTTCGTCATATAACAGACTACTTTAATTAGAAAAAAGAACAAACTACTGACTCGTGCAGCAGAGAAGAATCTCAAAAACATTATGCTGAGTGAAATAAGCCTTACAAAAAAAGAATAGACTGTAAGGTTCTATTTACATGAAATCTAGAATAGGCAAAAATAATTTATAATGGAAAAAATTCAGAACAGTGGTTGCTGGTGGCTGGGGCTAAGAATGGAAAGGGAGCACAATAGAACTTTTGGGGGTGATTATAATATTGTGTAATTCTGTATCTTGATAGAGATTCATAGTACATAGACATATACATTTGTCATATCTCACAAATGGTACACATAAAATTTACACATTTTACTTTATGGCATTTCACATTTAAAAATGTAAACTTTGAATTTATTTAATTTTGAATTAATTTTTTTTTGAGATGAGGTCTTGCTATATTGCCCAGGCTGGTCTCGAACACCTGGGCTCGAGCAATCCTTCTGCCTCAGCTCCTGAGTAGATGGGACTACAGGTGTGTGTTACCATGCCCAAAGTTCAAATTTTGCACTCTAGTACTTGATATACATACTGCAATATTTAGTGGTTGAGTATACTGATGTGTGGAACTTACTTTGAAATGAATCCAAAAATAAAATGGGTTGATGGATGGATAAAGGAGTGGACAGATATAAGACAAATATAGAAAAGTGTTAACTGCAGAATCCAGATGGCAGGCATATGAGTGCATAATTCTCTCAACTTTGCTCTATGAAAATTTTCACAAAATATTGGAGAAAAACTATATTAAAAATGAGATCTGCGTTAAAAAATAGATATATTTGAAACAAGTTTGCCTTTGAGAAAGGTTCTCATAAGAAAATGGTCAATCCTTACATGCGATAGTGTCTTGGAGTTTACAAAACACTTTCACACAGATTATTTTTAGTTATCCTTACCAGAACCCAGGCATTCTAGCTTCACTCTGTACTTGAGAAAACTCAGGATCAGGAGTTGCCAAGTATCACATAGCCAAAGCCTGATGGAGCTGGACCCAAAACACACATCTTCTGGCTCCTCCTCCTATAGTCTTTTAACACCTCACTAGGGAGCTGCCATCAACACCAAACCTTTGCAGACAACCTGGGAACTGCTGATGTGCCACCAGCGCTTTGGGTTATCCTATAAGCAGAGTAAGAGGAAGTGAAGCAGCTCCTGTACTCCCTAATAGGACATGAAAGGGAGAAGGCAAGCAGTGAAAGAGGATGAATTCAAAACAGCAAAGGTCTATTTCCAACCAATACAGAATAAAAGCACTGGCAAAGCCCCCCATCCCAAATTATTTGAGGTCACCCTCAAAGTTCTGGGAAATCTGCAACATCCTTCCTGTCTGTGTGGATGGGCAAACTACACATGGTGCCTGAAGCTAAGACATGCAATATAAACTTGTTAAAACAGCTCTCTGACATGATACTCTACCACTCTTTACCACACAGAGCAGAACAAAAGTAGAACAGAAGGAGGGGACTCAGGAACATTGCTCAACCCTAACTCAGCCAGAATTGGAGGCAAAAGCTTTACTAATCACCCCACAGATTAATCACTGGCTTAAGGGTATTTTAGCTTTCTGTTAAAACACAGAATACACCCCAACAACTTTTGTTAAATCTAAACAAGGTGAGATAGACTCGTGGAACATGAATAAAAGACTGGTGTACTTATCCAAATATTTACCAAGTGTGCCAAGCACTTTGGGAACTATAAGGAAACTAGGACACAGTGCTTGCCCTCAAGCAGCATATAATCCAGCAGAAGGCTGAAGACAGAAATCCTAGGCTCACACGGATAAAGGAGCAAGTCCCAAGAGCAGAGAAAAGAGTGCAAACCAGCCAAGGGCTCAAGGAAGCTTTCAGCTGGGCCTTGACTAACTCCTGAGAAGATAGGTACATGCAGCACTGGTGGGGGAACAGCACTCTAGGCAAAGGGCGATGGAAAGAACCAGCTCCTGGGGAACTCTTGGTAAGGCAGGCTGCCTGAAACCTGAGCAGGAGAAAGGGGAAAGGAAAAAAACTCCCAAGGGATGCCCTCCCAACTCATTTCAGACAGCAAAGAGGGCAGATCAGAGGGCGTCACAAAATATCTAGCTTCAGGAGTTAACTGGCACAGGGCTGAAGATGACTTCAACTTCCTCAAACACAGGAACCTAAGGTAGAGCTGTAAGCAACTTCCACAGTAAGCTGAAACTTAACAAAATCCTGATAATGCAGATTCAAGATGCCTGCTTAAAACCCAGTTGTCCTGTGAAATCTGTAGCTTAGCAGAAGACCAAAGAATGGGAAATGCAATGAACATAGCTAGTTAACAGAGAGCAACAACCTAACAGGTGAAAGCCAGGACCAGTGGATTTGAATCTCAGCTTAAATGTATGACCTCGGACAAGTTTCTAACCTCTGGTGTCTTATCTGCTAAAGGGAAATGATACCTGCCACCTCACAGCGTTGAATGGATTAAATGAGATAACATCTTTAAAGCATCTAACATGGTGCTTGCAACACAGAGGGCATCCAAGAAATGGTGGCTATTATTAATATGAATAGTTTGCACTCTAAGAACTGCAGAATCCATCATCTCCTACTGCCTCAGTGTACTGAGAAACCAGGATGAAGCCACTAAGCTTGGGTAAGACTCAGGGCTTACTCATGTCCTAAGTACTTCTCCCTCTGTTCTTTTTTTATAAATTTTTAAAAATATTCTGTCCTTTAAGGTTACTCTGAGATGTCTGCCTCACCCTGTGTCCTCACATCGTGAACCTTCTCCTATTTAAGAACCAATCCAAGGCCGGGCGCGGTGGCTCACGCCTGTAATCCCAGCACTCTGGGAGGCCGAGGTGGGCAGATCACCTGAGATCAGGAGTTCAAAACCAGCCTGACCAATATGGAGAAACCCCATCTCTACTAAATATACAAAAAAAAAAAATTAGCCGGGCATGGTGGTGCAAGCCTGTAATCCCAGCTACTCGGGAGGCTAAGGCATGCGAATTGCTTCGACCCGGAAGGCGGAGGTTGCGGTAAGCTGAGATCGTACCATTATACTCCAGCCTGGGCAACAAGAGCAAAAAACTGTCTTTAAAAAAAAAAAAAAAAAAAAAAAAAAAAAAAAAAAAAAAAAAAGGAACCAATCCAAATGGGTAAGCTATCCAAGGGAAAACCAGTCATAAGCCACTTAACGGGAAACATTTGCGCCAGAAGGGACCACAGGCCCTATCATAAACCTTGCCTCAGCAAGGCGAGGGTCAAAGCTGGTCAGGGATAGGTTTCAGGTAACAGAATTGTGACAATGTCTATCTTAAGAATCACACTTAAAGTTATGGTGGCAATGACAGTAAGTACTAAAAAACATATGCTATAAATGCAAAGTATTTTATGTATGTAAAAGGAATTCAAGAAAATGAATAAAGAAATATCTTTCTATATACTGAAAAGCACAAGAACACAATGAGGGAACTCACAACCCCTGAACTCTAGAGATAAACTGTAGTCACTTATTATGGCAGCAGAAAGTTTGGTGTCATTTTTCTCAACTACACTTTCAAAGGGAAACTTTCAGTAATTCCATATAATCTAGCAAGGGTCAAAGACCCCTACTGGAGGGAAAAAATCAGTCAGGTCACACACAAAGAGAAAATTGCTTTAGTTTAGCCAAATATAAAATTTTGAGTAATCAGTCGGGCACAGTAACCCACACCTGTAATCCCAGCACTTTGGTAGGCTGAGGCTGGGGGAATCACAGGAGCCCAGGAGTTTGAGCCTAGCCTGGGCAGCACAGCAAGATCTCGTCTCCACAAAAAAAAAGTTTAAAAAACTGGCCACACATGGTGCGCACTGTAGTCCCAGTTACTTGGGAGGCTGAGGTGGGGGGATCACTTGAGCCCAGGAGGTCAAGGCTGAGTGAGCCATGGTTGTGCCACTGCACTCCAGCCTGGGTAACAAAGCAAGACGCTGTCTTAAAAAAAAAAAAAAAAAAAAAAAAGTTTTGACTAATCCACTTTGTAAACTAGGAGCAGGCAATAAATTTTATTCCATTCCAAATGTTACTTAAGTAACATTTGGAAACCACTAAACTTTAGTTGACTAAGATGGCAAGAGTGGCCAGTTTTGTGCAGGAAGGTGGGCTAGCAGAAAAAAGCAAGGAGGAAGATGGAAGTGGGACGGGAGGTGATGAAAAGTAAGAGAAAAGAGGTTGAAGGAAGTGAATGACAGAAGCAAAGGGAAACAGAAATGGACCAACTGGAGAATGTCTGAGATTTTGAGTGAGTGCTGACAGCAGTAACACTCGATTAGAGGTTGGCTTGCAGCTGTACTATTATCTATCACCTTAGCTGCACTAATCCTTACATCTTTTATTTATTTATTTATTTATTTTTGGGACAGGGTTTCTGTCTGTTGCCCAGGCTGGAGTGCAGGGACGCACTCTCGGCTCACAGCAACCTTGAACTTCTTACCTCAGGTGATCCTCCCACCTCAGCCTCCCAAGTATCTGGGACTAAAGGTGTGCGGTGCCATGCCCAGCTGATTTTTTTTATTTTTTGGTAGAGACAGAGTCTTGAGATGTCGTCCAGGCTGGTCTCAAATTCCTGGGCGCTAGCAATCCTTCTATCTTGGCCTCCCAAAGTGCTGGGACTATAGACATGAGCCACCGCGCTCAGCCTCTTTAATCTTTCTGTACAGGGAAATCTACTCTGCTCAACAGGGTAGAAATATATTATTCCCTGGGTACAGTGCTCTGAAGAGCAATAACCAGAGATTTCCACAAAACCAAATCCAAACTTTACAGCCTCTACTCTGGTTAAAACTGGCTTCTATTTCTACTTACCTGGCCTGGGTGGATTTTCAACTTGACAGCCTGGTTCACAAAATTCTCTAATTCAACATACGTTTATGGAAGGCCTACTGTGCATCAGGCCTGGGGGATACAGCAGTGAACAAAACAAACATGACTGCCATCTCACAGAGTTGATTAGTTGGGGTGTGGGGAGCATCAATCATTAGCAGTGCAGTGGGTGTTTGCAAAAAGGAAGGCAGGGGGTGAGCATAGGGTCTCTAACACTACACGCAAATCTTTCAAGGGCAACTCAAGTCCTGGCTAGGGAAAGAGGAAACGGGGTAAATCCAAAGACTGGCAAGAAAATATTAAAATGTTACAGTTAAGGCTCACACTGATTAAAAATAAACAAAACTCTAAGTGTTCAAACTGAACACAGCATTCATTATCTGTAACCACACAAACTCCCGAAAGGAATAAACAGACAGAGGGTATTTTTAGTAATACTTAAATAAGTTCATACAGACAACCCAGCCTAATATATTACAAGATCTAAAGTACCTTTGGAATCATTAAGAAGCAAATTACATTCGTTGAGTTTTACTGTTAATTATATTTCTTGTACTTTGAATATTGGTATCTCATATAAAGAATCAGGTCTTAACATGTGGCCTGCCTGACATATACCTCAAGAAAAGGGCTCCACAATCAACTAGTTTAGGAAATGATGCACACTCTAAAAACCACTTGGAGACTCACAGATTACTTTCAGAAATTAGGTTCTCTGACAAGCCCTACATAAAAGAACTCTGCTGAACTTAGTCTGAGCCAGTATAGGCCGCATATCTCTTATCCCAAATGCTTGAGACCAGAAGTGTTTTGGATTTTGGATTTTTTTTTTTTTTTTTGGCTTTTGGAATATCTGCATTATATTTACCAGTTCAGCATCCCTAATCTGAAAATCCAAACTCTGAAATGCTCCATTGAGCACTTCCTTTGAGCATCATGTCAGCACTCAAAACAGACTTTGGAACATTTCTCATTTTCTGATTAGGGATATTCAACCTGTATTTCCCAAAAACTTACTAGACCACGAACTCTTTTCTCATACAATACTTACTAACAGTCCACATATTGTTCCATACAACACATGCAGGATACACTTTAACGCAAAGTACATACTGCTTAACCTAAAAATGCAATTAGTTATCAATCTCCCACCCACACTGAGAAACTGGTATTTACTAAATGCTGTAGGACTATAAAAGCATCCCCCAATGAATTTCTTGTTGAAATTCACTTAAAGATATGCTGACTTACAGTTTTAATAAGAAATTCTGTAATGAATTAAATTGCATCTTGAGATGTTAATACAAAGAAACTAATTTTATGATTTAATTTTGCTAAATTGCTAGCAGTTTGCCTTCTCTAAACATGAATTTCCAGAGCATAGTTAATATCTTAAAATTTAAAAAGATTCATTCTCTAAAGAAAAAATATTAGACTAGAAAAAATGCTGACATTTACCTCTGCTCTACTATCTGACATGCCTAAATGCATATAACTGTAAATGAGATATCAACATGTACAGTTCATGAATAACAAGTATGGGGCTATTATTTCTGTGGTTGTGGTGTTATAATTTATAATTTGACTCCTGCTCTGGAAATACTATTATTTTGAAGTCTACATAGGACACTTTATGAAATCAAATTCCAATGACTGAAAAAGTTTCATCAATCAGTTAACAATTTTTTAAGAAATCAGTAAACATTTATTTAGTACCTACTATGTGTATGCCACTGGGTTAGGCACTTTAAGGATGAAAGTATTTTCTGAGCCCCCAACACAAGACAATGGTCTGCCAATACGGAAGAATGGTTGAAGTAAGTACTTAAAAACTCAGGGACCTAACGGCACTGCGATAGCACAAGAGCAAGCTGCTGCTGCACTGGGGAGGCTTACAAGACACCTAGGTGAATTTTAGGACACCCAATCCACCACAAAAAAAGCCTGTAAGACACAAAGTCCCCTTACTATAAAAGGGCTACTTTGGTAATCTGAAATTATCACATTAGTCTGCAAAATTACCAATGTTAGATTTGGACTGAAAACTTGAAAGCTGTTAAAGTTTCCATATGCACCTGTGTAACGCTTTTTTAAAGCCAAGTAGGCTTAACACACAGCTTAACACTGATATTAAGAGCACCTTGAGTTAGTAAGCCTAAACCATCAGAGGTTTCTTTAAAGAATCTATAGGAGAAGGAATTCAATTTCTGATAATCAGAACAAAGTTGAATTTTCACTTAGGGTATGGGAATGGTGGGGAAATCAACTATGTTATGCAACAATGAAAAAGACTTTCCCCTTTCGTACAGAAAAAGTATCATGACGACTGCCAGAAATGTAAGACAGAAAGTACATCAAACTATATCCCTCAAACTTCGGATGTTCAGCAGTTCTCAGCAAGCAAGGAAAAAATCAAACAAATTTTGCAAATTACTCTTTCAAAAACTGGTCGTGATGAGAGGGATGACAGCCAACAATCTGCAGCCATGCACGAATTTTGTTGTTGTTGTCTTTTACTGGTTTAAGAAAACATAAACCAACGCATGAGTTCCAGCTTTAAATTCTGAAATGAGAGAACTGGAAAGCTGCTGCTGTGTGCCTTAATGATCACGTTTTTCTTTTTCCTTTTTAACTTTCCTTTAGAAAACCTCAACAAAGACTAAGCCCAGAAACTTTGACAAAACATAAGCCAAGGCAACATGCGCTGGAGAAGACACGCAATGTAAAAAAACAAAAAACCCCAGTCACAAAATGTCCCAGTAAGTCGGCTTAATAAAAGATTAACTTTGTTCTGCTGAATGCTTCAAAAATCGCGTTTCACAGTATTTTCTAATTACATATGCTTTAAATACAGTATGTATGCTAATAAACGTGGACCTCAAATACATGTGCAATGAAGCAAAGCTGATGTTCCAGATTACATTCTAACAGTCCCGAAGAAAATGGTAACCTGCAACTGCATGTGCAAAGTTGACAGAGGGAAAAGAGTGGTGAGGCCAGTCGCCCTTCCCTTTCTACCACAGGAAAAGAACAAAGTTCACACTGATTTAACATTGCAGGGGCGCGCCAGAATATCCTGGGGGTTTCCCTCAAACACCCGCTCTTGGAGAGGAAATAGATGCAAGCGCCTCAGTCAAGTTCACAGCGGGCCCCGCCGCTCCGGGAGTCGGATGTGTCCAAGGAACCGACGCCGCGACACAGGCGGCGTCCTAATCGCAACCCTAGGAAATCAGGGTCGCGGGACCTGGGTCGGTTCTTCTCTGAACGCTGCCCCGGCAAGGCGGGAGACTCGCGTCAATCAGAACCATCCAAAGCGGGACAAGAGGGCACCGAGGCCCGGAGGGGGGGACCCCGCCCGGCCCCTGCGGGAAAGTTGCTGACTGGCCGGGCCTGAGTTTCGCGGCGGCCCCAGAGTGCCCGGCGCCCCTTACCTTCTTGCCGCTGCCGTCGCGAAGCTCCGACTCCAAGAGGCCGGCGCCGCGGGTCCGGGGCAAGGCGGCCGTCTTCTGGCCCTGCGGGAGGCGCGGCCCGCCGGACGACAGCGGCGGTGCCGCGGGGCTAGGCGCGTCCTCGGCCACCAGGCGCTCGGAAATGTGGATGCTCGGGGCACAGCCCATGCTGGCGGCGGCGCCGCGGACACGCTGGCGGGTAGCCGCGATCCGGTCAGCAAACGGCCCACCCGGCGCCTCGGGGCCGCCGCGGGCGCCGTGTCATCGCCTCCTGGGCGGGCGGCGGCGAGCGCGGATCTCGCGTCAGGAAACGCGGCCGCCCCTTTTATCGCGGTGCGGGCGCTGCGGCGGGAAGGGGGCGCTTAGGCGGGTGGCGTGCCGAGGCCGCCCCTCCGAACATGCCCTTCCTGAGGCAGGAGCCGACGGCCGCCTCCCTTACATCGCCGGGCTCGCCTCGGCCGCGCTTCCGGGGAAATACGGGGGAGGAGATTTGCGCTCTCCTTACCCAGGAGCGGCTGAGTCCACGCCGCGCGAGCCACGCTGCCCTCGCCGAGCTGCGGCGCGACCCCCGGGGGAGGCGAGCTCCCGGCCGCGCCCGGCCCCGCTCCCGCTCCCGCCGCCGCCGCCTCCCCGGCTCCAGACTCCGCCTAGCTGTGGACACCCACGCCGCTCCGCCCGCTGGGCCGCCGCCCCGCGGAAAAGCCCCCCCAGGCCGAGTGCCGGTGGGGTACAAGGCTAGCCTTAGACGCTCCCGCTGGCCGGGGTTGAGGCGCGGGGTCCGAGGGAAACCCCTCGGAGCGGCCGGGCCACGTCCGCCGGGGTAGGGAGGGGAGCAGCTCGGCTCCAGCGGGGCCTGGGGCCGCACCGTCGAGAAGCGCAGAAACGGCTGCGCGCACCCGGGAGTTGCTGGCGGTACGGCTCCGGCTCCGTGATCCGGGCCGGGTTTTGCCGGCAGCGTGCCGCGCCCAGCCCCCAGCGGTGACCTCCAGCGGGTGCTGGCGTCAATGCAAAGCAGCTGGGGCGCCCGCCACCTCCTCCGGTCGCCGCCCGCAACTGAGCATGCGCGGCGACGACAGGCGGGGCGCCCGACTGGGCTACCCAGAGAAGGAAAGAGACTTGCCCAGGGACACACAGCCACCTCCGTCCCGAGGCCACCAGAAGCCCGACCGCCAACTTCGAATTCCGGCTCCGTAACTTAGCGGCCACGTGACCTGGGTGGGGTCACCAAGTGTGAGCCTTGGAGCTGTTACCCAGAAAAGAGGCCGGTGGAAAGACCTCCTTTGGGGGTAGTGAAAGTCAAACTAGGGCGCCGCGCGCCGGGTCCCGGGTGGGTGGGGCCTGGGCGTCCGCGAGAAGCCGCAGTCCACGTGCGCTCCCTCGCACGCCAAAACCTGGCGCGCCACGCCTCGGATTACACAGGCGCCGGGGCGGCCGCAAAGCTACAGCACCGGGCAGGCTGCAGGCGCCGGTCCTCCTCTCATTTTAACCAAAGTGCTAGTCGGGCGTCCGAGACCCCAAAGGCAGAGCCAGGGGAAGGGGCGTACGCAGTGCAGGCCTGGGGCCCATGAGGACCCCGGACACGCATACAGCCACTAGCTTGCTGTGTGAACTTGGGCCAGTCACTTAACTTCTTGGTGGCTGGGGCTCCTCCCCCACCAGCTGGAGGGCGGTGTCTCTGGGCGTCCATCACGTATCCTGTAGCGGGCTGCCTCGGACCCCCGCAGTCTTCCCGCCCTCCCTGGGCTCCTGGTTTGCGGAGACCCTGGCGCGGTGCAGCCGGCTCCTTCCTGTCCTCTCCGACCGTCCACACCTTTCCTAGCGCGGCCCTGGAGCGACCCTGAGAGGCAGCCGCTCCCGCCTTGGCCCGGCTACTGCAAAGACCCGGAGGCGTGCTGCGGGCTGGATTCCCTGCTGTAGCGCTGGAGTCCCTGCTGTCGCGCTGGGACTGCAGCACAGGTTCAGGTGCCGGGTCCCCGGAGCCTCGATCTCTGGCCCGAGCAGGGTAACCCGAGAGCACGTTACTGGCGAAACTGCCCCGAACCACTGGCACGTGGCTCTATTACCAAGTTTAAGCCCATTAAGCAATATTAATATTTATGCTTCTCTGCCTTATAAAATTATTACTGGCTTGGTGAAGATGTCTTAAAAAACAAAGGAAAAGATTTTTAAACATCACTCTTTATTCCGCCTAAATCGTATAATTTTTTTCTGCCTTTGCTCTGCAATTTTAAGAGGTCTTTTTTCCAGGTAGAATCTGGAGCTCTGTAAATAAAGGATACTTCATGGAGAAAATGCTTGGAACCACCAGAGTTCATGGAAGTTTAAAGCGCGACCTCTCCTCCCCGCCCTGCAGAGAAGTACGGCCTTGACGACTCCCGGCGCTGACCTTGCCGCTTCTGGGGCTCCAGGCAGCTCTAGTCCTCTCGGCCCGCCCCTCCTAGGCAGGACCTCGGCGTCCCGCCTCCCTTGTTGGTCCTTGGGCCATGCACTAAATGAAGGAGTTGGGGACTAGGGCTGGGGGATCAGTTGGCCTGAAAAGCCCCGTGTGCACCGCCCCACACCTTGCTGACTGCCCGGACTGCCTTGTGCTGTCCTGAGCTGGTCACTTACCCTCTCTGTTCCCGGAAAGCTGTAACTAATTTCCAGCTCTGCAATTTTGGGACCCTAGACTTAGAGACCTGGGGCTATGAATGGTGCAGAAGCAGATAGGAAAAATAGGAGTCATCTGCCTGCTTCTGGAGTCTCAGCCCACTTTTTCCCATACCCAGAACCTCGGCCTGGGACACTCCAGGAAGACACAGGCCCTTCCTCTCAGCTCCAACCACCTAACATCAATTCCACCCCACCCCTCCTCCCCTGGCTCTAACCTGCACCTTGAGGTCCCTGAACACTTCTGTACCCTGTGACAGTGGACAGAAAATGGGTCACACTGACAGAAGTAACCCAAACCTCACTGGCGTGTGCCACCCACAAAGTCACCAAGGACTCCCAGGCCCCTGCAAAGAATCCTATCCCTACCAGGTGTCTAGAGGGCTCATGAACAATCCCAGTACTGCTGGAAGGTAGGCTGCCTCCACCACACCAGCCATGTTCAGCCTCACTATTCCGTGGCACAAAGTGGAACACGCTTCACTGGCTGCCCCAATCCATTTTGCCTGGGTATAGGGACCCCCATCCCGAACTGCTTGACTTCCACAAGACTCAGACTTGTAGCTGAATGTCTGCTTCAGTTCTTACTCCAGGACTTGAGCATGAGGTCAATGGGGCTGGGAAAGGAGATAAACCAAAGGACCTAGGCCCAGCCTCCCTCCTACCCCTGTGACTGGCACAGATTTGTGGGTTATAGGTCAGTCCATTCCCAGGAGACTCCTTAGCCCTCATGGCCCCCCTCACCTGTTCATTAAAGGCATGCAGATGCCGGGTCCCTCACAGCTTTGCCTGTCTAAAATCCAAACCTACTCTGCTTCCACACCTCTTCTACTAAACCTGAGCCTCTGTACAGCCAGTTCTCCCTCCTGGCTTGATCTCCGTCTCCACCCAGGGGTCAGCCATTCAAAGACTGTGCCACCTGCACCCAGTTCTTTGTCTTCCTTTCCTTGCCTTCCCCCATTGAACCATGCTGGAGGCAGCCACAAGTGGGAGAGCTCCACACCCTGAGGTCTGAATCCCAGCTCTGCCATCAATTAGACCTTGAGCTCCTGACTTCATCTCTCCCAGCCACTGTCCTCCACTGTAAATCTAGGACTACTATCTACCTCAGAGAGTAAATGGGCTCACTGATGTCAAATGCCTAGAACAACAACTGAGCCCCTGTGCCTTAGCTGCCTTCTCCTGGGTCCATTTAACATCACCTTCCTCCAGTCCTGCCCCCAGACTGCTGAAAACTGGTGGAAAAAATGAAATTACCGTGGGGATTAACAGCCCTACAAATCTATGGTATCTGACTTCATGTTCTTTCCTCGAACTTTCAAAATTTTGTATAATATGATTTTTAAGTTTCATTATTTTTAAATTACACATTTTATAATTATACACATGAATACATACTGGAAAAATGGTAAAAAAAAAAAAAAAAATCCGAAGTAAGCAGAAGTATATAAAGTGTACAGAGGCAAAGGAAAGTCTCTCTTCCTTCCCCACTCCCTTCCTTCCGTAGAGGTAACTATTGTTAACAGTTTGGACTGTATGCTTCCAGACCTGTTTCTACATAAAATATATTACACACACACACACACACACAGTTGCACACGCACAGCTATTACAATATTACCGCTATAGTGAACATCCTTGAATGTAACTTTTTCTGTAGGATGAACTAAAAGTGGAATTGCTTGATCTAAAGGTATTTTATCCCCTTCACCCCCTCAGCTCCAGAAGGGATGAGGGGAAATGAAAGAGAGAGAGGCCACCAGAAGCTGAGAGACTAAAACGGAGAACTCCCTGGATCCCCTCTCTGCTCCTAGAAAAGGGGGGTCCAGCCATCTCCAGATAAAGGCCTCTCAGTCATCTCCAGATTCATGGGCACCCTTATCTTTATTTCTCTTGGTACTTCCAAGCCTTTAGTAAAGTGTTCTTGAATGTTCCAGCCTTTTTTAGATAAGGGAGGGACCAAGTGACCACCCTTAAGGGAAAACTGTAAGTTTAGAGGGAGCAGCACCTCTGGGGCCAGAATAGTAAAGGAGTAAAACCCCGGGAGGACCCTCGCTCTACCTGTAGAGTTCAGGTGTGCACCTGTATCCATCTCCCTCCAGGCCTTGGTTTTTGTAGTTCAGCTGGAGCCCTGGATTAACACCTCAGTATGGACTCCCTTTCTCAAAATGACCTTATTAACTGCCACAGTCTCAGACTTATCTTCCAACAAATGGCTCTGTCCCCAATGCTCACCCCACATGCCCTCTCCTCTTGACTCCACCCTGCTTCCCACCAGGCAAGGGAGTCAAATCCTCTCCCACTTACTGGATAAAGTCCAAGATTCTCAACACTGCTATATTTTTAAATGTCAGAAATCCATTTTCATTGAGCTTAGCAAAGGTAGGTACTTAGGGGCTTAGGGGTTCACCTACCCAAAATACAGGAAGGTCAAGATGAACTCAGCAACATGGACCCAGATGCCACTAGCACTCTCACAGTCCCGACAACTTGACCTTCCTGATGAGGTTTTCTGTGATGATGAAACCAAGGCCTTTGGGATTCCCCGCCTTCCACATTCACAGCCGCATGACTGCACTGTTGGTTTCTACGACAGCAAGGAAGTTTCTTGTCCGAAGTTCTTAATAGGTAGTGTTCTGGGGGGTGTCTGTTCGTACCCTAAGGGCTGGCTTCGTGAGTGTGAAACCTCTGCAGTCATAGGGCCTGTGTCCACAAGGGTCTCACTCTTGGTTTAATGCTCTGAGGCCACCATTTTGATTTTTTTTTTTTTTTAAGACAGAGTTCGCGCTCTGTGACCCATGCTGGAGTGCAGTGGTGTGATCTCGGCTCTCTGTAACCTGTGCCTCCCATGTCAAGCGATTCTCCTGCCTCAGCCTCCTGAGTAGCTGGGATAACAGGCATGTGTGCCATCACGCCCAGCTAATTTTTGTATTTTTAGTAGAGATGGGGTATCACCATACTGGTCAGGCTGGTCTTGAACTCCTGACCTCAGGTGATCCACCCGCCTCGGCCTCCCAGAGTGCTAGGATTACAGGCATGAGCCACCGTGCCCAGCCAAATTTTTTTAAAAAATAGACATGAGGTCTCACTATGTTGTCCAGGCTGGTCTCAAACTCCTGGCCTCAAGCAATCCTCCCACCTCAGCCTCCCAAAGTGCAGGGATTATAGGCGTGAGCCATGGCGCCCTGCCTGAAATTATTAATCACTGGTGAACAAAGGGCCCCCACACACTTCATTTTGCAATGGGTCCCACACATTATTCAGCTAGTCCTGCCCATTCCCGTCCCCCTAAAAAGCACACCATTTAGGTGCATGTAGAGGAGAGAAGCAGTGTGGGAGTGTGTGGGAGTAATATGGTGGCTCTGGAGAAATTCACAGGATCTGCTCAAGCAAGCCATGTCGTTATCTATTATATAACAAGAGTCCTCTCCCCACTGTGCTCTGGGCCAGCTCAGCCTTGCGTCTCACTCAGCGGGTCCCAGCAGGTAGGCCAGGCCTCAGAGACTATCTCCTCAGGAAACAGGCTGCCCAGGGGCCCAGGGACATGCTGAGGTCCCACAGCTGGATGGGCACAGCCAGGACACCCAAGGTCCTCCAGCTTTTGGCCTTTCCCTGGGGGTCTTCATCCCAGTCTATCCAGCCTCCCAACTGCCCAGCCTGTGGCTTTCAGCCAAATTCCAAAAGAGCACTTGGCTAATGGCCCCTGGGATCCCTGCTGGCCATGTCATTTTAGGGGAGGAGCAAGGGAGAAGCCTGGGGCCTCCTAGCATGGAGGAGGGGAGCAGTGTGTCAGGACAGCCCCGGATGGGACCTGTGACAGCGATGACACCTGCCAGCCTGATGCTGCTGGACTCCCTGCCAGGCACTTGGCACGTGTTAGCTCATTTAACCCTCAACATGTCTGTGAAGTGGTTACTATTACCTTTGCTGCTCCTCCATACCTCTTAGCTCATTTTACAGATAAAGACACAGGTTGGTTTGTTTTGTTTTGTTTTAGAACCAGAGCTGATGTCCTTAATAAAACACAAAACTCATTCTTTTCAAAGACTCTTAAAAATGTAAGGATGCTTCTTTAATAAATGAAGGGCATTTATTTCCAGCTGAGAGCCTCCAAGATACTTAACAATGAAGCACAAAAACACTCCTCAGGGCTGGGACTTGGCAGGTGTACTTTTGAGTATCCTAAGAGCAAGAAACACTTTACTGGAACATAACTAATGGAACTAGAAATAAAATGAGGGGCAACAACCATCGCTGCTATTATCTAATGTTGTCGAGATGTTCTGAGAAGTGCAATAAGACATGACTTAGAAACTGGAACGCAGATGTTGGGACTGGAGATAACATCATTAGTTGCAGGTGACATGACTTTATGTCAAAGATGCCTGGGAATCAACTCAAAAGTCATTAAGATGAAAGAGTTCTCTAAAGTGGCCAGATTTGAAGTAAAAAAGTATGTGTCACTGCTACTGTATTCTAGAAATACTCAATTGGGAAATAAAATAACAAAAATCACGGTAAGTGCTGAGTACTATGTTGACCCTCATATGGAACCTAAGTCACCCAGGCCTCATCTGGGATTACTGGAGTAGTCAGAACCCACATTTTTCTGGTTCTTCCTCTATCTACTTAACACAGGCCTCCAGCCTCCAACAAGGTTTCACCCTGTTATATCTGGGGGTGTCAAAGGGGAGGTAGTGAGATCACCCCATCACTATCCCTACCCTGATGCCCTGTACCTTGTTAATGGCTGGGCCCCAGGCACTGACTCCTGGTATGGGAAAGGCTGAGGCCCCAGAAGTTTCTCTGGGTTTCAGGCCTCAGTGGGGAAATAGCACACGTCCAGGGAACCGAGTCTTGGTTTTTCCAAGACCTCCCTCACAATCCCCGACTCCCCAACACACCGAGCATTCCACACTGTCTCCTGCATCCTAAAGCTACACCATTTGTGCCCTGTGTCTTACAGAATCCATATCTGGACAAGGAGCCCAGGACTTTCTCTTGAGGACTCAGACTAACACTTGCACCAGGGTAGGACAGAGCAAAACCTGAGCCCTGCTGGCTTCCCCATTCTCCTCCCTCACACAAGACATGCTTCTCCCCCTGCCTTCCACAATCCCACCATAGCTTTGGCTAAAGCTGGAGGTTGCATAGAATCATCCCCATTTACACCTCCCCAAACCCCTGCCAGGTTGGCATTAGCATCGTTACTTGATTGGAGAGGAAATGGAGACAGAGAGGTTAAGTAATTTGTCCTTGGTCATGCAGCAGATGGCAAAGTCGGGTTGCCAACCGTGGCCTGCCTGACACCAAAGCCCAGAATGTCTCCACTGTGCAAGAGCTCCCATGAAAATAAGCTTTGGCAATAAGTTAAATATGGGAAACTGAGGAGCCAAACATCACCGATACTTGAGAAGCAGAAAACGAAATACGATCTACCCCAGAGCAACTGAGGGCTGCTTCATTCCCAGGGTAAATGTGAGGCAAAATGCAAAGCAGCACACTGGTTACCAAAAGTATGTGAGGCTTTTTAAATGTCAGCCGCAACGATCGTGAATCACTCTTTTTAAAGTTCTTAATCCAAAGTCACCCTCCTTTTCTCCCTGGCTCCCCTCCTGATTCAAGTCCCCTCTGCTGGCCTGAATCATTCACTCCAAGTTCTAGGACACAGGCCTGCCAGGTCCCATGGGAAAATTGTCATTCTCTTGTCAGGGGAGATGTGTCCTGTGTAAGCGTCCCCAAGCCTGCTTGAAGAGAAGACTGTGGAGGGGAAGATTCTGACCTTAATGGCGGTGCGGCTGGAAAAGTCAAGGCAGTAAGCTGGGCCTAGTCACACCCAGGGTCGCAGATGAATCTCTTAAAATGCGTACTCTTTATTGAATGCCTTTTTCATCACTGAGAATACAGTGATGACAAAACAGCCCCTGACTTCATGGAGCTCATAATCTGGTGCAGGAAGCAGACATCATGCAACTACACGAGCGTGTAATTACAAGATGATGAGTGCTGTGATGTATAGGAAGCTCTGAGTGTGTATCGCAGTAGGGACTGACTTAATCTTGGAGGGTGGAGCGTGAGCACCAAGAGCACTTCCCTGAACTGAGTAAGACATGAGTGGATCACTGTCTCCATGCCCAGCACCCACTCATCCTTCTTAGAACTGTATCTGATTTTTCTTCAACTCATGAGTGGGATATTTAGCATGTGCCGCTTCCCTGGCCATGGCAATTGGCTTGGAGATGGACACATGAGCCAATCTAGAGTTAATGGGTGTTGATGTCAATGGTTGAGCCCCTGATAGAGACATACCTGAAGTCAGAACTAACTATGCTTGGACTTTTAATTTCTGCGTTTGCTTAAGTCACTTTGGGTCTGGTTGTTAGTCTCTTGCAACCAAAAATATCCCACCTGGACTAGGGGGATAAGTCTGAAGTAATGAGATTAAAAAATATGGGAAAGAACATTCCAGGCAGAGGTAAAAGAAAGTACAAAGGCCTTGAAATGGGAGGAAGGAGCAGGGCATATTCAGGGACTGAAAGAGGGCCAGGATAGCTAAGAACAGAAAACAAGGGGCTAAGTGGAAAAATGAGGTGGAAGAGGTGGACAAGGCATAAAGTCAGACCGTGCAGGGCCTTGTCAGCCATGACAAGGACTTTGGTCCTTAGCCTTGGAGTAATACGAGTCCACACTCAAGCAGACAGGCTCTAAGTGTGAAGGAGGTAGCCCCAGGTCAGAGAGGAGGCTCCTGGGAGGAGTCCATTCATCCTCATCATTGGCTGACAAGAAAAATAACCCCTCCCACAGAAAAAGAGAGATCTATTTTTCAAATGTGTGTATACACCTTTGTGTTTGGTAAATTACGTGGTCATTCAAAGGTGTTATTGAATTCATGGGGGCATTTGTTATTTCACATTTTCTCAGTTGGGAGAATAGAAGCATAGCTACCAATGTAGCTCCGTGGAAATTGGAGAATGTCTTGGAAGTCCAAAGGAGTCTTAGTAAAAGTTCTGTGAAAGCCCTGGCTACCCCTAGAAGGGTACAGTGGAACCCTGATGCAAGGGGGCCTAGGAGCTTGTTGCAAAGGCTGTGGCTAGAAGTATTGAGATTATTGTGAAGGTGATGATGATAATGATGAAGATGGTAATGAACACAATTGCAGCTGACATTTGTTTAGCCCCTTCTAAGATGCTGGACACTGCTAAAGTCCTTTATAATAATTTTCTTCTTGAGCCTTTACAACAATACTCTGAAATGGGTATATCATCATTCCTATTTTATAGATGAGTAAACTAAGTCTTACACCAGGGAGGTGACTTGCCCAAGGTCACAGGGTAAAGACCCAAACCCAGGCCTCTCTGAGTCTGAAATCTATGCTATTGATCATCATCTCACATGTTTCTGTTCCACATATGATCTGTTGGGGCCTCAATCCATTTCTTTCCATCCCTGTCCTCCAACCAGTTGGTTTTTAATTGGGTCTGGCCAGTGGAAGTACTGAAGAGATGAGAAGGCTGGAGGAAGGGAAAAGCCATTCTGGCTCTGGCAGTGCCAGTGGTTCTGGCTGGATTAGGGGCTGGATTATTGTGTAGGGTGGGGGCAGCCCCTCTAGCAGCTCAGCAATGACATGTATGGGTGCCTGGAATAAAGCAGCTTCCTAATCCCTGGGAAACATCCATGTCTTAGTCCATTTGTATTGCTGTAAAAGAATACCTGAAGCTGGATAATTTATAAAGAAAAGAGGGCTGGGTATGGTGGCTCATGCCTGTAATCCCAGCACTTTGGGAAGCTGAGGCAGGATGATTGAGCCCAGAAGTTCGACACCAGCCTGGGCAACATGATGAAACCCCGTCTCTATAAAAATACAAAAATTAGCCGGGTACGGAGGCACGTGCCTGGCGTCCCAGCTACTTGAGGGGCTGAAGTGGGAGGATCGCTTGAGCCTGGGAGGTGGAGGTTGCAGTGAGCTGAGATCGTGCCAGTGTACTCCAGCCTGGGTGACAGAGTGACACCCTGTCAAAAAGAAGAAGAGAAGAACAAGGGAGGGGAGGAGAGGGGTGGGGTATATTTGGTGTACATTCTGCAGGCTGTACAAGAAGCATGGCACCAGCATCTGGTTCTGGTGAGGGCCACAGGCTGCTTCCTCTCATGGTGGAAGGGGAAGGAGAACCGGTGTGTGCAGATCACATGGTGAGAGAGGGAGTAAGAGAGATGGGGAGGGACCAGGCTCTTTTTAACCAGCTCTTGTGAGAACACTCTAATAAAGCAAGAGCTCGCTCATTGAGGATGAGGACGGCACCAACACATTCATGAGGGATCTTTCCCTGTGACTAAAACACCTCCTTTTCAGTCCCACCTCCAACACGGGGGATCAAATTTCGACATGAGGTTTGAGGGGGACAAACATTCAGACTATGGCACCCCTTACCATATTTTTGTTCTCTAGCTCTTTCAACAGCTTTGTAACCAATCCTCTTCATTAAAACTTGAAATATCTCTGTGGTTTCCATTTTCCTGGCTGGCCACTGACTGATACAATTTCATTGACAGGGATGCCTAATAGGGGTTGCTACTGTCATTTGCAGATGGTATCACTGCCAGCTGCTGCCAGAATAGTTTGCTGAGATCAACAAACAGCAGATAAGGCAGTGATGGCATTTGAACCTGCAGCCGGCCTGGAGGGCACTTGCCCACTGTGCCCTTGAACTTCTCATTGGCATTCCACTGTGGCTGGAGGCATAACAGACGTCAAAGGCTTGAGTCAGCTCTGAAAATTACATCTCAGACTGGCCATGGACTTAAGGTGATTTTATTTTATTTTATTTTATTTTATTTATTTATTTATTTGTAGATATGAGGTCTCACCATGTTGCCCAGGCTGGTCTAAAACTCCTGGGTTCAAGCAATCCTCCTGCCTCTCCCTCCCAAAGTGTTGGGATTATAGATATGAGCCATTGTGCCTGACCCTTAAGATGATTTTAGAAGGAAAAGTTTTCACGGAGAATCAGATTCTTAGTTCCACGCTCGAGTTGCTCTAGGCCATAAGCAAAAGGTGAGAACCAAATTTACCCCCTGACTGCCACCAAGTCCTGTGGGACTTGACTTGAGGAGATCTCACTCAAGCTCAGGTCCCCATCTGTGAGGGGAGGAGCTGAGCCATAAAAGACACAGTTTGTTTTCTGTCCAACCAACATCCATTCCCCCCTCACCTACTTCCCACTTTTCTTCCTGTCCTGTATAGACCCTTCCCATGCACAAAGGGTCAAGGTTGATTGGTTTCAACCAACTGTGGTCACTCCTTTCCACATGTGAGAGATTGGTTAGTCACGGGCATGTGACACAACCATGGCCAATGAGATGTATGGGGTGGTCTTGGAAGATGGTGTGGAGAGGGGCTTCTGAGAAAGTTTCCTTCCTTCTAAAAAAGAGACTCGAGAAAGATACCTAACCATTTTCTGCCTCTGGAATGACTGAGAAAGCAATACCTGGAGCTGTTTCAGCTATCCATGAGCAAAGCTACTAGCACCTGGGGATGGCAGAATGGAAAGATGGAAAGAACCTGCGTCCCTGTCCCAAGTGTAATCACAGAGCTGCTGAAATTCCCCAACCCTAGAACCATCCAACATTTGAACTCTTTGCTACGTGGTGTAATACATCTTTGTTGTTTAAGCTATTTCTAGTTAGGTCCTCTGTTACTTGCAGCCAGAAGCATTGTACTTTACATATTAGGCCATTAGTCAAATCCCTCTGTCCTTATTACATGTAACATTTTGTGATTCAACTTCTTCTGTTTTCAAAGAAAGAAATCAAGGCTCGACAAGAGCGAAATAGTTGAAGGCTATGCCATACATGTGTGGCATAGCCAGGACCCCTGGGCTACTGCATTCTCTCCCACTACACCCCTTTGCCCAAGCCCTTTATATAGCGATGGAGATTATTGCTAAATAGTTATTGTTTCTAAGAAATGCTTCAGTGTCTCACCCGCCTACAGCTTCTCACAGATGCAAAAGATTACAGTATTGGATGAAGATGACCCTGGGTCATTTCCTGCAGCCTGCCCCTCTGCATGTTGTGCTTGGGACCCTGCAGTCTGCCCCCTACATGTGTGCTCTTGGGATCCAGCAAATTACAGAAGTCCGAGTGGGGGGGCAGGGTGCTCTCTTTCCCAGCACATAATTACCAGGCCTGGCAGCAATGGTGCTGCCAGCATCTGTGGACAACCCAGCCACTGTGCTCCCAGCTGCAGCTGATCCAGAAGATCAGAGAGGGCTGAGTTCACATAGGCTTCTCTTCCTTCTGCAGCGTGAAGGCTTGCCAGGGCCCACATGAAGGCGATGGAGGACTCAGTGAATCCTGATTTTCTGGCCTATCTTTGGTAGGAGACCTGACTTGTATAAATTCAGTGCTCTCCTGGCCCATGGTGGCAACCTCAGCAATTCTCCTGGTTGCTAGGAATCTCTGCTGGAACTAGTCCAATACCAAAGTTAAGCAGGGAATCAGAAAGGAGAAGGATTCTGTCCTTCCACAGAGACTCAGCCACAGAGCCAGCTGTAGAAGCTGGCAGAACCAGAGTCATATCATTACTATACAAGCATTTTTCTTTTTCTTTTTAACTAACCATGACCATTTGTGCATATAAAAGCCACGTTTTCTCTCCCTTCACAGTGCCTGTTCTTGGATCCTAGAAGACCAGGTCAGGTTTTTGAGGTTCAAAGTGAGTGTCCCAGAGGGTGCCCCAGCTCAGGATCCTCCTTTCCCTCTCCCCTTACCCGGGCTGATGGGCTGGGCTTACTCTCTGGGATCAGTCAGGGGCTTTGGTTGTAAGTCACACAATCTGACTCTGGCTACCTTAACCAAGAAAAAGAACTTTGGGGATGAGATATCAGAATGTTCTCAGTTACAAGTAACATAACAGCAGGACTTCTTACATCACTTAACAAGAAGGCAACAGATCGTTCTCAAGATTGGTTCCACAGCTCAATTAGGTCACTGTGGTAGCAGCCTCCAAGATGGCACCAATGCTGCCTACCTCCTGGTAGCCTTGCCTCCCATGTTAGAAAGTGTTGGCTCGTGTAACCAATAGGAGACTGCAGAAGTGACAGCATGTGACTTTCAAGGCTAGGCCATAAAAGACATTGTGGCTTCCACTTTGTTCTCTCCCTTGGGCCACTCATTGTGGAGGAAGCCAGCTGCCATGTCATGAAGACATTTAAGCAGCTCTAAGGAGAGGCCCATGTAGAGAGGAGCTGAGGCCTCTGTCAACAGCCTTGTGAGTGAGCCATCTTGGAAGTAGATCTTCCAGCCCCAGTCAGGCCTTCAGATGACTGCAGCGTGAGAGACCCTGAGCCAGAACAACCAGCTAAGCCACACCAAACCAGGCATCAGACTGAATTTTTGCATCCCACCCTCACAACACCCATCAAGCAAGCTTTATTATTACCCCATACTGCAGAAGAGGAAACTGAGGCTCAACCAGGAAGTGGCAGAGATGGGAAAAAACAAGGCCTCTCTTCAAGGGTTAGATGGGCCAGATGGGTTCTAGCCAGATGAGTTTGGGAGAGATAGCCCAGCCCTGCTTACCTGTACAGGCTTCAGAAATCCCCTAAACTATGCCCCTTGTCCTGGGTGTCTTGGTCCCCAGTGATTCCTCAAGTACAGGGCTCTGCTTGTATCTTCCATACCAACCAACAGTGGACCAGATAGGAAATCCTGACTCCAAGATTCACTAAATCTGAGCCCTTCTTTTGCCCCAGCCTCTGAAGTGCATCTAGTGCGTCTGTCCCTAACCCTGCCTGCATATTCATTCCCTGGCCTGGCAGTCTACCCTCAGACACACCCACAAACCCAGACAGTTCCTGGGTTGCACAGGTGCACCTGAAGCCAGTATTTCCAGGAACAGCGACACTTTCTTAGAAACAACAGTCACCTGGGACATAATGCAACACCCCAGGGCCTCGTAGGTTCCCTTTCCAAGGTGATGGCCCCCAGAGGTCCCTGTAGCAGCAAGTCCCATACGGGGCTGCTACAAGGGACAACGTCTGCTGCCAAGTCTCTTCTAGGGATTTAGGCTGATGCAACTTTTTCTAGGATTTAACTTCCTGTTTCTTTTGGGTTTCTAAGTTCACTATTATGTCTGTGTCTGAATGAATTTGTGCAGTTCATATGTAAATTGGCAAGAAGTGGCAAAATAGCTGGGAGGGGAGGGTCAGAGCATGACAGGGGGTCAGGCCATCACTGTTCCTTTAAGAACCAGTGGCTTTCAAATTGTTTTTTAGGAAGGAAACCCTTTTGCTAAAGGAAGCGAGAGCAGGAACCACTCCAGCTGAAGCCTTTGGTGAGGTGGGGGGTAGAAAGTTTACCATAATGTCAGCCACTCATCCCCCAAGGCAGCCCCTGAAGCACCTGTGTGGAAAACATTTTAACTTTTCAGGACTAACACCTGCTCCCCAATGTGCACAAGTAGCAACGTAACAAAGCGGATCTCCAATACCCCAGCATCCTCCAAGGCTTTAGACCTGTTTCTCTATCTGTTAGGATTTGCTGCAGCTGCAGGTCATAGATAATCCAAAATAACAGAAGCTAAAATGACATAGAAGGGCTGGGTATGGTGGCTCATGCCTATAATCCCAGCTACTCAGGAGGCTGAGGCAGGAGGATCAGTTGAAACTAGCAGTTCAAGACCAACCTGGGCAACATAGCAAGACCCCCCATCTCTTTAAAAAAAAAACAAAACAAAAAAACATTAAAAACTTAGCTGGGCATGGTGGCATGTTCCTGTAGTCCCAGGTACTCAGGAGGTTGAGACAGGTGGTGATATGGTTTGGCTGTGTCCCCACCCAAATCTCATCTTGAATTCCCACATGTCGTGGGAGGGACCTGGTGGGAGGTAATTGAATCATGGGGCAGTTCTTTCCTGTGCTGTTCTTGTGATAGTGAATAAGACATGATCTGATGGTTTTAGAAAGGAGAGTTTCCCTGCACAAGCTCTCTTCTCTTGTCTGCTGCCATGTGAGATGTGCCTTTCACCTTCTGCCATGATTGTGAGGCCTCCCCAGCCATATGAACTGTAAGTCCTTTAAACCTCTTTCTTTTGTAAATTGCCCAGTCTCAGGTAAGTCTTTAACAGCAGCATGAAAACAGACTAATTCAGGTGGATTGCTTGAAACCAGGAGCTCAAGACCAGCCTAGGCAACATAGCAAGACCCCCAGAAGGATTGCTTGAGCCCAGAAGTTCGAGGCTGCAGTGACCTGTGATCATGCCATTGCACACACCAGCCTGAGTGACAGAGCAAGACTTTGACTCTAAAGAAAAAATAAATAAGCTGGGCACAGTGGCTCACACCTGTAATCCCAGCACTTTGGGAGGCTGAGGCGGGCAGATCACTTGAGGTCAGGAGTTCAAGACCAGCCTGGCCAACATGGTGAAACTAAAAATAGAAAAATTAGCTGGGCATGGTGGTGGGCATCTGTAATCCCAGCTACTCAGGCGGCTGAGGCAGAAGAATCACTTCAACCTGGGAGGTGGAGGTTGCAGGGAGCCAAGACTGCACCACTGCACTTCAGTGTGGGTGACAGAGCAAGACTCTGTCTCAAAAATAAATAAATGAATAAAATTACATTTAAAAAATACCAACAACATAGAAGTTTGTTTTTCTCTCAGATCACTGACACCTAAAGGGATTAATCAGAGATCTAGGCTCAGGACCCCTCTCTATAGAAACAATTTGAGTAACCTAAAATCAGTGTGCCTGCACCATTCCAGCAGCCTAATATTTTTCCCCCCCTGCCTCCCTCCAGCTTAACAGCCTAATCTTGTGAGATCCTCAGTGTGTGGCTTCCACTTGGGGCTCCACAATGGCCTCTATCACACTTACATTCTAGCCAGAAGGAAAGAGGAAGGGATGGAGAATGTGACCAACTATCCTGGCTTGCCCAGGACTGAGAGATTTCGTAGGATACAGGACTCTTAGTGCTAAAACCAGTAAAGTCTCAGGCAAACCAGGACAAGTTGGTCATCCTAGAAGAAGTGCATGGCCCCTCTCTTAGGTATACTTTGGAAGTTATATAGCATATTGCTTTCATCTCATTGGCCAAAACTTAGTTATGTGCCCCCATCCACTGCAAAGGAGGCCAGGACATGTTGATTTTATTCTGGGTGGCCATATATCCAACTATACACTTATGAGAAAAGAAGGGAAAATTGCTATTGGAATCAACAAGCAGTCTCCAGCCTAAATCCAGAGAGGAGACTTCCATGTATTGCCCCCAAAAAACTGCCATGCAGGTCTGTATTAGTCCATTCTCATACTGCTATGAAGAAATACTTGACACTGGGTAATTTATAAAGGAAAGAGGTTTAATTGACTCACAGTTCTGCAGGGCTGGGGAGGCCTCAGGAAACTTACAATCATGGCAGGAGGGGAAGCAAACACATTTTTCTGTACATAGTGGGAGGAAGGAGAAGTGCCAAGCAAAGGGGGAAAAGCCCTCTAAAAAACCATCAGATTTTGTGAGAACTCACTCAACTCACTATCATGAGAACAGCATGGGGGTAACCACCCCTAATACTCAATTACCTTCCACCAGGTCCCTCCCGTGACACGTGGGATTATGGGAACTACAATTCAAGATGAGATTTGGGTGGGGACACAGCCAAACCATATCAAGGTCCAAGCACTGGGATTTCACACTGAGGATCTTCAAAGGCAAGGAAGTCTCAAGCCTTACAGGTAAGAAAAAGAGGGAAGCATCAATCATCCCCTCCTGCTCCTATGTTGGCAGTCTGCCTCCAGCTGCAGACGCACTTGCTTTTCCAGCCTCCCTTGCAGCTACAGCATGGGCCTCTGGCTTAATCCCAGGATAGAAAGAAATATCTGCTGGGGGCTTCTGTGGAAAGATTCTTCCCATCTAATGAATGCATGGGAGGAAAAGCCTTTTCTACTAGTCATGGCCCTGTCTGGGTGTAATGTCCAGAACTTCAGCAGCCATCTTGTGACCACAAGGGGTCAATCCAAGGATAAAACCAAAATAACAGAGCAGAGAGGTGGCAAGAGCCAGGGTCCCTGATACCATCATTGATGCCTGGATTAATCCTGGAGCCACTTACCCCTGGAGTTGCTACTATGTGAGATATTAAAAATCTCACATCATGTAAACCATTTTCTATTGAATGCACTGTTACTTGCAATTGATATTGGGTAATGTCAATCATTCTAACCAATAAAGAGCATGTCTCCTACTGAGTGAGAGGAAGGAATAGGTGATCTCTGTGCAGCTGCTCCTGCTGGGAAGATCTGTTGGGGCAGTGAGCGCCCTGAAAGGAGTGGGCAATCTTCCTTCAACGTCTTCCTTGCCTCCTTCCCTGTTTCTCTTCTTTTCTTCTTCCTTCCCTCCTTCCTTCTATCCTTCCTTCCCATGCCCTTATCATTTCCTTCCCCTTCCCTTCCTCCCTCACTAGACATCAAGCCCTAAAGATACTGTTTTAAACAAGATGGACACATTTCCTTCCCCCAGAAGCATACTGACACGTATGAGATAGATGATTAAACAAGACTTCACAAGGTATGACAGGGGCCAAGACAGGAGAATCAGGGTGCTGTGGGAGGTCCAGAACAGACTCCTAACTCAACTTATAAGTTCAGATGGCTTCCTAGAGAAGACAGCCACATTGGGTCCTGAGGGATGAGTAGGAGTTAGGTACATGAAAGAAAGGAGTGGTCAAGCGTCTGGAGCAGCCTGTGGAAGAGCCGAGAGGAAGGAGAGTGCAACTCCTTCAAGGGACTGAAAGCAGCTCAGTGAGGCTGGAGCTAGGACAGGGGAGGGGCTGTGCTAGGAAATGGCTAGAGGTGAAATAGGGGGTCATCAGGGGCTGGATCCAAGCATCCTCGTGAGCCACGATGAGGAGCTGGCACATTGCCTGAAAGAACCAACTGGACCATCTGCCTCTTAACCACCCACGTGCCCTGCATGGCTCAGCTGCTGTCCAGGTCTCATCCTGGGTGAACCCCATCATGGACTGGCCTGGTGTACAATGGCTGATAGACAGGCTCAGGGTGCAGCTGGACCCCAGGTAGGTACCCTCCCTGGCCATGCCAGAGCTGAAGAGAAGCCAGCCCTGCCCCATACTGTGTTGTGGTGTGATGGGCCACTTTGTGAAAGGGTGTCCCACCCTCCGCCACATGTCCACCACTCGCTATGACTGTAGTCCCTTCCCTGCTTCTGAAACTGGACTCCTGCTTCCCCACCCCTCTATCTAGTGAAGGAATATTCTAACAGCCCATTCTAGCAGGACCTCAGGATGGAAGATTGGAAGCTCCCTGTCCAGGGAAACACAAGTGGATGCCCACTCCTGGGGAGAGGGTGTATAAAGACCCTCAGCTATGGGTCACATGGGGCATCCAGTGGTGGTAGCCACTGCTTGCTGGTGAGCATGAGAGTAAGGGGTGTGGCTAGGGATAGCCTGAGGGATTGCAAGGCTGGAGTGGTTTGGCCTGCTTCTTGATTTTTTCTAATTCAATTTAAATCTGACTCTAAGCCACTATCCCACTGAGCTGGCAAGAAATTCAATCTCAGGCATATCGTTGAGTCTCCCTCCCCCATTCTCAAGATTTTGCCAAGGTCCCAGGGTCTTAGGCAGTGCTGAGGCCTCAGGCTGGCTCCACTGGTCACACTAGCAAATGCAGAACATCCATCATCCCAGCCTTGTGGCACCTCAGGCTTGGTGGCTCTGCTGATTTGGAGTCACCCTTGGAATGTGGGAATTGTGAGGGAGGGGCGAAAGCTCTGTGCTCAAGTCCACTCTCCCTGAGTGTACCAGGCAGCCATGTCCTCTAAGGCCTTGTCACCTTTGGACACTGCCTAGAGTCAAGGTTTGAGACCTTTCCTCCCTTCCCCCAGCCCTAGTCACACTCTGCCCCTTTCCCTTCTGGGGTAAAAATCTTTTCCTCTCCCTTCTTCCTGCTCTCAAAGGCCCACCCTTGGCCTGGTGCAGGGACTCACATCTGTAATCCCAGCACTAGGAGTTTGAGACCAGCCTGGGCAACATGGTGAAACCCCATCTCTACTAAAAATACAAAACTTTGGCCAGGCATGGTGGCATGCACCTATAGTTCCAGCTACTCCAGAGGCTGAGGTGGAAGGATCACCCAAGCCCAGGAGATGGAGGTTGCAGTGAGCCCTGATCATGTCACCACACTCCAGCCTGGGCGACGGAGCAAGACTCTATCTCAAAAAACAAAAAATCATAGGCCCACCCTTTCTTTCTTCTCTTTTCAGGACACCTTACAGAGTCTCTATAAAGAGTCAAGGAAGGCTGGGTGCAGTGGCTCACACCTATAATCCTAATACTTTGAGAGGCTGAGAAGGGAAGATCACTTGAGGCCAGGAGTTCGAGACAAGCCTGGGCAACATAGCGAGATCTCTGTCTCTACAAAAAAGAAAAATTAGCCGGGCATGGTGGTGAGCACTTGTAGTCTCAGCTACTCTGGAGGCTTAGGCGGGAGGATCACCTGAGCCCAGGAGTTGGAGGCTTCAGTGAGCTATGATCACACCATTGCACTCCAGCCTGGGTGGCAGAGTGAGACCCTGTCTCTAAAAATAATTAAGAAATTTTTTTAAAAATTTAGGTCAAGATTATTGCAAAAGACAGAAAGACCCACCAACTTCCGATAGCTTTTATGCTCTGACCACCAGAAATACCCAAGGCAAGGAAACACCAAGGGACTCACTCTCTGCTTGAAAGAGCCAGGGGAGGAGCAAATGTAAACCAAATGAGCACAGGGTAACATTTCAATGAATCATCTTGCCCCAGTGGTTTGATGAAGGGCAGTATCTTTGTCGTAGGTACTGCCGTTGTGAATCCCAAACTCTTCCTGGCTGTCTCACCTAGTTAGTGACTTTACCTGGCATGAGCTTCTCTCACCCAACATCTTGGAGTACTTGGACCACCTTAAACTGCTGCTGTATTAATTAACTGTCATTAAATGATGCTGCCGTAACAGTCTCGGAATCTTAGTGTCTTACGACCATCAAGATTTATCTCTCAGCCAGGCAAAGTGGCTCATACCTGTAATCCCAGCACTTTGGGAAGCCAAGGCAGTAGGATCATTTAAGGCCAGGAGTTCAAGACCAGCCTGGTCAACATAGCAAGACCTCGTCTCTACAAAAAATAAAATAAAATAAAATATTAGCCAGGTGTGATGGCACATACATGTAGTCCCAGCTGCTTGGGAGACTGAGGTAGGAAGATCCCTTGAGCCCAGGAGGTTGAGGCTACAGTGAGCCATGATTATATCACTGTACCCCAGCTTGGGCAACAGAGTGATACCCTGTCTCTAAAAAAAAAAAAAAAAAAAAATTATCTCTCACTCACAGAATGAGTCACCTGAGGTTGCTGCGGCTCTATTCCATGCATTTCTTTATCCTGAAATCCAGGCTGAAAAGAGAAGCCCCTTTCTGAGTCACGCTGTTCTCAAAAGAGGCAGGCTGCTTGGATGGTTCAGAGCACAGCCTTGCATTCAGATAAGGCTAGGCAAAAATCCCTGCATTATCAGAGTTAATGCTTACAACACCCCTACGAGTTAGGAGGTGATATTCTCATTTTACAGATGAGAAACCTGAAATTATCTTGCCCGAGGACAACACAGGAATGTGAAGAAGTGGAGCTGGAACTCAACCATGTATGTGTCTGGCTCTAAAGCCCAGGCTTTCCCTCACCCTGCTATTCTGTCCCTGCAAAGCCAATTCAGGATCAGCCAGTTAAACATGCTGAATTGAGAGCACCTGTAGTTAGCACTGTTGTCGCTCAAAACTCCACTAAAAAAAGGGGAAAGAAAGAAAAGATTTATAAAGCAATAAGGACTAAGAGAGTGAGAGCAGCAACAGGAGAGATAAGGAATGTTAACACAGTTTTGGAAGCAGAGCTGATAAAGCTGAACTGTGAAGCTCAGGAACTGGAGGCACCTATTACTGCAAAAGCGAGGGCGAAGGTGGGGCTGAAAACAGGAAGCGGAGTTGAAAGCCTAGAGCCCCAGGCCCACCTGCCCATCACCCACATCCAGGTGGCTCTTTCTTCTCTGACAGGAAACTGGAGTTTTATCCTATGGAGATATTGAATCAGAAAAGCAGGCACAGGCCAGGCACAGTGGATCATGCCTGTAATCCCAGCACTTTGGCCGGCCGAGTCAGGTGGATCGCTTGAGTACAGGGGTTCGAGGCCAGCCTGGGCAACATAGTGCAACCCTGTTTCTACTAAAAATGCAAAAATTAGCCGGGCATGGTGGCACATGCCCATAATCCAAGTTACTTGGGAGGCTGAGGCAGGAGAATCTCTTGAATTCAGCAGGGGCGGAGGTTGCAGTGAGCTGAGATTGCGCCACTGTACTCCAGCCTGGGCGACAGAGCAAGACCTTGTCTCAAAAAAAAAAAAAAAAAAAAAAAAAAGCAGGCAGGCACAGTGGAGTGGAAAATGTTCCGTATTTTAAAGAAAGATTACGGGAGAGTTTATAAACTGAATGTTCAGCACCACCTCCTCCCTCTTTGTGCCACTGTATTCCTGGAATTTTCTCTACCCTATGTGTGCCCTCTCCAGGCAGGAGACTGGAAGATTCTTCTCCGGAGAAACATCATGACCCCAGAAAATAGATTTATAGGTACTGAAATCCAAGAGTTCCCCCCATTGAAATAGATGGTCTCAGCCCAGTTATCTCACAGTAAGATACACTAGTTGATAAGCCTTATCCCTCCCCAACTCCTCAGTGTTTAAGCAACTCCTCAGGGACTCATTGTTACGTATGAACATAAAACAAAGGATCACCATAGATTTGAGGACAGAATCTAATATGGAAGACAGAGATCAAAACAAACAAAACAAAAAGGAATGGAGGGTCCAGAGACAATGCACATGGACAAAGAAAAATGCCTTGAAACTATTAATATTCTCAGAGACACAGGAAATGATATTACTCACATGAAACAGGAAGGGCATATTAGAAACAAAGAAAACCCAACCATGAGGAAAGAGCTTTGGAAAGTTAAAATTATGATAGCAGGAAACAAGTTGATAGAAAAGTTGGAAGACAAGCTTAAGGACAATTTTCAGAAAGCAAACAAAATTATAAAGAAAGAACAATAAGAGAAGAGAGGTAAAAAAATTTGAAGATAAATTCGGAGGGTCTAACATTACAAAAAAAAAAAGAAGTTTCAGAAAGAGAAAATAGAGAAAATGAAAGAGAGAAAATTAACAAAGAAAGGATATAAAACTTCCCTGACTGGTCATGGTGGCTCATGCCTGTAATCCCAGCACTTTGGAAGACCGAGGTGGGCAGATCACTTGAGGCCAGGAGTTTGAGACCAGCCTGGCCAACATGGCAAAATCCCATCTCTATAAAAAATACAAAAATTAGCTGGGCATGGTGGCAAAGGCCTGTAATCCCAGCTACTTGGGAGGCAGAGGTGGGAGGATCACCTAGGCCTGGGAAGGTCGAGGCTGCAATGAGCTGTGATCATGCCACTGCACTCCAGCCTGGGTGACAGAGTGAGACCTCATCTCTCTTTTTTTTTTTTTTCTCTTTGAGATGAAGCCTCACTCTGTCACCCAGGCTGGAGTGCAATGGTGCAATCTCGGCTCACTGCAACCCCCACCTCCTGGGTTCAAACGATTCTCCTGCCTCAGCCTCCTGAGTAGCTAGGACTACAGGTGTGCGCCACTCAACCCTGCTAATTTTTGTATTTTTAGTAGAGATGAGGTTTCACCATGTTGGCCAAGCTGGTCTTGAACTCTTGGCCTCAAGTGATCCACCCGCCTTAGCCTCTCAAAGTGCTGGTATTACAGGCATGAGCCACCATGCCCAGCAAGACCCCATCTCAAAAAATAAAAATAAAATAAAATAAATTTTGAGACCATCCTGGGCAACATAATGATATCTCATCTCTATAAAAGAAATTTTAAAATTAACCAGGTTTGGTGGTGCCTTCCTGTAGTCCCAGCTATTTGGGAGGCTGAGGTGGGAGGATGGCTTGAGTCTGAGAGACCAAAGCTTCAGTAAGCTATGGTTGCACCACTGTACTCCAGGCTGGGTAATAGAATGAGACCCTGCCTCAAACAAACAAACAAACCAACAAAAAACTGTAAGAGGAAGTGATTTCCAAACCTAGATTATATTCCCTACTAAGCTATTAACCAAGTGTGATGGTAGAATAAAGACATTTTCAGATATGCAATTTTTCACAAAATTTGATCTCTTGTGTATACTTTCTCAGGTGTTCTACCAAAATGAGGGAATAACCCAAGAAAGAGAAAGACAAGGGTTCCAAAAATAGGACATCCACCCAAGAGAGGTGTAAGCAAGTCCCAGGGTGACAGCTGAGCAGCAGCAGGCCTGAAGAGAACCAGGTGGAATAAGATAATACAGGGTTCCAGAAGGAACATCTCGGGAAAAGAGGGAATTAGATATAGGACCTTATAGAAAATAGCTCTCGGAGCTTGCGAATTTATATATATAAACAATTTTCTCTGGATATAAGACCAATATACAAAAATCAAGTATATTTCTACAATGGGCAATCCAATGACAAAATGAAGAAAACAATTCTGTTTTCTTCAGAAATTCTAAGTACTTAGGAATAAATTTAATAAATGAAGTGCAAGACTTGTACAATGAAAACTACAAAACATTGTTGAAAGAAATTAAAGAAGATCTAAGCAAACGGAGAGGCATCCCATGTTCATGGATCAGAGGACTTAATATTTTAAACTGGATGTACCCCTCAAATTGATCTACATATTCAATGCAATCTCTATCAAAATCCCAGCTGGGTTTTTTGCAGAAATTGATGAGGTGATTTTAAAATTCATATGGAAATGCAAGGGAACTAGAATAGCTTAAACAATCTTTAAAAAGAATAACAAAGATGGAAGACTCATACTTCCTGATTCCAAACCTTCCTACAAAGCTACAGTAATCAAAATAGTGTGGTAGTGGCATGAGGATAGACTACAGATAAATGGAATAGAATTAAGAGCTCAAAAATAAACCCTCATATTATGGTCAATTGATTTTTGACAACGGTGCCAAAACAATTCAATCAGAGAGAATAGTTTTGTCGGCCAGGCATGGTGGCTCATGCCTGTAATCCCAGAAATTTGGGAGGCATAGATGGGTGGATCACTTGAGGCCAGGAGTTTGAGACCAGCCTGGCCAAAGTGGCAAAATGCTGTCTTTACTAAAAATACAAAAATTAGCTGGGCGTGGTGGCGTTCGCCTGTACTCCCAGCCACTCAGGAGGCTGAGGCACAAGAATCGCTTGAACCCAGGAGGCAGAGGTTGCAGTGAGTGGAGACTGCGCCACTGCACTCCAGTCTGGGCAACAGAGTGAGACTCTGTCTCAAAAAACAAAACAAAACAAAACAAACAAACAAAAAACTACGTGCAAAAGAATGGAGTTGGGGAATGACTTCTCGGGTGATGACAATATTCTTAAATAGATTCTGGTGATGGGCTGTACAACTAAATATACTAAAAACCATTGAATTTTACACTATAGGGTAATTTTATAGTGTATCATTATATGTCAATAAAGTTGTTTAAAAATTAAAAATAATTTTCTTAACAAATTTGGGAAGAAATAATGACAGTTAAAAAGAAATCTAAGCAACAAAAACAAAAAAACAAGGTATATGGATTTGAAAATACATAAATTTTTCACATTTTAACATTTCTGATATGGAGATGCATCCTACAAACAATGGAGTGTCACAGTTTAGTTGGGAGTGTTCTTTCTTAGTGGTACATAAAAAATGGCACATCTTACTGTCTTAAATTAGAAGAATTATGGTGATATGTTCAGAAGGAACAAGATGTGCAAGAGGCCAGGTGCAGTAGCTCACGTCTGTAATCGCAGCACTTTGGGAGGCCATGGCAGGAAAATTGCTTGAGCTCAGAAGTTTGAAATCAGCCTTAGCAACACAGGAAGACCTTATCTCTATTAAAAAAAAAAAAAAGTAAAAATTAGTCAGGTGTGGTGGTGTGCGCCTGTAGTCCCAGCTACTCAGGAGGCTGAGGTGGGAGGATCTCTTGAGCCTGGGAGGTTGAGGCTGCAGTGAGCCATGATTGTGCCACTGCACTCCAGCCTGGGTGACAAAGTGAGACCCTGTCGAAAGAAAAAGGAAAGAGAAAGAAAGAAAGAAAGAAAGAAAGAAAGAAAGAAAGAAAGAAAGAAAGAAAGAAAGGAAGGAAGGAAGGAAGGAAGGAAGAGAAAGAAGGAAGGAAGGAAGGAAAGAAGGAAGGAAGGAAGGAAAGAAAGGAAAGAAGGGAGAGAGAAAAATGTGCAAGATAGGAAATGTAATTATAATATGCTCCATGGCTCACCAATGCACAAGTCTTACAGCCATAATCAGACAGAAACACATTAATGGAATACAGCTTTTTCTGAAAGTTGTATATTACCATGTTGGGAGGAGAAAGGGAGGACAAATGGAATATGGGGTGGTATGAAAGAGTTAATGCTTCATCTTCTGTAATGGGGAGTAAAAAGACACTATCTAAAATCACTAATTTGAGAAAATAGCAGTATGGATGCATTACTTAGAAATATGGATGTAAGTAACAGAAATGACTGAAAGAGTTTGAAGGGGAGAAGTCAGGGATGGGGAGGGAATTACCGAAATGTTTTCCTGTTATTGTTGCTGATATAACTATGGTACCATTTGACTTTAAAAATCAAGTATCTGTAGTACTTTGATTTGAATGGAAGGGAAAAAGGAAATGTGGAGAGGGAAGGAGGAAGTTGGGGGTTCGCTGTGGATCCTATCCCTTGATCAGGAAGGCTGGGGTCAATGCCCCTACCTCAGGTCCAATGGGAGGGAAAATTGAGCCGCACCTAGGGGGCTGCATTACAGAGAGTGACTCCTCCTGTCCACAACCCTGATAGGAGTGCAGTGGGATGGTAGAGCCTGCCAGGAGAATATGTTTTCAGATTCTATCCTCCTTCAGAGGCACCGACCTCCCCCACAAAAGGGAGAGGCTCCCAGCAGCAGCCAAACCCAAGCCCTCCTGGGGCTCTGTGCTCTGCAGCCTCGCAGCCAGAGATCCCAGCTGGGGTGGGGTCAGCCACAGTCCCGCTGAACCAAAGAAACACAGTCTTCCACTGCTCCGTGAGGAACTGCTGTGGAGGCAGCCACCAATGCATCCACCCCACCTGGTGGAAGAAGGGAGACTGCAGTGCGAGTGTTCCAAGAGCTTCTGTATTGGGAAAAATCACGACTTTGCTACTTTACTGATACAAGGTGTTCCTCAGTTTCATCTTCTTGTATTCCAGATGCTTCACGGTCAGACATCTTTGATTGCTGTTCTGAGGCTCTTCCAGTTATCTGTTGCTATGGAATAAACATCCCAAACCCGTTGCATAAAACCACTACCATCCATTATGCTCTCGGATTCACTGTCTCAGGAATTTAGATGGGCACCAAAGGGGATGGCTTGTCTCAGTTCCATGATGTCTGAGGCCTCAGTGGGGAAGATTCAAATGGCTGTGGGCTGGAACCACCCAGAGGCTTTTTCGCTCGTGTCTGGCACTTGGGCTATGATGACTTGCAGGCTGGGCTCAGCTGGGACAGTTGACCTGGTGCCTACATGTTACTCCTCCAGATGACTTGGGTTCCTCACAGCGTGGCAGCCACAGAGCAGGGAGAACTCTTTCTTTGTGGTGGGTCAGAGTGCTAAGAGTGAGTGTCCCAGTGAACAAGACCAAAACTGCCTGGCCTTTCATGACCCAGCCTCAGAAGTCACATGGCATCATTCCTACCATGCCGTCTTTCTCAAAGCAGTCACAAGCCTGCCCAGATTAACAGGGAGAGGACATAGATCTGACTGCTTCATGGGAGGAGTGTTAGAAAATTTGCAGCCATGTCATAAAAATACCACAATGACTCAGTATTATTAATTAAAATAAAAATAATGTAAAGTATTTTACACATATCATATACCTGTTTACTAGACAGATCAATGAGGAAGCCAACGTGCTACGATGGTTAAGTATCTGGCATTAAAACCAAACAGAACTGGGTTCAAAACCTGGCTCAGCCGCTGAACTGTGTGCCCTTGAGCAAACCACTTCACTTCTCCACGTCTCAGTTGCCTTGTTGGTAAAATGGGGATAATAATATCTACCTCACATAGTTTGTTTGTTTTTAAGGATTACACGGACAGCATATGCAAATAACTTGTCCCACAATAAGCATTCAGAAAACGTTAGTCCCTTTTTCCCTAAATTATTTCAAGTGCTACATTTCCATTATTTCTATTATCTCAGATTTTTGAAGATATGCTATCATTTGAAATCTTTATAGATAAATGGAAAGAATGGTTGCTTTCATCAGGAAACAACACCCCTGATCTCGTGGGAAACTGCTCCTCCTTCCCTTTCTGTTCAAATAGGAGCTGCCAGCTTCTACCTCCCTGGTCACAGTGATTGCTTCAGGGGTGGGCAGAAGAGCCAGGCCACACTGATCACCCTATCCCATTTTCTAGGCCTCAACAATGGGTCTGGAGGAGGGCACATGGCCCTGACAGATCAATCACATTCTTGGAGGTTTGCTTTCTTTGCCACAACTAGCTATCAGGAAAACAAGCTAATATATGAACCCATGATTTTCTGATGGCCATGGTCCAGTCTTATGGAGAAATCCAATTCAGTAGAAGGAGGTCACAGTGCAGGAAGACACAAACACAACAAAAGCAGGAACTCAGCGGTAGGCAGAGCCCTAGAGTCATGAAGTCCCCAGGCCCAGCTGCCTGCAGCTACACCCTCATCCCTCCTGGTGCCCATACATTCCTCTTCTCCTAAGCTATTTGATTTGTTTTCTGTCATTTGCAACCAAAAGAATCCTAAGTAATATACCCCTCTGATTTATACATTTTTTACAAATAAGGTAAATCATTCATAAATTCCAGTACTTTCACTATTATATTTTTCTACTTTTCTTATTTATTTTTGAAACTGCATCTTGCTCTGTCACCCAGGCTGGAGTGCAGTGGTGTGATCACAGCTCACTGTAGCCTCACATTCCTGAGCTCAAGCAATCCTCCTGTCTCAGACTCCTAGGACTGCAGGTGCTTGTCACCATGCTGGGCTAATTTTTAAATTTTTAGTGGAGACAAGGTCTCGCTATCTTGCCCAGGCTGGTCTTGAACTCGTGGGCTCAAAGCAATCTTCCAGCCTCAGTCTCCCGAAGTGCTGGGATTACAGGTGTGAGCCACGTGGCTTAGGCTTTCCACTGTTATAAAGGAATCAATTAATTACAGTGACACACCTCTAAGTGATAAAACCCACCAGCTGTTGAGAGCTCTTGACATGAACTTCCTGAGACTCCTAACAGTTTAAGTCATTGAAGATGATTCACCGAGTTACGGAACTTTTCAGAAGGAGGCCCTGTCTTTTCCATACCAGCCATTAGACTTTCTCACCTCTGGGTTCTGGGCCTACCTGGAGGACCCTGGTCCCAGCCTGCAGCATCGGGCCACACTCTGGCTCAGAGCAGCTGACACTGAAATAATGACATGCCCCAGATCCAAAGAGGATTAGAGATTAGAAATATCTGCCCTCTGGGCACTGCCCAAGAAAAGATCCCTTGAAAGCTGTATGCTTTGATGGAGCTTATTTGTCTTCTAATTGATGCGATGGCATTGAAAAGAATAGTTTGGTAATATAAACAATGGACTCCTCTAAAAGTAGAAAAGAATCTTATTGAGGAAGGAAGTTTCAAGGGATAAAAGCAATCTTTTGTTTATAAAGTGAATTTTCTATCTTTAAATAACTTTTCTTTATACTTTATTATTAAAAATTTTTTTTTATTTTTTGAGACGGGGTCTCACTCTGTTCCCCAGGCTGGAGTGCAGTGGCACGATCACAGCTCACTGCAGCCTCGACCTCCCAGGAGTGGCTGGGACTACAGACGTGCACCACGACACCTGGCTAATTTTTTTGTATTTTTTTGTAGAGACTTGGTTTCACCATGTTGCCCAGGCTGGTCTCAAACTCCCGGGCTCAAGCGATTCTCCTGCCTCGGCCTCCCAAAGTGCTGGGATTACAGGCATAAGCCACCGTGCCCGGCGACTTTTCTGTTTTCTTGGAAAAAGAAAAACAGAAGTTTTGCTGGGATAAAAATGTGTCCTTTGTCAGTTGGGGCTGAGTGGAGGAAGTAACCTGCGTGGTAGCATCTCCAGCCTGGTCAGGCTCACTCATGGTCCGTCACTGAAGCACGTGGAGTCATTGGATGCAAGGAATTTACTGACGTGTAGGAGAGTGTGTAGCAGCATTTCGTGTGTCCATCTGGTTGGCAGTCTTGATCTGTGGGTTACTGCCTTCTTACTTGTAGATGAGAAATGAGTCCCACCTTGGAAAGATAGGAAAGGTGTCTGTATAGAGAGCAGATAGCCACACAGCCTGTGTGAGGATGAGAAAACTGCTCCAAGCAGTCCTTGTGGGATCATCTCTTCCTTGTTCTTTTTTGCTCTCATCATAATTTGCAGTGTTTGGCAGGTGGGAGGGGAGCAGGATGGGGACCTGAGAAGCCTGTCCTTCTTCTAGCTCCTGTTCTAGTTCCTTGCTGTTCTTCAAGGGGAGGGAACACGGATCTTAGTGGGTAGACTGGGCCACACTTACCAGTGGATCAGGTCACTGTGTGTTGAAAGGTTATACACAGCACATGGACCTCTGCCGACTCCTGCTTCTGTAAGCCTGAGGCTGGAAACTGCTGTGAGCCTCCCTTGCCTCGCCTTGCCTTCTGTCTCTGGTGTTTTCCCATCATGAAGCTAAATTGGAAAACTTTGCAGTTTGGCCATCTGGCTCTCTTTCCACTTCCCCTCGGATATGTATCAGGAGTCTCTCTTTTTTCTCTGAAGTCTTGGTGGCCAGTGGGAGGTATGTTTCAGATTTAGACTTTGTCAGAAGGAGTGGGCCTATTTAGGACTCCAGGTGAATGTACCAGCCCCATGTTACCAGAGAACCAGGAGTGCCAGGCAGGGATGATGGGCACTTTGTTAATAATAGCTTGTTCCCATTTGTTCATCAGGATCCCCGCAGGAAAGAGGCAAATCTGCTCCTTCTTGCCACCTATCTTATTCTTCCTGTCTACTAGCAGGCTCATATAAGAGATCCCGAATAATAACATAAAGGAGATAGAAACTTATTCCCCTCTCACATAAAGTTTGTGCTGTCATGGCAGTCTTGCTCTGCAAAGACATCAGGACCCCAGACTCCTTCTTTTTTTTTTTTTTTTAAATTATTTTTTTTTAAGACAGGGTCTCGCTCTGTCACCTGAGCTGGAGTGCAGTGGGTCATGGCTCACTGTAGCCTCCACCTCCCAGGCTCAAGCCTGTCTCAGCCTCCCAAGCAGCTGGGACTACAGGTGCCCACCACCATGCCCAGCTAATTTTTCTTGAAGGGGTTTCACCATTTTGCCCAGGCTGGTCTCAAACTCCGGGGCTCAAGAGATCTGCCCACCTTGGCCTTCCAAAGTGCTGGGACTACAGAGGCGAGCCACGGCCTCAGGCTCCCTTCAACTTGAAGCTGCTCCATCTCTCGGGTGTTGCCTTTGTCTTCATGGTCCCAGCTTGCTCACCTTCCCATCTGCATTCCAACTGGCATGGAGCAAAAATGTGAAATATACCAAGAACGTGTGGGATGCCCCCATTTATCTAAGGCAGGGGTCAGCAACCACAGCCTACAGGCTGGCCTCCTGTTTTTGTAAACAGGCTTTATCGGAACACAGTCACTCTGTTTGTCTATGGCTGCTTTCAACTACAAGTGCAGAGTTGAGTAGTCGTAACACAGCAATATGGCCCACGAAAGCTGAAATATTTACTATCTGACCCTTAAGAAAAAGTCAACAGAACCCTCTTCCAAGGGCATGATGGGAGGCTGCCTACTGGACTTCGGCTCACACCCCACTGGCCAGACCATGGCCACCCCTAGCCCAGGAAGGTTGAGAAATGTAGTGCTTTTTCTTTTTCTTTTAAGACAGAGTCACTCTTGTCACCCAGGCTGGAGTGCAGTGGTGCTATCAGCTTACTGCAGTCTCAATCTCCCAGGTTCAAGTGATCCTCCCACCTCAACCTCGTGAGTATCTAGGACTGCTTGCACACACCATCATGCCCAGCTAATTTTTTATTTTTTATGGAGACAGGGTCTCACTATGTTGCCCAGGCTGATCTTGAACTCTTCCCACCTCAGCCTCCCAAAGTGTTGGGATTACAGGCCTGAGCTACCGCGCCTAGCTGAGAAATGTAGTTTTTATTGTAAGTGGCCACATGCCCAGCTGGATTGTCAGTTTTTACTAAAAAAAAAAGGAGACTGGCGACTGGAGGACAGCCAGCTGTCTTTCTACACGGGTCAAGTGTTCTTCAGCCTGATGTTGGTGCCTGATATTTTAAAATTTTGAGTTTATGAATGAGATCCTTGCTATTCACTCATAGCCACGTTGATTTCTTTTGTTGCCTCTGCCTTTCCTTCCTCATTAGGATATTTTGCCCAGCAGAGACAGGGTTCAATCCAAGCGCTGCCTTTCCTTGCAGAGTCTCTTTCCTAAATGGCTTTATTCTCAAGTGTGGGACAATCGCCTGGCTGTGCTGCCTCCCCATCCCTGCCAGTGACAAAGTCTCTGTTGGCAAATTGTCCCCATTCCACCATTCCATATCTTTGTCAGAACTTCATCCAAAGCTGCAGTTTCTCTCACTCAGGAAATGGAAAGCAACCTCCAGGCAAGGTAGGAACTTGTTGCACTCCTTGGTGGTGGGCAATTAGGATGCCCCTGTAGATAAGGTCCTTCCCACCCCATTCCTGCTGTGTCCTAGAGATAGTGCCTTTATGATCCAGGCCAGGACTTTCTCTCATTCTCTCCTAAATGACAACTGCTCTTCAAATTATACCCTCAACATGCAAGCCCTCGGATTTGAGGATTTCTGAAGCAGGCATGTAGCTTCTTAACACCCTTCCTAAGGCTGGGCACAGTGGCTCAAACCTGTAATCCAAGCACTTTGGGAGGCAGAGATGGGTAAATCACTTGAGGCCAGGAGTTCAAGACCAGCCTGGGCAACATAGAGAGAGTCCCCGCCATCTCTACAAAAAAAAAAAAAAAAAATTAGCCGGGCATGGTGGCACACACCTGTAGTCTCAGCTACTTGGGAGGCTGAGGTGGGAGGCTGAGGTGAGAGGACCCCTTGAGCACAGGAGGTCCAGGCTGCAGCAAGCCAGGATTTTTGCGCTACTGCACAGCAGCCCAGGCAACAGAGGCCCCATCTCGAACAAAACAAACAACAAAGCAAAACACCCTTCCTAATAAGTCTGCCTCTTTCAAATATCCTCCTAAGACCATATCCAATCTTTAGTCTCATCACAGCATCTTGGTTCCACCCATGAGATCATATTTACCATGCTGTGTTCTGGCTTCATCTTCGACTTGCTCTTGACTCATGCACTGTCTGCACACAAATGCAGAACAGCTTCGAATCAGGTCTGGAGCAAATTTTGAAACCCTGCTATGTGTTATGTGAGGAACAGCTGAAAGAACTAAGGGTGCCTGGCTCAGAGAAGGGAAGCCTGGATGGGCATCATCTTCAAATACTTGATGGATTGTCATGTGGAAAAGGGATTAAACCATTTCTATAAGTTTTAAGATTTGACTTTTTAAAACTAATGGGCAAGTATTACTTTGGTAAGTAGGAAAAAGGACAACAAAGATATACATATGAGATGAGACCCATTCAGAGTGGCCCAGAATGGCAAAACTGGGATGGATCAAAGCAAAACACTTTTTGATGCAAAATCAAAAAAGAACCTTCTCAGAAGTGGAGCTCTCCAATGTGGAGTAGCAATGAGAGGCGTGAGGTTATTATCTTGATGAGGTTTAAGCAAATGATGAATGACTGCTTGATTTCAAGCAGAATCGGGGGTTAACAAAGTGACTATCCTAGTCAATGTCCTTCTCATTACAAAGAGGAACCTTCTCAATTAGTTTAGGTTAGAGGGGATTTCTGGAAAGAATTTGGCTGTCATGGAATCCAAGGAAAAGCAGAACAACTGGGCTGCAGTAAGGGAGGGAATGAGATCAGCTCCAAGCCATAGCCCCACCGTGGTGACTCAGCTCCCAGCTCTGTTTCTGGGTTTTATAATTCATATTCCTTCCCAAGAATCCAAAAGGCCATTGGCAAGAGTACAGATTTGGCCTGCCCTGAGTCAGGCATTCAATCCTGGTTCAATAGCAAATCACTCATAGGAATGGAGTCTCATGACTCAAATATAAAAACATGGTGACAGAGGCCATCCATACAGTGGGTATAAACATTCTCAGAAAAGCTGGATGGGGAGGTAGACACCCTCAAAATGATGTTTAAGGTCCTGTCCAACCTCAGGGCTCACTAATCCCAAGTCAAAAGTAATTTCAAGCAGATGATATTCTTCATGTGGTTGCAAAGAGGTCAGGACTAATTAACATTCAGCTGAAGGCATGAGCTTGAATTAAATTGAGGGGGCAGCAGAGGTGAGGGCAGGGCCATGGGAAGAAAGGGGCAGAAGGGGGGTCAATGTAGCCCATTAGTCAACTCACAGACCTTGGCATGTTGCCTATTGGGACATGCATTTTCTAGGACAGAGTTACCCATGGGCTGAATTACAAGTTATACAGCATCTGTGTCCACGCAGTTTTTTTTTCCCCATGCCATTTAAAAAATAAACTATTAAATTTTAGAATAGTTTAGACTTACAAAATGTTGCACCAATACTACCGAGCTCCCATATATCCCACACCCATTTTCCCCTCTTGTTAATAGCTTACACTACTATTTGCTATGGTCTGAATGTTCATGTCTCCTCAAAGTTCATATGCTGAAATCCTAGCCCCCAAGGTGAAGGTATTAGGAGGGGGGGCCTTTGGGAGGTGATAAGGTCATGAGAGTAAAGCCCACATGAATGGGATTAATGTCCTTATGCAAGAGGCCTCAGGGATCTCATTAGCCTCTTCTGCCATGTGAGGACACAGGGAGAAGGTGCCACCTATGAGAAACAGGCTCTCACAAGGCCCAGCATCTTCTAGCACCTTGATTTTGGACTTCCCAGCCTCAAGAGCTGTGAGAAATACATTTCTGTTGTTTATAAGCTATCCCATTTATGGTATTTTGTTATCAGCCAAAACTGACTAAGACAGAAGTGTACAGTGTGAGCCCTATATTCAAGTGGCCTGCAGTCTTCTAGGGAAGGCCACTGGCCACAGAATGAGCGTGCAGGGAGTCCAGAGAAGGGGGTCAAGGGCAGTCCTTGGGCTGTTCCATGACCCAGCTAGTGGAGCTGAGGCCAACATATGGGCAGGGAAGGGGCGGAGGGCCAATCCTGGGAGAGGACTGTGTTGTCCATATCAACAGGGCACCCTGCCCACAGCCCAAGGGCAGCTGGAGCAGGTGGCAAGGACTGAGGGAGGGCTGCAGAGAGAAGGCAAGAGCCTAGCTGGAGCTACAGGAGTCAGGCCAAGCCTCCACTCTGTGGAGCTAAGGGAAGGACACAGGCCCTGAGGATGGGGACCCAGGTCAGCCTGTGGGGCTCACAAGGAGCAAGGCTGCTGCCCACTGGAACCAAAGTCTGTGGCAGAACAGAAACAGGACCTGGCTCACTGGGGCTGAGCTGAATAACTGCTGCCCAGGGCTCCATCCTCCCACTGCCCTAGGTCAGGGTCAGCCCCAGCTAGGAAGGAAGTTGGACCTGGCAGGTAGGGGTGAGGGTGTAGGGGCCCAGCAGCCACAAGGGCAGGGTGCATCGCAGGTCCTGGAAGCCAAAGCTGCTGGGGAAAATGAGAACTGAGATGGGAGCAGGGCAGGTGGCAGGGAGATGGAGAGGGCATGCTGGTGATAGGAACTCCAGAAACGAAGGCAGGGGAGGGACATCGGGCCTCACCTAGTGGCACAGAGGGCTTGGGGTGGGGAGGAAAGGCAGGGAGGGAGGTGAGGGCGGGCCACACATCAGGGTTCCCTGAACACCAGCAGCCCAGCAGAGAGGCCCCACATCACAGTTTGTGTTATGACCTGAAAATACAGAAGATGCATGAGGAGGGGCTCCCCTCAGATGGGCTCGGGGCACCCCTATACCACCCAGAACTAGGTGGCCTGGCTCAAATCCTGCCTCTGCCTCTTCCCAGCTCTGTCCCTTTAGGCACATAACTTAACCTGTCCGCGACTCCGATTCCTCAACTAGTGACAATAATAACACCTACTGCATGAAGTTGTTGTAAGGATTGAGTTAAAATATATAAAGTGCTGAGAACAGTGCCTGGCACACAGTGCCACATAAGCATTTGCTAACATTACAGTTGCCTAGAGCAAAGCAGTTTGAACATTAGCCAATATTTCCCAAGTTGTATTCCACAAAATCTTCAACTGAGACACTTCCATCAAAAAGGTTCTTACGGGCCAGATACAGTGACTTATGCTTATAATCCCAACACATTGGGAAGCCAAGGTGGGCAGACTACTTGAGTCCAGGAGTCTGAGACCAGCCTGGGCAACATAGCAAGACCTCATCTCTACCAAAAAAAAAAAAAATATATATATATATATATATATATATATAAACATACACACACATATATATGTATGTATATATGTGCGTGTATTTATATATAAATTAGCTGGACATGGTGTTACGTGCCTATGATCCTAGCTACTTAGGAGGCTGAGGTGGGAGGATCGCTTGAGCCTGAGAGGTTGACGCTGCAGTGAGCCATGATCACCTGACTGTACTCTAGCCTGGGTGACAGAGTGAAAAGGTTTTTATGGTCAAGTAAATGTGGAAAAAACCACCAAGCTCTGACAAGTTCACAGTTAAAAAAACAAAAAAATAAACAAACAAAAAGTCTAAACAGCCCTCTCTAAGTTTATTTAACCCAGTGGTTCCAAACCTAGTCCATCATGGAACCCTCTGAACGCCTCCCAGGACAGTGTGCCATGGGACCTCAGTTTGGGAAGCACTCTGAGGAAAGGAGGGAAGGGTTTCTCTGAAAGCAGAGAAAGAGGTGACACCACCCAGCAGGGGAAGCCACAGAGAGATCCTAGTGCCCAGGAAGTGGGGAGGGGAGGAGGCTTTGGTGTGCGGCCCACAACAGAAGGGAAGGGGCATGTGAGGGACCCCAGGAGAGGGGGGATAGAGAGGACCAGGGTGCTGTTTGGATGTGGAGGGGAAACGGGAGGAGGCAGAAGTGACCCTGAGAATTCACACTGGGGGAGTTAGGAAATGGGGGAGCAGGAAGGGGGATGGAGTGGGACATGTCCTTCCTTATGTCCTCACTCACTCTCTGCACACTCACTCCATGACCCCTTCCCAATTGTGGGATTGAGCTGGGTCTAAGTCCTGTGGCTTCCCTGAAGAGGGCTCTGGGAAAGGGAAGGTGGGGACAGATGGTTCCTGGGGGAGAACAGCCCTCAGAAGCACAGAAGCACAAACATGTTCTGTCCTCACTATGCACAGATCGTGTGGTTGTAAAACCGACAGCAGTTGTCCAGGGCCTCTGGGCTGAACTCTGGGTTGATGCTAAAAAGAAAGCAAAGATTGCAGTGTGAGCTCCAGGCCTGGTTCCGCGGGCCACCACCAGGCTGTGCAACACTGGGAACATTGTTTCAAGTCTCTGGTCCACCCTTCCTCCATTGGTCCTCGAGCCTTCACTTCCCCATTAGCTGCAGCCGTAACATTTCTACCCTCACCCTGGTACCGAAGGCATCCCCCCCAGCACTCAGGCATTCTGTCTATCACTGTGGGTGCCCTGCAGGTCCCACAGCCCAGGCCCTCACCTCTGGAAGGCCTCACGGCAGCACTGGTAAATCTCAAAGCTACTGCTGCTGAGGGTCGTGTTCAAGAGGGACATGCAGTCAACTCCAGCCCCCCTGGGCACGTAGAGGATCCCTGTAGAGGGAAAGTGGTGGGTGGGCAGGGCCCCCGGGCTAGCCAGAAAGTCAGGGTTCCACCTTCTGAGCCTGCCAGGCCTGCACTCACCTGCCATACAGGCGTTCACCAGGGACACACAGGCTCCCGTGAAGAGCGCCCGGAGCACTATCTGGGAGAAGTCGCTCTTCCGTTGGGGGACCATGGAGGCTGCAAGGGGACAGAAGTGCTCAGGGCCTGGGAAGCTGTGTCCCTCTCTGCCCGTGTTCCTCAGCTCGGGCTGCATCTGCTGACCTCCCTTCCTCTTCTATTAATAGATGGCCAGAGGGACAGAGGTTGTCCTCCTGACAGCTTGCTGAGCTCAGGAGTTCTCTTTGGCCTGGCTTGGACCCCTAGGCAATGCCCCACATCTCCCTACACACCATGAGTGGCAGAAGCAGGAAAAGAATGTGAGTTTGGAGTCAGGCAGACCTGGGATTAAATACAAGCTCAGCCACTCACTAGCTGAGTGACTTGGGCCACCACTTCACTTCATGAAGACTCAGTTTCCTTCTTTGTAAAATGGGGTGATTATACCACCAGGCAGTGTAGCTGCCAGGACTGGAAATGTTATTTGTAAAGAACTGAGAACTGTGCAGACCCTTCGACCTTAGGCCCCACCAGGCCTGCCTGCCTGCCTGTCCACTGTGGGTGTGGGAACAGGCAGGCCAAAGCCTTGGGGACAGGCAAGCACCACACCTCCCGCCCCTGAGCCAGGCTTGGCCTTCAAGGCCCAGGTGCTAACTTCCTGGGCCACCAGCAGCAGCAGAGAATCGGAATTCTAGGGCTAGGAGGAAACTCTATGAACATCTTTTTCTTTTTTTTTTTTTTTTTTTTTTTTGAGACAGAGTCTCGCTCTGTAGCCCAGGCTAGAGTGCAATGGTGCGATCTCAGCTCATCCTTGTGCCTGGGTTCAGCTTCCTGAGTAGCTGGGATCATAGGCGTGCACCACCACGCCTGGCTAATTTTTGTATTTTTAGTAGAGATAGAGTTTTGCCATGTTGGCCAGGTTGGCCTCAAACTCCTGGCCTCAAATGATCCACCCACCTGGGCCTCCCAAAGTGCTGGGATTACAGGCATGAGCCACCACACCTGGCCTCTATGGCCATCTTTTTTTTTTTTTTTTTTTGAGACGGAGTCTCGCTCTGTCGCCCAGGCTGGAGTGCAGTGGCACGATCTCGGCTCACTGCAAGCTCCGCCTCCCGGGTTCACGCCATTCTCCTGCCTCAGCCTCCCGAGTAGCTGGGACTACAGGCGCCCGCTACCACGCCTGGCTAATTTTTTGTATTTTTAGTAGAGACGGGGTTTCACCGTGTTAGCCAGGATGGTCTCGATCTCCTGACCTCGTGATCCGCCCGCCTCGGCCTCCCAAAGTGCTGGGATTACAGGCGTGAGCCACCGCGCCCGGCCGGTCATCTTGTTTGGGTCCTGCTTTAGACAAATGAGACAACTGAGGCCTACATGTCCCGAGCAAGTTCAAGTCCCAGACTCTCCTAGACACTGGTGAGGCCCTGATTAGACTCACTCAAGCCTCCCAGCATGATCCCAATGGAGCTGAAATTGGCAAATCCACAGAGGGCAAACGTCGTGAGGACTTCAGCTCTGACCTGAAAATACAGAAGATGCATGAGGAGGGGCTCCCCTCAGATGGGCCTGGGCACCCCTATAACACCCAGGCTCCCTGGCCTTAATTTTACCCACTTCTTACATGTAATTGACCTTCGAGTCCTCTGTGCTGCCGCTTCCCCAGCCTTGCAATCCCACCTCTAAGTTGGCTCAAACTGCACCACATCAAAAACATAGTCCCCCTCTCTTATCTGTCCTTCAACTTTTTTGTTGTTGTTGTTGTTTTTGTTTTTGTTTGAGACGGAGTTTTACTCTTGTCACCCAGGCTGGAGTGCAGTGGCACAATCTCAGCCCACTGCAACCTGTGCCTCCTGGGTTCAAGCCATTCTCCTGCCTCAGCCTCCTGAGTAGCTGGGATTATAGGTGCCCGCCACCACGCTCGGCTAACTTTTTGTATTTTTAGCGGAGATGGGGTTTCGCCATGTTGGGCAGGCTGGTCTCAAACTCCTGACCTTAGATGATCCGCCCACCTCAGCCTCCCAAAGTGCTGGGATTACAGGTGTGAGCCACCACACCCAGCCTGTCCTTCAACCTTTTAATCTTCATTACCAGCCTTTCTGGATGGGGTTCAGCCTTTCTTAGTCCTGTCGCTTTGGCCCTACTAAGCTCTGTCCTGGGGCCATTTGGTGGACAGCCCCTTCCCTGACCCTGCAGTCCTGGGCTTCCAGTTCACAGCACTCCTGTGAATGCTCTCAGGCTGAGAGAGGGAGTATGGCCCAAAGGAAAGAGTAAGGGATTTGGAGCCCAGCCAGCCTGGCTTCTAGGATTGTCTCACCAATGATCAGCTTGAGAAGTCAGTCACTTCTTTCAGTGTCAGTTTCCCTGTCTGGAATAGGGGAATAATAGTACTTGCCTGGGAGGGCTGTAAAAAGGATTATATAATGTATGGGAAACACCAGGCAGACAGTAAGTGTTCAAACACAATAGTTATTTGCTTTTGTTCTTAACAACTGTCCTATTTCCCAGAAAGAAGTTTTAAGAGCCAAAATGAAATAATTTGAAAACAAAATTGGTTTACAGGTACAAAAAAATAGTTAGAATAAATCAATAAGAGCTAATATTTTATAGCACAACAGGGTGACTATAGTCAGTAATGACTTAATTGTACATTTAAAAATAACTAAGAGTATAATTGGATTGTTTGTAACACAAAGGATAAATTCTCCATGATGTGCTTATTTCACATTGCATGCCAGTATCAAAGCATCTCATGTACCTCATAAATATTTACACCTACTATATACCCACAAAAATTAAAAATTATTTAAAAAATTGGTATAGAGCCTCCCCTCACACTATATAAAATTAATTCTAGATAAATATTAATATTTTAAGTATAGAATGATAGAAAATATAGGATAATAAATATAGTTACAAGGTACTATTATTACTCTTATTTTGGAGAGGAGTAAACCGAGGCTCAGAGAGGTTAAGTAACTAAGGAAGTTCACACAGCAAGAAGGTAGCTGTATCAGAATTTGAACTCAGTTTTGACTCCAAAGCTCATGGTCTGAATTATCTCATCATGTTATTTCACGAATTTAACACTTTCCAGATAACTTTCTTTTTCTTTCTTTCCTTTTTTTGAAAACTTCTGCCTCCTGGGTTCAAGCAATTCTCATGCTTCAGCCTCCCAAGTAGCTGGGATTACAGGTGTGTGTTACCACACCTGGCTAAGTTTTCTATTTCCTGTTTGCCATGTTGGCCAGGCTGGTCTCAAACTCCGGGCATCAAGTGACCCACCCTCCTTGGCCTCCCAAAGTGTTGGAATTACAGGCATGAGCCACCGTGCCCAGCCGCACTTTCCAGATAACGTTCTAAGTTTAGAAATAACAGAAGAAATCACAAAAGAAAATATTTGGTATAAAATCTATGTTAAAAAAAAACACAAATCCCGGCCGGGTGCAGTGGGTCACGCCTGTAATCCCAGCACTTTGGGAAGCCAAGGTGGGCAGATCACAAGTTCAGGAGACCGAGACCATCCTGGCTAACATGGTGAAACCCCATTTCTACTAAAAATACAAAAAATTAGCCGGGCACAGTGGCGGGTGCCTGTAGTCCCAGCTACTTGGGAGGCTGAGGCAGGAGAATGGCGTGAACCCAGGAGGCAGAGCTTGCAGTGAGCCGAGATCACACCACTGCACTCCAGCCTGGGCAACAGAGCGAGACTCCGTCTCAAAAAAAAAAAACAAATCCCAAATGCTGGGTCAAGTGAGAGCTGACAGGCACTGGGTGACTCTGTGCCTCACTGAGGAAAAATAACTAAACATGGGCAGAAGAGACCCTAAGAAGCCAAGAGGCAAAATGTCATTATACGCACTCCCTGTCCAAGCTTGTTGGGAGGGACACGAGAAGAAGCACCCAGATGCTTCAGGCAACTCCTCAGAGCTTTCAAAGAAGTGCCAGAGAGGCAGATGACTATGTCAGCTAAACAGAAAAGAAAATTTGAAGATGTGGCAAAGGCGGACAAGGCTGGCTAGGAAAGAGAAATGAAAACTTACATCCTTCCTAAAGGGAAAACAAAAAAGAAGTTCCAGCATCCCAATGCACCCAAGAGGCCTCCTTTGGCCTCTTCTTGTTCTATTCCAAGCATCACCCAAAAATCAAAGGAGAACATCCCAGCCTATCCGTTGTTGATGTTGCAAAGAAAGTAGGAGAGATGTGGTTATAAAACCGCTGTGGAGAATAAGCAGCCTTAGAAAAAGACACCTGCAAAGCTGGAAGAAAAATACAAAAGGGATATTGCTGCATACCGAGCTAAAGGAAAGCCTGATGTAGCAAAAATAAGGGAGCTGTCAAGGCTGAAAAAGAAAGAAAAAGAAAGGATAGGAGAAACATAAGAAAGAGGAAGAGGATGAGGGGGAAGGAAAGATGGGGAAGATGAAGATGATGAATAAGCTAGTTCTAGTAGTTTTTTTTTTGTATATAATGTATTTAACCCCCCCAAACTAAATTCATTCCTTTTAAAGAAATAAATTAAAATGTAAGGCCATGTAAGATTTGTTTTTAAACTGTACAGTGTCCTTTTTTTTGCATAGTTACATACTACCCAATGTGTCTTTAGATAACTCTGTCCTGGTGGTATTTTCAATAGCCACCGACCTTGCCTGGTGCAGTATGGGGGTTATAAATTGGCATGGAAATTTAAAGCAGGCTCTTGTTGGCACACAGCACACATTAGTTATGTATGTGGATGGTAGTGCCTTCATCTTTAGTTGTCTCTGATGCAGCTTACACAAAATAGTTGCTGTTTTGTTAACTAAACACCACTGGAGCCGGGCGTGGTGGCTCATGCCTGTAATCCCAGCAATTTAGGAGGCCAGGGCAGAAGGATTGCTTGAGGTCAGGAGTTTGAGACCAACTTGGGCAATACGGCGAGACCCCGTCTCTACAAAAAATGCAAAAGTTAGCCAGGTGTGGTGGCACACGTCTGTAATCCCAGCTACACAGGGGCTGAGGCAGGAGGATCACTTGAGCCCAGGAGGCAGAGGCTACAGTGAGCTGTGATTGCACCACTGCACTCCAGCCTGGGTGACAAAGTGAGACCCAGTCTCCAAAAATAAATAAATACATACATACATACATGCCACTCAAAAGTTACAGCTGTTTTGTTGACATTCTGAATGCTTCTAAGTAAATACAATTTTTTTAATTAAAAAAAAACACATTCCTGTGCTTGCTTCTTGTGCACATATATTAAAACTTCAATGATACAAAGAAGATTAGCATGGCCCCTACCTGAGGATGACGCAAAAATTCATGAAGCGTTCTACATTTAAAAACCAAAAAATAAATTTCCTTATACAACATAAAGGGCAATAACAGAAAAGGCTAGGAAAAGTATATGTAGAAAATATATCAGAAAAAAGTTAATGCCTTTATAACATAAAGCGTTGATACAAATATTATTGGAAAAAATATGAAGGTACCTGCATCTCTGCTTGCCCACCTACAGTTGTGTTCCACAGAGCAGCCCCAGGCTCCCTCTCTTCCTTCGGTCTCGCTGTCTTTTTCCCTCCCTCCCTGTGTCCCTTCCTTCTTTCCTTTCTTGCTTCCTTCTCTCTGTCTTTTGTTTTCAGACAGGGTCTCACTCTGTCACCTAGGCTAGAGTGCAGTGGCAAAATCATAGCTCACTGCAGCCCCAATCTCCTGGGTCCAAGCGATCCTCCTGCCTCAGTGTCCCAAGTAGCTGAGACCACAGGCGTGCACCACTACAACTGGCTAATTTTTAAATTTTTTGTAAAGCCAGGGTCTTGCTTTGTTTCCAGGGCTGGTCTTGAACTCCTGGTCTTAAGTGAGCCTCCTGCCTTAGCCTCCCAAAGTGCTGGGGTTACAGGTATGAGCCACCACACCCAGCCTCCAGTCATCTTCTTAAAATTCAAAATGTCAAATCTTCAGTGATTTCCAACTGTTCCTTGGCCTGTGATTACCACCTGCTCTAGCTGTATCCATTGCCTCTGCTCTCTAAGCACACCAAGTGCTTTTCAACCTCAGGGCCTTTGCACATGCCTCTTCCTTTGGAATGTTTTTCCCAGCTTGTCCTAGCTCATCTGTTCTCCAAGTCTTGGCTTAAATGCCACACCTCAGGGATTTTTTTTCTGACCAGTCCAGCCAAGGAAGACCCTGCCCTGTTTTTTTTTTTTTTTCTTTTCTTGTTGTTTTCTTCATAGAACTTACCACGAATTGTGGTTATTTTAATTTTTGTTCCTTTGCTTTCTTGTGTTTTGCCTGTGTCTCTCACTACATGTCGGTTCCATGAGACCAGAGCCATGTCTGTGTAATTCTCCTTTTTATCCCCAGTGCCTAGCAGAATGCCTGGCACCTAAATGGTCTCAACAAATACTTGCTGAAGGAATGAAGTTCATTAAAAAAAGATCATGAAGTGCTTGCTTCGGCAGCATACATACTAAAATCAGAACGATACGGAGAAGATTAGCACGGCCCCTGTGCAAGGATGATGTGCAAATTCATGAAGCATTCTATATTTTTACACTGTGTGCCTGCATCTAAACACCTCATGTACCCCATAAATCTATACACCTACTATGTACTCACAGAAATTCAAAATAAATAAGAAAAAAAAGAACAGGAAGGGGCGTGCCCTCTATTAATCTCTGAGGAGGGGGTGAGACCAGAGGTGAGAGTAAGCAGTGAGGGGAAACTTGTGCTTTTTACTCTATACAAACTTTTTTTTTTTTTGAGATGGAGTTTCACTCTTGTTGCCCAGGCTGGAGTACAATGGTGCGATCTTGGCTCACTGCAACCTCCCCCTCCTGGGTTCAAGAGAGTCTCCTGCCCCAGCCTCCTGAGTAGCTGGGATTACATGCGTCTGCCACCACGCCTGGCTAATTTTTGTAGTTTTAGTAGAGACGGGGTTTCTCCATGTTGGTCAGGTTGGTCTCAAACTCCTGACCTCAGGTGATCCTCCAGTCTCTGCCTCCAAAAGTGCTGGGATTACAGGTGTGAGCCACCATGCCTGGTTTTTTGTTTTGTTTTGTTTTTTGAGACAGAGTCTCACTCTGTTGCCCAAGCTGGAGTGCAGTGGCACAATCTTGTCTCACTGTAACCTCCTCCTCCCAGGTTCAAGCAATTCTCGTGCCTCAGCACAAGGACTGGGACTACAGGCACATTCCAACACAACCGCTGATTTTTGTATTTTTAGTAGAGAAGGGGTTTCGCTATGTTGGTCAGGCTGGTCTCAAACTCCTGACCTCAAGTGATCCACCCACCTCAGCCTCCCAAAGTGCTGGGATTACAGGTGTGAGCCACCGTGCCTGGCCACAAACTTTCTTTTTTAAAAAACCTAGAGTCCCTTCCTTTACAATTTAAAAAATAATTAAAAAGACAAGAGAAAGGACTTCCCATTGAAAGTTTCCAGTCACCCAAGTAATGCAAATGAAAACAATGAGCTATTATTTGCTTATTGAAGTAGTGAACCTTGTTTTTAAAAAGAAGCTACTCGATGCTGTTTAGTTGTGTGGCGAAATAAATGCTCGCAGGCACAGCTGGTGCTGCTGATTTCAGCTGCTGCAGCCACGTGAAGACTCATGTGGGAGTCAGTCAGCCCACACCTGGGAACGCTGCAGAAATGATCTGAGAGGAAGGAAGAGCTGTATGCACAAAGATACTCATTTCAACATGTGGATAAAAATCAAATAATACAATTGTCTGAATGGCCCAACAGCAGGGGATTGGGTAAATATGTTAGGACACATATACAAAATGATGCTTATGTTGTAATACTAAGTAAAAAAAAAAACAAAAAAACAAAAATGGCTACAGCACGGTTTGGCTGCTACGACAGAAACTATGTAAACTCTCTCTTGCTTTCCCTTTTTTTTTTTTTAAAGACAGGGTCTTGCTCTGTTGCCCAGGCTGGAGTGCAGTGATGCAATCCTAGCTCACTACAGCCTCAAACTCCTGGGCTCAAGCCATCTTCCTGCCTCAGCCTCCCAAGTAACTGGGACTACAGGCATGCACCACTGCACCCCGCAATTTTTAAAATTTTTAGTAAAGACAGGGGCCCATTATGTTGCCCAGGCTAGTCTTGAACTCCTGGCCTCAAGTGATCCTCCCACCTTGACCTCCCAAAGTGCTGGGAATACAGGCATGAGCCATTGCACCTGACCTAAACTCTCTCTTAAAAGAATGGAAGAAAATGTAAGAAACAACAATAACTATTATCTGGGATGGTGAGATTGTAGGTAATTTTTTCATTCTCAATAATGTTACTATTCTTTTAGAAAGGTTAATTTTATAGAACTTTTATAGTTTTTAAAAATAAATTTTAACAGAAAGAGCCAACCCCTGCACTGAATCCACTATATTAACAGTGAAGGTGATGGCCGGGTATGGTGGTTCACACCTGTAATCCCAGCACTTTGGGAGGCCAAGGCGGGTGGATTATTTGAGGTCAGGATTTCAAGACCAGACTGGCCAACATGGTGAACCCCGTCTCTACTAAAAATCCAAAAATTAGCTGAGCGTGGTGGCAGGCATCTGTAGTCCCAGCTACTTGGGAGGCTGAGGCACGAGAATCACTCGAACCCGGGAGGTGGAAGTTGCAGTGAGCTAAGAATGTGCCACTGCACTCCAGCCTGGGTGACAGAGGGAGACTCCATCTCAGAAAACCAAACCAAACCAAACCAAACCAAAACGGCTGGGCGCGGTGGCTCACGCTTGTAATCCCAGCACTTTGGGCGGCCGAGGTGGGCAGATCACGAGGTCAGGAGATCGAGACCACGGTGAAACCCCGTCTCTACTAAAAATACAAAAAATTAGCCGGGCCTGGTGGCGGGCGCCTGTAGTCCCAGCTACTCGGAGAGGCTGAGGCAGGAGAATGGCGTGAACCCGGGAGGCGGAGCTTGCAGTGAGCCGAGATCGCGCCACTGCACTCCAGCCTGGGCGACAGAGTGAGACTCCGTCTCAAAAAAAAAAAAAAAAAAAAAAACTAAACCAAACCAAAACAAAACAGTGAAGGTGTTAGTGAAGTCTCCTTATCTCACTCACTCTCCCAGCTCATTGGGTGCACACGTGTATGCCTTTGGAGTAGATGTGGCAGTCATCTCACCCCGTTTTCCAACAGAAGAGGCAAGGTACTGTGGCTGGCCTAAGGCCACAGTGAAAAGCGACCCATCTAGAGCCAGCTTTCAGACATCCCAAACAATGCTCTCTCCGCGCACCTCAGCCTCCTAAAAGGCCTTGAGAAAGATGGCAGCGAAGCCTGAAGCTGTCCTGTCTCCCAGGACTACAGGATGTAGGAGGTGAAGCACCACTTCAGTGTCTCAGCCAGGCCCAGAGAGCGGGAGAGCAGCTGCCAGGGGCCCTGAGGAGTGGCTGTGCCGTGTCATCCCCCTGCTGCAGGGAAGGGACTGGGACACTCACGGAGATCCACTGCTTCCTGTCGCCGACCCACTCCTCGGCCCCTGCCAGGCGGCGTTGCTTGTACTTGGAGAGGTCTTGATAGGCCACAAACTCGTTCAGAAACAGCTTGATCCCCAGCAGCTCAGCTACCACTGGGCAGTCCTCCCACGCCACACCCATCAAGAAGGCTACAGGCCGCAGGATGTAGGAGCAGATGAGCTGAGGGCACAACGGTATGGCTGGCACCGAGGGCTGGGCCTGGGCTCTGCTAGGTCTCCAGCCACCACTCACCACCCACCTGGGGCCATCCTCTCTACAGACTGAGTGTGGTTGCCAGAAACGCACCTGGAAGCTGAGCCCTTGGACGTCCACCATGTCTCCCAGCCAGGAGAGGGCAGCATTGATAAAGTCCAGCACAGCCAGGAATGCAATCAGGTTGGCAGCGATGTTGGCGACCACCTTCACGGAGATGGCGGCCCCAGTGCTGGCTGCTTCTATGAGGTTCTGAGCATCTCTGTTGTTGGGATCAAGAATGATCATTACTGGCCTGTCTCCACAACCAGCAAGGGTCCCTATCCTATAGGCTCAAATAGGAACCCTGGAAGAGCATTTCAGAGCGGGAAATCCTAATTTTCCCTGAGACCCAGAGAGAAAAAGGGGCTGGTCAAAGCACCGGGATAAGATCCAGGTTTCTAACGCTGAACTGTCCAAGATGGAAGCCATCAGCCACACGTGACAGGAGGCTGTCTGAATTGAGTTGTGTTGTACAAAATACAGAGCAGATTCTGAGGATTTAGTACCAAAAAATGCAAAATACCTCAATAATTATTATACTGGTTACATGTTGAAATGACAATACTTTGGGGTATACAGGGTTAAGTAAAATGGGTTATTAAAATCACCCATTTCTTTTCACTTTTTAAAAGACAACTACTAGAAAATGACAGGCGCCTCACATTACATTTCCATGGGACAGCACTGCTCCAGTGCCTCAGAAGGTTGTGAGGTTGGGGTCATCCACTGTGCCCAAGCACATGTGTCCAATGTGGTGCCTTTTCAACATTGTTTAAGGTTTAAAAGTTACCTAACAGTTATTAAGACTATGACGGGATGTTAGGACGTGAGTGAAATCAAAGATGGCACTCAGCATGTCAATGTGTGGTTGACACCCTGGCAGTCAGAGCTCAGGCACATAGAGATGGGGGCATGGGGCCTTTCTATGACCCTCCTCAACATGTACACACACCAGGCCACAGACCCAAGAACCAGGCCACACTCCCAAGCCTTGCCTGGTCCATTGTTTCCTGCTGGTCAGAGACTGGACATTAAGATGTGAGAACTGGAGTGCGCATTTTTGCAAATGCTGTGGTCTGAATGTTTGTCCTTCGGAAACTCATTTTGAAACTTAATCCTCAATGTGGCAGGATTGACAGGTGGGGCCTTTAAGAGGTGATTGGGTCATGAGGGCTCTGCCCTCCTGAATGGATTAATCCATTCCTGAATGTTGGATTAATGGGATAATGGGTTATCATGGGAGTAGGACTGGTGGCTTTTTGTTTTGTTTTTGAGACGGACTTTCGCTCTGTTGCCCAGGCTGGAGTACAGTGGTGTGATCTAGGCTTACCGCAACCTCCACCTCCCGGATTCAAGCAATTCTCGTGCCTCAGCCCCCTAAGTTGCTGGAATTACAGGCATGAGCCTTTATGCCTGGCTAACTTTTGTATTTTTAGTAGAGATGGGGTTTCACCATGTTGGCCAGGCTGGTCTTGAACTCCTGACCTTAAGTGATTTGCCTGCCTCAGCCTCCCAAAGTGCTGGGATTACAGGCATGAACCATCGCACCTGGACTTGACTGGTGGCTTCTTAAGAAGAGGAAGAGAGATCTGAGCTAGCATGCTCAGTTCCCTGCCTGGCACCCCTCAACCCCTCGCCATGTGATGCCCTGTGCCAACTTGGAACTCTGCAGAATCCCCAGCAGCAAGAAGGCTCTCGCCAGATACAACCCCTCGACCTTGGACTTCTCAGGCTCCATAACTGTAAGAAATAAATTCTTATTCTTTATAAAGTACCCAGTTTCAGGATTTCTGTTATAAGCAACAGAAAATGGACTAAGACAGCAAATGAAGCCCAAACCAGAGCAGGGAAAGTGGAGAGATGGGCCCGGGCTAGTGGAAGACAGTGATGGACAGAGAGAACGGGACCCTCTGCTTTGCTCCCCCAACCTTGTACCACTACCCTGTCTGCAGGACCTCCTGCTGTGCTCACCCATAGGTCAGTTTCACTCCTTCCTCCCTCCTAAACTTGGACTCCTCCACCTCCGGGTAGACCAGCTTGGAGAGGGCCAAAGCACAAGGGGCAGCCATCACAGAGGCTGCAATCAACGAGGTGGCATCGATCTGCAAGAGTGAGAGTGCAGGTTCTAGGTGGACAGTCAGAAGAAATGCTGGCGACCAAGGAGTGCGGCCCAGGGCAGCAAGGGCACATGTGTAGTCTGTCCCACTGATATGTCCTCATTGTCATAACTGCTGTCATCACTAATAATAATAATACCTTTTATGTGTAGAAGGTCACAGGCTATATGTATAGGACCTTCTATTTCTTCCTGGTGCTTCCCTAAGTTAGGAATGACAAATATTGTTATCTTCATTTTACAGACAAGAAAACTGAGACTCCAAAGGATTAAATATGGCTTCCCAAAATAAAGGAAGAGAAGGAATTAGAGCCTATCACATCTTTTGGCTCCAAGTTCAAGGTTCTTTCTTCCTTTTTAGGCTGTCACTGTTGACCACTAATCCCCGTTAGCTGAGGTTTCCCCCTTAGTGGAGGAATTTGTAATGCTTTCAGACAAAGCTCTAGAACCTAAGAGTTGAAATGAAATGGATTTAAGAGCTAAACCAATTCCACCTTAGTGTAGGTATGTACTAGCGTAGGAAGGTACTCCCTCTCTAGGCTCTCTCTTTGAATGCTTACTGTGACGGGGAACTCACCACTGCAAGGCAACCCATCACATCCAGTCCTGCAGTTTGAGAACTTCTCAGGAAATCTGCCTCTATGACAGCCACCGTTTGACCCTCAGTCTCCTTCTGGGAGCCACGCTGTGAAAACCACTCCCAGCAAAATGGCAGAGCAATGTCAGCCCCTGGGATTCTCCCTTCCTGAATTTTTATCTTCACTGGGACCCCAAACCCTTTGCTTCTCTGTTCTTTTCCACAGAGAAATATGACACGTTTCCCCCTATCACTGTGTCATTTACCAAGCAGGGAAACTAGAACCAACTCAGACATCTAACAATGGGAGACCGGCTAAGCATCGTCAGGTTGTCATTGAAAATGATGGTCATCAAGGCCTCACAGTGAAGTGGGAAAGGGCCCACAACATTGCAGGTAGAGAAGAACCAAAACTGGGGGCAGTGGGGAAACAAACTCCAAAATGACGCATGAAAAGATTAGAAAGAAATACACCAAAATGGCAATGAATTGACTGTCCCTGGCTGCTGGGGCCAGGGGTGATTTTCTTTCTTGCTTTATTTTTTTTTCCAAGACAGAGTCTTGCTCTGTCGCCCAGGCTGGAGTGCAGTGGTACAATCTTGGCTCACTGTAACCTCCGCCTCCTGGGTTTAAGCAATTCTCCTCCCTCAGCCTCCAGAGTAGCTGGGATTACAGGTGTGCACCACCATGCCCAGCTAATTTTTGCATTTTTAGTAGAGATGGCGTTTCACCGTGTTGGCCAGGCTAGTCTCGAACTCCTGACCTCGTGATCTGCCCACCTGGGCCTCCCAAAGTGCTGGGATTACAGGCATGAGCCACCATCCCCGGCCGATTTTCTTTTCTTTCTGCATTTTGGTATCTTTCTTTGCTTTTTTTTTTTTGAGATGGAGTCTCACTCTGTCGCCCAGTCTGGAGTGTAGTGGCGCCATCTTGGCTCACTGCAAACTCCACCTCCCGGGTTCACGCCATTCTCCTGCCTCAGCCTCCCAAGTAGCTGGGACTACAGGTGCCCACCACCACGCCCAGCTAATTTTTTTTTTTTGTATTTTCAGTAAAGACGGGGTTTCACTGTGTTAGCCAGGATGGTCTCAATCTCCTGACCTCGTGATCCGCCTGCCTTGGCCTCCCAAAGTGCTGGGATTACAGGTGTTTTGGTATCTCTCAAAATGTCCACAACAATTTTTTTTTAATATACCAAAAGCAAAATAGATGTTTCTTCTTAAAGTCTGTAATAAGCCAACTGCATTCTAAAGTGTTAAATAAAAATAAAAAGGAGGAGGGAGGTAAGTTGAAGACAGACACTCAGGCTGATAAAAGCAGAGGGCAGGCCAGGCACAGTGGCTCATGCCTGTAATCCCAGCATTTTGGGAGGCCAAGGCGGGCAGATCACTTGAGGTCAGGAGTTTGAGACCAGCCTAGCCAACATGGTGAAACCCCATCTCTACTAAAAATACAAAAATTAGGCCGGGCGTGGGGCTCACACCTGTTATCCTAGCACTTTGGGAGGCCGAGGTGGGAGGATCACAAGGTCAGGAGTTCGAGACCAATCTGGCCAGCTTAGTGAAACCCCCATCTCTAATAAAAATAGAGAAAAATTATCCGGGTGTGGTGGTGTGTGCCTGTAATCCCAGCTACTCGGGAGGCTGAGGCAGGAGAATCACTTAAACCCAGGAGGCGGAGGTTGCAATGAGCCGAGATCACACTATTGCACTCCAGCCCGGGCAATAGTGCGAGACTCCATCTCAAAAAAAAACAAAAATTAGCCTGGTGTGGTGGTGGGTGCCTGTAATCCTAGCTATTTGGGAGGCTGAGGCACGAGAATGGGTAGAACCCGGGAGGCAGAGGTTGCAGTGAGCCGAGCACTCCAGCCCGGGCGACAGAGTGAGACTCCATCTCAAAAAAAAAAAAAAAAAAAGCAGAGGGCAGATCGTGGGCACCCCTCATTACCATCTCAGGGAAGTGCCAGGCCTGCTGCTGAGAAACCAGGCTGGAGACCCTCTCAGGCTCTGAATCCCAGGTATTGTGTCCTTCTTTTTCTAAACCCCAGTTGTTTCTTTTTAATGATCGACAAAACTTCTTAAAATGTGAACAAGAATTGGCAGCAGCCTGATACCTCCCCAGGGCCCTGTGTGGACACTGGGTGTGCAAGCCTGGGCCCCTGCCCCTTGCTGGATGAAACCCACTTGGGGCAGGTGTCCTCTCTGGACTTTCTGGGCTGGGCTTTGGGACTTCCCCTGCTTCCTCCTCAGTTGCTCAGCCCCAGCTGGGATGGTGCCACACCTGGAATCTTGGGATTTTCCCTCCACCAGGCAGGACCCTGACCCTTCCTCTGACTTGTAGATTACATCTGGTTTGTAAACCTGAGTCACGGCAGAGAACACACCCTGCAGTTGTCACATTCCTGCACACTGTCCCCTGGGTGACCCAGTTGTGGTCACAGCCTCAAATGCTGCAGTTGCTAGTTTCCATCTCATCATAGAAAGGGCTGAGTCCTGCACAGGCAGGGCTCCCTGGGCACTGGGCCAGCCCACACCCACCTCCCCACTGCCAGCTACTCTGCAGGGCTGTGACATTCCCCAGCCCTGCCTCCCAGGCACCTGGTCAGGAGAGCCTTCCATCCTAGCATCCCAGGGCCCACGCCTGCCCATAACCCTTCTCTCTCTGACCCAAAGGGTCTCGCTCTGTCACCCAGGCTGGAGTGTAATGGCATGATCATGGCTCACTATAGCCTTGACCTCCTGGGCTCAAGTGATCCTCCCACTTCAGCCTCCCCAGTACCTGGGACTATAGATGTGTGCCACCATGCCCAAGTAATTTTTTATTTTTTAAATTTTTTGTGGAGATAGGGGTCTCCCTATGTTGCCCATGCTGGTCTCAAGCTCCTGGTCTCAGCCATCCTCCTGCCTTGGCCTCCCAAAGTACTGGAATGACAGGCATGAGCCACTGCACCCAGCCTAGTAGCCACATTTTTTTTTTTTTTTTTTGAAACAGAGTCTTGCTGTGTTGCTCAGGCTGGAGTGCAATGGGGCGATCTCGGCTCACTGCAACCTCTGCCTCATGGGTTCAAGCAATTCTCCTACCTCAGACTCCTGAGTAGCTGGGGTTACAGGCATCTGACATTATACCTGGCTAATTTTTGTATTTTTGTAGAGACAGAGTTTCTCCGTGTTGCCCAGGCTGGTCTTGAACTCCTGACCTCAGGTGATCCACCCGCCTCGGCCTCCCAAAGTGCTGGAATTACAGGTGTGAGCCACCGTGCCCGGCCATAGCCACATTTTAAAAAGGAAAAAATAAATAGGTTAAATTAATTTTAATAATGTCTTAACTCAATATATCCAAAATATTTTCTTTCCACCCATGTAATCAATATAAAACTATCAATATGGATGACAAAATAAAAATTTTAAATTAATAAAACATCTTAAAATTTTTTCAGTACGACTAGCCTCATTTCAAGTGCTCAATAGCTATGTGTGTTTGGTGGCTACTGTACTGGACAGTGGAGATCTAGAAATATCCAGATATTAGCAATAGGAGGGATGTGCGGAGAAGCGAGCCAGAGATTGAGCAACAAAGTGGTTTTAAGAATCTGGGAGCTTGGAGGCTGGGCGCAGTGGCTCATGCCTGTAATCCCAGCAGTTTGGGAGGCCGAGGCGGGTGGATCACCTGAGGTCAGGCGTTCAAGGCCAGCCTGGCCAACATGGTGAAACCCTGTCTCTACTAAAAATACACAAATTAGCTGGGTTGGTGGCGCATGCCTGTAATCCCAGCTACTTGGGAGGCTGAGGCAGGAGAATTGCTTGAACCTGGGAGGTGGAGGTTGTAGTGAGCCGAGATTGAGCCACTGCACTCCAGCCTGGGCGACAGAGGGAGACTCTGTCTCAAAAAAAAAAAAGAAAGAAAGAAAGAAAGAAAGAAAGAACGAACCTGGGAGCTTGAAGGAAAGGGCAAGAGAGACCTTTCTGGGATTCAGGGACTGAGGGCAGAGCCAAAGATACTGAGGAACTGACTGGGGAAGGAAGTTAGAGGGTGTGCAGTACAGGGCTGGTGCAGTGACTGTCATGAGCCAGGTGGGGGCAAAAGAGAGCTGCTCTGGAGACAAGACTGGGGCAGATCCAGAGACTGAAGGGAAGGAAGGTTTGTTAGGTGCTTTTCCTCTGGGCCAGCTATAGTTGTAGTCTGGGGCTTTCAAACCAGAGACTGTAAAATGGAGGCTCAAGGGCACCTAGGGATGATCCTGGCTGCCTCTGCCCATTCTGTGCTGCTAAAGGGAAGTGGGTACCCAGGCCCTGTCAATGGGGAAGCCAGACTGCCCAGGGCTGGGCCTGGACTTTTGCCTGAGAAAGGGAAGAAAAGAGGGCTGAGTTTTAAGCCAGATTGTGGAAATGGGCGAGCATTCTTCCAGTGTTTAAGTTCTAAGTAATGACTAGGAGGAACACCAGCGTTATTCTTTTTGTTGTCTAAGGGGACCAGAACAAGGTTAAGACATTTAAAGCCCTAAGTTCTGAAAACATTATGGCATCCCCTCCCCCAATATCCTGCCATGAAAAAAAGTTTCAGGAACAAAGTTTTGGGTTTCCATTTTTGAAATATCAAATTCCTTCTGCTGGGACTCTGAAAACAAAACCTAGAATGAAGGGCTCAGAAGTAGCCTCAGAAGAAGTTTTTCTGTCCTGCCCTCCCATTTATCAGTCCAATTCTCCTTCAAGGCTAGCCATAAAAACTAGAATTCCCCTTCTCCAAGGCAGGGCACGGAGACCAGAAGCCCTTTTCCCCAAAGTCAGCCATAAAGCCCAAAAACATTGCTTTAACTTCCCTCTGCCTTTCTGGGTAAAAAGTGGCAATAAAGAAATTATCTGACCTACTTTGTTTGACTGTAGGTCATAAGACCCCCCCTTCCAGAGAGGATCTTGCCCCATACCCAGAAGGAAAAAATGCTCAGAGAGCCCAAGAAGAGTCTACACAGACAGGCTTTGCTGTTTTTCCTCCACTCAGTCGATTAGTATTAGATCACACTCTGTTTGTCCAATTCTATTTCTATGTGGCTGTCCATACTTTGTTGAACCTGAGCGTAAAAATGGACAATTTTCCCTGTATCTTTGGGTCTTCCTTCTGAAGGCCCCCGTGTCTATACATTAAATAAATTTGTGTGCCTTTCTCCTGTTAATCTCCCTTTTGTGAGCTGATTTTTCAGTGAACCTTCAGAGGACGTAGGGGAAATTTTCCCTTGGCCTCCACACTTCCAAAAACAATTGGTGGTGGGGTGGGTGGGTGCACTAGTTTTAATGAGCCCTTTCTAGGCCTTAGCAAGACAGGTGCAAACCAGATGACAGTCTCTAGAATTCTAGATGGGAGGGTACCAGGCCAGAAACCAAAGCCCCTGAGCCCAAGGGGACTTCTTGAAAAGTCACGCAACAGCTGGCCCTGCCCAGACAGCTCTGTGGCATGTAGAGCTGAGCTTATTGGTGTGGTCCAGGCATCCGGAGTGAAGGAGAGATGGAGGGGCAGGCTGGCTGTTTGTTCACCCATCTCTCATCATCCCCAGGGACAGAGATGAGAGAGACAGGTGGAATTTGGGACTAAAGAAGGGGACAGTGTAGGTCATTTTCTGGTCACCGCCTACCACCACCCCGCCTTCCCCCACACACACACAGCATCCAGAGAGCCTGGGGCAGGGGCAGAGAGCCAGAAGGCAGGGCAGGGTCAATCTCCAAATCAGCACATACAGGCCACCTCACTCTCATGCTGAATGCTACCACCTTGTATGGGGCAACTTACCCAGCTTATGACTGTACTGCTGGGCATTTAGGCTGTCCAGTTTTCTTGCTTTTGCAAATGTTGGAATTTTGCATTTCTTGAACACTTGTGAGAATATCCCTATATCACAATTTTTCTAGCTGGATCAAAGGGAAAGAATATTTTTAAAGTGATTGAAGCTGGATGCAATGGCTCATGCCTGTAATCCTAATATTTTGGGAGGCCAAGGCAGGAGGATTGCTTGAGCCCAGGAGTTCAAGACCAGCCTGAGCAACATAGCAAGATCCCGTCTCTACCAAAAAAAAAAAAAAAAAAAAAATAGCCAGGGGTGGTGGCGCACGTATGTAGTCCCAGCTACTCAGAAGGCTGAGGTGGGAGAATTGCTTGAGTCCAGGAGTTTGAGGCTATGGTGAGCTGTAATTGCACCACTGTGCTCCAGCTTGAGTAACAGAGGGAAACTCTGTCTCTCTATATATAAATACATGTTGGTGTCATGTGGGGAGTTAAAAAACAAAAAATAAATATTTTTAAGTGCTCTATATAATAAAATATAATATTTTATTATATAAATAAAAAAATTAAAAGTGATATACGATAAAATAATAAAATATTATATATAGAATAAAATAAAAAAATAAAATATTATATATAGAATAAAATAAATAAAAAATAAATAGACTGATAGGCATTCACCAAAAAAGGTTACAGTAAATTAAACTGTTACCATGAGTGGGTGAGTACCACACACTTGCCATTTGGGGGCACGTAAAGGGTTTCATATCACTTAGAAGAAAGATAAGTTATTATTGTCTTAATTCCTTTGAACATCAGTGAGCTTGAATATCTTTTTATAATTTGTGAACTATTTTCTCCTGATCAATGATTCTCAACTTTTATTAAAAAAAAAAAAGAGAGAAAGTATGTGAGTACTCAGGTGTATATACCTAAAAGCCTACTTACACAGAAAGATTTGGAATGACATTTTAGGTCAGTGGTCTCAAATTGGGCGAGCATCAGAATCACCTGTGAGGCCTGTTGCAACGCAGTATGCTGGTTCCACCCCCATCATTTCTTTTCTTTTTTTGAAACACAGTCTCACTCTGTTGCCCAGGCTACTGTGCAATGGTGCGATCTCAGTTCACTGCAATCTCCGCCTCCCAGTTTCAAGTGATTCTCCTGCTTCAGCCTCCCAAATAGCTAGGATTACAAGCACCCACCACCACGGCCAGCTATTTTTTTGTATTTTTAGTAGAGATGAGATTTCACCATGTTGGCCGGGCTGCTCTCAAATTCCTGACCTCAGATGATCCACCCGCCTTGGCCTCCCCCATCGTTTCTGATTCAGCAGGTCTAGGGTGGGCCCAAGAATTTGCATTTCTAACAAGTTTGCAGGTGATGCTGACAATGCTGGTCCATGGACCCCACTTTCAGAATAGCTGTTCTAAGCTATTAAAAGCAATTACCAGGCCAGGCACCGTGGCTCATGCCTGTAATACCAGCATTTTGGGAGGCTGAGGTGGGCAGATCACAAGGTCAGGAGATCGAGACCATCCTGGCCAACATGGTGAAACCCTGTCTCTACTAAAAATACAAAAAAAAAAAAAAAAAAAACTAGCTGGGCGTGGTGGGGCGTGCCTATAATCCTAGCTACTCAGGACGCTGAGGCAGGAGAAACGCTTGAACCAGGGAGCTAGAGGTTGCAGTCAGCCAAGATTGCGCCACTGCACTCCAGCCTGGCAACAGAGCAAGACTCCGTCTCAAAAAAAAAAAAAAAAAAATTAATAAAAAATAAAATCAGTTACCCATGGGAAGTGGGGTTAAGAAAGAGATTTAAAAACTTATTTGTTTCTGCAATAAGCAAGAATTTCTTTGATCATTAATTAAGGAAATAAAATTGAGACCTTTGAAGATTTGCCTGTGAAAGCACAAATGTGAAAGCATAAGGTGTTTTATGAATGTAAAGCATTATTACCGGGCATTACGTGAGGGATGCATTTGAGAATTTCCCTCTGCCCACCATGCAGTAGCATTGTGATTGCTTTTAGGGCCTAATTCACACCACTGGAATTTGACCTACAAATTCTTTGTGCTGTGTAAACTGCACAGGCAATAATTTAGGAGCAGAGGCAGGACTTGAGCCCAGACAGAGTGTGGGGAAAGGGAGGAGGGAAGGAGTAGGACGGATCTCTAGGGACAGCCCAGGTGTGAGACTGGAGAAATGAGCACGAATTTTGGAGTCAGACAGATCTGGGTTTGGGCATCTCACTTACTCTGGAGCCTCAATTTTCTCATCTGGAAAATGGGGATATTAAAACACCTAGCATACTGCCTGGTACCTAGCATGCACTCAGTAAATGGAACACCAGGAAGCTTTGCCCCAGGTGGCCATGCGCAAAGCCCGAGCAAATGGTCCAGCCCACTGGGCTCAGGGGAAGCCACTCCTCTTGCCAGCACAGCAGGCCCAAGAGAGAAGATCTGAGGGCTGCTCTGGCCAGGAGCTGTGTGGGGCTCCCACAAAGATGGGCTTCAGGTCCTCAACATAGCCAAGCAGAAGGAGGGCTCTACCTACCCCAAAGGAGATGTAGGCACCCAGCAGGCTGCCAGCAATGGTGGCGTAACCTCCGGTCATGACAACGTGGACTTCAGAGAGTGTCATGTCTGCCAAGTAGGGCCGGATCAGTAATGGAGCCTCGGTCTGCAAACAGGAAAGATGTCAGACAAGCAGGGTGGGGGTGGTTGGGCACATCCTCTCCCTTCACAGGTCACAGTGAGCAGCTGGGAGTCCCACGGTAAGAGGCAGCAGGATGGGGTAAGGACCAGGGTCTGTACTTGGCTGAGCTTCTCTGAACCTCAGCATTGCCTACCTCTACAGAAGGACCCCCATCCCTCCCTCCCGGCCTGACAATGCTCCCCTGTGTTGATGTCCTGCCACGTGCCAGGCACCCCGCTAAGCACGTCACCTTTGTTACTCACAACCTTCTGAGATAGAATTGGGTATCTCCGTTTTCCAGGAGAGCAACAGAGGTTCGGAGGGGTTCCAGGAATGACCCCTGCTCATGTAAAAGGATGTGAAGCAGGTCTTGCTGCAGGCCCAAGCTCTCCTGCAGCCACAGCAGTGGCCAAAAAGAAAGGAGCTTGGGCATTGGATGAGGGGTGCATTTCTGGGCATCTGGGCAGCCCGAAGCCCTTCATTACTCATTCAGTATCTAGTTATTGAGCACCTACTGTGTTCCAGGCACTGTTATATAGAATAGGAACATGGCGTCGACAGGATAAAGTCCCTGCCTTCATAGGGCTTATATCCTGGGAGCAGTGGAGGGTGGGAGGGGGGCTTTAGGAGGTGGTGGGAGGATATAGATAATCAACAAGGAACCAAGCAGGTAAGCAATGTCATTTTAGATGGTGATGAAAGCTGTGAAGATATGTGTGATAATGCCTACTGGTTAGGGGTGTTTAAAACTGAGTAGGCCAGGCACAGTGGCTCATGCCTGCAATCCCAGCACTTTGGGAGGCTGAGGTGGTAGGATCGCCTGAGGTCAGGAGTTCCAGACCAGCCTGGCCAACATGGTGAAACCCTGTCTCAACTAAAAATACAAAAATTAGCCGGGCATGGTGACACATGTCAGTAATCCCAGCTACTAGGGAGGCTTAGGCACGAGAATCGCTTGAACCCGGGAGGCGGAGGTTGCAGTGAGCCAAAGATTGTGCCACTGCGCTCCAGCCTAGGTGACAGAGCGAGACTCCATCTCAGAAAACAAAAACAAAGAAACTGAGAAATCGGCAAAGCCCTCTCTGAGGAGGTGACATTAGGTTAGGGTTGGCTGAGACCTGAAGGAGCCAGTGACATGGTGTGATAGCACAGCATTCCAGGCAAGCGAATAGCAGAGGCCCTAAGGCAGCAAGAAGCTCTGCAAGGTCCAAAAGCCATAGCAGTCAGCATGTCTGCTGCAGATGGGCGCGGGGGAGCTGCCTGAGACAGAGGCAGAGGGGGCAGGTGGGCCACAGAGGGGCTGGGAAGCCACGGTGAGGGGCACGCTTGCTTAGGCGGGAGTGGAATGATCTGCTTTGTGTGTTTGAAGGGTCACTCGGGTGTATGAGTGAAGGACGGATAGTACGGGAAGGAAGAAGAGGTAGGAGGAGACGGCAGTGTCCAGGTGAGAGGCAGGTGGCCCGGGCAGCGGGGGGTTGTAGATGGGCCACAGAGGCAGCGCTGTGGGAATGCTGATAGATTGGATGCCGCAGTGGGGGAAGCGGAGGAAGGCAGGGCAGCTCTTCCAGCTCCGCCTGAACCATCCTGTGGAAGATGTTCCCACTTGCCAAGAGGGGAAGGGCTTGAGAGGGGCAGGGGTGATGAGGGAGGGGAGCAACAGTTCAGGTTGTTTGGACTTGGCGTCTTAATGTGCGACACCCCTTAGATCTCTAAGTGGATGGTCAAGGGGCCAGTTGACCTGTCAGTCCTGAGTTCATGGGAGATCAGGACTGCAGAGCAGGACCTGAGAGACATTTAAAGTGTTTAAAGCCATGGGGCTAATGTGATCCTGCAGGGAGGGAGTGTGGATGGACAAGAGCAGAGGGCCCAGGCCTGCCACAAGTAGAGAGGTTCAAATGATGCCACTGACCCCTGAAGGCTCCCCATCCCTCCCTCTTGGGGGAAATGAGGCGTAGACCCCGGCATCTAGGTCAGCTTAATCAACAGCTTGTCCAAAGTGAATTCACCTTGGCAGCGCTTCACATCGCCCAATGTCAATTTCACCTACATATTTTCCCAGCAAAACACATGGAACACATTTGCAGCCTTTCATATAGAATAACTGCTTTGCATTTTAATAGTGTTTTCCTCTTTTGCCTCATTTTGAACACCTTAAGGGATTTTTTTGACAGTTTATCTGAGAGCACGTCTACCTTCATCGGCTAAAAACAAGACAAAACTAAACAAAAAATAACCAGAACAAAAACTTTCAAATCAACACACATGCACCGTAGCAAAAAAGATAAAAATATTCTCCAAAGTTTCCTAAACTGTCCAGTGAAATATGGCATCTTCTGACCAGTGTGTCTCTTGGTGACTCAAACATTAGGCAGATGGGCCAGGACAGGCCTTGGCAGAGTCTCCAGAGGGCCATCCTCAGGGGGATCAGGCTTTCTGAAAGGGACTCGGCACCGAGGGTACTTTCAGAGTCACATTTACTTTGGAAAACACATTTTAAGAAAGAGGGAGAAAAGAAAAGACAAAATGATGCAGTGGAAAAAACTCTGACCAGAAAGAAGAAAACCTGGATTTGAAGCCGTGGCTTATATGTGTGGGATCTTGGTCAAGGGATTCCCATCCCCTGAGCCTGTTTCCTCATGTGTAAAATGAGAAACTGGATCCATCTGGAGGATTTGTGAGTCTTTGGGCTGATGAAGACCGCCTAGGGCTAGAGTGGTAAGAGAAGCCAGACAGATGACATCCTCCCTGGCATGACCCAGGCATCCCCCAAACAGAGTATCCCTGGGGCAGCAGAATTTGATGACCCTGGGAGAAGGTTCAAATGGCTCTTCCTTGGACTGAATCAGAGCTCTGGGGATCCAGGGAAACTGCCCTCTTTGGGGAAGCTGCTGATGAGCATGAGGGTAGGAGGCTTCCATACCCACCTGGCTCACAAAGATGTTTCCAGCCACACTCAGGGTCTCAGTGGCTGTGGTGCCCATGGTGACTTGCATCAGCCAGGCAATCTAGAAGGAAGCAGAGTGTTCTTTGTGGGCTGACATCAGCAAACCCCAGAGTCAGAGGGGGCTGGAGTGGAAGACCTTACACAGTTTCCTCCCAACTCCCAGCCCAGTGTAGGACCCCTTCATCTACATTTTCCCAAAAGGTCCATTCATCTTCTTCTTCCACACCTTCATTGATGGGGGCTTACCCCTTCCCAAGGCCATTCATTTCACCGTAGGAATGCAGAAAGGATTTCCTGGCCCAATATATTTGAGAATTGTGAAATGCACACACACACACACACACACACACACACCTTGGAGATTACCAATACACATTAGCTTAGTAAAGCCTCTGAGAAGTCCTGCATTAAGCCTATTTAAATTTACATAGCATAATGTCTAGCCTAGTTTCCCTAAATTATTTGACCATGGGATTAGGCTACCTTTACCTGGTAACATTTACTAACATGCTGTGGAACTAGAGTTTTGTGGGAAAGGTTTTGGGAAACACTCTATTAGAAAGCCCTTCCCCTTCCCCTTCCCCTTCCCCTTCCCCTTTCCTTTCCTTTCCTTTCCTTTCCAAGACAGAGCCTCGTTCTGTCACCCAGGCTGGAGTGCGGTGGCACAATCTTGGCTCACTGCAACCTCTGCCTCCCAGGTTCAAGCAACTCTCCTGCCTCAGCCTCCTGAGTAGTTGGGACTACAGGCACCCGCCACCACACCCGGCTAATTTTTGTATTTTTAGTAGAGATGAGGTTTCACTATGTTGGCCAGACTGGTCTCGAACTCCTGACCTCAGGTGATCCGTCTGCCTTGGCCTCCCAAAGTGCTGGGATTACAGGCATGAGCCACCACGCCCAACTAGAAAGCTCTTCTTTTTAATCAAGATGAAATCTGCTTCCCTGGAATTCTCTCCACTGCTGGTGCCTCTCCGGTTGCCCTTTGCCTAATCTCTCTTCTGTAAGTATTTGGAGACAGCTATCCTCCCCTAACTTCCTCTTCTCCAAGCTCCTCATTCCCTATTCCTTCAACCATTTTGTAGAGGGTATGGTTTCAATCCCTTTCACTCTCCTGCTTATAGTTCAGTTTGTCATAGCCTCTTGGTTGAACACAGTCTCCAGGTCTGGGGAGAATCACCTCCTTTATGCTATGCTGTGTGTGCTCTTAACGTAACTGCTATGGTTTGAATATCCCCACCTAAACTCATGTTGAAATTTGATTGCCAAATAAAAATATATATATATTTGATTGCCATTGTAACGATGTTGAGAGGCATGACCTTGAGGAGGTGATTAGGGCATGAAGGCTCTGCCCTCATGAATGGATTAATGCTGTTATTGCAGGAGTAGTTTGGTTATCATGGGAGTGAACTCCTGATAAAAAGGATAAGTTTGGCCCTGATCTCTCTGTGTCTTGTGTGCTCACTTCTGCCTTCTGCCCTTCCACCATGTTATGACACAGCAAGAAGGCCCTTACCAGATGTCAGTGCTATGCTCTTGGCCTTCCCAGCCAAGGTTTCAATCTTGAAACCATACCCTCTATTTGGCCATGAGCCAAATAAATCTCTTTTCTTTATAAATTACCCAGTCTGTGATATTCTGTTATAGCAACAGAAAATGAACAAAGATAATAACCACAGGTTGTTTTTGCATTTCTGGAAGCCATCTGATGTTGCTGATTTATTCTGAGCTCAATCAGCTAAAACCTTGGAATCTTTTGCCAAGTCCAATGCTATCTGTTGCTGTCCAATGCTATCTCCTACATCCTAGTTTTGTGCAGCATATTTTATGAACATAAGCACAGGATCTGACATTTATACCAGCTAAGTCTGGCCAACGTGGTCCACTGCTACAGTCTCTCAATATCTTTTCGGTATAAATTATTTTCTTCCCTCTACACCTTTTCAGTGCTGCCTCAAAACTGCAACGTTTCCTCCAGCAAAGACCACATTAGACTTTGGTGCTATTTCTCTTTAGTATCATGACAGGAGACCCTGGGAAAGGATATTTGGTCAGCACTAGATTCTGTGAGGGTGAAGATCCTGGAAGCAGGGGATTCAGGGAAGGTATGGACCTCAGGAGCAAAGGATTCTAGGAAGGTGTGAACTCTAAGAGCCGGGGGTTCAGGGAAGATATGGACTTCAGAAGCAAGGGGTTCTAGGAAGGTGTGAACTCTAAGAGTAGGGGATTCTGGGAAGGTATGGGCCTCAGGAGCAAGGGATTCCAGAAAGGTGTGGAACTTGGGAGCCGGGGATTCTGGGAAGGTGGAGGCACTGGGAACAGGGGATTCTGGAAGGGTGTGGGCTTGGGGAGCAGTGTTTCTGGGGAGGTTTGGGCTCTGGGAGCAAGACATTCTGGGAGAGTGTGAACCCTGTGAGCTGGTGACTCTGGGAGAGCCCTGGCCATGGGCACTGGGAACTTACCTTCAGGATCACCCACTGCATGAGGCCCACGTGGTAGAGAATGGATATGACACAGCTGAAAAAGACAATGATGGGCAGAACCTGCCGGGAAGGAGATCATAGGACCGCAGGTTAGAGGCAGGCAGGATGCAGGGTGCCAGGCGGGGCCCAGGAGACCCCAGACAGCCCACTCCATCCCAGGCCTTGCCACTCAGATGCCTGACAGGATCCGGGAAGATGCTCTGAGATCAGTGCATGAAGTCCCAGGGTTCCACATGCAGGGCCTCTTTGGAGGCAGCCTTGTCCTCTCGGCTCCCCTCTAAATAGTGACCAGCCGCCAGACCACCCCCTCTCCTCAGCACAGGTAGGCCTGTGCTGTGGTAGGGTGGGGCCTGAGTGTACCACTTTTATCTCCTGCTTCTTTGTCTCTAAAAGGGGAGTAAAATGCCCACATCTGAGGGTCGTTGTGAAGGTGGCAGTGTGCACCCTTCTCCATGAGCTCAATCCTTGGCCTCAGACTCTGGCCTTAACCTCCCTCTCATGCTTTGGGCCTGAATGAGGGGACCCTCATCGTTCTGGTGCTCCACTTCTGCTCAGCACCAACAGGCTCAGAATTAGGCTTATCCTGGACCTGAGCCAGCATCTCCTCCCATCACCCCATTTCCTATTATTAGTACCAGGCTTAACACTCCTCTTCCTTCACTCCAAGCTCACCCATTCTCCCTTTAGAATTTCTCTCACACCCATTCCCTCTTTTCCAGGCCCAAGGAAAAGGAGGTTGCTTTTCTGCACCCTAGTCTTTCTTTACTGTAGTCTGATGTTTAGTAACAAACTGGCAAAAAATGGAGAGGTCTTTTAGTGGAAGACTAGTTTCATCACCTAGGATACAGACATACCCTAGTGCACTAAAGGTCAGGAAACAAGAATGCAGAAGCTCTCTATGGGCAGCTGTGGACTGATTTCCAAGATATGTTGTTAAATGAAAAAAGAGAAGGTGTACCACAAGAGTGTATGCTATGCTGTTATGTGGGTTTAGAAAGGGGGTGGGGGGTAGCCATGCACGATGGCACATGTCTATAGTCCCAGCTACTCAGGAGGCTGAGGCAAGAGGATTGCTTGAGTCCAGGAGTTCAAGGCCAGGCTGGGCAACATCGTAAGGTCCCCTACCTCTCTAAAAGCATGTGTGTGAGGGGCGTTGTGTGTGATCTTGTATGGGCACAGGAATCATTAGAAGGATGTGCAAGAGGCCAGCAACAGCAGGTGCCTTGGGGAGGGAACTGAGTGCCTTGGGGGCCAGGGATGAAAGGAAGTTTTCTTTTTTACCTTATACCCTTTTGTGTTGGAATGTTTGCTCTATTCTGTGTCCTGTGTTCCCAACAGTTTAAAATAGTCATGTAGAACTGGTAATAGCATGGGAGCAGTCTTATGCTACAATGTTAAATGGGAAAATTGGAATATTAAAATTATAGAAAGAAGCACTCCCAAATAGTCAAAGGATTTGTTTCTATGTGCTGGGGCTATGGAAATGTTGTTTTCTTTTTTCTTTATTTCTGAATTTCTCATCTGTTCCTACTTTTTTTTTTTTTTTTTTTTTTTTGAGACAGAATCTCACTCTGTTGCCCAGGCTGGAGTACAGTGGTACGATCTCGGCTCATTACAGCCTCCGCCTCCTGGGTTCAAGTGATTCTCCTGCCTCAGCCTCCCAAGTAGCTGGGATTACAGGCGCTTGCTGCCACACCCAGCTAATTTTTGTATTTTTAGTAGAGACAAGGTTTCACCATGTTGGCCAGGCTGGTCTCGAGCTCCTGACCTCAAGTGATCTGCCCACCCCATTCTCCCAAAGTGCTGAGATTACAGGCGTGAGCCACTGTGCCCAGTTGTTCCTAGAATTTTCAATAATAGGTGGACATTTCTCAAGGGAAGGAGCATAGGCAGGAGAGGTTTGTGGGAAGATCAGTTTGGCTTTGAACTTTGAATTTGAGATGCCTGTGGAATACCAAGTGGGCAGCTGGATAAAAGGGTTAGGGACATCTGGGCCAGGCTTTGGCTTGGGGCTCTTTCATAAGATGTACAGGTTGGCCCAGCATGGTGGTTCATGCCTGTAATCCCAGCACTTTGGGAGGCCGAGGCAGGAGGATTGCTTGAGCTCAGGAGTTTGAGACCAGCCTAGGAAACAAAGCAAGGCCCCCATCTCTACATAAACAAAATTTTTTTTAACAGCTATGTATGGTGGCACACACATGTGGTTCCAACTGCTCTGGAGGCTGAAGTGGGAGGATTACTGGATTCCAGGAGTTCGAGGCTGCAGTAAGTCATGATCATGCCACTGCACTACAGCCCAGACAACAGAGTAAGACCCCATGTTTGAAAAAAAAAAAAAAAAAAAAAAAGGCCAGGCATGGTGGCTCACACCTGTAATCCCAGCACTTTGGGAGGCCGAGGCAGGTGGATCATTTGAGGTCTGGAGTTCGAGACCAGCCTGGCCAACATGGTGAAACCCCATCTCTACTAAAAATAGAAAAAAATAAGCCAGGAGTAGTGGCGGGTGCCTGTAATCCCAGCTACTCGGAAGGCTGAGGCATGAGAATCGCTTGAACCCGGGAGGCAGAGGTTGCAGTGAGCCGAGATCATCCGACTGCATTCCAGCCTGGGGTGACAGAGTGAGACCCTGTCTAAAATAAGAAGAAGAAGAAGAAGAACAACAACAACAACAACAGGTTGAGGTGGCTGGTGGATGCAATTCACTGCAGAAATAGCCCTGAGTGAGAAGAGCAGGAGCTAAGGACAGGGCCCTGTGGTCAGTGTGTCATTAAAGGGTGAGAGGGGAAGGAGGAGCCTGTGAAGGAGACAAAGAAATAGCCAAAGGCTGGAGGATGGCCAGAAGAGAGGCAGGATGGAAACCGAGGGGCAGCTTTCAAGAAGGGATAGTCACTAGCACTGTGTCAGGGGCATCAGAGAACTCTGGAACGGTAAGGACTGAGCCAGACCCCTGGGACTTAGCAACTTGGAGGCGCCCATGATCTAGGTGAGAGCAGTGTCAGAGGAAGGGTGGGGACTGAGGCTGATGTCAGTGAGCCAAGGTGGAAGTGAGACATGAAGAAGGGGAGACCACAAGAATGGACAGCCCTTGCAAGAAGCAGCACTGTGCTCACTGCCGGAGACTGGTGAGGGCCCGGCAAGGGCTGCTTTTATTTTTTAAGGAGGGAGAGTCTTGAGCAACCAAATTTAGGCTCTAGTTCAAAGTAAACTGGGATTACAGAATGGACCCTGAAGAGATTGGAGATTCTGCCCGGGCAGCTGGGAGGCAAGCCCTGCTGAGGCCTTTTCTTTCTCCTGTCCCTTCCCAGACCAATGCTGCAGGTTGTATCTGGACTTGCTCTGCTGTCATCTGTCACCAACTTCCCTGTGGTGGGGAAGTCACCCGACAGAGAACACCAGAACTGTGCCCCGTGACTCCTCCTCCCGCCTGGGGCTAGAAACACCTCCAGCACGGGTAGGATGACATCATCCCACACTCCTGGGACTGAGATGCAGAGAGGGTCACGTACTGTCTAGACTGCTTGTCCAGTGGATCCTGAGAGGGACTGCAGGGCAGCTGGCAGGCCTGCAGGGATGGGCCCACGCCAGGAAGGAGAGTGCCCGGGGCATCAGGACCCCACCGCAGCATTGGGACTTTCTCCTGCCAGCAATCAAAAGATTTTCTATCTGTGAGACGGAGAATGGTGGAAGAGAAGCTATGTTTTGGATTAAGTGGGGCCTGTCTAGGGAGGGGAGGGGAATGAAAGAGAAAAGAGGTGGCCCCAATTTTCTAAGGTAGGATAGAATATTAAATAAGGTCCCTGTGGCCAATATCATCTTACAGCCCAGGAAACACCTCTGGGGCCTGCAGGATGTGAGATGGCAGAACAGGGCAGCAGCTCGAGGCAGTGCTGCTGTGGAAAGGGGAGGCAAGTGCCATTAAATTCCACTGTGTGCCAACCACGAGGGCCTGTCCTGGGCCAGGTCCCTAATATGTGGGGACTCATGAATCATCACAGCATCTGTGGTGGATGTAACTGTCGCCACTTCACAAATGGGCACACGGAGGCTGTGAGATCTTGGCTACCCACCCGAGGTCACACACCTGCAAAGAGGCAGATGCACCTCCCAGCCACCATGCAGATTGCCAAGGTCCTGCCATGCCCCTTAGGAGGTTTGCCCTGGGAACAGTCCTGGAGGCTTGTTTCTCTGCCTTCAGGGGCAGCATGCATCCCTGCTGGAAACTGAATGTCTGTGTCCCCCTAAATTCATATATTGAAACCAAATTCCCTAGGTGATGGTATTAGGAGGTGGAGCCTTTGGGGGTGATTAGGTTATGAGGGTGGAGCTCTCATGAATGGGATTAGTGCCCTTGTAAAAGAGGCACAGTGGCTCACGCCTGTAATCCCAGCATTTTGGGAGGCTGAGGCCAGAGGATCCCTTGAGTTCAGGAGTTCAAGACCAGCCTCGGCAATATAGTGAGACCCTGTCTCTACCAAAATTCAAAAAAATTAGCTGGGCATGGTGGCATGTGCCTGCAGTCCCAGCTATTCTGGAGGCTGAGGCAGGAGGATCACTTGAGCCAAGGAGATGGAGGCTGCAGTGAGCAGTGATCACACTACTGCACTCCAGCCTGGGCAACAGAGTGAGATCCTGTCTCAAAAAAATAAAAATAAAAAATAAAAGAGGCTCCAGAGAGCTCCCTCACCTCTTTTACCATGTGAGGACACAGACGACCAAGTGGGCAGAGAGCAAAGTGGGCCTCAACAGAATTCAACCTTGCAGGGACACTGATCTCAGACTTCCAGCCTCTAGAAGTGTGAGAAATAAATTTCTGTTGCTTGTAACCACCCAGTTTATGGCCTCCTGGATGGACTAAGGCAGTCCCCTTCAAGGAAGAGCCAAGTAAGTCCTGACCACTGCCTTGTAGAAATGGCTTTGGAGGCTGGTCCTGCTAGTACCATAACTCAAGGAAGAAGGAAATTCTAGCTCTTCTAGGCCAGTGGTTCTCAGCACGTGGACCAGCAGCATCCTTTGAGAATTTGCTAAAAATATTTTGGATTTAATAAGTCTACAGTGGGGCCTGATGTTTGGCCTTTCCAGATGCTGCTGGTGCAGCTGACCTGGACACCACACTCTGACAACCACAGCCCTGGAGACTAGATTAGACGCTCTGAGCAAACTTCATCACCTGGGCCAAGAAACAGGCTTTGAAGGCCAGATAAACCCCACTAAGGACACGGCCTGCCCCCTCCTCTCCCTGGAGGAAGCTGAGCCAGGGCTCCTGCTGACTTTCTAAGGCTGTCTGGGCAAACCCTCATGTCTCCAGACCCCAAGGCTTGAGCACTGTCGACAGTGCCCTGTCACCAGCCCCAGGCCACAGTGAGCCACTAAAACCCAAAGCTGGAAGATGCTCGGGGCAGCAGCTGTGGTGCACACTGTACCAGTACCACCGCCAGAAAGTGGAAGGGACTCATCTCCAAGTCCAGAGCAGCTGCATTTCTGGCTGTCCCCTAGCTACGCCTCCTGATTTCCTGTTTGTGCCATCCCTTCGCCCAGAATGGCCTCAGCATTTTGCCCCTCATTCCCATTTCTGCCTGGATCCTGGGTTTTCAACAAGATGCCTCCTGCCTCGGCTGTCCCATCTCCCTTCTTTCAGCCATCCCACCCCAGGCTTCATTTACTTCCCATTCCCTTCACCGAAAACCATGCTTACTAAGGTTACCAGTTACCCCTTAACTACCAAATCCAATGATACCTTTTGGTCCTTATTTGATCTTTGTGTGTGTGTGTGTGTGTGTGTGCGTGTGCAAAATTTGGCACTGTTGACCACTGGGGACTGCAGAGTCTACATCAGACATCCCGAAACTCTCAGGAGATGAAGACATTTTCCTTGACCCTAGGGGTTCCTCCAGAGAAAATCTGAGCAGCACTGCTGAGCTTAGCAGTGGGTGCTTGTTCCACAGGCTAGAACAATAGTGAAAGAATGAGAGTCTGCTCCCGGGTCAGCCAGACCCAGGGGAGTATGATCATGCGGGTGGAAAGTTACTAGAAGGGAGACAGAGCCAAGGTGGAATGACTAATCCAGCTGATACAGCCAAGGGGTGACTGCCACGTCCACTGTGCTGGATTCCAGGTCCAGGGCAGGCTGAGGGCTGAAGAAGCCCTAGGGAGAGACTTTACTTCCCCCCAGAAGAGAGCAGCTGGACCATGGCCCAGCAGGAAGCAGCTTGGATTCTGAAAATCTGAGTGAGCTCAGAGAAGACTTCCCCAGACTGAAATTGGCCAAAGGCCTTGGACTAGGTCTGTATGATTCATAGAAAGAACAGAGAGAACTTCCTGAGTCTTCTGTTCAGCTCAGCATTCAACAAAACCACCCCTACCTTGAGGGCAAATCCCAATAACATGTGTGTGATATAGGGGAGAGGGGGAGGCTGAATAAAATGTTGTGATTAGTGAGAAAGAGAATTCTGTGGCCACAGAGCATTTATCCTAGTCCTCCTTCCTCTTTCCTGGCATTGCTAAGGATGGTGCATCAGCCAATACACGGTCCAGGAATTTGTCCAGAGGACAGGGCCTACCAGGGGCCAGGAAACTGCTGGTGTTTCGCTGGGAAATGCTGAGGCTGGTTAATGATAAACCCACCTCACTATCATTTTTGTCTTAACCGAACATTCAACTTCAAAGTTTTTTGCCACCACTGATACATTTTTATTTTCTTCTTCTTCTTTTTTTTTTTTTTTTTTTTGAGATGGAGTCTCACTCTGTTGCCTGGCCTGGAGTGCAGTGGTGCAGTCTCCGCTCACTGCAACCTCCATCTCCCAGGTTCAAGTCATTCTCCTGCCTCAGCCTCCTGAGTAGCTGGAATTACAAGCGCCTGCCACCATGCCTGGCTAATTTTTGTATTTTTAGTAGAGATGGGGTTTCATATTGGCCAGGCTGGTCTCGAACTCCTGAACTCAAGCGATCGAACCACTTCAGCCTCCCAAAGTACTGGGATTACAGGCGTGAGCCACCACGCCCAGCCTAATGGATACATTTTTAAATGATCATTTTTGTTATTCAGAGTGCTTTTTGTATTTGGAGGAGAGACATGAGGCCGTTGATTTCTGCTGATAGTATGAGGAAGAATACATCCCTTAACCAGAAGTCCAGGGGAGGGGTTCTAGCTCTGGCTCTGCGCTAACTCACTGTGCCATTGCGGCCAGCGCACTGCTTCTCTCTGGAGCTTGGCTGGACCATCAGTAATACAAAAGGGAGGCCCCAACACCACTGAGCTCCCTCCTGGTACCAACGGTCAAGGAATCCATGATTCTAAAGGGTGATTCAGGGAGAGATGCAAGCAGCAGGTGTGTACACATCCTTCCAGAGAGGGAGGCAGGCTGGGAGGAGACATAGCTAATGTGGCCAGGGGGCAGACACAGAGGCAAGCCCAGCAATGACGCAGGAGAGACGTGGGCCAGTGGTGGGTGGGGGAAGGCGCTCTGGCGGACAGCAGCTGCGTGGCCCGCCCAGCACCTCTTCCCCTGCTTTTTGGCTAACGAGGCTTTAATTTCCCTTTGGGAAACAGCTTACCTGCCCATCCAGTGAACTCTGCCCTGCACTGTGGACACACCAGCACATTCTCACCTCCATGCTTTGCCCATGCCATTTCCTCTTCCTGCCTAGCTCAGTCTGCCCAAATCTCTTCTGTCCTAAACTCCATGTCAAATGCTGCCTCCTCAAGGAGTCTCCCTCACGGTCTCTTATTAGAAGAATCTCTCCTTATAGGCACTCCTCAGGCCCCTCCGTTACTGCACTTGAACGCAGCTGCCTGGGGAGGTTGAACTGCAGAGTGTCGGGTGTGTGTGTTTTTGTTTTGTTTTGTTTTGTTTTGTTGAGATGCAGTTTCGCTCTTGTTGCCCAGGCTGGAGTGCAATGGCATGATCTCAGCTCACTGCAACCTCTGCCTCCTGGGTTCAAGCGATTCTCCTGCCTCAGCCTCCCAAGTAGCTGGGATTACAGGCATGCACCACCACACTTGGCTAATTTTGTATTTTTAGTAGAGATGGGGTTTCTCCATGTTGGTCAGGCTGGTCTCAAACTCCCAACCTCAAGTGATCCGCCTGCCTCAGCCTCCCAAAGTGCTAGGATTACAGGCATGAGCCACCGCGCCCGGCTGAGTGTGTGTGTTTTAAAGTGTAAGAAGCTGCGGGAGCCTCCCTGCCTGGGTGGACGCCAGAAGTCACCCTGAAGCAGACCTTACTTGTCTTTTCTGAAACCTCGGGTACCCCCGCATTGGTTATGCAAAGGTAAGGGAGCAGCTGCTCGTTACCCTAAAGGAATATGGTATTAGGGGCCTTTGCGGGGCTGACATAGGCTCCCCCTCCCAATATTCTCCCTATGCAGAACTGGTCTCAGAAAACATGATGGGCAAATTTGCCCAGGGGGCAAGAAGACTTCAGAGAAGATAGGAACCTGGGCCCCTCCCTTTCCTCCTAGGGCTGACGATGTTAGACTGGACATTCCCTAGGAGTCTGCTGGCACAAGAGATGCTAAGGCTCCAAGGGGAGCTCACCAGAGGTCAGGGTCAGGGTCAGGGGTAGGCAGGAGGGTCTGAATTCATGATCTGGCTCAACGCCAGCCCAGAAGTCCACAGCTAAGTCCATGGCTTGGGCCAAAAGTCTCCTGGGTCCAAGACCCCCAGCAGGGTGGGGAGACTCTGGGAACAGTGGCCAGCATAATGAAAAACAGCAGAAACCTCTGGAACCTGCACATGGGGTCTTGCATAGCAGCTCCATGGTGATGGCGGTCCCGGATGTACCAGAGTGGGCAGCCCTGATTTCCCTCTCAGTGCCACGCATCAGTGGCAGAAAACTGGGGCCAGCTACTGGGTAAGTGGGGCCCAAGTCTCTCTCTTCTGCCTGGCAAGGGAGCTTAAGCCTAGAGCAAGCTGGTCTTAGACAGTTGGAGTGTAAGACAGGCAGAGGAGGGCTACACTAGAGTTCTTACTAAACAAGGCATTTCGGTGCTTAAACAATGAACTAGGGAAAAAAGAATACAACCACAGCTCCACCCAGAACAGTGAAGCAGTCCCACCAGTAGCATCCTCATCCTCCGCACAGGCTGCCCTGTTTTTAAATTAGGGTTGGGGCTCCACCATTAGACAATAAGGTCTTTGAAACAGAACAGTGCCTTTATCTCCATTTCCCCTATAATATTTTGCAGTGCAGTAAATGTACAATAGATTTTTGTCGGAAGAAAGAAAGGAAGGATGGATGGAGGCAGGGAGGGAGAGAAAGTGGGATCGTAGGTTGAGGAGGACACAAAGGAGGGAGCTATTGCAGCGGGACTAGTAAGGGCTGGCTTCCTGGCAGAGGTGGCCTGTGAGGGGCCCTGAAGGAGGAGCGCCTGAGAGGATCATTTGAGCCTAAGCCTTCCTGGAAACTGCTCTTTCTGGGCCCAGAGTCTCTGCAGCACATCAGGGGCTAAGGTCTCAGCAGGAGCTGTCCCCATGACCCCTACCCCCACTTCTTGTCCTCAGCTACTCAGTAATTCTATAATTTGGAGGTTCATCTCTAAGAAAAAAACATACAGAAATATCTTACTTTTGCAAATTTTACAAAATATAGCAAAAACATCTCATGAGGTGAACATTGCTGGGCTCCTCCCGGGCCCCAGGCTTAAGGTTCACTAACTTCCCAGTATGGCGACCTCTGCCCACGGGACTCCTCCCCTCCACCTGGGCCCCCACCATGCCCAGACTCCCCTCTAGCTGGAGTCGCTGGGCGGTGGCTGCTAAAGGCCTCTGGGACCCTGAGTCAAGCTGACCTGAAAGGCAAAGACATCCTTGACCAGCGCCTCCCCAAACACGAAGCTGGAGCCGGCCTTCGTGTAGCTCAGGAAGATCTGAAAGAAAAAAGCAAAACAAACAAAAACAGGCAGTGAGGCTGGGAAGGGCGGAGGGAGGAAGCAGCGGCCAGAGACAGGCGGGTTGGCCCAGGGAGGTAGTCCCCCCAGGCCCTTATCCGGGGGGGCACCACCTGGCAAGGTGTGTTAAAGCTGCTGTCACGGGCACTCACTCCTAAGCATATTTGCAAAAGAGACACCTTTTTGGTCAATTTTAAAGACATGCTCTGCAGGCTGGGTGCAGTGGCTCACACCTGTAATCTCAGCACTTTGGGAGGCTGAGGCAGGCGGATCACCTGAGGTCAGGAGTTCGAGACCAGCTTGGCAAACATGGTGAAACCCCATATCTGCTAAAAATACAAAAATTACCTGAGCATGGTGGTGGGCACCTGTAATCCCAGCTACTTGGGAGGCTGAGGCAGGAGAATCGCTTGAACCCGGGAGGCAGAGGTTGCAGTGAGCCAAGATTGCGCCACTGCACTGCAGCCTGGGCAACAGAGCGAGACTCTGACTCAAAAAAAAAAAAAAAAAGAAATGCTCTGGGAGTTATTAGGACAATAAAGAAGAGATAACAGAAGAAGTAACCATGAGACATGTGAAGAAGGCAGTGCCTCTTGTGCCGCTCAGGCCCCTGACAACCAACGGCAAAGCCTCCCCTCATCTTGTCCCCATCCCGGGCTTGTGGCCTTGGAGTCTGAGCCCAGCCATGCTTCTACAGGAGACTTGTGTTATATCCTGAACTTGCAATGTGACTGCAGGGGCAGCAAGTCATTTCTCTTGTTCAGGCCTCAGTGTTCCCATCTATAAAATGGAGACATGACCAGAAAAGAAACTCTCTGTCTTTTCCTCCACACCCTGTACAGTTACTGTCAGCGAGGCCAGCAGGTGTGCACATTCCTGGACCGGGAGGGTTCTCATGCTCCACCCTGCACAGAGCACAGGGAACTGCAAGCTGGTGAGAGGGAGGTGAGTAGATTAACATATTTAACCTATGTCCTTGATGATTTATATTTTTTAAAGTGTTAAAAATACAAAAATTAGCCAGGTGTAGTGGCTCACGCCTAGAGTCCCAGCTACTTGGGAGGCTGAGGTGGGAAGTTCCCTTGATTCCAGGAGGTCGAGGCTGCAATGAGCTAAGATCACGCCACTGCACTCCAGCCTGAGTGATGGAAGTGAAATCCTGTCTCAAAACTAAACTAAACTAAACTAAACTAAAATTTAAAAAAGGCCAGCATGGTGGCTTATGCCTATAATCCCAGAACTTTGGGAGGCCAAGGCGGGCAGATTACTTGAGCCCAGGACTTCAAGACCAGCCTTGGCAACATGGTGAAACCCCATCTCTACCAAAAATAGAAAAATTAGCTAGTCTCATAACCTGGTTTCAAAATAAATAAACAAATAAATAGATTTAAAAAAAATTCTAAGTGTTAAATAAAGGAGACCATTAGTTTGGACTGAGCTCCTGCACTACTCCCAACAGACCAAACCACAATGGAATCACTCATGCTATAAAGTTCCACATCACGAGTCAAAACTAAGCTGTCTTCTGACCTTCCAAAAAATCAGGAGAATGAGACAGATAGCCAAATCCCCAAATGCAGCATGACAGGCAGTCCCCTCAGCTGTGACCTTTATAAGGAAAGTGACCTTGAAACAACCAATCTGCTTTTTATTTTCTGTTTCTGCTTTCTTCAGCCTTTCTCTGTCTATAAAGCCAACCTCCTCCGCTCAACTCATCGGAACACTCATTGTATTTTTATAGAATGAGGTGTTGCCTAATTCTAAAATCACAAATAAAAGCCAATTAAGATCTTTAAACTAAATTTGTTCTAATTTTCTTTTGACAAAAGTAAATCATGATAGTTGCACAACAAGTGTGCATGAATTTAATGATACTTAAAGGGGTTAAAATGGTTGATTTTATGTTATGTATATTTTACCAAAATAAAAAACAGAATTGGCTGGGCACCGTGGCTCAAGGTGAGATCACTTGAGCCCAGGAGTTTGAGACCAGCCTGGGCAACATAGGGAGACCCCGTACCTAAAAAAAAAAAAAAGAAAGGAAGGAAGGAAGGAAGGAAGGGAAAGAAAGAAAGACAGAAAGAAACAAACAAACAAACCATGTTTTAATTAGCTTGGCATGGTGGCTTACACCTGTAGTCCCAGCTACTCAATACTGGGGAGGCTGAGGTGGGAGGATCACTTGAGCCCAGGATGTCAAGGCTGCAGTGAGCCATATCCACACCACTGCACTCAGCCTGGATGTCGGAGCAAGACTGTCTCAAAACAAAACAAAATGGGCCCAGGTGTGGTGGCTTACACCTGTAATCCCAGCACTTTGGGAGGCCGAGGCAAGCGAATCGTCTGAGGTCAGGAGTTCGAGACCAGCCTGGCCAACATGGTGAAACCCTGTCTGTACTAAAAATATAAACATTAGCCAGGCATGGTGGTGGGAGCCTGTAATCCCAGCTACTGGGCAGGCTGAGGCAGGAGAATTGCTTGAACCAGGGAGGTGGAGGTTGCAGTGAGCCAAGATTGCACCACTGCACTCCAGCCTGGGTGACAAAGCGAGACTCCTTCTTAAAAGAAAAAAAAAAAAAAAAAAAGAACAAAAATGTATAACTTCAATAAACGTTATTTTTAAACACACACACACAGAAGTAAATCATTTGCAGATTTGGGGTTTTTTTTTTTAGCACTTTTAACTATTACAATTTCCAAGTTACTGCTGATTGCAGACCCAGCCTCTGGAAAGACTACTCTATTGGGGCCTCAGTACCAGGCGTGAGGGAAGTGGCAGCTGCACTGCCTGGCCCCCAGCTGCCCACCTGGTCTGGGGCCCCAGTCCACCCCACCCTCCAGGTCCCAAGCCTTCTCTATGGCCTCACCACCCACTTTTCCCCCTGCCAAGTGGCTTCTCCCCTACTCCCAGTAATCTAAGATGCTCTGGGCAGCCAGACCCCACATACCTACCCGGATCTGCTCGCCCAGCCACTCGAACGCAATGAATCCTGGTTCTGTTCTGATGACGAGGAGTCCAAGTACAAACTGCAGTCCAAGTCCCCAAGACACGGCCCTCCAGGACACCTACCACCCCACCCAACAGAAAGCTGAGTTCAGTTCCTTGGGGGATGGGCAGGGAGCCGGGTGGGGGTGAGAGCAGGGGGCATTGGCCTGCCCAGAGGATGGGGCTGGAGCCAGGCAGAGTACTAGACCTGTTGCCAGTGGTCACACCCTCCCTGGGATTCAGAACAGGCCATGTGCTTGGTAGGAATGGGCCTGGGCAGTGAGGAGGGGTGGGCCAAGATTCTAACCAAGAACTCAGGTGAAACCGGACCAGCCTTGGGCATGCCACGGCACTTCGTCTCCTGGTCATCACTGCCAGAGATGTGGCCTGGGGGTCTGGCCTCAGGATCAGCACCAGACTACTCTGGGCCCAGCTCCTCCCCAGCTCGTGTGAACCCTGTCTGCCTGACCGTCTCCAATCTCTCCTCCATAGGCTGGACTCCAAGCCGCCTCGACCCCGACTCTCTCCATGCCCACATCCCACGCCCCTCCTAGCAGACAAGAGCTGGGCTCCTCAGGTTGCTGTTCCTTGATGAGCATTTAATAATTCCTTAGCAGTGAGTCCAAGCTCAGGTGTGTATCATAAGCTCCTGGGAGGCTTGGCTGTAGCCTGGGGAAGGTGGTAGCCACACTGTGAAACAGGGAGGGATCTTATGCTACGGAGGCAGAGAGAGAGAAGATTCCATCTGCCTATGGCAGGGCCCTCCCAAATGGGTGCGTGGCTGCCTGAGCGTACATCAGAATTTAGTCTACATCAGAATTTAGTACACATCAGAACTGTGCTTGCTGACAGGATGATTGCTGCCCTTGCCCCTGAGTTTCTAATGCAGTGGGCCTAGGGTGGGGCCTAAGAAGTTACATTTCTGGCAAGTTCCATGGAGGCGCCGCTGTTGCTGGCCTGGGGCGCAGACTTTGAGAAGCACTATTTTAAGCTAATGATTCCAGGAAACCCTTGGCTCTGCAGACAGACTGGAGTTCTGGCCTGTGTTTTCTGTGGTTGGGGGTGGAGGTGGTTCCTGAGCCTACAGACCTGAAGACCAGGATTAGACTGACCAGAGGACATGTCACCAAGGAAACAAATGTCCTGGTGGCCTCTGAGTCTGAAAAAAAAAATCCCTGCTGGGGATTTTGAAGACTTCTGCTTCACAGGAAGCCTATCCTGATACACACAGGCCTTCTCCAGGCCCTGAGCCTCCAGGGCTCTCCCAACAGGAGCATCTGCCTATACCCCAGCTCCCAGATCCAGCCTAGGGGCAGAAGAGAGAGGCAAACACTTCCAGCCCTGGGCCCCACAACTAGCACTCACTGCACAATGATGCTTTGAGCAGGCAAAGAGGAGAGCGATGAACACGCAGATTCCTGCGAAGGACACCAGTTGCTCAGGCCGCTGGGAGGTGTCCAGAGACAGCCACAGGACCAGACCCAGGAAAGCAGCAAGAGCTAGGCCCCTGCAGGCAAGAGGCAGAAAGCCATCACCCTCAGCATTGCACCCCCACCCCACCCACACACAATAGCACCCAGGGACCCAGAGAAAAGGTGCTCAGGGCTGGGAGGAGGAGAAACAGCACAGTAGAGTGGAAAGAGCACCAGCTCTGGAACCACATGCTGGGAAGGGCTGACCTCGCTGTGTGACCTCAGGCAGATCACCTTGCCTCTCTGAGTCTAGTTTCCTCATGGGTCAAATGAAGCCAGAGACCCCTCATTTCTCAAGGTTGCTGAGAGGATTATATAAGGGGATATATGTACCAAGCTGAGCATAGTGACAAGCACCTGGCTCCATCCAGCTACAGGAATCTCACCGCTGCAGTGATGCTCAGCTCAGCCTCTGACCTTGGGGGAGAAAGGACCTGTGCCGCCCAGGACTCAACACTATCAGCCATGACTGCAAAATGCCTAGAAGCATGTGATGTGAGTTTGGACCTCCGAGCTGAGCACCTGAGACCAAGGAACGGATCCAACCTTAACAGCAACACTTCCCTCCCTGGGGCTGGGATTTGTTTGTCCAGGATGCACCCTGAAGGGTGGGAGAGCTCAGGTTTTGGCATCAGGTACTCAAGATCTCACCCCAATCCGGTCATCAATTCACTGGGTACTACTAATGACAGTTAATGTTCATTGAGCGCCTATTATATGCCAGGTACTATACCGATGCTGAGACATGTTCTTTTGATAGAGATGAGGAAACTGAGGCACAGAGAGGTTAAATAACTGGCCCAAGGCCACTCATCTAGAAAGTGGCAGAGCTGAGATTTCAACCCAGGCACTATGGAAGCAAGGTCTATTCACTTAACTACAGTTTTATCCAGGCCGGTCCTAGCTGATAAGCAGGAGACCGAAGATCTGAACTCAAGCAGGCTAATTCCAGAGCCTACTGCTTTTCTTTCTGCTCAAATTTTTAAACTCTTCTCATTCCAGTTCAACGTGCACAATCTTTGCCTTGTTTTTGTGCCAACTGTACCTCTCTTTACTTACTATTTCTCTTGAGGTTAACTGACTTTATAAGAACTCAAATGTGGCTGGGCACAGTGGCTCATGCCTGTAATCCCAGTACTTTAGGAGGCCAAGGTGGGTGGATCACCTGAGGTCAGGCATTCGAGACCAGCCTGGCCACCATGGTGAAACCCCATCTCTACTAAAAATTCAAAAATTAGCCGGGCGTGGCAGTGGGTGCCTGTAGTCCCAGCTACTTGGGAGGCTGAGGCAGGAGAATCACTTGAATCTGGGAGGCAGAGGTTGCAGTGAGCCAAGATCGCACTACGGCACTCCAGCCTGGGTGACAGAGCAAGACGCCATCTCAAAAAAAAAAAAAAAAAAAACTTAAATGCTTGTCTCAGATTTTTTATTTTTAACAGCTTTATTAGAGGTATGGTTGATATATAATCAATTGCACATATTGGAGGTGTTCAATTTGATACATTTTGGCATACGTATACTCCTTGAAACCATCACCGCAATCAAGAGAGTGAACGTATCCATCACCCCTTTTATAATCCTTGCCTCCCTCCCTGTTCCCAGGTAACAGTTGATATGTTTTCTGCCACTAGATTAGTCTGCATTTTTTTTTTTTTTTTTGAGACAAAGTCTCATTCCATTGCTCAAGCTGCAGTGCAGTGGCACGATCTTGGCTCACTGCAACCTCCACCTCCGGGGTTTAAGCGCTTTTCCTGCCTCAGCTTCCCAAGTAGCTGGGACTACAGGGATGCACCCCCATGCCCAGCTAATTTTTGTATTTTTAGAAGAGATGGGATTTCACCACGTTGGCCAGGCTGGTCTTGAATTTCTGACCTCAAGTGATCTGCCCGCCTCAGCCTCCCAAAGTACTGGGATTATAGGTGTGAGCCACCGCACCCCGCCTACTTTGCATTTTTAAGAATTTTATATAAATTTTTAGAAAAGAAAAGAAAGAAATTTATATAAATAGAACCATACAGTACGTGTCCTTTTTTGTTTGACTTCTTTCACTTAGTGTAATTATTTTGAGATTTATCTAGGTTTCTGCATGATTCACTAGTCTGTTTCATCTTATTGCTGAGTAGTATTCCATTATATGGATATACCACACTTTGCTTATCAGTTCACCTATTGATGGACATTTTGGTGATTTCCAGTTTTCGGCTATTGCAGATAAAGCTGCTATGAACATTCAAAACTTCATGTGCAAGTCTTTGTGTGGATATATGCTTTTATTTCTCTTGGGTAAATGCCTATAAGTGAAATAGGTAGATTACATGATAGGCCTGGAAAGAGCCAATCTGTTTTCTACAGCAATTGTGCAATTTTATATTCCCACCAGCAGTATATAAAAATTTCAGTTCCTCTATATCCTTGCCAACACTTGATATGGTTAGTCTTTTGAATTCTACCCATTCTAATCAGCATATGGTAATATCTCTTTCTGCTTTTAACTTGCATTTCTCTACTGATAAATGTTGTTGAGCATCTTACCATGTACTTATTTGCCACTTAGGCATCTTCTTTAAATGTCTGTTCATATCTTGAGCCTTTTTTTGTTTTTTGTTTGTTTGTTTGTTTTTTGTTTTTTTGAGATGGAGTATCGCTCTGTCACACAGGCTGGAGTGCAGAGGCACGAGATCCTGGCTCACTACAACTTCCACCTCCTGGGTTCGAGCAATTCTCCTGCCTCAGTCTCCCAAGTGGCTGGGACTACAGGTGCCCGTCACCATGTCTGGCTAATTTTTGTATTTTTAGTAGAGATGAGGTTTCACCATGTTGGCCAGGCTGGTTTTGAACTCCTGACCTCAGGGGATCCACCCACCCTTGGCCTCCCAAAGTGCTGGGGTTATAGGCATGAGCCACTGCTCTTGGCCTTGAGCTCATTTTAAAATTAGGTTATTTTTCTTATTAAAGATTTATGACAAGGCCAGGCGCCATGGCTCTGCCTCCCACGTTCAAGTGATTCTTCTGCCTCAGCCTCCTGAGTAGCTGGGACTACAGGTGTGCACCACTACGCCCAGCTAATTTTTGTATTTTTAGTAGAGACGGGGTTTCACTCTGTTGGTCAGGCTGGTCCCAATCTCTTGACCTCGTGATCTGCCTGCCTCAGCCTCCCAAAGTGCTGGGATTACAGGCGTGAGCCACCACACCCGGCCTAAGTTAATTAAATTTTAATCAACTAACTTCCTTCCTTCCTTCCTTGCCTTTCACCCTTCCCCTTCCCTTTCCCCTTCCCCTTCCCTTTCTGTCTGTCTTTTTTGAGGCAGGGTCTGCTTTGTTGCCCAGGCTGGAGTGCAGTGACATATAGGCATATTGTGCATAGCTCACTGCAGTCTTGACCTTCTGTGCTCAGGTGATCCTCCTACCTTAGCCTCTCAAGTAACTGGGATCACAGGTGCACACCACCATACCTGGCTAATTTATTTATCTATTGTTTTGTAGAGATGGGGTCTTATGATGTTACTCGGGCTGGTCTCAAACTCCTGGGCTTAAGCAGTCCTCCTAGCTCAGCCTCACAAAGTGCTGAAATTACAGGGATTAGCCACTGCGCCTGACCCCATTTCTTTTTGTAGAACCAGGTTTCCGTCTAGTAGCATTTTCCTTCTCTTCGAAGAATTTCCTTTAACATTTCTTTCTTTCTTCTTCTTTTTTTTTTGAGACAGTGTCTCACTCTGTCTCCCAGGCTGAAGTGCAGTGGCATTTCTTTCTTCCTTTTTTCCTTTTTTTTGAGACAGTGTGTCACTCTGTCTCCCAGGCTGGAGTGCAGTGGTGTGATCTCGGCTCACTGCAACCTCCATCTCCCAGGTTCAAGCAATTCTTGTCCCTCAGCCACCCAAGTGTAATAGCTGATACTACAGGCACATGCCACCATGCCTGGCTAATTTTTTTATATATATATTTTTATTAGAGACAGGGTTTCACCATATTGCTCAGGCTGGTCTTGAACTCCTGGGCTTAAGTGATCTGTCCAACTCGGCCTCCCAAATTGCTGGGATTATAGACACGAGCCACCACACCTGGCCGGCAGGCTTGCTTGCCTGCCTGCCTGCTTGCCTGCCTGCCTGCCTTTTTCTTTTCCTTCCTTCCTTCCTTCCTTCCTTCCTTCCTTCCTTCCTTCCTTCCTTCCTTCTTTCCTTCCTTCCTTTCTTTCTTTCTTTCCCTCTTTCCCTCTTTCTCTTTCTTTCTTTCTGCCGTAGTATCTCCCTCTATCGCCCAGGCAGCAGTCAGTGGCGCGATCATGGCTCACTGCAGCCTATGTCTCCCAAGCTGAAGCGATCCTCCTTTCTCAGCTTCCCAAGCAGCTGGGACTACAGGTGTGAGCCACTCCTTTAGCATTTCTTGTAGCGTAAATCTGCTTTTTATGTCTGAAAAATTATTTCAGCTTTTGTATGACTGAAAGAGTTCTTATTTCCTCTTCTTTTTTGAAATACATTTCACTGGTAAAGAATTCTAGGTTGACAGCCTTTTGGGTATTTGCTATTGTTTACTGTTCCATTATTTTCTCACTCATTTTTGACAAGAAATCTGCTAGTAATCCATTTCTGCTCCTCTGCACGTCTTTTTTCCCTAGTTGCTGTTAAGGTTTTATCACTGATTTTAAGTAATTTGATTATTGCCTTGGTATAGTCTTCATGTTTCTTGTGCTGGGGGTTCATGAAATTTCTTGAATCTTTGAGTGTCCAATTGTCATCCTATTTGGATTTTTTTTTTGGACATAATTTCTTCAAATATTTTTTTTCTGCCCTCCTTCTCCTCTGGAGACTTCAATTGTGTATATTTGCCACTGAAGTTGTGCCGTGGTTAACTGATGCTCTGTTTGAATTTTTTCAGGTTTTGTCTTTAAGATGTGTTAGGCAGGGCCTGAGAAGCATTTATTCTAGAGTTGATTTTTTTTTTCTCTGCTACTGAGCCAAAACCTTCTTAGTACGCTAAACAATGCCCTGTGAATTCTGAGGTTTATTCACCTGTCAGGAATAGACACTATTCCTGGCCCTGTGTGATTCCAGGTATGATTCCCTCTTCTCCTTTTGGGTGGTTCTTTCCTAGCCCTAGGGTAGTTTCCTTGTCTGTATTCTCTGAGCAGAACTCAACTGCATGTTCAAGGATTCTCTGCATACCTCTGGGCTTTGCTCTGTGATCTCTCAACTGTGTCTCTGTGCTCTGCAATGTGAACCCTGCCTGCCATGGCTTCCCTGGATTTCCAGCTCTGTCTCTTCAACTTAGGGAATCTCCTGGTCCCACCTCAGTTTTCCTTCCCTGTGCTGTGGTCTGGAAACGCTCTCCAGGCAGTCAGCTGGGGAGACCGTAGGGCTAAACTCATTTGTTTCCTAATTCTCAAGGATCACTGTCCTTTATTGCCTGATGTCCAACATCTAAGAGCTCTTGTCTCATGTATTCATTCCAGTTTTTTAGCTGTTTCAACTGGGAGGATAAACCTGGTCTCTGTTACCACATCTTAACTGGGAGCCAAAATCAAATGCATGTTTTTTTTTTTTGTTTTTTTTTTTTTTGGTGATGGAGTCTTGCTCTGTCACCCAGGCTGCCCAGGCTGGAGTGCAGTGGCGAGATCTCAGCTCACTGCAAGCTCTGCCTCCTGGGTTCACACCATTCTCTTGACTCAGCTTCCTGAGTAGCTGGGACTACAGGCGCCCGCCACCACGCCTGGCTAATTTTTTTGTATTTTTAGTAGAGATGTGGTTTCACCATGTTAGCCAGGATGGTCAGGATCTCCTGACCTCGTGATCCACCCACTTCGCTCTCCCAAAGTTTTGGGATTACAGGCGTGAGCCACCGCACCCAGCCAAATGCATGCATTTTCTAACAGCTTTATTGAGACAAAATTTACATGCCATACAATTTGCCCATTTACAGTGCATGGTTCAAGGATAGAAGTTCCTCACAAAACTAAAAATAGGACTACCATATGATTCGGTAATTCCACTACTGGGTATATATGAAAAAAAAAAGGAAATCAATATATTGAAAAGACACCTGCACTCCATGTTTATTGCAGCATGATTCCCAATAGCCAAACTATGGAATCAACCTAGGTGCTCATCAACAGATGAATGGATAAAGAAAATGTGGTGTATATACACAATGGAATATTATTCAGCCATAAAAAAAAATGAAATCCTGTTATTTGCAGCAACATGGATGGAATTGGAGGTCATTATGTTAAGTGAAATAAGCCAAGCACAGAAAGACAAATACTGCGTGTTCCCACTCATGTGTGGGAGCTTAAAAAGTAGATCTTATGAAGATAGACAGTAGTTTGGTGGTTACCAGAGACTCTGAAGGGGAGGAGGGAGGTGGGATGATGAGTAGTTGATTAATGGGTACAAATATACAGTTTGAGAGAAGAAATAAGACCTAGTGACAGATAGATCAGTAAGGTGGCTACAGTGTACAATAATGTATTGCATATTTCAAAATAGCTAGGAGAATTTGAATAGTTCTAACATAAAGACAAATATTTAAGTTGATGGATATCCCAAGTACACTGATTTGATCTTTACAAATTATATGAATGTATTAAATTATCACATATACCCTGAAACTATGCACATTTATTAGGTTGGTGCAAAATTTTTTGCATAACGGCAAAACCACAATTACTTCTGCACCAATCTAATAATATTATGCAGCAATTTTTAAAAGTGTATTTTTGTTTGTTTGTTTGTTTGGTTGGTTTGGATTTTTTTTTTTCTGAGACGGAGTCTCGCTCTGTCACCCAGGCTGGAGTGCAGTGGTGCAATGTTGGCTCACTGCAACCTCTGCCTCCCGGGTTCAAGTGATTCTCTTGCCTCTGCCTCCTGAGTAGCTGCAATTACAGGCGCGTACCACCACACTCAGCCTTTTTTTTTTTTTTTTTTTTTTTGGTATTTTTAGTAGAGACGGGGTTTCACCGTGTTAGCCAGGATGGTCTCCATCTCCTGACGTCATGATCCACCCACCTCAGCCTCCCAAAGTGCTGGGATTACAGGCGTGAGCCACCGTGCCTGGCCAAAAGTGTATGGTTTAATGGTTTTTAGTATAGTTACAGATTTGTGCAACCATTACCATAATCCTAGGATATTTTCATCAGCCCAAAGAGAAACCCCAAACCACTGGTGGTCACCACCTCCTCTTCCCATCCACCCTAGCAGTCACTAATCAACTCTCTGTCTCCACAGATTTGCCCATTCTGGACATTTCATATAAATGGAATCATGCTGTATATGGTTCTTTAAGACTGGTTTCTTTCACTGAGCATGATGTTCCCAAGGTTTATCATTATTGCAGTATTTATCAATACTACATTCCTTTTCATGACTGAATAATATTCTATTGTATGGATATATAGATTTTCTTTATCCATTTTTCAGTTTATAGACATATGGGTAGTTTTCACTACAGAGTAGCTGGGATTACAGGCGCCCAACACCATGCCTGGCTAATTTTTGTATTTTTAGTAGAGACAGGGTTTCGCCATGTTGGCCAGGCTGGTCTCAAACTCCTGACCTCGTGATCCACCCACCTCGGCCTCCCAAAGTGCTGGGATTACGGGCATGAGCCACCGTGCCCGGCCAGCCTAACCATTTTCTAAAGCAACTGCACTGTTTCGCATTTCCGCCAGCAGTGTCTAAGGGTTTCAATTTCTCCACATCTTTGCCAACACTTGTTATCATCTGTCTTATTGATTATGGCCATCTGACTGAATATGAAGTGGTATCTTATTGTGGCTTTGCTTTGCATTTCCATGATGGCTACTGATGTTGAGCACATTTGCATGAGCTTTTTGGCTAAAGCAAAACCTTTTATCATTCATCAAATGGGTTGTCTTTTTATGGCTGAGTTGTAATTCTGCATACAGTTTCTTTATGCAGACATATGATTTGTACATCTTTTCTCTCATTCCGTGAGTTGTCTTTTCACTTTTTTGATAGTGTGTGTTGCATCAGAAAGTTTTTAGCTTTTACGAAGTCCAGTTTATCTGCATGCATTTTTTAAAGGAAACTTCCTATCAGTCCCTCAAGTGGAAAACCATTATCAATGACTTGTCACAGAAGACCATTGCAAAAATAAATCACAAATGTATTTAATAAAAAGAAGTCAAATGTAACAGTAAATGTATTTATAAATAAAATTTTAAATGTGTTCATCCACAGGCTGGCTCAAATCATTTTGCTGTGGTATGTGGATCTCACTTTGGGAAAGTGAGAGGCACCCCTGTACCCCTGCATCCCCCTGACTTAGTCTTTGGGTATCTTTGGTCACCAGCTTCTTCATCAACAAAATAGAGTATTGAAATAGACTGGTGGTCTTCAGACTTTTTTTTTAAGCCATAGAAACTGTTTTTTCCCCCCAGCTAATTTTCTTTTTTTGTGAACCTTGGCTTATAAAACACATAAATTTAGAGCTGCCTGGTGAAATGGTGGGCTGGGCGGGAAGTCTGAATTTTCCCTCCACAACCTCCGTCTCCTGCCCTGTGACATCGCTGAGATTTCCAGCGCTCCAAGGAATCCAGTTTGAAAAGCAGCAGATCTCAAACTGTTGTCCAAGGACGCTGCTGGCTACATCAGAATCCCCTGGAGGCTAATGAAAAATACTAGCACCTGGACCCCGATCGAGCCTGCTGAATCCCACTCCAGGGATGGTCCCTGCGGCTTTTTGTCTCACACTGTCCAGGTGATCTGAGGGAGGTACTGATTCGGGCCCTCCTTGCTCCATGGCCTGGGATCCCTGAATGGAGGAAACTGTTGAGTCCAGTTTTCGTCCACCACAGTCACCTGCTGTAACTGGGACTAAGAACTGGTGAAACACCACAAAGATGCTGCTTTGTTTGAAGCCACCCACTGGCTCCTGCCCTGGGGCCCCAGAGAGTTCTCCATGACACAGAGCCTTCCTCCTCCTCCAGCCCTGGCCATAACCCTGGAGCCAACCCCTCAGCTCATGGGCCCTCCTCTGCCCTGCCTCGGGGCTGTGAGCTCACTCACCTCTTAAACCAGAGCAGCAGGCGGGGATGGCCCTGAGGCTTGAGAAACCTCCTCAGCTTTGGCCCCAGAAGCCGTTTCAGCAGGCGGTGGCCCAGGAAGGTGAGGACCACACAGGTGAGGACAAACAGAGCCAGGGCCCTCTGGAAATCCAGGAGGCAGGCCACCAGCAGGAAGGCAGCGAGCCCTGGGGGACGAGACAGAGGAGGGGTCAACAGCCAGGACACCACCTCTTCAGACCCCTGCAGCCCCGCCCACGGACTCCACCTTACTCCACCCAGAGCGTGGAGGGCAGGAAAGTCACCCAACCTCACTGAGCCTGTTTCCTCATCTGGAAATGAAAACAACCACCGCTACTGTGCCAAAAAGTAGTTAGGAGGTACTGGCAGAAGGTGTTGTGAAAGGGCCTTGCAAACTGTAAAGTGCTTACCAAATGTGAGGGAGATGTGTAAGGAGGCCGTGAAGCCAAACAGCAAGAGGCGCTGGGCATCAGTGGAGCATCTGCTGGGTCCAGCGCCATGCTAGGCCCCACGGAGGAAGGAGATGAGCCCATCAGCTACTCCGTGAAGGAGTTTACACATGTGTGCTCGGACTGCGTTCTGAAATGTTCATCAATGAGCATGCTTCCTGGAGTTTCCTTTCCCCTTTTGCCCTTCTCTCCTTTGAGCCACTCAGCCAGTCCATCAGGAAAGACACATAAGAATGGATAGCAGAGGGGGAGATGTCTCTCCCTAGATTTTCTTTTTTTTTTTTTTTTGGAGATAGGGTCTCACTTTGTTGCCTAGGCTGGAGTACAGTGGCACGATCTCGGCTGACTGCAACCTCTGCCTCCTGGGTCCAAGCAATCCTTCTGCCTCAGCCTCCCGAGTAGCTGGGATTACAGTTGCCCACCGCCATGGCTGGCTAATTTTTGTATTTTTGGTAGAGACAGGGTTTCGCCATATTGCTCAGGCTGGTGTTGAACTCCTGGGCTCAAGTGATCTGCCCACCTCAGCCTCCCAAAGTGCTGCGATTACAAGCGTAAGCCACCGCGCCTGGCCTCTCCCTGGCTTTTGAATTTCAGAATCCAGGATCCTCGAAGAATGGAAAGGACTCATAGCCATGGATAAAAAATGTGATCTGAAACATCACGAATAAAGGTAAGTTCTACCCAACCCCTCTGCTACAGGCAATATCAAGGACACTGGTATCACAGAGAAAGCGCCTGAGCCTGGCAAGGCCGCCAAGCCAGGTGTGTTTGCAGCATTGCAAGCAGTGAAGCCCTGTGCCTGGCTTCCTGGTCGAGTCCCAGGGAGGTCCCAGGACTGCAGAGAGAGGAATGCCCGTGTGGTGCGTGGCAAGCAGGGCCCTAGAAAGCCAGTGAGGCTCTGCAGGCACCAAAACAGCGGAACTAGTCTCCACGAGAGGCCTGAAGAGAAGAGAGGCGGGAGACCAGAATGAGCCCACCATGGAGAAGAGGGGGTCGCCATGGCCACCTGCAAGGATAGAGGACCCAGGACCAGCTGGAGAAGTGGACAGGTCAGGAGACACTTGAGGAGTAATGATAGATAAGCCCCCCCGGTGACCCCCAGAGGAAGGGATGAAGGGAGGTTCCAAATGGACAGAAATTGAGTTCCCGTCACTCACTGGAATGATAACATTGAGGGAGAAGATAAGTTGAGTTATAAAAAATAAAATGACCTTTCTCTCACATGGAAGCTTGTGGGCTGGAGTTCCTACCTGAACGGGTGTCATTGAGACACACGGGTGGAGCCCCACAGAGCGGTGCTGGGGCTGCTGGTACCGGCCATGGGGGTTCAGGGGAGGGGGACCTGGCCAGGGAGAGGCTCCGTGGTCGCCAGGAGGTAAGCTTAGCACTTCAGATGCATTTTCACAATGAATCCTCACAAGACCCCTACAAGGTGGGGTCTACAGTGATGCCCACTTGGAGAGGGAGGCCTCTGAGGCCAGCCGAGATGAGTGCCTCACACAGGGAGGGCATGGGGCTAGGAGGCCAAGAAGGTCTGTGCGCCTCGGGGCCTGTGCTTTGTGGTCAGGGCGGGCCAGGAAGGCTGGGGTGGTCTGGGCAGGCCAGGACGGGGACTCAGGGAGAGGGGGCAGTGTGGAGGGGTCCTCCAGGAGGGGCACAAGGACAGAAGTGCTTTTGGAAGTATTTTATTCATCTAGGATCCATTCACAGGGATTGGTTTGGGGACGGGCAGGACCTGAGCTAAGCTCCTTGAAGACCTCCCTGGGCTTTGGCTGGGAGAGCGGGCAAGAGGCACCTCCTTCTTCTAAGACTGGGGACACCAAGGCCATCCTTGTTAGTCTGATGGTGCCAGGGCTGTCGCTGCACCCATGGAGAAGGCCTACCTAAGGCAAGCAAGCCACTGTCACAGCTCAGGAGCCAAGTCCTGAGAATATGAGCCTCATTTCTCTATCACAGCTATTCCCAGAACGTCTGTGAACAGCCTCCCCAGGAAAGAGGTGATGTGATAAAGATATTGAAAAGCCAGAGAAATCAAAGTCACCCAGAAACAGAGAAAGTCACTGCTGACCATTGCAAGGGATCATTCAATGATTCGGATTGCATTCCTGACAGCCATGGCAAACATGGAAATAGGATGAGTGGGGTAATTTTCATTCTCTACTGGAGATAATTCAATTGTTCTTCAAGAGAAACAAATCAGATCTGAGTGAAGGAGGCAGCCAAGGAAACAGAGATGGCCCTGGCTTCAGACCCTGCCAAAGGTGGACGTCACCATCTCTAGAAGGAAGCTGTGAGGGACATGGACCCACCCCATCTCAGCAGATGACCCTACTTTCAAGTTCACCAAGCAGACCAGGTCACTGCTGTCACCTCTCTCACTGCCCCTCCCCTCCAGAGCACCTATAATGACTCTGCATCTGTACCCATCCTCCTTTTTCTTTTTTTAAAATTTATTTTTATTTTTAAAATTTTTTGTAGAGGTGGGGTCTTGCTGTGTGGCCCAGGCTGGTCTCAAACTCCTGGGCTCAAACAATCCTCCCACTACAGCCTCCCACTACATCCTCCCAAAGTGCTGGGATTACAGGCATGAACCACCTGCCATGCCTGGCCCCTCTTTAATTCCAGCCTGTCAGGATGAGGTGAGCTTGCTCCTGCAAAGACCCACCCCTCCCGGTGGGGTGGGGAGCTTTTCTACTCCGTGCCAGGGGACCTTGCTCCATCGGACATCTCTTCATCTCCCATTCCTTCATATTCCTTCTACAAACTCCCCACCTCAGCTCATACAAACAAAGTGTCTCCCACCCCAAACTCATGCCCATCCTTGACACTGGGTCACACCCTGCCCATTCAGCCTCCCCGCCTGATCTCATAAAAATTGATCCAAAAAGCCATTTACACTTGCTGTCTGCACAGCCTCATCTGCCATCCGCTCCAATTCAGTTTTTGCACCTACACCCTAAGTCACCAGTGGCCTCCTTGTCCCTAAATCGGTGGACATGGCTCAGTTTTTGTCCTGCGGGTCTTGCAGAGATGCTGCTGATCTTTCCCTCCTTGAAACCCTTGCTCCTTTGGCTGCCGGCAACCCCTTCTGTGTGGCTGGTCTCCAGGCTTCTGTCCTTGACCCACTTCTCAATTCATTCTCCAAGTGTGCCTGGGGAGCCTCCTCTCTCCCTCAGATGGCCTGGCAGTGGTACCTCCAACAAACTATCCTAATTATCCCCCTTCCTGCCAAGACTCCCTCTGCACGCACGTTCTCTAGCTCTGTGGAAGACACCATCATCCTCCTATCACCCGAGCAGGCCCCTGGGGCAGCCCTAATTCAGGGTTTCCTTCATGCTGCACACCCAGTCATTGCCAAGTACAGCTAGCATTGCTTCCCGAGGACCTCTCCCATTGCCCCCGCCCACCTTCCACAGCTTCATTCTCACACAGGCATTGCAGTCCTCAATGTCTCCATCTCCCCATCTTTCCTGCCCTCCTTCCAGGGTCCCACAGTGTGAATTCCACCTTGACGCTTCCCTGTTCAAAACCTTCAGTGGCTCTCTCTGGCCTTGAGGGTAAAATCCAAGTCCTTGAGCATCCTCCCATATCCCTACCCACTCCCCATCCTGGGCCCTTTCCTATCTCTCCAGCCCCATCCCCTGACACTCCTTGTCTAGAACTTTACCCTCCAGACCTTACAGTGCAGACGTCAAACTTTATCGAAACCCACACCCTGCCAGTTTTCACCTTTGCTCCTGTGACTCCTCTGTGTGGAGTGCCTTTGCCCTCCTTAGTATCTTTCGCCTCCACCTGGCTAACTCCTACTTAGCCTGTGAGACTCCAATGTCACCTCCTCCTGGAAGTCCTCCCTGATCATCCCCCATTCCTCCTTGGTGTTCCCAGATGACATGCTGCATTATGTGGGACTATTTCTTCCGTCTCCCTTACTGATGAGGGAGTGCCTTGGGAACAAGATTTGGCCTGGCTTAACAGATGCCTCAGTACCCAGCAAGGGAGCTGGACCTGAGTTGGTGCTCAACAACCATTTGTTGAGTTACTGGGTGAGTGAATGACCCTGCCCTGAGACATGGATAGCTGAGGCAGGAGTCATTGTGTCCTGGGTAGTGCTGGGCCCCAGGCTCACCAGTGCAGAGCAGGCCTGTGCCGATCCATCGAAACAGCTGCATGTGCTCCCTGCAGAAGCTTCTGGCTCTCAGGGCTGGCTGCAGGTTCCTCCTGGGAACAAGACCAGCAGGGTCCATGAGTGCATGAGCAGACCCCATCTGGGGGAGATCCTCAGCACCTCCACTCAGGTATGTCCCCAGTAAAGTGGCAACAGGGGCAAGCCAGGGCTTGCCTTGACATCCCCACAGGGCTGCAGGGCAACCCCAGCCCAGGGCAAATGTAGAAATGGTTCAGGCCTTCCTGCCTCTGTGGCAGCACCCACAGGCCCCACTACCCCAGTGATAGTTCCTGCCTCCAGGGCTCAGGAGGAAGTTCACTGAAAAGGCAGAACCTCATCAACATACAGAAATGTGGCCGGTGGGGGGCGCGGTGGCTCACACCAGTAATCCCAGCACTTTGGGAGGCCCAGGAGCGTGGATCACTTGAGCCCAGGAGTTCGAGACTAGCCTGGGCAACATGACAAACCCCTTCTCTACCAAAAATACAAAAATTAGCCAGGCATGGTGGCGTGCGCCTAATCCCAGCTGCTCAAGAAGCTGAGGCAGGAGAATCTCTTGAGCCCAGGAAGGGTTCGTGCCACTGCACTCCAGCCCAGGCAACAGAGTGAGACCTGCCTAAAAAAAAAAAAAAAAGAGAGAAAGGAAGGAAGGAAGAGAAAGCAAGCAAGCAAGAAAGAAAGAGAAAGAAAGAAAAAAGAAGAAAGAAGGAAGGAAGAGAGAAAGAAAAGGAAGGAAGGAAAGAAGGAAGGAAGGAAAGAAAAGAAAAAAGAAAAGAAAAGAAAAACATGGATGGCTGCCTCCCCTCCCCTGTCGTTCATCCACCTGCCCATGGGACACACATTGAGTAGACGCCCACTCAATGCTAATTGGAATCCACCCACCAGCTGCCATTTTAAGGAGCCTCACCCCCTCTCAGTCCCCACCTCCCACCTCCTCCTGAGAGGGTGGAGGAGGCATTCTTCCCATACCCCCTGCCCAGGCAGAGAGACGGAATCCCTCCCCCACCACCACCCCCTGCCCATCACGGTGTCCTCAGCTCCGGATCTGGCCAGCAAGGACCCAGATGGCCCAGGCATCAGGAGGCGGAGTTCTATGCTCACCTCAGACACTCGCTGCCTATGCCACCCGGGCAGGTCCCTTCCCCTCTCTGGGCTTCTACCTCCCTGTGTAAAATCAGGGACCTTATCCAGTTCAGGATTTTTAACCGGAGTCTTCAGACTCCCCGAGGTACCCCAGAGACTGAATGGGGGTAGAAGGCAGAAGGGGGAGGTTGAGAGGGAGGCCTGGCTGGTTCAGGGCAGGCCCCACGGTACATACTGGGGTTCCTGATGGGATTTCGTTTCAGCTGTTCAAAAGCAGGTGGGGAGCCTGTGACTTGGCTCACCCTCGAGGCTCATGTGCCTGTGCGTGTTGGCTAAAGCGCCTTTATTCCTCCCTTCAACAAAGGTTCACGTCCCCCCAACTCCCATCCGCCAGGAGGCCCGGCTCCCCATCCTGTTCCCAAGCAGCCTCCACCCCAGGCCCGCCCTTGTGTCTCCAGAGATCACCTACCATCTGGAGAAGGGCTTCGGCGCCGCCTCGCTCCAGCTGCTCCTGATCTCTGCGGGGCTCAAGTCACTCCTAGGGAGCTGGCCTTCCTCCTACAGCCCGCAGGGAGCCGTCAGGTCGGCCTGCCCCTTACCCACCCCCAGGAACTTACACTTGGGGTCGGGGGCCACGGTGAGACCCTGGCTGAGGAGGGGACTGGGCTGGGGCACAGGGAGGAATTAGAAGGCTACTAAACTGGATTCTGCAAGGCAGGCACTGAGCACCTACTGCGTGCAGGGCTCTGCCAGACACATCTTGCCCTCAGCGAGCTCATGGTCTGCACAGGGACAGACACCTGCGGCCCAGCTGTGACTGAGAGGGGCCGAGGGGAGGCCTGTAAGGGAGGCCCCAGGCAGGGCTACCTCATCACATGACCTCAGGGCACCATGCACCCACCATCTGTGGAGCTGTTTTGGGTGGGGGGTGGGTATTCTTACATATGACAGCGTGAAAGGAGCACCCCAAGAGACAAGGGCAGTGAAGGGGAGGGGGCTTTGTCAGAGGAGCCTGGGAGCGTGCAGGGTATCCTACCAGGCTCCGAGTTCTGGGTGGTGTGCCTCGACCTGACCTGGCCACTTGAAAGCAAGGACAAGGCTCCTTGAAGGCTGAGATTTCCTTAGAGACCCCCCTCCCCCATCATCTGGTTTTGATTCTCATTCTGTAGGTCACAGCTCAAATGTCACTTCCTCAGTGGGGCCTGCCCTACCCTTTCAGACTAGGACTTTCAGACTATAGTGCACACAGTACGTGCTCAGTCAATGTTTAATGAGTGAAATAAAGGGGGCTGCCTTGTGTTGAGGAGGCCAACACACTGGGAGGTTCATAACTGTGCCAGCAAAGAGGTGAGGAGGGGGCAGAAGAATGGGGTGTGAGGGAAGGTGGTGAGCAAAAGCCTCATCACCAGCAGCCAGGCTCAAGCCAAAGAGGCTGAGGGGTCAGGATGACTGATGGGGAAGGGTACAGACCAGGCTTTCCAAGAAATCAGCCCCCATGTTCTCCAGACCCTTGGCCACAGGTGTGAGAGAGATGGACTCTCTTCGTCTCGAGGGGTCGTTCTCCATGTCCCAGACCTTCCAGCTGAAAGACAAATCAGGGAGCGCCCAACGCTGAAAGGGAGGCCGGGCAGGGCCCAGTTTAGGGGCCCGGGGAAAGGGAAGAGGACTGAGTGGGGGGAGTAGATGCCTGGCACAGCCAGAGCCCTGCCTGGGGGCCACCTATGCCATCCCAGAGCTCACCCCTCCTTGTGACTGGGACTGCAACCTTGACTTCTCAGCACATGGAGGAGGTACCTCTTCCTTTTTCTAGAGACTGGGTCTCCCTGTGTTGCACAGGCTGGCCTCCAACTCCTGGGCTCAAGCAGTCCTCCCACCTCAGCCTCCCAAAGTGTTGGGATTACAGGCGTGCGCCACCACCCCAGCCTGCACCCACATCTGAACCTGTAAGAGGCAAGTCCTTGTGAACTCTGGGAGTTCCAGGCAGAAACAGCAAATTCTGCCCACTTCATAGGGAAGGAAAGTAAAGAATTATATACAGGCTGCATATGTATCTGATACAGGCATTTTTCTGAAGAGAGGACCTAGCTTTCATCACTCCCTACAACTGGTTAAAACTATTACCATTAAGTGAGATCTTCAGTGTATTCTACTTTTCCATCTCTGAAAGATGGAGGTGCAACATCCTTAAAGGCATCATTCCAGTTCCTGGATCCAACTATACCTGAAACCAATCCTACTCCTGGACTTTCCATTGCAAGAATCAATATAGTTCATTTTTTGCTGAAGCTCAGTTCGTAGGCTTAAGCTCATCTGTAAATAAGAGTGGTAACTAACACCTCCTCTCTCCCTTCTCTTGTTCCCGCTCCTTTTTCTCCCCTTGGGTGGTGCCCTACTCCATCCAAATGCCAGCCCAGTTAGGCTGACATACTCAGAGACCCGTGCATGTGCGTGCACACACACAGGCAGAGCCTGGGAATGCCCTGGCTCACACACAGACGCACAGCAGCGCACACAGAAGCGGGGCCCTGTTTCTACTCACGTATTTGCGGTTAACAGGTCGCTCTCAGAGAGAGAGGGAAGCACACGTCTCTGTGGGGACAAGCTGGGTCCAACCTGCTTTGGCTCTGGCTTGCCTTGTCACTTCAGCAGAAATTCCTGGGCAGAGTCCAGGGTCGGAGTAGGTTGGGCCTGCCACCCAGTTCTGCCCAGCGCCTCCCCAGAGGCCAGGGCCACAGCCAGGGTGGGGACCCCAACACGGTCTCAGGGATACAGGAAGCAGGCCCACTTGCAACCTGGCTCCCTGCAGCTCCTGCCCACTGGCTGCTGCTTCTCCATCAGAGATGCCCTCCTCTGCCCTCTCCCCAGTTCCCAAACTGACCTCTTCCAGGCCTATTAGGGCCGCTTCTTCCAGGAAGCCACCTATGTGATTATTTCCCTCCCCCTCCTTCCCTCCCATGGCCTCCTTTCCCCAGCCAGGCTGTTAGCTTTTTGCATTTTATCTTTCATTTTGCATCTTGCTCTATCTCCCTTTCTCACTAGATGGGGATTTATTATAACAGCAACCAATTTTCCTGTGCTGGAAAATGAGGAAAGCAGTGTAGCTGTGAGAAATAGTAAAAGTGTTTCAGGTCTGTCAAGAAAACAAAACCAAATCACACCATTTCCCCTTCATTTCATCTTTGTTAAATGAATACCTAAGCCAACGGTGTGCAAAGCGAAGGGCTGAATGCTTTAGTTTTCCAGTCCTCACACTAAACATTAAACTCATCTGACGGGATTCACAACATCTCTTTAATAATTAATGGTACGCGCTCAGGACAAAATCCTCTATGATGCATAAATACTTCCTAGTACCGGCACCTCCTGGTTGTTTTGGAAGTTTGGAGAGGATGGTGGATGGACACCCCCTCTTTTTGAAAACATTTTTTCTTCATCTGTCATTTGAATTACCAAAGCATTACAAGTGTATCATTAAACATTTAAACATTAGAGAAATATACAGAATGAGGGAAGTTAAAGTCCCCGGAATCTGAGCCCCCAGCGATGACCACTATTGAGTTTGTGTGGCATTTTCCTCCTTTTTTTTTTTTTTTTTTTTTTTTGAGACGGAGTTTCACTCTTGTTGCCCAGGCTGGAGTGCAGTGGTGCGAGCTCGGTTCACTGCAACCTCCACCTCCCAAGTTCAAGCGATTCTCCTGCCTCAGCCTCCCAAGTAGCTGTGATTACAGGCATGCGCCACCACACCTGGCTAATTTTGTATTTTTAGTAGAGATGGGGTTTCTCCATGTTGGTCAGGCTGGTCTCGAACTTCCAACCTCAGGTGGTCCACCCACCTTGGCCTCCCAAAGTGCTGGGATTACAGGCATGAGCCACCGCGCCTGGCCTTTTCTCCACTTTTTTTTCCTAAATGTATATTATTTTATGTTATTCATTTTCCAACAGGGGATCACACAGTAACAGTCTTCTCATAATTTGATTTTTCTAGCAGAGTTCCACACACTGTTGAGAGCCCATGTGTTACCTTGATTGAAAACTAGCCACAGAGCAAGACTCTACCTTTAAAAAAAAGAAAGAGGGGGGGCACGGTGGCTCATGCCTGCACTCCCAGCACTTTGGGAGGCCAAGGTGGGCAGATCACTTGAAGCCAGGAGTTCGAGACCAGCCTGGCCAACATGGTGAAACCCCCTCTCTACTAAAAATACAAAAATTAGCCAGGCATGGTGGCAGGTGCCTGTAGTCCCAGCTACTCGGGAGGCTGAGGCAGGAGAATTGCTTGAACCCGAGAGGTGGAGGCTGCACTGAGCAGAGATCACACCACTGCACTCCAGCCTCGGCAACAGAGCGAGACTCTACCTCAAAAACAGAAAAGAAACAAAAACTAAATGTCTCTGAGCAGCACTACTGTCTCCATGGGTGGCCACCACAGGGATGGGCTTGGAGCTGTCCTCGAAGGGGTCTTCACCAAGCCCTAGTGAAGAAAAAAAGGACGCTACCTGCTTTTCCACTTTGCCCTGTGCTACCCCCTTCCCCTCCTTTCTTCAGTCCCGCCTTCCCTCCTCTCCTACTGTCCTTTTCTCTCACCCTTGTTTCTGTCAGCATCCAGAGGGAAGCCAGGAACACAACACATCCAGCAGCAACCACGCTTGCTTCGAAACATTCTCGACAGTGCAGCTTATAACCTTCACATCGTTGTGGGCCCTAATCTCTACAACAAGGATTTAATGGGCTGTGTGTCTTGGGGTGGACCTTGAGCTTGGAGCCCAAAGGTCTCCACTCCTGACTGCCAAAGTTAATTTGCTGCCTCATCTGGGGGTGGGTAATAGAACACATGAGGAGTCAGTGTGCTCCTGCTTAGGAAGTACCTGGCAGGGAGTCAAGCGGCATCAGGCTGGCAGGTGTCATTGCTGTCACAGGTCCCATCCGGGGTGTCCTGACACACTGCTCCCCTCCTCCAGGCCAGGAGACTCCGGGCTTCTCCCCTGCTCCTCTTCTCAAGGAGGCATGGCCAGCAGGGATCCCAGACCCCAGAAGCCAAGCGGTCTTTTCAGGTGGAATGTGGCGAAAAGCCACAGGCTGGGGAGTTGGGAGGCTGGATAGATTGGGGTGGAGACCCCAGGGAAAGACCAACAGCTGGAGGACCTCAGGTGTCCCGGCTGTGCCCATCCAGCTGTGGGACCTCAGCATGTCCTTGGGCTTCTTGGTGGCCTGTTTCCTAAGGAGACAGCCTCTGAGGCCCGGCACACCCGCAGGCGCCCGCTGAGTGAGACCTAGAGCTGAGCCAGGCCAGGGCAGAGTGGGGAGAGGACCACATAAATATACATAGATAATTTCCCTCACCATCCAGCAGAGCTCAGAAGGGTTGACAGTAAAGGGGCTGCTCCACCCCTCCAACTCTATCCCATTCCTCAGAGGCAACCACCTAACTTTTCTGGTTTTAGTTCTTCTGCAGGCCACCTCCTGTTTTAGGGAATTATTAGTCAAAGAGTTGGAGAGGATCCCTTCTCGCCAGGCTCTGACGTAATAGGTTATTTTATAAGTAGTGAGTGAAACATTCAAAAAGCACAAGAACTGTCAGAAGAGTTGCTCAGCAATCTCTTTATTTTCTTCTCATGATTCTGCCCACACTCGTTTCTTAGCTCTTCACATGCGAGGTCTCTTTCATTGCATCGATTCGTGTATCCAAGCACTGGACAAATAAAGAGGCTCATCACTCGTCAAGTTCCATGAACATGACCTCATCATTCTTCTCTCCTAAACCTGGGATGATTGGCAGAAAGGGCATCCATACAACTTTTTCTTCTACATTTGGCATTGAAAAATGGACTTCCCGTAGTCTGTAGTAGAAATATTGGAAAGTAGCAATAATCCTAGCACTTCGGGAGGCCAAGGCAGGTAGATCGCTTGAGCCCAGGACTTCAAGACCAGCCTGGGCAACACAGGGAGACCCTGTCTCTACAAAAAATAGAAAAAATTAGGCAGGTGTGGTGGCGAGCACCTGTAATCCCAGCTACTCAGGAGGCTGAGGTGGGAGGATCATTTAAGCCTGGGAAGTCAAGGCTGCAGTGAACCATAATCACACCACTGCACTCCAGCCTGGGCGACAGGAGTGAGACCCTGTAAAAAAAAAATTGATGACTTAGAGCTAAATACAAAGACTACAGAAATATCTTGGGCTTTTATACTCTTTGCTTGTGACTCTTCTAGTTTTCCTGTGGGAACGGACTAGCCCAAGTGTTAGAGCACACTGCTCTCCTGGCAACTACAGAGCTAGTTCAGCTGGTCCCAGGGGAAGAAAGCATTCCAGTAGCCCAAACGCTGGAAGCCCCCAGCCTGCTTGGCATGATTATCCAACGGTTTCCGATACAGTTTATTCCTTGACCCACTCTACTCACTGAGAACATCTGGGCACATGTGGTCATCATCCAATACAAAATAGAAGGCCGAGTCTGGGGCTCATCTACGGCAGCAACAAGAGGCCTGGTAGAATTAGGATGCCGGGTCCCACCTGCAGGAGTGCTTAAGGCCACCAGGCAGGGCGAATTTTACCCAAGCAGTTCAGAGCTCACTGTTCCCAAATATTTAATATTTAATTGATTGTACTTAAAAAGTGTATTTCTCTTGTTGTTCTTTTTACCTTCTATTCCTCTTGCCTCTCCAGCTCGTATTAGCATTTTATTTATTCATTTATTTTTTTGAGACAGGGTCTCACTCTGTCTCCCTGGCTGGCGTGCAGTGGCGCAATCTCAGCTCACTACAGCCTCGACCTCCCACCAATCCTCCCACCTCAGCCTCCAGAGTAGTTGGGACTACAGATGTGCACTATACGCCAGCTAATTTTTTTTTCTTTTTTAAAAAATTTCATCCCGGTTGTTCTAATATTTATTTATTTACCTATTTTGTAGAGACAGGGTCTTACCATGTTGCCCAGGTCTAGAACTCCTGGGCTCAAGTGATCCTCCTGCCCCGGTCTCCCAAAGTGCTGGGATTACAAGTGTGAGCCACTGTGCCCAGCCTCATATCAGCTTTTCATATAGTGAGAAATTGAGATAGTTCCTTTTCAGTTTGATCCAGATCAAGATGTTCTGCAAACCAAGGGTCTTAATTCGTGTTATGCTGTTGGGTTCAGGGGTGATGTCCCTGTCTATTATAGGTTTTATACTAAAGGCTATATCTTCCTTCTAAAGTACACTTCCTCCAGCTATTGGCAGGGGCTGTGGAGACTATTAATTTGGATCTCCATTGCCTTATTGATCAAGTCACAGTTGATAAGCCGATTCGCTATACAGGCAAAAATAATTCCTTGATTGTTCCATCTTCTCCCCCTGTCATAGAAGTGGTCTGATGTGGCCCTCACTGAGACTTAGGGCGAAGCCAGATATTTTTACAGGAGTAATCATGAAGAGGACTTAAGGCCTCCTGGCAGGAGCCAGGAAAACAAATCTACCAAAGACCAGCAGGGTCCATACAGAAGTGCTGACAAGTAGGGCACCACAAATTAAATACAATTGTTAGGTAGAACAAAAACGGACACCTGTGAATGTCACGTCCCATATTCAGACATTGAAACTCTCCAAGCATATCTCGTCCCCTACCCCCCAGGTGGAATTCCACCACTAGTGTCCTGCCATGGAGTCAAAGGCGTGGCTGCGTCTTTCACTCTACTCTCACTGGTACTCTCACTGTTGTTCCTGGATGGGCCTGCCAATCAGACGCCATGACTCACTTGGAAACACTCCTTTCCATTTCACTACACCTGTAGAAGCAAGGTTCCTGATTCCAAGGGCTGCGTCCAATTCCCTCAGTTCTGTGGCCGTGGAGACCTGACCCATCACAGAAGCTCAATACTGGCCAGCTCATGGGCCGGGAGCCTCAGCTGTAGCATTTCCTGTTGGTTCCCATCAGTCTCCTTCCCCAGGGCAGTGCTGGTCCCCACAGGGATGAGAGCTGGAAAGGTAGTACTCAGGGGCTTGGGCAGAGAGCTTTTTTAACCACCCCAACCTCAGGAAACGGAGAGGCACTGGAGCTCCCAGGTTGGAGGGGAAGAGCAGTGTGTGAGGGGCCCTGAGATGGATCCTGTAGTTCCAGGAGATGGTGACAACAATGGTACCAGCTGGCACACTTAAGAGCTTGGCAGATGCCAGGCTCTGTGATAAGAGCCTTACCTGCACTATCTCAAGGAACCCTCACAATAACCCAGTGAGGTAGGCATTGGCCACTGTTTCCCCTACCTGTCCTGCATGGGGGAGTATGACGGGGCAGCCAGTACCAGAAAGGGAGCAACTATTGAGAAGCTGGCCAACCTGAGGTAAAGCCAGGGGCCACCGTGCTGCGTGCTAGTATTTGGAAGATCTGAGCTAGCTCTTGAGGTGTCTGCCCCATGTGACCATCTCATCGGCTGCATGACAGGCAGGATGGATTCTGGACTCCCACTTGGACTCTACTGCTGGGGACTGTGTTCTCTGGTCAGACTCTGTGTCATCAGGGTTATGGTGTCTCTGAATGACTTCCTGGGTAAGACCCAGTGTGAATTCTGCAAGGGTTGATTTACTGGGCAGTCAGCCCCATATCCTGAATAAGAATCCAACTGCTCCAAGGATATACATTTTGCCATGATAGAAAAGATGAGCCCTCATACAGTGGCTCACGCCTGTAATCCCAGCACTTTGGGAGGCTGAGGCGGGCAGATCACTTGAGGTCAGGAGTTCGAGACCAGCCTGATCAACATGGTGAAACCCAGTCTCTACTAAAAATATAAAAATTAGGTGGGCATGATGGTGCATGCCCGTAGTCCCAGCTACTCGGGAGGCTAAGGCAGGAGAATTGCTTGAGCCCAGGAGGCACAGGTTATCGTGAACCAAGATCATGCCACTGTACTGCAGCCTGGGTGACAGAGCGAGGCTCTATTTCAAAAAAAAAAAAAAAAAGAAAGAAAGAAAGAAAAGAAAAAAAAAAGAAAGAAAAGAAAAGATGAGCCACCAGCATGATGGTAGCACATGCCTGTGGTCCTGGCTACTTGGGAGGCTGAGGTGGGAGAATTGCTTGAGCCCAGGAGATCGAGGCTGCAGTAAGCCATGATAACACCACTGCACTCCAACCTGGGCAATACAGCAAGATCCTGAAAAAAAGAAGAGAGAGAGAGAGGAAAGAAAGGAAAGAAAGAGAGAGAGGGAAGGAAAAAGAGAAAGAAAGCGAAGAAAAGAAGAGTCCCAATGAAATTTCTCTGTCAGCGAGAGCCAACACAGCAGGATGCCTGATGGATCTTATGCAGATTCCTTAGCCTGAGATGGGGGTTCTGTTCAAGTGATTTACTGGGGGAGTGTTCTTGGGAGAAGGGGATAAGGGAGGCAGAATAGGGCCAGGGGAAGAAGCAGCAGTGTGGTCTCGGCTGGGGCTTGGCTTTAGTCTGATCCCACAGAGACATCCTAGAGCCCAAACTCTCCCATGGAGTTAGTTCCGCTTTGAGGTGAAGCAAGGACAGCCTTTCGTAGCAGTGCTAGTCATGGGCCAAGGATGGGGGCAAGGATTAAGAGTGGAAGTGGGGATTGCCTCCCGGGTGAGGTGGCTTCCATTTGGCTCAGGACAATGCTTCAAAATGTATGTTTTTGGAGCAGTTGATTCTTATTCTCTGAGCGACCCCAGCATGCTTCAGAGAAGGGGCAGCTGTGAGTTGCTACCAACAAACAGCGCCTGGGGGATGGGTTCCCCGCGGTAAAGGGCATCTGGGCAGGGCACCAGCAGCATCCACTACAGGTAGGAATAGATTGCTTCTGTTGGCTGGAAGCCAGGTGCAGGCTCCTGTGGACCACTGCAGGCATGGGCCCATGACCAGGCAGGGCTTCTCCCCCATAGGCATTCTGCCTGCCTTAAAGTGGGTGAGTCTTAGGGAGGACCCTGGCTTTGTCCACAGCTTCATTCCGATGAGAATCTTTATCAGGGGTTTGGTGGAACCAAGGCAGTTTAGTGTGAAACCAGAGTATTTAATTTGGTTAGAACTGTCAGCTGGCTGGACTCCACAGGAAAGTGTCCCACGCTGGGCCTGGATGAACTACTCCAACCACTCAAAAGCCAGTGGCCAGGCCGAGCACGGTGGCTCACGCCTGTCATCCTAGCACTTTGGGAGGCTGAGGTGAGAGGATCACTTCAGGTTAGGAGTTCAAGACCAGCCTGGCCGACATGGCGAAACCCTGTCTCTACTAAACATACAATAATTAGCCAGGCATTGTGGCACATGCCTGTAATCCCAGCTACTCGGGAGGCTGAGGCAGGAGAGTTGCTTGAACCCTGGAAGTGGAGGTTGCAGTGAGCCGAGATTGTGCCAGTGCACTCCAGCCTGGGTGACAAAGCGAGACTCAATCTCGTAAAAAAAAAAAAGTCCAGTGGCCAGAGCGGTTGACTGGACACTACCTCAGCCCAGAAATCCATGTGGTCATGTCCTGTTGAAACTCTACCATGAGGAATGTGTCTCAAATTCCAGGTTGAGGGTCCTTCATCCTCGTGTGTGCTGTGTCCCCTGAGGCCCTTTGGAAATAATGAGAAAGGGCCATCTCTGAACCCCATCAGTTCTGAGATCAGACAGTGCCTCATGGGAAGTGAGTTTCCAGGGCCTCTGGGTGTCAGTAGGGGGCGCCTCCTGTCCAGAGGTAGCTCCAGCCCAAACACCAAGAGCCTCTTCAAGACAGACACTGCCATCCCACTGAATTCCAGACATCTTGCATCCGCCACTGAAACTTAACAACGCAGCTCGGATTTGCCTTGGTTGAGAGGGACCCAATCCACTAAGGCAGCTCCTGAAGCAGAAGGAGGTGGTTGGAGTCGCTCTGCTGGCCTTTCCATTTTAAGAAAGGTCCAAATAATGGACCAGCAAAGGAAGTTGAACAGAAGCTCACCACTAGACAGGCTTGGGGAGACCAGAGCCCAGGAAGCCAGAGGCCAACCCCGTTGTCCCTCAAATCCCACCAATTACAAACAAGTCATTCTTGTTTTTTCACTTCTGGTAGCAACTTCTTTTTTTTTTTTCTTTTTTGAGACGGAGTGTCACTCTGTCACCCAGGCTGGAGTGCAGTGGTGCGATCTTGGCTCACTGCAACCTCCGCCTGCTGAGTTCAAGCAATTCTCCTGCCTCAGCCTCCCGAGTAGCTGGGACTACAGGCACGTGCCACCATACCCAGCTAATTTTTTGTATTTTTGGTAGAGACTGTTTCCCCATGCTGGCCAGGCTGGTCTCGAACTCCTGACCTCGTGATCCTCCTGCCTTAACCTCCCAAAGTGCTGGGATTACAGGCATGAGCCACTGTGCCTGGCCTCTGGTAGCAACTTCTATACATAAAATAGATAATAGATACATAGATGATAGATCTTAAAATATCAATATAGGTACTATTTTTATTAATTTACTTATTTATCTTCTATCTATCATCTATCTATCTATCTATCTATCTATCTATCTATCATGTATTCATTTACTGTTGCCCAGGCTGGAGTGCAGTGGCATGATTATGGCTCATTGCAGCCTGAATCTCCTGGGCCCAAGTGATCCTCCTGCCTCAGCCTCTCAAGTAGCTGGAACTACAGTCACACGCCACCACACCTGGCTAACTTATTTTTTGCAAAGACAGGGTTTCACTATGTTGTCCAGGCTGGCCTCAAACTCCTGGGCTCAAGTGATCCTCCTGTGTCAACCTCCCAAAATGTTAGGATTGCAGGCATGAGCCATAGTACCCAGCCTTTATTTTCAACTTTAGACATTATCTATTGACTCTCTATATAACAAAGATTTAGCTTTATATTACTATTCTCAGTTCTTCTCCTCATAATATTCCACTGGGGATTAATTATTCCTCCTGTGTCGGCTGGCAGGGCAGAGCAGAGAGCCGGAGGAGCCTGTTTCGATGACATCCTGGAGCTGCCGTGCCAGCCCTGGGTGGACCAGGTACAGATCTCCTACTGCCTACAGACTTCATCCTGAGGAAGAAATAACTTTGTCTTATTTAAGATCACTGTCATTCAGGGCTCTGTGATTTCCTGTTGTGGCTGATACTGGCTGATACACACTGCTCTTAGGATTTTTGCAAATGTTCTTCCATGACCTGGCCCTGCCTCTGAGCCTCGGCTTGCAACACCTCTTATTCCCCAGGCACGAGCTTCCATCCCTTGCCTCTCAGTAACCAGGCTGGAAGCTCTTGCACCAGTTGTTTCCTCAGCCTGCTCTTCTCCTCCCACTTCCTCTCACCAACATCCTTCCTCCCATCTCAGCTCAAATGTGAAGGCCGGGCGCAGTGGCTCATGCCTGTAATCCCAGCACTTTGGGAGGCCGAGGCGGGTGGATCACTTGAGGTCAGGAGTTGGAGACCAGCTTGGCCAACATGGTGAGACCACATCTCTACTTAAAATACAAAATTAGCCGGGCATGGTGGCACACGCCTGTAATCTCAGCTACTTGAGAGGTTGAGGCAGGAGAATCACTTGAATCTGGGAGGTGGAGGTTGTAGTGAGCTGAGATCGCACCACTGCACTCCAGCCTGGGCAATAAGAGCGAAACTCCATCTCAAAAAAAAAAAAAAATGTCAAGCCTCAGAGAGGCTCCTAAGCCCATCTAAATTAGGTCCCGTCCCCGGCTGGCATTATCTCCTATTCTTCTGCTTCACAACACTTCATACTTACATATTTGCCATTAATACATTTTTGCTGTGTTTTTAAATGTTTGCCTCCCCCACTAGACTGTAAGCTCCATAAGGGAGGAGTCTATGTCTGTTTTGTTCACTCTCATGAACACAGCAAATATAATAGGCAGTCTATAAATATTAGAAAAAAAGGATTGTAAAAAAAAAAAAAAAGAGGTATCTTAGTTCAGAGAGGTTAAGCAACAAGCTCAAGTTCACACAGCCAGCAAAGCAGGATTTGAACTGAGACTTGTCTGACTTGTCCTAAGCTCACCAAATCTGAGAATTTGCATTTTCTTGAACCATTCCCTTCAGAAGAAGAGGAGAATTGACTATCAGGTAAACACAGTGTCCAGTCTATTGGATGATTAAATTTCTCATTGAAAAAAATTTTTAATTTTTTTTTTTTTTTTGAGACAGAGTTTCTCTCTGTTGCCCAGGCTGGAGTGCAGTGGCACAATCTTGGCTCACTGCAACCTCTGCCTCCCAGGTTCAAGCGATTCTCCTGCCTCAGCCTCCCAAGTAGCTGGGACTACAGGTGCATGCCAGCACGGCCTGCTAATTTTTGTATTTTTAGTAGAGACGGAGTTTTGCCATGTTGGCCAGGCTGCTCTCAAACTGCTGACCTCAGGTGATCCACCCACCTCGGCCTCCCAAAGTGCTGGGATTACAGGCATAAGCCAGCGTGCCCAGCCAAATTTAATTTTTTAAATAGAGACAGGGTCTCAAACTCCTGGGCTCAAGTGATCCTCTCACTGAAAATTAGCAAGGTGAGGAGGGAGGAGGGAGGGATAGCATTAGGAGATCTAATGTTAAATGACGAGTTAATGGGTGCAGCACACCAACATGGCACACGTATACATATGTAACAAACCTTCACGTTGTGCACATGTACCGTAAAACTTAAAGTATAATTTTAAAAAAAAGAAAATTAGCAAGGTGAATTTTTCATGCTTAAGTTCCATTTTACTGTAAATTTAACCAGAATGAGATAGCCTCCCTGAGTGATCAACTCAGGGGTATGGGAAGTATCAAGTTACAAAACTAAAACCCAGACCCTGCCCTGGGGTAAATTTACCAATTTAGTGCCACTCATCAAGGCCTCTTGGGTCCCAGCCTGAAGGCCTCTCCATGGTGATAACCCTTGTGCTGAGAGCCATCTTTTACATTTCCAGTGGCTGCTCTCTGGGGTCGGAATGAGCTAGGACTCTCTTACTTCGTATTCTGTGCTAACAGTTTTCCCGGTAACATTACCACCCACCTCCGGTTTTTGTTTTTTTTTTTGGTTTTTTGGTTGGTGGCGGGTGGGCAGAAATCACCCCTCTTTCCCACAGTACCCCTGCTGCCCCAGGCCTCAAGGATACATGTAATTCAAGCCAGGCCAATCAGATTCTCTTTCTTGAGTAGAGACACACAGTAACAAAAGGCAGTTGGGATTGAGTCATGAGAAGGGTGCACTTAGGGTGATGGTCAGCAAGTTCCTCAGGCCAAAGTCCTCAGAGCTGCCCTGGTTACCATTGTACCCTAGGCTTGTCATTCAATTCTTCTTTCAGACCAGTGGGTTACCCTGGCATCCTTTTGTTCTTACTTAAGTTAGAGCCAGTTTATTGCTGGCAGTCGGAGAACCGTAACTGATGGTGACATTCATAGGGAAGATGTTAAAGGACATGGACTCTCTCCTTTTCCCAGGAAATAAGAGGGGTTTTTGGAATTGGTTATGGAGGTAAGATAGGGTGAAGAGCATTGAAACTCCTGTTCCTATTCAGGGATGGGAAAGTAGCAGCCTTTGTACATCACTGGATACTTTTTAAAGCTAGACGATGGGCTGGGCACAGTGGCTCATGCCTGTAATCTCAGGACTTTGGGAGGCTGAGGCAAGTGGATCATTTGAGGCCAGGAGTTTGAGACCAGCCTGGCCAACATAGCGAAGCCCTGTCTCTACTAAAAATACAAAAAAAAATTTAGCAGGGCGTGGTGGTGGATGCCTGTAGTCCCAGCTACTCAGAGGCTGAGGCATGAGAATCACTTGAACGCAGAGGCAGAGGTTGCAGTGAGCCCAAGAGTGTGCTACTGCACTCCAGCCTGGGTGACACCCTGTCACACACGCAAAAAACGAAGCTAGAGGATGATCATTAAAATCCTCCCACCTCAAGGCATGGAACGAAATTCAGGACCTTTCTATTACTGGGTAGAAATTCCCTTATGGCTTGGAGCCATTGAGTTTGTTTAAAAACAAACCCAGAGTCTGATTCTGCAAAACTGCTAGATTCACCACCAATTGAATTCATAACCTCATTCGGTTTCAAAAAAAGGTGGCATCCTGTCAGCTGGATTAATGACATCTGGGAGTATTCAAAGGACATAAAAAGGACAACCCTCCAGAAATATTTCCTTCCTACCTCCACTACCAGGAAAGGTGTACCTCTCTCTTGCAGAAGAAAGCAAACACTTTCCCCATCATTCTCGGCAAAATATCACAAGGACAGAAAACCAAACACCGCGTGTTCTCACTCATAAGAGAGAGTTGAGCAATGAGAACACATGGACACAGGGAGGGGAACATCACACACCGGGGCCCATCAGGGGGTGGGGGGCTGGGGGAGGGAGAGCATTAGGAGAAATATCTAATGTAGATGACGGGTTGGTGGGTGCAGCAAACCACCATGGCACATGTATACCTATGTAACAAACCTGCACATTGTGCACATGTGTCCCAGAACTTAAAGTATAATGATAATAATAAAAGAAAGCAAACAGTTTCCCTCCTGCCCCACACCACATGTTATACCACTAACCAGAACCCACACTTAGCATAAGCCAGGGGATGAGAGTCTTAATCAGATCAGGAAAGAGAAGAGTGATATTCTGAAGAAACTGCATGAACTGGCAAATATATTGTCAAAAAATATAGGGTACATTGGTGGACTTTTTTTGTTTTTTGAGACAGGGTCTCACTGTGTTGCCCAGGCGGGAGTGCAGTGGCGTGATCTCAGCTCACTGCAGCCTCCGTCTCCTGGCCCAAACAGTCCTCCCACCTCAGCCCCCTAAATAGCTGAGACCACAGGCATGAACCCCCACGCCTGGTTAATTTTTTTTTTTAATTTTGTAGAGATGGAGTCTCCCTATGTTGCACAGGCTGTGGTGGACCTTTTAAAGGCTGTATGACCAAGATATAATTTTGGTTCAGGTTGTCTTTATTGATATGTTCACTCACCAGAGATTCTACATTCTACGTAAAAGCTCAAATCGCCAGATACTGTTCTTACTATTTTAGGAGGGCTTGGCTAATACAAATCTGGACCAAATGTTGGCCCATGCTAAATTATATCAAAAGACCAAACATCCAAGAAAGGCAGGAATTCAAAGATTTCAGAAGATAAAAATGCTTGATTGGGTCCCTGGCATGCACCCAGCCCATCAGCCCCCTCACTGCCCTCTGGCAGGACCCAGAAGATGAGCTCCCTTCTTGCCATGAGAAATACATTCACGAAGCTCTGCTGATTTTCCTCTCTAGGCCTGGGAGTCTGCTTGAAAGAGCTGCTGTGAACGTGGGCTCCCTGATCTCAGCAACAGAGATAGACAGAAGGAACAAAATAGGGCGCTCATCGTAAGGGACAGGGCATGGAAACCAGACCTCGAGCTGTGGGTCCCAGGAATGAAAAAGGCCAGACGCCCCTAAGATATGGCCTAGTAATGACCTTAACTAAAGACTTCTGGGCCAACAGTTCTGTCTCAAGTGCCAAGGTAAAGTCAAGATCTCCCACTTGATTTCCAGACCTTAAATGGAGAGGAAGTCAAATGTATTTTTGAAGGAAAAACTTATTTTAACACTTAGATGCATGTTGTGAACCTTCCTTGCAGCCTTCCCCAAAGAGGTCTGTATCCATTCATCTGGGACTACAGAAGGGACAGGAAATTGGCAGCTGCCCAGTGCCTTGGTCAAACATATGTGAATCAGAGTGGGAGATAAATCATGTGAAAATGCCAAGGTCTGCCCCTTCTATAAAGTTCTGGGGTTGAGGGATCTGTTTGAGGTCAGAATGTTTCCTTCATAATGTAGGACAAATGACTGTATGTCGAATCCCTCGCCACTAAGGCCTAATTCCATGCAATTTATGCCACTTTGGGGCATCTTGTTCTAACCCATTTACCAACTGACCTAGAAGGCTGCCAGCTTTGGGGTGGGCCTAGAGCAGGCGAAGGCATTGCAGCTGGGAAAGTCTTTTGTGCAGCCGACGCTGCCATCAGGCCATGTGACCTGGCAGGTCAATGGTGCATGAGGTGTCTTTCCATGGGTGGCATACCGCGGAGCCATATATAGCTTGCGGTAAGTCCTGACAAGAAAATATGATACGGGAACCCAGGATTTGGAGCCAAGTGATGCTCTGGCCGAAAAGTAACCATTATCCTTGTACAAAATGCCCTTCTGGCTCACCACTGGGCTCTGGGGGAGCCTAAACACTTGGCCCTGGCACACTTGGTGGCCATGCTGCCCCTCGTGAAGTGGTGTTATCTGACCGCCTAGCCATAAAGTCTGGCATGGCCAGTGCGTTCCATTATCAACGGTACACTGTCGCTCCAGGCTAAGGCTCTGAAGGCACCAGTGGGTCGTGTGTGGGTAGCTCACTCACTGTCCAGTGTTTTCACCTGTCTACACCTGTGGCTCTGAGAGGGGCAGTAATTTGTCTTGGCCCTTTTGGGCCCTTGTTCTGGATTTGGATTTGCTTTTCTAACCCATCATGCCTCTCCTGCCATCAATATCCATGGAATTCTCAAATGCCATAAACATCATGTGACCTCCTCACATACTGCACCCAACCAGAGAATTCACTTTACAGCTAAAAGAAGAGTAACGGGTTGATGGGCAGGCATTCACTCATCTTGTCAGGAACCCACAAACCAGCAGCAGCTATCTTGAGAGGGTGGTGAAATGGTTTGTTGAAAATTCAACTATGGCACCAGAAACAACACCCCGAGAGGCTGGGTCAGGCCTGCAGGAGGCAGCATGCGCTTGGAGCCGGCAACCATACCTGGCGCTGTTTCTCCTTCAGGGATAGGACGCAGTGTGGACGTGGCCCTGCTATTGCTAGATCTCAATGCTTTTCTCATACCTGAGGTTTAGGTTTGGGACTGGGCTGGCGTGGAGAGTTTAGTCCCCCAGCAAGGAGCACATCCTCAAAGACGTAGTAGCTATTCAACTGAACTGGAAGCTGAGGCAGCCACCAGGCCACTTCAGGCTCATTATAAAGAGGTCATCGGAGTATCTAGAATGATGAACCCTATCAAGGGAAAATATGATTGCTGCTACGTAAAAGGGGGCAGGAGTAGAGATGGACATGGGGGGATTCCTGGAGTTTGTCCTGGGACTGCCAGTCCAATAGTAAATGCCTGTCACACAGGTAGGACCACTAATGAGCTTCAGAACTGAAGGTTTGGGTCACTCCACCAGATCAAAAGTCCATCATCATAAACATGAGTTCTCATGACCAGTTCTAGAAATGGACTGTAGACTTTACCCATTCTTCCATTCTTGCTGGGTTATACAATTTTGGTTGAATATGGTTAATTTTACCAGTTAATCTACAGGTTGTAGAATTTCAAAATGGAATTGTGATAAAACTGAAAGAGGGAGATTATCCCTAATGACACTGGACTTTGGAGAATAGAAGCCGTGTCATTACCCCTGGAATTCGAAGTTAGATATGATCTTGAACTCCCTAAGCAGAGAGAAATGTGGTTTTGGTTACCTGTGGGAGAGTCATCATACATGAGATGGGAAGAACAGCATGTGTGTTAGAAGCATCTTCAGGGTTTGCCTACCAAACCCTTTCTACCCTTCCGTACTCCACCATTCCATGCGGCAAGAGTCCGCATCTTTTGGAAAACTGCCTCCCTCCCACTCTATGAAGCCCTGAGCTCCAGGCCAGATTCTTTCACTTGGAATTTGAATCTTGAGTGGAAGGGGACCCACTAGAACCAATGGCAAGTTGGTGTTGATCTGCCAACCGCAGCAGCTCCTGGGAGGCAAGCCTCGTAGTTGCCCCAGCTCCCACCCTTCCCAAGGCCAATTAATTGTTCAGCTATTCTTTTGGTTATGTGAGCTATCCCAGCATCCTTCCCATGAACGCTTTTTCCTTGCTTAAGTTGGTCCAAGTTCATTTCTGTTGGTCAAAACTCAAGAATCCTAACAAGTAGTCTCTCCTGAGATGGCCTCATACATCTTTGCCTCCAAACAGCTGCCAGCCCAGGGTCTGGCATAAAGTAGCACTCAGTATATGTCTGCTGAATGAGTGGGTGAATGAATAAATGAATGAACAGTACTCCAGCTCTCAGTTCACCAAAGTAATCTGGATATACAGGCTGGGAGAGGTGGGGACACACTGGGGCAGAAGATGTGGAGTCACCTGAGCACAGAGGAGGTAGAGAAGTCAGAGATGTTACCATAGAGGGGAAATGTTAGGCAAGGGGAGGTTCCGGGTGGGGGTGGGAATGAAAAGCTTCTCTGCAGCTTGAGAAGCAGGAAATGGTCAGCAAGTAGCTGAGAGGCAGGTGCTGGTGGGCTCCTGGGCTGGTCTTGCTGTAGCCAGAGACACAGGGCGTTTCCAGAGCCCCCAGCTCTGTGCTTCCTTCCTGGGTGGCTTCCTTTGTGTTCCTCTTCTGAATGAAGAGCAATTCCAAAGGTGTAAGTCCCCAGACACCCTGCTAAGGGGTACACACCAGCAGCTCAGTTGTGCAAGCAGCACAAGCTGTCTTTCTGTGGCCACAGAAGGCTGCGACTGAACTTCGGTCCAGGAACCAAAATATAGATTCATTTTTCCAGTGGGCCTGGGACTACAGAATGCCCTCAGAGAGCCTGCCTGGGAGAGGGGGACCTTGACTCCACAGACCTCCAACCACACCAGATGAGGGCAAGCAGGGCACACAATGCTGCCTTTATTGCATTCCAAAGGGAGTAGGCTAGCTGCAGACCTACCCCATCCCAGGCCTCCAGGAGGGATGCTCTGGAAGGATCCAGGCTGCTGGGTCCTTGGGAGCCCATACATGAGGACCCAGAGCTGGGGCCCCAGGATCAAGAGCGATGGTTGGAGCAGGGGTCCTAATTCCCAGGCACAGAGACTCCCCTCCACCCAAGTGCATGGATAGACTGCATCCCTCCTAGAACACCCAAGTGTACTCCCCATGGGGAAGGGACCTAGCCCTCCACTCCTGGTTGAGAGGGGATGTGAAATTCACTGTGACCCCACCTCCTTTCAGTATGGAGTGCAAGGTCTCTCAGAGTCAACACCTCTCTCTGGCTACAGCTGCTGACACAACCCTCACACCAGCTCTCACCTCATGAGCAAAGAGCCCGAGAGAAGTTGGGGAAGAGAGCACTGAAGTGGGGTGAGAGGCCAGAGGGTCTGTTCCTCACCTGGGTATTGGTGGGCAGGGAGTGGGGAGCCCTCAAGCAAAGGGCCATGCGCAGAGCCATGAAGGGCAGGCAGCAGGCTGCAGCTGGGCCCCAAGACAGGGATGTAGCAAGGGGGTACAAGGGAGCATGGGAAGCAGGCGAGTGAGTGAAGGGGTAAGAGCATGAACACACATCAAAGGCCACTGCACAAGGACATGACAGGCTCTGGAAGGGCCCTGAGCCCCATCTGGGCTCAAGGATGGTTAGTTGCAGGATAAGCTGAGATCAGTGAGCGAAAGTAGCTGGAAGGAGAAGATACCCTGAGAGTCACCAGGCCAGACCAGCAGAGGAAGTCTGGATCCCTGAGGACAGGCGAGATCAGGGCCAGGCAAATGCAGGAGGGTAAAAGTTGGCCTGCATGTCCTCACTCAGATTATAACATCTGCTGCTGGACTGGGCTGGGGCAAGGGCTTGGGGTGCAGAACTCATGCAGAGGACTCAGGGGAGCCTCCAGCAGTGGCAAAGTGTAAACTTCAAGGAGGGCCTAGGTTGCCAGGCACTCGGAGGTGGGGACTGCTTGAGGCCCGGGAGCCCTGGGTGACAGTGGCACCAGAAGAGGCCAGTGGGCTATGTGCCATGCACCAAAGCCATCTGATGATGAGCTGAGTCATGAGAGCCTGCTCAGAGAGGTCCCCAAGTGGTGTCTCCTTCGTGCACCTTCTCCAGTTAGTTCCATATTTGGAAAGTCTCCATCCAGTTCAAGCTGCTTCCTGGTTGGTCTAATGCTGGGTGGAGGCCCCCAGCCTCCCGTGGAGGCTACCGCATGCCCTGGGCCTTGGAGCCCTCCTCTTGGGTGGGAGGCTGTCCCAACAACTGAGTGGTGACTGGCTCTGAGGCCTGAGGGGTGGCCTTGGAACTTGGAGCACTCTTCCGGGTGCCCTGAGGACTAGGGAGGCCTTTCTTCTGGGGCTGAGGACTCAGCTGGGAGCCTTTCCTGCCAGCAGATGGACTCTTAGAGCCTTTGGCTTTGGCTTGGGGGTGGGCCGCCTCAGGGCCCTTGAGAGGTGTCAGCCCCAGCAGCTCACAGTAGGCGTTGCACTGGTGGGAGGAGGCGAACCGGTCCAGCAGGGCAGGGAAGCAGCTTTCCTTGAGGCCCTGGTATCTGCAGCCAGACAGGAAGAGCTGAGTGGGGGTCCCAACCAGAGACACAGTTCCTTGGGGGGCGGACTCTGGGGTGGCCATCATCAGGATGTCGTGCTCAGGGTACATCCTACCTTATCTGAGGGTGATGGGGACTCTCCCTTGGTGCTACCTCAGGTGGCAGCAGCCAAAACCTCAATTTTTCTTTTTAAAAAAATAGAGACAGAGTCTCTCTACTTGGCCCAGGCTGGCCTCAAACTCCTGGGCTCAAGAAATCCTCCCTCCCCAGCCTCCCAAAGTGCTAGGGTTAGAGGCGTGAGCCACCATGCCTGGCCCAAGGCCTCAGTTTTAAAACTGTGGTCTCATTACACCCTGACACATGGAATCCATCACGCAGGACTTTAACTGGCATAAGAATGGCTTAGCTTCTGAACATAAATTGGAGCAGACTCGAGGTCCGCACTCTAATCGCAGGACCCTTACTCATCGGCACCTTGGCAACCATCCTCAAGCGAGAGGGGAGGAGTATGTGAGAGCCCTGGATTGCAGGGGACCCCATGTGTGGCATCAGTAATAGCTGCCACACCAGGCCAGAGATAAGGGGTGGGGACCAGTAGCCCCTAGGATGTTACCACATGGCCATGGGTGTGTCTGGGACCACTTGGCCCCAGGCCCAGCACCTCAGGGATGGAGAACCAGAAGGGCTTAGGACATTTTACACCCTGAGAAGACGCCCAGAGGGCATTCTGTCCCCAAGAACCACTCACCCTCGGACTTTGGTAGCAATCTGCACATCAGTCATCTTCCAGTCAACCCCTGAAAAGAGAGAAAGTTGGGAGTTGATGCCAGTCTGGGCTGGCTCTAAGCCCCCACGTCTCCAGCAGGAAGATATACTGGGTGGCTTAGAACCACGTCTCTTCCTGCTGGAGACATGGGGGCTTAGAACCAGCCCAGGCTGGCATCAACTTCCTGGGTGTCAGTGCAGGTGTGTCTTCAAGCATCTTCTCATGGGTCATCACCACCAGCCTGTCTCACAGCATGCAGGTCTCTGGATTATTACTAGGAATAATATTCATATTTTTACAAGTGAGGAGGATAGGCTCAGAGTTAAATGACTTGAGCAAAGTCATACTCACTCATTCAGTAATTGAGCTCTGGCCATGTGCAATGGCCATTTGACTTAAAATAAGGGTTCCGTTTTTTTGGATTCCTAGAGCCAAAACTCTTCCAGCTATGCAATCCTGCCTCTACTGGATCAGACCAGGTCACAACCTGGACCGGCCTCTAGCTTTGAGCTAAAACCTTCATCCTCTGAACAGATCAGTAGTCTGTCCAGACAAAAGAGAGGGATGGGAATGAGAGGATAAATCAGGGGTAGACCAGCAGAAATGCAACACTACAGAAGACTGGCTTCTGCACTACTTACAAAGGCAGCAAGCAAGCAAGAAGTCAAGATGGTCTTCCAGGTTAAGCCTTGGAAGGGCAGAGCCAGGCAAAATGATGATAGAGAAAAAACGTTTTCACTGTGCTCAGGCCACCCAGGTATCTTAGTATTCACACATTAGGTTTAGGATGCTCTTTCCCCCATTTTCAATCTGTCCAGAGCATTTTGCTAGGAACCTGCCTTTCACTAACAGGGCTGAGTACCATCATATGATAGACAATAACAAATGTGGCCTCTGGAGTCAGACAGACCTGGATTTACATTTCAGCTCTACCACTTCTGAGCTGTGGGAACTCAACAAGTCACTTCATATCTCTAATCTTCAAGTGTAAAGGTGAGGATAGTAATGACCATCTTACAGAGTATTGAGAAGATCATAATATGTGTAGGACTCTAACTTAGTGTCTGAAACATAGGACTAATGTGATAAATATTGATTTATTTGTCATTTCTCTTTTGGCATTCATAGCATTCCATTTTGTGTAAAAATGATGATCTCTCTCATTTGCACAGAATTTTAGTTTGCAGCAGGTTTTCACAAATATGGTCTCATTTAATCCTCATGAAAAATCTGAGTGCTAGGTAGGAAAGACATTATTCCTAGAAAGGGAAAGGAAACTGAAGCTCAGAGAGATTGAATGACCTAACCAGGGTGAGCTTCAGTTTTCTTCTTTGTAAAACAGACTCAGCTAGAAGAGAATGGGGCTTTGACTTAAATCAAATTTATTTTTTTCTTTATTATTTTTTTGAGATGGAGTCTCGCTCTGTTGCCCAGGCTGGAGTGCAGTGGTGCAATCTTGGCTCACTGCAACCTCTGCCTCCCGGGTTCAAGCAATTCTCAAGCCCTGCCCTCCCAAATAGCTGGAATTACAGACAGAATTTTTGTATTTTTAGCAGAGATGGGGTTTTGCTGTGTTGGCCAGGCTGGTTTCGAACTCCTGGCCTCAAGTGATCCACCTGCCTCGGCCTCCCAAAGTGCTGGGATTACAGGCGTGAGCCTCTGCGCCCAGCCGACTTTAAAGCCTTTCTACTATGCCACGTTATCGTCTCACAGTAGAAACTGGTCTACTCATCACAGCTTCTTGAGGACGATGACATTCCTAATTCAACTTTTTATTTTTTCAATATTTAGTAATGGTTGGATGGAAAAAGGATGGAAGCATGAGTTTATAAGTTAACAAATAGGTTGACTGATAATGGCTTAATGTTACCTAGCCTGCCCTCCCCCCAGTATATGGAGCTATATATATAATAATTATCGTACAATTTAACCCCAGTGAAACACACATTTGAGTCCGTTTTATATCTCTGGTCTCTAGTTTTCTCACTTATTTACCGCAGAGACAAGATTTAATGAAGTGTGATATTCCCAGCAACCTCTCCTTCCCCTGAGCATTTTCTCTGTTCCTCTCCCCTGTCCAGTTCTGCTTAATGACAGTAGGCCTGCAGAGAGCTGGTTGAAGAAGGAAGGAGGGTTCATGCCTGCTGGCCTTCCTTTGTTGGGGAGTTCTGGGTAATGGGGGGCGTAGGAATAAAACTAAAAAGAAGCTAGACTAAGTTGCTTTACATAACGAAAAGCTAACAAAGATGGAGGAGGAGGAGAGACAGTAAAGCTACTGGGCTAAAATGGAAGGGAGAGTTTGGGAAGCTTGGAGAGTGAGAAAGTCTAGAGCAAAGCTGCAGGGAAGGGAAGAAGGGAGGTTTTTGAAAAGGGTGGTTGTGGGTTTTGAATTAGACCCCATGTAATGGTCTTTGAAATAAATTCCTTTTTACTTTTAATTGAGCCTGGACTGTGCTCCTTTAAATGCAGCTGCAGTGATAGACTGGGCTACATGAGGTATGTATTAGGGTTGCGAGCAAAATGGTCCGTGTCCAATCTACTTTACAAGATTATTGTGAAAAGCAAAAAAGAATAAAGACAAAGGTGCTTTGTAAACGATCAGTCAAGCACTATGGCTTTGCCTCCTCTGCATGCTTTCACATCCATGCACATGCGTACCCGTGCACCCTCACACCCTCGTACCTGCCAAGTCTGTGACAAGGAAGCTGCCATTTGTCCACTGATACAGCCAGTGCTGGAAGGTCTGGCATTTCTGCATGGCCTCAGAGCTGCCAAATGCTGTCAGAGCCTCAGCACAGCCCCATTCCCGAGAACAGTAAGACTCCAGGGGCTTGCCCAGGTCTTCCTCCAGGGTAGCATATGGGATATTGTTTGCAGGCCGGTAGATCAGATACAGTGGGATGATCCTAAACATAGTTTCACCCTGCGGTAAGCAGGAAGTATGGCCCAGAGAGCTCCTCCCTCCCACCCAATTCTGTATTCTTGGACCTAAAAGAAGGGCCCTTCCAAGAATGGAATTCTCAGCTCTGAGCCCAAAGGACAGCAAAGGAAAGCAGCTCCACCCTGAGTTCGGGAAAGGAAATGGATATTTTTGGCTTCAGAGTCCTGTCCATTCTCTTGGTCAGTGGGATTAGAACCAAACCCTGCTATGGGCATAGGCAGACTGTGTGGCTTGGGTGAGGGATTGAGGCATGTATGTGTCAAACAGAAGGAGCACCTTTGGAGAGGATTCAACCAGATTGTGGCTCTCTGCCAGTGGGACCCCAGGTATGCAAAGGTCAGAGTTCAAGTCTCAAAATGCAAACAATTGCCATTTATAGCTGACTCCTACAAAAATCCACACTGACCCTGCCTGCATACCACAGAAGGGTCCTGACCAGTCTGCCTAGCTTAACCCACCCCATCACCTTCATGGAGTCCCAGAAATTGCTGTGTCCAAACTCTGCAATCAGCAACATCTGCACTAAAGAATGAGGAACCGGGGTGGGCGGGACTCAAGTCCAGAGCAGAGGCTTTTCTCAAGTGGAGAGTAAATGAGGTCTCTATTTCTACATTTTGTGAGGCCACTGAGCTGAGCATGGGGCTGTGAGCCTATTTGCACATGGGCATAACCCAGGATGCCCCTGGGAGGCTGTGAAATCACTGTCTTTGCAGAAGCCCAAGGCAACAGTGCTGCACACTGCACGTCCTCCTCGCTGCGTACTTACTCAGGCACCTCCCCAAAGCCAGGCGCGGCCCGGGCTTCTGCTGCGAAGATTTTGCAGTACTCCCGACTCATGTTCTGGATCTTGCACCCCTGTGGATGAGGGAACCAAATGTGGTGAGCAAAGAAATTCCTCAGTCCTCCACTGTGTCTACCCCTAAGTGAGTGGGCCAGCTATTCTGTTAGGGGACTGAGAGGAGGATTCCAGCCCTGGGGGAGGAAGGGCTTACTCCTCCCTGCTCCCCACTCTGCATCTCATTTTCCTCTTTTGTATAGCAAGCGGCTTTGGACTTCTTTTCAAACTGAGGTTTTCGAAGTGATTTCTGAACTATTTTTGGGAGTCCTTATGGTATGTGACAGTGTCTCAGAGACCACTCTGTGGAGAGCCAGGAAGACTGCCCACCCCACCCACAGCACTCCCCTTTTATCTCACATATAAACAAGGCTTCCATGAGAGATTATGTATGGGGCAGGGGGAAGGTTTCTGCTGCAAACATAGAGTTTGAAAACTATGGCCCAAGTCGTTTTGAAGCTCTCAAGCTCTCTGAGGCCAAGCATCTGAATTCTGGGCTGCATCTCAGGCTTTCCACAAAGTCCTCCTAGGAGCCTCATAAGGTTGAGATTGAGATGCCTTCTGCCTCGATACTGGGCATCCTAACAGGACCTGGGCTGGGAAAGGGGAGGGGGTGAGAGAATAAAAGGATGGGGTGTGAAGATGGGACATAGTACCTGGATGGTGACGTCGTAGTTTCTGCCCACAAGAGAAGTCTCACTGCTGGGCCCAAACACAAGCAGGCTGGACACCTTGATGATGCACGTGCGGCCCGACTCGAAGATGGGTTCCAGCCCGTAGATGACCTTGGCCTGGGAGGCCTTCCGAAGGCCACACCCATATCCACCCCCTCGGAGCTCCTCGCTTACCAGTCGCCCAAAGAGCTTGTCCCCCCAGCAGCCAGAGTCAGCCAGACCCTTAGCAAACACCATAGGGGTCATCTCAATCTCTTCTCCAACTGAAGGGGAACAGGAGAAATGTGGGAGACCAGGAGCTCCTGTCTCACCAATGTGGGGCTCACAGGGAAGGAAAAGGCCAGAAGAGCCTCCCACCCTGCCAACCTGCTGGGCTCACTTTCCGTCCACGCCTGCTCTTTGGGCACACTGAGTCCCCACCAGACTATGAGCTCCTTGGGGCAGAAACTCTATTTGATTCAACCCCTGCCATCTAGCGGTACCCATGTGGTATCCATCACATAACCCCTGCCTTCCACAAATGCGTCCTAAGCACTGTCCAAACACAGTGCTCAGGATGTGTTTGTGGAAGGCAGGGGTTTTCTGTGGCAACAATAATCAATACAGAATACCAGAATTACTTTGTTTTGGAATTCATTGTTTTGATCAGATGAATACATGACTCCATTTCAACCAACACGTTTGACGGAAACAAAAAGTTTGCAGGACCAATCCAGCAGCAATGAGCACCCCTAATGCTCAAACTGTGACCGCTAAATATAATTTCCCATTAAAGGGAAACCAGAGCTTTCTAAAGAAATGGTTGATTCCAGGTCTAGGCAGAAAGTGTACAGCAAGGACCTGAAATATCGTGTGAATCCAGAAAGCAAGAGAGCTAGCAAAAGCTATTAGAGACTTGGCAGAAGGACACAGGGGCCAACCTGAAGGGGCTCCCTTGGGCCAAAAAGAAAAAAATCTTGGCAACAAAAATAATTACTGCAACATATTGAACATATCAAATATGTTAAAAATCCATGTATTCATAGTTGTAACAAAAAAAAAAAAATCCAATCTCCTCCCTCAAAAAATAAACCTCACTGGTCACCTATGGAAAATGGTAGGGCACCAACTCATTATTCTAAATTCTAGTAACTAAAGGGAAAAGAGCAAGTATTTATCCTTCATTTCCTGTTGGAACTTAACGTATTGGGATAACCAAATAATCATCCCTTTTTTACAGAAAAAAATCAGCTAATGAATGAAGAAGAAAAGACCAAATTAAACTATCTCCATGTTGCAACTGCTAATGAAATAATAGATTTAGGCAATAATCAGTGACTGCCAAAACCCCTAGATAACAATAGGGTTTGTATCAGATTGTTTTTAACTTTAAAAGGGGATGGATCACACAGATGCACCTGAATGAACCCAGTGACCAACCTTAACATTACTAAAAGTGAAACAATCTGACATTATGTGCCTCCAGTTAGGATGCAAAAGGTATACACAGCACCTGTAAGTTATTCTTGCCCCCCCCCTCCAAAAAAAAAAATCACACCTGAATCTGACCAAACCTCTAAATCTGATTACCAATTTGGAAGAAGCATTTAACATGTTAAATGGGAACACAATCAACAAAATCCAGAATGTTAGAAATTCTATACCAGTGACTTTAACAAACATATGGCAAAGGAAGAAAACAAATAAAGTAGGAGGAACTGTTAAATATTAAGAGAGACTTGGGAGCTGCATCAGCCAAAAGCAATGAGTGGTTCCTGATTCAAATAAACCAACGCATATGAGACAGTTGGGGAAATCTGACTGGATGTTTGATGATATTAAATAATTATTACTTAGTTTTGAGGTTGAGGTTTTATTTGATATTGATTAAATTTTATTTGATTACTAAACAAAAGTCACTAATTGGCACTTTGGGAGGCCAAGGCAGGTGGATCCCTTGAGGTCAGGAGGTCGAGACCAGACCTGCCAACATAGTGAAACCCATCTCTACTAAAAATACAAAAACGAGCTGGGCATGGTGGTGCATGCCTGTAATCCCAGGTACTGGGGAGGCTGAGGCACGAGAATTGCTTGAACCCAGGAAGCGGAGGTTGCAGTGAGCCAAGATCACACCACTGCACTCCAGCCTGGGCAACAGAGTGAGACTCCATCTCAAAACAAAGTCACTAGTTGGATGAATGAGTGATTGAAAGAGTGAGTGAATGAAGGAATTAATGCATTTGTTAGCAAATACAGCTCCAAACATCTTTTTATCACTGGCTGCCTTCACAGTCCCAAGCCTTAGCCTGTCTCTTGTAGGAGCAGTACGTACCCATCCCTATTTGAGCCCTTCGAATGTGTATCAAACTTTGAAGGTATTTCATGATCACCAGGGGGCCTGCTGAAAATGCAATATTCCTAGGTCCCTCCTAGGTCATTAAAGATGTCTGCAGTGCAGCAGGGACCAGGAAACTGCATTTCTAACAGGTTCCCTGTGTGAATCTAATACTAGGGTCCACAGAGCACCGTGAGAAACCCTGGGTAGGAGCTGGCAGGATAAGACATGCCCTGGTGGCTGGTTCTGCCCTGGATCAAAGACTCTGACATGGGCAAAGGGCACAAGGGTGAACTAGCTCCTGTGCAGTGGCCCCCTTGGTCACTTCTTCCCCCATAATCTTCTGATACAGCAGTCCTCCTCCATCATCTCCCAAGCCATATCCTAAACTAAGAGGCAAAGAGGAGCAGTATGTGGATTGGGACCAGATTCCAAGCCCTTAAAGAGGGTCCTCCCTGCAGATGGCAGGGGTAGGACCACCCTGCCTTCCCCAGGGGGGAACCATACCTTCACCTTCTTCTCTGGAGATGAATCCTGACAACACTAGATACAGAAAAAGAAGAAAGAAGTGCCTTCAGGCTGCTGTGCCAAGAGAGTGCCTTCTCTCAAAGATGACTGCTGCCCACCCACCAGGAGCCAGGCCAGGCTGAGACCCCGGGCCACGGGGCACACTCACCCTCAGGGCTGAGGCAGAAGTCGGTGGAGGCCGAGCCGTGCTCATTGTGGATGGTGCACCGATACACGCCGCAGTCTACGGGGGAGGCCTGCACGATGGCCAAGGCCGCCGGCCCCTCATCCCCTGCGCTGCAGAGTGGAGACCCTACTCGTGAGGGCCATGGCATGGGGGCAGACTGTGGTCCTAAGCATCCTTGGACCCCACTCTCAGAGGCTGCTGTGAACCCCAGCTCTGAGAGCTTTGGGGAAGCAGCGCGATTCCAGGGCCAAGAGTGGGTCCTGAAGCCCACAGGTCTGGTTTGCAGTCCTGACAATTACTAGCTGTGTGGCTTTGGACAAGTGGCTTAAAGAATGCTGAGCCTCCATTTTCTCATCTCTACTATAGGAATAAAAGGATTATTCCCCTGGTTATTGTGAGGATTAATGAGGCGATAGGTTCAAAGCACTAGGACAGTGCCCAACGGTATTACTGCAATCAGGGAGCCAGGTCAGGTGGCAGTGGTGTCGTTGGCTTACCTCCTGCCCACCTCGCCCACTGGGCGCTGATCCTTGGCCCATGTCAAGACTGAGTCACTAAGAATGTTGAAAAACTGGCACCAGAGCTTCAGGCTACCGGAGGCATCAGGAAACTGCTCCACCCGAATCTTCCGGATCACCTGTGGGGCTGAGAGCAGGGCCCAGTCAAGAGGGGAACACCACCTCTCCTCTGGCCATATCCTTGCTTTCCTGGGTGTCCTTGGTAGAAAAGGCTGGAAGAAAACAGGATTCAAGTCTCCACACAGACCTACCACTCACAGCCCCCCGGTGCCTCCTGCCTATATCTCAGGCTTCTGCCCTGACCCCCAAAGCACACATCTCAGCTAGAGAGAAGCCCCTACTCCACCTTGACCCCAGGCTGGGAGGGGCTCCCAGCTGAGGACGCAGACAGCAGTTGAGACAGGAACTTCAGTTTGCATTCTAGGTCCCTAACTCTAGAAGCCTGCATTTGAATCCTGTCCCCACCACTCTGTAATCATGCGACATCTCTGTAAAGGGGGACTGAATGGTGGTGATGGAGAGCTAGAACGCTACTAAAGCCAGGCCCTGTGCTAAGCACTTCATCTATTCCATCCCATTTAAGCCTCATGCCATTGCAAAGGCGGTGCTGTTATCTCCACTCTGCGGAGTGGCAGAATCAAAACAAGAACTAGGCCTTAAAGGCTGTGAGAGAAGGGTACCTTTACCAAGGTAATTTATGAATCCCGAGGAGGGATATGCTATCTGTCATGGGGTAGTGCTGTGAGCAGCAGCAGCAGCGTGCTTTCTGTGGCCCTGTCCTGTGAAGCCATCCCCCTCCCTCCCCATTGCTCACCTTTCAGCAGGTCTTTGGCTTTCCTGGGCTTGGCCAGTGTCTCCTGCTTGCCTTCATCCAGGGCCACCTCTGTGTCCAGACCACCGGCCTTGGGGCTGGGGCCCAGGTCTCCTGCCGCCAGCTCCTCCTCTGCCCGAGGCACCTCCAGCATGCTCGCCTTTCTGCCCTGCGTAGGGGAGCGTCTCTCCCGCCCTGGAGTCCCCGGGGACCCAGGCACCAGGCTTTTCCTGGGCCCCCGGGGGGAAACCGTGGGGCTCTCCCTTTCTTCAGGTGTGGTTGCCTCCCCGTCTCCTGCTGCTCTGACCTTAGGGAGAAATCTCTTCCTCCGGGCCCCTAGAGCCAGTTCCTCAGGTGTAGCTGCCGGGAGGCCTGTCAGAGCCTCCCCTGGGAACTTCTCCTCTTGGGAGGGCTCCTGGGCTATGCTCTCTGCTGAGGGTCCCTGCCCAGGGGCTGCCTGCCCACCCGCCTCCCCCAGTCGACCAGCCATGCTGCTCTCCTGAGAGGCCCCCAGGAGGCCAGGCCCCTCAAGGGAAACCTCTCCTTCACCCTCACTGGCTCCTTCTGAGGCCAGCCCAGGGTCCTCCTCGTCTACCACAATGGCAGGGACAGTAAGGGAGCTGGGACCAGGACCCCAGGAGCCTCGGGCAGCAGCAAGGGCCTGGCGGCCAGCCTGCACCTCGCGGTCCAGGAGGCCGGTGAGGCGGCGGGAGGTACAGGGGCTCAGCAGCAGGGTCTGTGCACTCTGCACCAGGTGGTTGTTCTCCACACGCTCCAGGATGCGCCTCGATGTCCGGGGACTAAGCCCAGCCACTTCCACAGTGGGTGTTAGAGTGGCTGAGTGCACCAGACCTCCGGTGGCTGCCCCCACCTGGGACTCTCCCCCTGCTGCACTTGTCTCTGTGCTGGACAGCTTCAGCAGCAGAAGCAGGTAGTTCTTCAGGGAATCTATGAGGCCAGGGTCACAGCTCCGGGGACCTGGGGTCCGCCCCTCCACATCTGGTACCTGGGCGCAGGCTCCCTCACTGCTGGTGGCCATGGTTTCTGGTGGGTGACTCTGAGTGGGGGTCCCCAGCCCCAGGTGCAGTGTTGGGGCAGAACTCATCAGGACCTGATCCTCAGAGGGCAGGAAGGTGGCTGTGCTCCCGTGCTGAGAAGTCGGGGTGCTACTCGGCCCCTCCTTTGGGCTAGCAGTCAGCCCAGTTCCAGGAAGAGAAGGCATCGTGGGTACCTCCTGGCTCAGGCCAGCTGGAGGACAGCCACCCTGATCCATACACGGCACTCCCCCTGGCCGCTCCTCCTTGGGGCACTGGAACGGGCTGTCCTCCTGCTTGGCCTCGACTGGGCCTGATGACTGTGGCCCTTGGCATCTCTCTCCTCCCACCTGCTCCACACTCCCCTCACGGGACGGCTGTGCTGGGAGCATGAGGTTCCCTGACAGGGGACCCAGCACAGTTTGCTCATGGTTCCTGGAGGCTGTTACTACTGCCTCCTCAGATCTGGGCAGGAAACCAGGTTTTTCTGGGAAACAAGACCCTTCTGGGGTCTGTACAAAACATTCAATATTCAGAGGAGCTCTAGGACCCGCTGTAGGTGGGAGTTTGGGGGTTCTGGATGGTGGGCCGAGGCTGGTTGCCACCTCCTGCTCTGACTGACCTTCCATGGCTGTGGGCGCGCTCCCCTCTGACTGCGTCCCCTTCTCTCCCTGTATCCTTCTGTCTTCCTGTGTGCCCTTATCTGCCTGGGCCTTCCTGTCTTCCTGTATCTTCTCACCTGCCTGTGTTGTTTCTAGCTGTGTCTCTGCCCTGCCCTGTGTCATCATGCCCTTCTGTGCACTCCTGTCTGACTGTGGCCTCTTGCTTTCTTGTGTCCCAGCATCCACCTGCGTCTTCCTATCTGCCCCTGTCCTCTGGGCTGTCTGTGTTCCATCTCCCCTGGTCCGTCCATCGACTTGTATCTTCCCATCTGCCTGCACATTCTTCTTGCTTCCAGTTCTCTGGTTAGCAGATGTTCTCCCATCCTCCTGGGTTTCCATATCCATGGGTTCAATGATACCTTGGCTTCCGGAAGTGCTAACCCCAATGGAGGCTACATCAGAGCTGCTGCTGGCCAACATGGTAGGAGCCGTGGTTGTCTGGCATTCCAGGACCTGAAAACACAGGGACAAAAGCAAGGATTTAACTACATGGACATTCAGATCTCTTTCCAATCTGGCATCCCAGTCTCCTCGGACCTCATCTACAACTGCTGTGATGGGAATCTTGCCTCCTGGTTTCTCAGGCCTGCTGGAAGTTGGGAGGCAAACACATGTGACAAATGCCCAAAGCCCCATCCATGCCTACTCACCCTAATCTCTGATCTCAGAATCTGGACTGGGGAATATCTAGCACCCAGACCCAGCTCTGGCCCTTTCCACCTCTTCCTGAAGAAATCCTGCCTTTCCTGAAAGACCTTGCTCATGGGTTATTCCACCCCTCACCCCTACCATATGAAGGAGACTGTCCTCTCCCCAGGGCTCCCAGAGCAGTCCTTCTCCTGTGGCACTAATTGCCTTGGATAGAATTATGGGTGAAGTGAGAGAGTGCCAAAGGGTGTCCCAATAATGGCCTCAGTGACAGCATCCACCAGTAACATTGAGTGAGTGATAATAATGGATGCCATCCAAGCAGAGAGGATTAAAGTAATTCTGAATGGCATCTATGCCAGGAAATTAATGAAACATTATAATGTTACCCTTTTGAACATCTACTTGCAAAGCACTATGCTAGGCCCCTGTATATGATATTACCCCACTTACTCCTCATACAGTATGAATACTTAGGAGAATCAGCCCCATTCTAGAGATAACAATGACAAGAAGGCATGTGATCTGTCCACCGTCAGGTAGTCAGTAAGTGGCAGAGTTCAGATTCGCAGCCGGGTGTATCTCACTCCAAATCCCATGCTCTTTGTTGTTATACCATAACGCCACCTACTTTTAAAGGACTTCCTGTCAAACATGGTGGCGTACAACAGTGATTTCCCTTTTTTCCTCCAAGATATCATCAAAACCAACAAAGTAAACATGAAATAAACAAAGCAAACTCCTTTGTTAGTGAAACTGGAGGCAAATAAAACCTATGGTCTCAAAAAACAAACAAAAGGATAACAGCTGCCAAAAGCCAACAGATGCAGACACTGGGAAGCTGAGGAGGAGCAAAGTGATATGGGGAAATAAACAGGGCCACAGCTCAGCGGGAGGAGAGTGGAGCTGTTCAGCAGGTCTTAAGACGCCAGCAAAATCACGGCTACTGTAGACAAAGGTCACCCCAAGGTTATAAACCCTTAAGTCCACGTGCAACAAGAGCTGCAGGGTCATGGAGGCCTGGGTGGAAACTGGCCGAAGACACGGCAGATGAGCAGAGCAGACAAGGAGAGGAGATGGAATGGAGGCAGATCTCAGAAAACGCTGGCAGCTACACTCCTGAAGAAACCTCCGAAAAATTGCTAAGCCGAGAACATTGTGTTTTAGCATACAAAGACTAAAGGAATATTGTTCCCACAAGCCCTGCTTGAGGAAATCACCAGGGAACAAATGTAGTCAACCAAAAGATGATTGAGAAAACAACAGCAAAAGAGCTGACGGTAAGCACTGAACATATTTCACTTACATTAACATATATATTAATGCATATTAACATATAACTGTAGAAGCAAGACTAAAATCAAGTGGGGTTTAGAATGGCAAATCAGAATGTCAATGTTCTATGCCCTGACGATACAGAAACAACACAGCCAGCACGAAAGTGGAAAGGGGAAGAAAATACCAAGTGAAGTAACTTCCTTGACTGTGTCACCTGTAAGAGCCAGGCACCAAAGACATTACTCAAAGCTGAAAAACCAAGTAACAGAAATAGAGGATATTTACCTAAATAAAGATAATCACTTAGAAATCAAACTTTAGGCCAATATGAGATAGAAAATGAATGAAGGCCAGGCACAGTGGCTCAAACCTGTAATCTCAGCACTTTGGGAGGCCGAGGCAGGCAGATCATATGAGGTCAGGAGTTTGAGACCACCCTGGCTAACATAGTAAAACCCCATTTCTACTAAAAATACAAAAAATTAGCCAGGCGTGGTGGTGCGCATCTGTAATCTTAGCTACTCTGAGGCTGAGGCAAGAGAATCGCTTGAACCTGGGGGCGGAGGTTGCAGTGAGCCAAGATCGTGCCAATGGACTCCAGCTTGGGCAACAAGAGTGAAACTCTGGCTCAAAAAAAAAGAAGATGAATGAAGAAAATGCAGAGAAGAAGTGAAAACACTGTATCATTTTTCATCATTAAAAATTAGTAGAAACTGAGTGAACAGATGAAATAATTGATGGTATTATATAAAACTGAAATTATGACATATAAATATTTTTAAATATCAGAACCACACACAAAATCAAAGGAATAAGATCACAAAATGAAAGACTTTTAAATATACATAATTAAAATATATGTAAATTAAGTGTAGAATTTAAAGTTACTTTACTAAATTAGGAATTTTCTGTTTTTCAAATTTTAAATTTTTAAATTTATTTTATATTTTAAAATTAGAGATGGGGTCTTGCCATGTTGGCCAGGGTAGTCTCAAACTCCTGGCCTCAAGCAATGCTCCCACCTCAGCCTCCTAAAGAGCTAGGATTATAGGTGTGAGCTACTGCACCCAGCCTAAATTCAGAATTTTGAATGAATGGTATGGATGTGGGAAACATTAGAGTTTGGCAAATATCAGCAATAAGTCTGACTGAAGGATTTTTTTTTTTTTTTGAGACAGGTTCTTGCCATCTTGCCCAGACTGGCATGCAGTGGCTATTTATAGGCAAGATCATAGCCTCAACCTATTGGGCTCAAGTGATCCTCCCACCTCAGCCTCCCAAATAGCTGGGACTACAGGCTGACTGAAGAATCTTTTTTTTTTTCTTTTGAGACGGAGTCTCGCTCTGTCACCCAGGCTGGAGTGCACTGGCATGATCTTGGCTGACTGGAACCTCTACCTCTCAGGTTCAAGCGATTCTCCTGCCTTAGCCTCCCGAGTAGCTGGGATTACAGGCATGTGCCACCACGCCCAGCTAATTTTTGTATTTTTTAGTAGAGATGGGGTTTCACTATGTTGGCCAGGCTGGTCTTGAACTCCTGGCCTCAAATGATCTACCCACCTCGGCCTCCAGAAGTGCTGGAATTATAGGCATGAGTCACTGCACCCGGCCTAACTGAAGAATCTTAATAAAAATGCTCTTCCAACTTCTCTGACAACCGGATATTAACAGACAAAACTGCCTTGGTGCCAAGAAACAGCAATTAGTAATATATTAGAGCCTCTTTTTTATCTTTTGATATTCTAGGATTAGAAAATGTTAATAAAGACATAAGATCTATAAATCTACAAAGAAGGTGCAGACTGTGCATACAAGACTGTTGCTGTTCACAAGACTCACGGAACTAGAACTTCTTGATTAAAGCTACCTTCACTCCTAACGCACTCTCAGCCAGATCAATCCCTCAGTTCTATTGAAACTACTTCTTCATTATCTCAATATCCATTTCCTTCATCTCCACTGCCAACTGCCTAATCGGATCTGCCAACAATTCTGTCTTGCCTGGACTACTGTAAAGCCTCCTAATTGGTATCCATGACTCTAGTCTTTGCCTCTGCTAAACTCTTTTCCTCACTGCAGCCCAAATGACCTTTCCAAAACACAAACCTGACTGAAACACTCCCCTCTTAAAAAACCTTTCAATGGCTTATCATCACTGACAGAATAAAGCCTAAAAGCCCTAGCTTCAAAGAGCAAAAAGTTTAATCACACAGTAGCCCCTTCTTATTCACGGTTTCGCTTTCCGTGGTTTCAGTTAACTGTGGCCAATCTTGGTCTGAAAATATTAAATGAAAAATTCCAGAAATAAACAATTGATAAATTTTATAGGTCATTTCAAAGAGGCTGCAAAACCAAGAGCTCTTAACGCTGTGAGCAAAGATGGAAGTTCTCTCTAGGATGCCATGGCACTCGATGGTGGTATGTTTTCCTGGGGAGATATAAGACATAGGTGTTATATGACATAGTAATCTATGATTGTTGCCATGGGAGAGTTTTAAAGATTAACCAAAGTAAAAAGAAAAAACAAATTGTAAACTTTGCACTGTTCTGAGCAGCATGATAAAATCTCATGCCACCCCACCTGGGATGTGAAACAGCCCTTCGTGCAGCATAGCCACAAGGTATACACTAGGTTGCCCGTTACCCATTAAGTAGCTGTCTTGGTTACCAGATCAACTGTCCTGGTATCTCAGGGCTTGCGTGCAAGTAACCATTATTTTACTTAATAGATGGCCCCAAAGCACAAGAGTAGTGATACCGGCATATTACTATAGTTGTTCTATTTTATGATTATTGTTGTTAATCTCTTACGGTGCCTAATTTATAAACTAAACTTCATAATAGGTGTGTATGTATAGGACAAAACACAATATATATAGGGTTTGGTACTATCTGCAGTGTCAGGCATCCGCTGGGGATCTGGGAAAGTATCTTCTGTGGATAAGGGGGACTGCTGTACTCTCTTGGCCAGGGTTACAGGCATCGCACAGCCTCTACAGACGGTAATTTGGCATTATCTATTAAAACTAAAAATACTTATACTCTTTAACCCAAAAATTCCATTCCTAGGAATTTATCGTACAGGTATACTTTCATGTGCAGATGGACTTATATACAAGGATATATACTGCAGCACTGTTTAAATTGCAATAGACTAGAAATCACCTAAATTCCAACAATACAGGATTGATCCAATGAATTATGGTATATCCATATTCCAAATAAATAAAACAAATATCCAAATAAAAAAGCAAGGTAAAGGATAGAAAGTATAATATGCAACCTTTGTGTGGAAAATACACAGACACACACACACGTATTTTCAAATGTAAAGAAAATAGCTCTGGAAGGATGCCCAAAGAACCTGCTTTGGCAACTGCCTTCAGGGAGAGGACCTGAGCAGTGGGGATAGGGAAGTGGGGAGACTTAATATTCTCTATGTATCGTTTGTACTTTTTGAATTTTATACCTTGTGCATGTGACATACAGTTAACAAAAATACAATTAAAAATGAAAATATATAAGGAAATCAACCCTTGTGTGATCAGTGAGGCCCGTCCCTCAGCAAGAATCCCAGATCTGTTTCTCCAGGTTCATCTCTTGGGTCCCTCCGCCCAACACTAACTTAACTGTACTGACAACTGTGCTATTTTGTAACTCTTTTATGTACTTTTTTCTGTACCAGACATTCTCACCTACTCCTTGCCCACCTGAAGGACTCCTTCTCATCCTTGAAGACCTCACTCAAGTTTCTTTTCTTCTTTAAAGACTTCCTGAGTTCTCTCCTCTACCCCAAAAAAGTTAGTGGCCCCCATAGCAAATTTACTAATTCCATCATTATACCCCCATTCTGTGTGGTATTTATTTCATGCATATGTCACCTGCTAATCTGTGAAGTCTTCCCCTTTGAAGAGGGCCCAGTACAGGCCTGGGAGTTGGAAATCAATAAATACATGGTGGATGACTGAATATTCTCTGTACACTTCTACAAGGGCTGACCCCTCTAACTAAACGTTATGACAGAGGGTGTGTGTGTGTGTGTGTGTGTGTGTGTGTGTACATCTATATCTGGAACTGTGTAAAGATATGAGAAGGAATGTCATATGTTTCTTAAAAATAAAAATGGTGTGAGCAGAATGAACCTAGTTGGCTCTATGTAAGCTTTTTTACTACAAGGGATATTAGGAGGTTTAATTTGCCATGCTGTCTTTTTCCCTCTTCCCTCATAAATTCTCAGATATTGAGGACTCAGTGTATGGCCAGATATGGTTGCTCATGTCTAGAATCCCAGTGCTTTGGGAAGTCATTGTAGGAGAATTGCTTGAGGCCCAAAGTTCAAAACCAGCCTGGCAACACAGCAAGACCCTGTCTCTACAAAAAAAACAAAATATTTAGCCAGGTGTGGTGGCAGATGCCTGTAGCCCTAGCTACTCTGGAGGCTGAGGTGGGAGAATTGCTTGAGCCCAGGAGTTCGAGGCTGCAGTAAGCTATGATTATGCCACTTGCACTCCAGCCTGGGCAATAGAGTAAGACCCTGTCTCTTAAAATAAAAACATAAAAATAAAAATAAAAAGTTTTATTCAGCTTTGCATTCTTCACAGTGCCAAACACATAAGGGGTTCACAGGAATGAACAACTGAATGAAAAATAGTATGGTTTATAACCCTCTAAGGGGGCATGGCCCTGGAATGCTGGTTTGGAAGAGCAAGGGACAAAACCAGGACCTTAACAGGGATGGGGCAGGGCAGTCATTTTTGCATAAGTTTTGGTAGTTTATAATTTTTAAATAACTGCTCTATTTCATCTACGTTGTTAAATTTATGTGCAGTTTTTCATAGTAGTCTTTTTTTTTTTTTCACCCTGTCAATCCTTACAGGGTCTGTAGTGATATCCCCTCTTTCATTCTTAATACTTGTATTTTGTGTCTTCTTTTTTTTTTTTCTAAGTCTTGCCAGAAGTTTATTGATATTATTGATCTTTTCAAATAACTAGCTTTGGGTTTATTTTCTCCATAATTTTCCTGTTTTTGGTTTCATTATTTTCTGTTCTTTTCTATCTGTTTGCTTTGGATTTATTTTTCTCTTCTTTTTCTAGTTTTCTAAGGTGGGAACTTAGGTTATTGATATTTCAGATCCTTTTTCTTTTCTAATATAAACATTTTAATGCTATACATTTTCTTCAAGGCACTGATTTAGCAGCATCCAACATTTTGGTATGTTGTATTTTCACTTTCATTCAATTTAAAATGTTTTCTAATTGGCCTTAGGACTTCTTCCTTGGCCCATAAAAGTATGTTCTTTAATTTAAAAGTGTTTAGAAATTTTTCTATTATCTTTCTGTCATTGATTTCTAGTTTAATTTCATTTTGGTCAGAGTGCATACTTTGTATTATTTCAATTACTTCACATTTGTTAAGATTTATATTATGGTCCAGGATATAATCTATTTTGGTGAATATTTTATATGCACTTGAAAAGAATGAGTATTCTGTTGTTACACAGAGTATTCTATATATGTCTATTAGATAGTTGGTTGCTGGTGCTGTTCAGTTCTTTTATATCCTTACTGATTTTCTATCTACTAGTTGTATTGATTACTGAGAGAGAGGAGTGTTAAAGTCTCCAACTATAATTATTGTTTTCTGTATTTCTACTTTCAGTTCTGTCAGGTTTTGCTTCATGTATTTTGAAGGTATGTTGTTAGGTGCATACACATTTTTTATTGTTATGTCTTCTTGAATTGACCCTTTTATCACTAGATAGTTCACTATTTTTCTCTTAGTAATTTTTTTTTTTTTTTTGAGACAGAGTTTTACTCTTGTCGCCCAGGCTGGAGTGCAATGGCGTGATCTCGACTCAACGCAACCTCTGCCTCCCGGGTTCAAGTGATCTCCTGCTTCAGCCTCCCAAGTAGCTGGGATTACAGGCATGCACCACCATGCCTGGCTAATTTTTGTATTTTTAGTAGAGATGGGTTTTCTCCATGTTGGTCAGGCTGGTCTCGAACTCCCGACCTCAGGTGATCTGCCTGCCTTGTCCTCCCAAAGTGCTGGGATTACAGGTGTGAGCCACTGCGCCCAGCCAGTAATTTTCTTTCCTCAGAAATCTACTCTGTCTGATATTAATATTGCCATTCCAGCTTTCATCTGATTAGTGTTTGCATGGTATATATTTTTCTATTATTTTACTTGTAACTGACCTATATCACTATATTTGAAGTGGATTTCTTATTGACAGCATCAAGTTGGGAAAGTTTTTCTGGTCCTGTCTCACAATCTGTCATTTAATTGATATGCTTAGACCATTTATAGTTAATATAATTATTTATAGGTTTAGATTTTGCTCAATAATTTTACTATTTGTTTTCTATTTGTTTCCTGTTTTTCCTTCCTGTGTTTCCCTATTCTTGCCTCCTTTTAGATTAGAACATCTTTTAGTATTCCACTTTAACTTACGTAGTGTGATTTTTACTATATCTCTTTGTACAGTATTTCTGTTGTTGCTCTAGGGCTTACAATATACATACTTAACTCTCCACAGTCTACTTAGAGTCAATATTTTACCACTTCAAGTGCCATACAGTAATCTCACCATCATATAGGTCTCTTTACCCTATGCCCCTTTATGTTGTATTTGTCTTATATATTATATTTGCATACATTAAAAAAAACTCCAGCAATGTAATTTTTTTTTTTACTTTTTACCTTCAAACATATTTTAAAGAAATCAAGATGAAATAATCTATTATATTTACCAGGATATTTACCATTTCCATTGCCCTTCTTTCATTCTTGATGTTTCAAGTTTCCTTCTGGTATTATTTCCTTTCTCTATGAAAAATTTACTTTAGCAATTCTTTTTATTTTTATTTTTATTTTGAGACCAAGTCTGGCTCTGTCACCCAGGCTGGAGTACAGTGGTGCAATCTCAGTTCACCGCAACCTCTGCCTCCTAGGTTCAAGTGATTCTCTTGCCTCAGCCTCCCCAGTAGCTGGGATTACAGGTGCCCCCCACCACACCTGGCTAATTTTTTTTGTATTTTTAGTAGAGACGAGGTTTCACCATGTTGGTCAGGCTGGTCTCGAACTCATGACCTCAGGTGATCCACCTGCCTCAGCCTCCCACAGTGCTGGGATTACAGGCGTGAGCCACAGCTCCCAGCCTAGCAATTCTTCTAGAACAGGTCTGCTGACAATGTAGTGTCTTGTTTTTTCCATTATCTGAGAATGTCTTTATTTCACTTTCAATACTTAAAGATATTTTTGCTAAATGTAGAATTATAGGTTGAAAGTTCTTTTTTTTAGCATTAAAAAAAAATGTTGTTCCACTTCCTTTTGGCCTCCATCGTTTCTGATGAGAAATCTATAGTCATTCAAATCATTGCTTCCCTATAAATAATGTATTATGTTTCTCTGGCTACTTCCAAGAGTTTTTCATTGTCTTTACTTTCCAACAGTTTGGCTATGAGGTTTCTGGATGTGGAATTCTATGGGCTTTTCCTGTTTAGGGTTTGCTGAACTTCTTGACTTTTGCCAAATTTTGAAAGTTTTCAGCCATTATTCCTTCAGATATTTTTTTCTGCACCACTGTCTTTCTCTTTCTCCTTCTGATTATCCAGTGACACAAATGTTAGACTTTTTGATACAGCACTCCAAGTCTCTGAGGCTCTGTTCATTGATTTTTCTGATTCCTCTCTCTCTCTCTCTCTCTCTCTCTCTCCCTCTCTCCCCGTTTCTCCCACCCTTCCTCTCTCTCTGTGTGTGTATGGGCGTATGTGTTCAGATTGAACAATTTCTATTGCTTTAACTTCAAGTTCACTGACTTCTCCCTGTCATCTATCACTCTGTTGTTGGGCTCAACCAGTAAGTCTTTTTATTCAGTTATTGTAAATTTCAATTCTAAAATTGATATTTGGGGCTGAGGTGAGTGGATCACCCGAGGTCAGGAGTTCAAGACCAGGCTGGCCAACACAGTGAAACCCCTGTACTAAAAATACAAAATTAGCCAAGTGTAGCGGCACACATCTGTAATCCCAGCTACTCCCTCAGGAGGCTGAGGCAGGAGAATCTCTTGAACCCAGGAGGTGAAGGCTGCAGTGAACCGAGATCATGCCACTGCAGCGTGCCAAGCAATCCAGCCTGGGCAACAAGTGCAAAACTCTGTCTCAAAAAAATAAAAAATAAAAAATAAAATTGATATTTGGTTCTTCATATCTTTTACCTCTTTTTGTTTGTTTGTTTGTTTGTTTTGAGACAGGGTCTCCCTTTGTCCAGGCTGGAGTTCAGTGGCGTGATCTCAGCTCACTGCACCCTCAACATCCTGGGTTCAAGTGTTCTTCCCACCTCAGCCCTGCAAATAGCTCAGACTACAGACACACACCACTATGCCCAGCTAACTTTTTTGTATTTTTTGTAAAGACAGGGTTTTGCCATGTTCCCCAGCCTAGTCTTTTACCTCTTTGCTGAGACTTTCTATCTTTCCATTTGTTTCCAGAGTATTCACCCTTACTTGCCACATTTTTATAGTAAAGTCAGATGATTTTAAAGTCAGATGATTCTAACATCTGTGTCACTATGGCATTGGCACTCTTTGATTGTCTTTCCATGCAAGTGGAGATTTTCATGATTTTTCATATGCCATGTAACTTTTATTGTATTTGGACATTTTAAATATTACAAGACTCTGATTCTTGTTTAAATCTTATGGAGAGTATTAACATCTTTGTCTTGGAAGGCAATCTACCTAGTTGTGTTCAGGCTACAAATTCCATTCAGGCCTCTGAGGTTATAGTTTCAATCTCAGTTCCATTTTCCAAGCATTTCCAATGCTGTTTGGGGTTTTTTTATTGTTGTTGTTTTATTTTTGAGACGAAGCTTTACTCTGTCACCCAGGCTGGAGTGCAATGGCATGATCTCAGCTCACTGCAACCTCTGCCTCCCAGGTTCCCGGGTTCAAGCAATTCTCCCACCTCAGCCTCCCGAGTAGGTGGGACTACAGGCATGTGCCACTATGCCTGGCTAATTTTTTCTATTTTTAGTAGAGAAAGTGTTTCACTATTTTGGCCACACTGGTCTCGAACTCCTGACCTCAAGTGATCTGCCTGCTTCGGCTTCCCAAAGTGCTGGGATTACAGGCATGAGCCACCACACCCGGCCTGCAGTGCTATTTGGATCTGCCCTGTGTGTGTGCCACCCAGTGGCCAGTGTGGGACTTACATGATGGTTCATTAGTGTTTTTATTCTCGAAGTTTTTTATTCTCCCAAGTATTTCATTCTCAAAGTTTTTTATATGCTCTTCAGAATCAGATCCATGCAGGAACAGTCTGGGGATGAGCCCAGAAATTTATAAAGAGTTTATAAACCCAGAGGTCATTAATGATTCTCAGAGGTCATTTTCCCAAGCTTTTCCCTCTCCACGGTTTCCCCCATAGGGCCCCCTTTTTCAGTCTTCTGGCCAAATAGCTGGAGCTTCCTTTACCCCTCTCTGCCACATACTTTCACACATGAGCCTGTGATCTGGACCAAGGAAGAGACCCAGGAGAAAAAAAAAGGAACAGGGGCTTGTCCCACTCTTAGGATCACAGCTCCTCTGAATAGAGGGGAAGATTCTCTTCTCTCAAAGTTTTAGGCACCTGTGGCCTCTGTTGCTACCACTGTCACTGCCAAGAAATCTCTTTTCCATTCCTGAAGGCTGATCTAGAGGGCTTCTGGAACTCTCTCTGCCCAAGTTAATGTTTACATCTGGGTTTCAGACAGCATTAAGACCAGGCCAGGAAATGCCAGAAGGAAAAAAAAAAAAAAAAAAGTAAACACTGTAGGTTCAGTGGTACTTTGAGTTCTGGTCTTCATCCCCAATCTGTCTGCGACTATTTGCTTTTCAAAGTTGTCAAGTAGGTGTATTATACATTTTGCCTAAATTTTAGGCTGCATTCAGTGGGAGATACAGAATCAAGTGTATTTACTCCATCTTATCCAGAAATAAAACTGCCATAACCAGAATAAATAATATTAGTTATTGTATTTTTCAGCTCTGGAATTCTAGTTGGTTCATTTTCAAGTCTTTTCCACCTTTTTTTTTTTGAGACGGAGTCTCGCTCTGTTGCCCAGGCTGGAGCGCAGTGGCGTGATCCTAGCTCACTGCAACCTCCACCTCTCGGGTTCAAGCGATTCTCCTGCCTCAGCCTACTGAGTAGCTGGGATTACAGATGTGCATCACCACACCCAGCTAAGTTTTGTATTTTTAGTAGAGATGTGGTTTCACCATGTTGGCCAGGCTAGTCTCGAACTCCTGACCTCAGGTGATCCATCTGCCTCAGGCTCCCAAAGTGCTGGGATTACAGGCGTGAACCACTGCGCTCGGCCTTTTCCATTTTTTATAGTTTCTAGGTATTTGGTGAAATTTGCAATCTTGTCTTCTTATCTCCTTCAATATATGAAGGAGGTAAACTAATTTTAATTTTATAATTCATGTCTAATAATTCCAAAAGTTAGAAACCTGTGGGCCAATTTCTTTCTTTTCTTTTGTTTTTTGAGACAGAATCTCACTCTGTCACCGAGGCTGGAGTGCAGTAGCACAATCTCAGTTCACTGCAACCTCTGCTTCCCAGGTTTAAGTGATTCTCGTGCCTCAGCCTCCCAAGTAGTTGAAATTACAGGCATGCACCACCACACCTGGCTAATTTTTGTTTTTTGTTTTTTGGGTATTTTTGAGATGGAGCCTCACTCTGTCACCCAGGCTGGAGTGCAGTGGTGCAATCTCAGCTCACCACAACCTCCGCCTCCCAGGTTCAAGCAATTCTCTGCCTCAGCCTCCCGAATAGCTGGGATTACAGGCATCCGCCACCACGCCCAGGTAATTTTTGTATTTTTAGTAGAGACAGGGTTTCACCATCTTGGCCACGCTGGTCTTGAACTCCTGAGCTTGTTATCCACCCACCTTAGCTTCCCAAAGTGCTGGGATTACAGGCATGAGCCACCATGCCTGGCCTAATTCTTATATTTTTAGTAGAGACAGGGTTTCACCACATTGGCCAGGCTGGTCTCAAACTCCTGGCTTCAAGTGATCTGCCCACCTCAGCCTCCTAAAGTACTGGGATTACAAGCGTGAGCCACTGTGCCCGGCAACCTGTGGGCCAATTTCTATCTTCTGTGGACTTATCTTCATTTCATGCTGAATATTATATTTGAAATACTTTTTAAAAATAATTTCAGGCTTAAGATGATGCTGTCATCCTCCAGATATGATTTTTGTTTGCTTCTGCCAGGTGCCTGAGGGCACTAGGTATCTTGAACCACCTAATTCTAATTTCAGGGATTGAGATATTTCTTAGTTATCCATGTAAATTGGAGCTCGTCAATAACTCAATACCGTGAGAGTAATTTACTTGATTCCCCTTTCTCCTAGGGTACAAACCTTCAGAGTCCCAACCCCAAACCCAGGGGGCTTACAAGGGCTCCCACTCTTGAGACCATGGGCTCTAATTTTTGTCTCCTTAGTCTCATGAGACTATCTAAACTATTGCTCACTGCAACCTCCACCTCCCAGGTTCTAGCAATTCTCCTGCTTCAGCCACCCAAGTGGTCAGAATTACAGGCACGTGCCACCACACCCGGCTAATTTTTTGTATTTTTAGTAAAGATGGGGTTTCACCATGTTGGCCAAGCTGGTCTCAAACTCCTAACCTCAAGTGAGCCACCTGCTTTGGCCTTCCAAAGTGCTGGGATTACAGGCATGAGCCACCGCACCCAGCCTAACCATGAGGTTTTTGTCGGAGCAGTGGAACCAACACAGACAACCTCTCAGGTACCACACTGCCTGAGCCCCTCCTCCTACCTTTGGGAGGCAAGGAAGAGGGGGCTGGTACTTCCTCCTCTGGCCCTACCAGGAGGATGCCACCATCTGGTATTGGGTTCCTCACCATTTAGGCAGAGAAGCCAGATTTGCACACTCACTTGGCCACCAGCCTGGTCCCTTCCTAAATGAGCTATGAGGGCCTATGAGAGCCATCTCTTCCAAAAGTCCCTGCTGTCCAGCCTGTGGGCTGTCAGGCATGTGCAGCAGCCCCACAAAGCCTTCCCCGGGCCACTGTGAACTTACCATTCCAGTGGCCAAAACTACATGAGACCAGGCATGAGGGGGACAAGAGTCAGGAACAGGTTCCAGAAAGTCTGGTTTTAGGTCCTTGAGGTTTGTTCCACTCCAAAGCCCTCTGAACTACTGTTCCTACAGTCTAACCTTAGCACCCATGAAATAAAACCATTTCCCATGGTCACCCTTAAAACTAGTCTTTCCCTCCTTCCCACCATGAAAGTTCTCTCCATGGGAAAGCCCCTCCTGTTCTCCACAAAGCATCCTTTCCCCTTTGCCCTCTGCCAGGTGCTGTATCAGCTTGTCCCTCATGTGCTTCCCTTCACTGCTCCGAGAAACCACCTGTCCTCTGTCCCTACCCCTGGGAAACACTGCTTTCCTCCTGTTCCCCCATGAAGCCATTCCCGATCTATAACTGCTTCCTCTATCCTAAGAAACAGTCTCATCTTAGTTCTCACCAAAACCAGAGGATGTCTCCACTTAAGGTTATCAGATTTAGCAAAAAGAAATACTGGGCTGGGCACGGCGGCTCACGCCTGTAATCCCAACATTTTGGGAGGCTGAGGTGGACAGATCACTTGAGGTCAAGAGTTCAAGATCAGCCTGGTCAACACAGCAAAACCCTGTCTCTACTAAAAATACAAAAATTAGCTGAGCATGGTGCCTCACACCTGTAATTCCAACTACTTTGGAGGCTGAGACACAAGAACTGCTTGAACCCGGGAGCTGGAGGCTGCAGTGAGCTGAGATCGCACCACTGTACTGCACTCCAGCCTGGGCAACTCCATCTCAAAAAACAAACAAACAAACAAACAAACCAAAGAAAGAAAGAAATACTGACACCCAGTTAAATTGGGATTTCAAATAAATAACCAGTATTTGTCTCAGTGTAAATATGTTCTATCTATTTTATCCACCCCAGCCCCACTCTTGAAATACTTTTCCTTCTGCCACTCATAAGAAACACTGTCTTCTGTCTTCTTTCTGTCCCACTATAAAACACTCTGTCTCCCAAAACCTCTGTGAAATAATGCCCCCCAAGCCCCTGAAACATAAAGAAATAACCAAAAGGGACGAATTGTTTCCTTCCTGCCCTCTCAATCCCACCCCTCAAGCTCCTTAACGCTGCCACCCATCTGCCTCTTTGGGGAGTGGACACTCCACTACCCCCGTCTCCACACAAAACATAATCTTTTCTCTGTCAGCTACCTGTTCCCTAGAAGATGATGGCACTCCTGTTACCAAGTAAAAACACTTTGCCTCTGTTTCCCACCATAGTCATATCTGATCCCAACTGCCACTTACTTAGTTCTTAGAGGGCACCAGATTCTTACAACAGCCCTACGAAGTAGGTATTGTTATGATTATTCTTCCAGTTTTACAACTTGCTCTAGATCACGCCATGTTAAGGCAGTCAGATTTGCATATAGGTATGCCTGACTCCAGAACCTTAGATAAACCCAGATTTAAACAGCATTTCCTGGACACTCAGCTTTGTTAAAAATCGAATGAGTAGCCAAGTTGCCACCTGCTGTACACTACAGCGCACACCTGCTTCTCCGTCTCCCCCATGAAACACTGTTGCCTCAGCAAAGCCCACAGAAAGCTCTCCACTGGCCCCCTTTCCCACCTCAGAGAACATTATCTTCTTCCACCTCCCTCCGGGGCACAGTCCCCTTGGCTGTGAACTCCTACACTCCCAGAAGAGGGTCACAGTCAGGCTGTGCTGCCCACATGCCTGGCATCTGGAAACTGGCTGGGGCAAAGGGCATGCCTGCGGTCCCTGTAGCTGGCACTCCAGTCCCTCCCCACCCCTTTCTATAAATAGCCCACTGCTCACTGGCTGCCCAGCAGTTGCAGCAAGAGTTTCCATGAGGTCAGCTTCCCAGAGCGGCCTCCAGGCACCCAACACCCACACTTACCTCTCCTGGAGTCCTGTGGCCTGCTTGCCCCTGCAACGGGCTGTCCCGGGTGCCATGTCTCCGCCGGGCAGGGGGTGTCGGCACCTGCACAGAGGCCTGAGGTGGGGCCTTTCCTAAGCTCTGGGCCCCGCATTCTGGAGCTTGACTCAGAGAAGAAATGGGCTTGCTGTCAGTGGTGGCCTCTCCTTTGGGCTTTGGAGGGGCAAATCTCTTTCTGTTGAAAGGCCTAGTCGGCTGGGGGGTCAAGGAGTGTGTGGGCTGGCCAGGAGCGCCAGGCACCCCCTCGCTTCTAGCCCTGAGGGGTGCCTTCCCCTTGGGACTCTCTCCAGGCGCCCGGACACTCAGGGTCTGGGGTCCCTCTTCCCCAAGAGGCCTGACTGCCTGGGTGTTCTCCAGGTACATGTCCTTCAAGGAGAAATACACTTCCTGGCCTGGGCCTGGGCCAGGGGCCTTCTGGGCCTTGTCTGGAGTGCCCACAGCAGAGGCTGGCTTCCTGGTACTATCTGTGCCAGAGGACCCAGGCCCCCGTGCAGCCCTGCCTCTGGGCTGGGTCTGAACCTGCTCCACGCCCACGGGCCCCTGAGTCCCACAGGAGTCAGGCTCGTCTGAGCTGGGGATGCAGTTTTCTGAAGAACGGCGGCTTTGGGCTGCCTTCTCTAACTCTAGCTTCCGCAGGCCTTGCTTGGATTCCTCATCTTTCTTTTTCTTCTTGGCCCCACTCTCCTCTTTGAGGGCTCTCTGAGGCCCCAGCTCCATGGCGTCACAGATGTATGTCAGCAAGCCATGCTCTCCGTCCTCTCCATTCTCGGGGGCAGCCTCCCCGTTGGTGGTCACTTCTCCAGAAGCAAAACTGTTGATCAGGCCCAAACCTGAGTGCTGAGCAGTCTCAGTCTCTCCCTCCTGCCAAGCCGCCAGGGTCCCACCCTCAGGCTCCCTGGTAGGGACCGAGGGGCCCGGCGCTTGAGCCCCGCTCAATCGCCGCTTTCGCTGGAAGCGGTCGGGGCTGAGCTTGCGCAGAGTGTCGGCCTCCCCAGGCACCGCCTTCTCGTGCTTCCAGCTCTGCTCGATCTCGCGCAGCTTTGCCGCAGCCTTGCGCTTCAACTTGGCGAACCAGCGCTGGTGGATCTTGTACTCGGTCATGGTGCCCACCTCCAGGACCCCTGAGCAGGACACAATGCCCTTGCTGTTCTGGGCAGAGGCCTGGTAGATGGCGGCATCTTCTTCTCGACACCTAGAGGTAGGAGCGGGAGGTGCCACCTCTCCCCTCCTGGGAGGTGAGAGCCCCCACACCCCCAGCCAGAGCCGTTCAGAGCCGGGCACACTTCCCCCTCCCTACAGCAAGCCCTGCCGTGTGCTACGCCCCATCTCACACGTCACAACATACAACACCCTCCATTACAGCTGAGGGAACTGAGGCTGGCAAAAAGGTGGCGGCTGACCAAGGCCATACTGTCCCAGGAGGGATTAGGCTTGGGGCCCAGGAGAGCTCCCTTCAGAAGCAGGTGACCAACACAGCCCCTCGTGAAGTCATGATGATACAGTTGCTTTTTTTGGCCGCTGACCTCATGGAAAATATTTCTGTAGGTCAGGACCTCTGCTGGCTGCACCAGCTCTTTGACTGTCAGGAATACTCCCACTCTGGCCTTAGGAGCTCCCAGACACTGGAAGGCAGATGTGGTTCACCAGGTGGTTCAACCACACAGCAGAATCCTGCCCTCCATCCCCAGAGAGTACCTGGGCATCTCCATCCAGACTGCTCCATTTCTGAGGGCAGGACCCCAGCCAGAGGGCCCTCGGGAGGGCAGAGAGAACAAAACAGGCCTTCTCCCTCACCTGTACAGCTGCAGTGTGTGGCGGTTGCCCTGATGAGTGATCTCATATTTTGGCAAGCCACAGTAGCGGTCCAGCTCCGTATCATCCTTGTACCAGGTCACCTCTGGCTCTGGGTATCCTGAGAAAGAAGCAGGAGACTGGGTTACAGCAAGGCCAGTTCCAAAATAATGGGAAGAGGCCGGGCACGGTGGCTCACGCCTGTAATCCCAGCACTTTGGGAGGCTGAGGCAGGCAGATCACCTGAGGTCAGGAGTTTAAGACCAGCCTGGTCAACATGGTAAAACCCAGTCTCTACTAAAACTACAAAAAAATTACCCGGACGTGGTGGCGGGCTCCTGTAATCCCAGCTGCTTGAGAGGCTGAGGCAGGAGAATCGCTTGAACCCAGGAGTCCGAGGTTGCAGTGAGCCAAGATCTTGCCACTGCACTCTAGCCTAGGCGATAGTGAGACTCCATCTCAATAATAATAATAATAATAATAATAATAATAATAATAATAATGGGAGGAGAGAACACGAGGCCGTGGCTTCCCAGACCACCTGAAGAGACTGGACAGGACCACCTGCCCCAGGCTTGCTGGAAGAACCGAGCCACTGTATGATAGCTCAGCTTATTTTTAGAAGCTGGTCCCTGTCAAAGCTGAAAACAATTCCCCTTCAGCAATAGGAAGGAAAATATGGAGGAGAAACTTTCTAGCTTCCTAATGGGAAGGGAGACAAGGAGTTTCCAGAAATCCTTGGCTACTGGGAATAAGCTTCCTTCTATAGTGGCCCATTCTACTTCCTCAACTGCAGTAAGGGCTCTATCCTCAGGGGTCTCCTCCCTTATGTCCCACCATGATCATCCCTTCCAAGAGCCCTCCTCCTTTCATTTCAGGTTCCTGAGCTGTTAGGATTATTTGAAAACATGGCTAAAGCATCTATCTGTCCACCCGTTCATTCATTTACCTATTATCCATCTGTCCACACATCTACACCTTCCTACCCACCCTGTCACTGCAGTGACACCGACTGAGGTGTCTGCCCAGCCCCTTCTCTGAGCACTTCCAGCCCACCCACAGGAGGAGCTCCCAGCTGTTACTGTCACGTGTCCCTTACCTCTCTGGCCATAGTGGATTGGTCCAGTAACGGACACCAGATCAGCTAATCTAGCTAATTCTTTGACCAAGTATTTGGGAATTAGGACCTAGAGACAGTCTACCATTGTATCTGAAAAATTTAGCTTCAAAAGAGTAGAGCAGCCATGTTCTGCCACATGGACTGAGAAGCAAACACTACAGTGAGAGATGGAAAAAGGAAGTTGATGTTCAGGATTGAATAAGAGGTGGAAGACAGAGAGAGTTGCAAGATGCTTCCAAGTACTAGTTCCATTCCTTGCCTGGGCACAGCTGCCCTCCTCTTGTCAATTCCATAAGAAGCCCCTCTGGACTTACCAATGAATCCTGCTTCATTTCTTAAGCTGACTGATCTGCGTTACTTGCTCGATATGAGACTGCTAACATACATTCACTCAAAGATATATATTAAGTACATATGACTGGCAAGTTAGGGTTATGAGGACACAGAAGCACATATGACACGGTCTCTGCTCTCCAGGAGCTTATTGTGTGATAGAAAAGGTGAGACATGGCATGCACCCGCACAAGGCAGCAATGCACCTAGCATCTGCACAGGCGCTCTGCCTTTCCTACTGCCTACGGATGCACCACGCTCCTAAGTAAAGCGGCCCCTCACTGGATCCCACCTGCTCGTGCCTAATCAAGGACATTTCTCCAGCAATTATTCCTGCTCGCTCCTGCATCATCAGACTTTTCCTCTCTGTTACATCTTTCTCATCAGCGTACAAGCCTGCTCTACTGTGTCCTTCTTTAAAAAGAAATTCCTTTGACCCCACAGCCTCCTCCAGCCCCTGCTCTCATTTCTCTGCTCTCTGCTTTACAGAAAAATTCTTTGAAAGAGCTGCCTGTACTCACTATCTTCATTTTCCTTCCTCAAATCAGACTTCATAGCCTCTCTTGCACCAGAATTGCTCTTGTCAAAGTCACCCATGACTTGTACATTGCCAAATCCAATTCCTATGCCCATCTGCCTAACCCATCAGCATCACCAACCCCACTTCCTGAAACCTTTGGTTCACTTGCTTCTAGGACACCACTCTTTCTGGCTGCTCCTCCTACTTCACTGGCCACTTTTCCTGAGCTCTTCATCAGTCCTCCCCTCCCACCTAGACTTGCCCCAAAGCTCAGGCCCCAGAACCATTTTCCATTCTCTATCCATACTCACAACCCAGGAGGTCCTAATTCTGTCGTGTGGCTTTCAAATATATGTATGCCCATGGACTCCCAAATTTCTATCTCCAGCCCAGTCTTCTACCCTGGTCATTATTTCTGACTGCATATCTGGCATTTCCACTTGAAGGTCCAAGAGGTATCAAGCTTACCATGTCCCATCCAAGCTCCTTAGTCCGCCCTCCAAGCCAGTTCCCACAAATCTCAGTAAATAGCAACTTCATCCCTGTATTTGGCTCAGGCCAACACCTGGAGGCAATGCTGTATTCCTTTACTTGCCTCACCTCTACTCCATCAGGCAATCTTGCTGGCCCTCCCTTAGAATATATCTAGAATCTGATCACTCCTTGCCATTCCCCACCAACAGCCTGGTGCACATTCCCATCATCTCACACCTCAATTTCTTTAATAACCTCCTCACTGATCTTGCTGCTTGGCTCTATTCAGCCCATTCTCAGCAGAAAAGACAGAGTGATCCTTTTAAAATAATGTCAGATCATGGTGCCCCTTTGTTCAAAACACCCCAATTAGCTCCATTTCACGCAGCCCTCATGATCTGGGCCCTGTGACCATGCTGGCCCCACCTCCCTCCACTCTCCCCCAGCTTGATGCACCCACCCATGTGGTCCTGCTGGCTTGCCTCACACACCACAGGAGCACCAGGCTTTGACTCTTGCAGGGCTCTGTTACTTCCCTAGAGAGGCCTTCCCTTCCACCCCGTGTAAAGCAGCAATGCTGTCTCCCAGGCACTTGCTATTCCTCTTACTATGTTTATTTTTCTTCATAGAACACATTGCTACCTGACATATTATCCACTTAGGAGTGTGTTGGTTTACGTCCATCCTTTCCATGACAAATATCAGCTCCATGACAGCAGGGACTTATCTGTGTTATTCACTGCTGTGTCCCCAGTTCCTAGAATAGTCCCTGGTATGGAATCAACACTCATTAAATATTTATAGATGAATAAATGAAGCAATGCACTAAGTGCTTAGGGCTGCAGAGAAGGGAGCAATCACCTCTGGCTAGGGACTCAGGAAAGCTTTTGTAGTGAGTGGCACCTGAACTCAACTTGGAGGGTGGGCAGGATTTCAGGAAAGATGGGTTCAGTCCCTCTGATCTCCCGCTTCCCCTCAGCTCTAACGTCACCTGCACTTCCCCTTCACAGCACTAATCACAATACTGTCATTGACTATTTCCTTGCCTATCTTTCCTGCTAGACTTAGGTCCCATGTGGGTAGAAACTGTATCTTGTTCACTGCTATATCCCCACCACCTAAGACAGTGCCTGACACTGTGGTGTGGTAATTACTTAAAAGAAATCTGTGGGACGATAAGTAAATGAGTAAGTAGGGTGAACACACAAGGTGGATGGGAAGGGCATGCCTGACAAGGGAACCCCAACATGAGAAGGGGAGGGTGACAAGCAAAGGGCATGCTGGGGAACTGTGTACAGGAGCAGGGAGCAGGGGAGGCGAGGCTGCAGCAGCGTCGGCCAGGAACAAACTCTGGGCAGCCCTGGCTGTAAAGCGAGCCCCATGTTTCCACTGTGAGCTAAACCCCCTGGTTACATCACTGTGTGTGTGACCAGAGCCAGCACAGGTGTCCTCACCATCCTGTGAGATGATCTCATCCCTACAAGGACCCAGCTCAGAGCCTCCCTGCCCCATGACCTGCCCAGCACAGCCTCAGTCTCCAGGGCATCTGAGTCCAGTCAAATGCTTGGGCAAGAGGGCAGGGGTGGGGCAAGGAGGGAGGAGCTGAATGGACCCCACAGCCCCAGGGCCGGGGCCTCAGCCTCCATGCCACCCTCTGGTGCTGCCTCTACACAGTGGGGGCCAACCCGACAGCTTAGGGCTTCATAGCCACAATGAGCTTTGGAAGCAAATTTATTTGGGAGAACACATTGCCTTGAGCCCTGAATAATGTGAACTATATCCTAAAATGCATAAAAGCAGGAGGGCTCCGGGTCCTTCACTCCCAGCTGTGCATTTGTGCATGTCCACAGGCAGGTGTGCACACACTTCCGGCCCTGGCCAGGACAGCCCACGGCGGCACTTGAGCCTGTGGACTTCCCTCAGCCCATTCACACCCTGTGACCTCTGTTTCACAGCCAGCAGACCTGACTCAAGAACCCAGCTTGGAAACTTGCAGGCTTGTCCCAACCATTCCCAGTTCACAGAAGCTCCGATTCAAAAGAATAATGAATGGAAATTTAAAGTTTTCAAAAAGCTTTCAAATACATAGAATTTCATTTGACCCTCAGAACACTCCTGTGCAAATGATTGCTAACATTAATGAAGACTTACTATGTGCCAGATACTAAGCTGAATACTTCTCATGTATTATCTCATCTAATCCTCACAAAAATCCTATGAGGAATGTACTCTGCTACTAATCTCCAATTTAAGGATGAGGAAATCCCAGCTCATGAAATTAAAGCTCTTGTCCAAAGTTATCTAGCTAGCAAGTAGAGAGCCAGAATTCAAATCTCTCTCTTTTATAACACAGGCTGGTATTTTAATTCCTATTTTATACAAAAGGAAAATGAGGCTCAAAGAAGCTAAGTAACACCCAGGGTCACACAGCTGGCAAATGGCAAAGCCCTAGGTTTCCTTTTCCTTTCTCCAGTACTCTTTCCACTGGGGTTTCTGGGACCAATATATAAGTTTTTGCTTCCAACAGTCATTATATTAGACTTACTTCTCTAAAAAAAGTTTCTTCAGGAACATGGTCCTGTTTCAGAAGACTCAATCCCTTTGTGCAACCTGCCCAATATTGATGTTTCCTCCTTCCAGCCCAATATGAACATGTGCACCCACATGCAAACACACACACACACACACACACACACACAACACAGAATCTACAACAGAGCTGAGGAGAGTGGAGGAGGGAAGCCCCTGTGCTGGAGACAGTAGGCTGCCTCAAGGAAGACAGTAGCACTCTGGCCAGAGGGGTCCCTGGGGGAGACAGGAGCTAGCGGAGGCCCACTATCTTCCCACAAGCCTACTGTGAGTTGGAAGAACCCCAGGGCCTTGCCTGTCTTCTCTGTGACCCCAAGGGCTTCCATCACAGGTCAGCCAGCAGGAGCACTGGCGCAGATGACTCTCCCTCACCTGGACTAAGTTCTGACCACCAGGAAAGCATCACCTCTGCCTGACAGGGCCCTGGTGGGCTGACTCATCCTAGCCTTGTTTAGGAAATGCTATCAGCAGTGAGGAAGGAAGAGTGCACGTGTGGTCACTCTGGAGACAAGCCAAGAGCAGAACAGCAGCCTCACACAGAGGCCAGTCTCAGCCAGAGATCCATCCACCTGCCACCTCTCCAGACTAGAGAGCTCCCGTGTCTAACCCTGACTCTTTAGTTTGCAGAACCTTCTGCATTGCCCCTCCTCTCCTTCCTTTCCCTCTCCTACAGCCTGCATTTTCTCCTTGCTAATTAGAAAAGGCTTGTTTGAGGTGTACTATGGTGATCATAGAGACCTCTTTCCTAATGTGCTACACAAAACTCAGGTAAGCTGAGATTCTGAATGTATGTGAGGATGAGTGGGGGCAGGAAAGGAGAAGATCAACAATGGACTAAGGTATGGATATCAGAGATAGCCAGAGCCCCAGAAACCTTACAGACTCCATTGGTGGCATTGTAGGTCTCAGCACAGTAAGTGCTATGATATACACAGTAGGTAGGTTGTATGATATACAACCATATATCATAAAATAAATGTCTGAGCAGCCCTGCCTGGTCATCATGAGATGTGGCAGAAAAGGTTGCTCCTTTGGATTGGGCTTGAAAGAGGGAACAGCTTACTTCCTTGATGACACTGGGAGTATTTGATAAAATACCCCATGATTCTATAAGCCAGACTCATGTCTGACATCTCCACATTGCTCTTAAACTCCATGGCTACAAAGAACAGAATGGAAAAGGAGAGGAGGGAGAGCCATCCCTGACACCTGCATCTCTCAAGTGGTCCCAGGTCCCCACTGCAGCCGCTGTTACCAAGGTACCAAAGCTGCGGCTGAAATGAACAGGCAATATGGCAAGTGGAAAAGGTACTGGTTTTGTCATCAGCACAGTCAAGCTTCACTGTGGTCATTTGATATGTACTGAGCATCTTTGTGCCAGCTCTGGAGAGGCATGATGTGTCAGGTGTATGCCCTGTCCTTGTAGATGTCACGATCTTGTTGGAGAGAGAGATGTGTAAACAAAAAAACTATGTGGTGGAGGATGGAGCAAGAGCTCTCCTGGAAACACTGGAGATGACCTCCCAGAGGGCAAGCCCCTTGAAAGATGAGAAGGAATTTGCCAGGCAGAAAAAGAGTAGGCTTCTAGGTAAAAAGGCAGAATGAACATGCCATCTATCTTCATACCCTCCCTCAAACTCACTAAACTGCCCTGAAAAGACTTTTTAATCAACATATGTAAAAGCACAAAGATGAAGTGAACAGGCAAGGAGAGTAAGAGGAGCAACAAAATTTTGAAAGTTAGAAAGCAGATGGACAAGTGGAAACTGACTTAGCAGACTCAAGACAGCTCAACCCTAAGCTAGCAGTGGAGAAAACTGAGAACTATCCTTTCGACACCAGAAAATCCCCAAAGGGCCTAAGAATTGGCAATTTGGTACCTCTGGAACTGGGAGAAAGAGGAAGGAGGAAAGGTTCAAAGATGCTTAAAAAATAAATCTTTGGAACCCTTCAACCATTCTATCTCACTGGATGACTGCTCCTTCCCCACCACAGCCAAAGGTGAAGTTTATTATTTGGAAATGTAAAAATCTGCCCTGAGAGTAAGCCAGCATAACTGAGGGCATGACTATTCTATGAAAAACAGAAAAATGTAATAACCATATATCATAAAATAAATGTCTTACGCTGAGAGCCCACCCAACCCTCTGATCTGCATAACTCCCAGAAAACCTTTCGCTAGGAAACCTAGCAAGTTCAAGAGGAAGGAACTAAAGAAACTTACTTGGCAGTTCCCAACAGTGGCTACCTAGGTCACCCTACAGTAAACAGCCAAGTTTTCAGGCCCCTCCTCCTTGCTCAGAACCTCTGATCAGCTTTTAAGTCTCCTACTCTTGCTCATTATCTGACAGCCAAAGATTTCTAGATATGGGAGGAAAGCCTACAATCGAAGATTAATGACAAAATTAAATTAAACAGAGAAAAAGCAAGACAGAAGAAAAACTATGCAAGGAAAAGGAAGCTTTTAGAAAACTATCATTAATAAGCATCTCAGAGAGCTAAGAAAAGATACTACATTCATGAAAAGTGCAGGATGCTACAGAAAATGACAAAAATTAAAACCCTTGGAAATTAAAATTCAGTAGAAGAGTTGAAAGATAAAACTAAGGAAATCTCCCAGAAAGTACAGCAAAAGACAAATAGATGAAAGGGGAATAAAGGATAAGAAAATAAAAGTCCACGACCAGGGGAACAGCTATCCAAACAGGAGTTCGTAAAGTAAGACGACAGAAAACAGGAGGATAAAATCAAATTTCCCAGAACTAAAGGCTCTCCGTTTCCAACTGAAAGCATCTAAGCATGTTCCAGGGTGAAGAGACCCATATCAAAATACATCATTATGAAATACCAGAACACTCTTACAAGCTTCCAGAGAGAAAAACTGGTCATATGCAAGGAATTAGGATCAAACTGTCTTCTCACTCTGAAAAGCAACACTGGAAGCAAAAAGATAATGGAACAATGTCTAAAATTCTGAAGGGAAATTATTTTCAGCTTATAATTCTATACCCAGCCAAATTCGCAAGAAAAAGTAAAGTAGAAAAAAAGAGGCCGGGCACAGTGACTCATGCCTACTATAATCCCAGCACTTTGGGAGGCCAAGGTGGGAGGATTGCTTGAGCCCAGGAGTTTGAGACCAGCCTGGCAACATAGTAGGACTTAGTCTCTATCACACACACACACATACACACACACACAAAATAAGTTGGGTGTGGTGGCACATGCCTGTGGTCCCAGCTACTCAGGAGGCTGAGGCAGGAGGATCACCTGAGCCGGGGAGGTTGAGGCTGCAGTGATCTGTGATCATGCCACTGCACTCCAGCCGGGGTGACAGAGGAAACCTTGCCTCAAAAAACAAACCAACCAAACCAACAAACAAACAAAAACATTTTCAGACACAAGGAATCCAACATCTACTTCCCATGTACTCTTTCTAGAAAGCTACCAAAATAAGAATGTAAATCAAGAAAGAAAAAAATGTAGAATACAAAAAGCAGAAAGTTACCACAGAAGAGAGGTAAACCAAATCTAGAGGATGGTAACTGTGTACCAGATGCAGAGAAACGAAGGCACATTAGACCAGAGGGACTCAAGGGAGAGCAAGGTCCAGACCTTGCCATCACTATGCCCTCTGCTACTGCACCATCTTCAGGACCTGATGAAACCACTGGGGCAGTATTCAATAACGCAAAAAAATAAACCAAGAAAGGAAGACATGAGATCCAGGAAGCTGAATTAAATCCACAGAAAAGCAAAGGGAAGACCCAGGATAACAGCTGTGTATCAGGCCCTAAAAGCCTAGCAGTTCTGATAAAAGAAGAATGGAGAGCTCCAAGAGGAATATCTCCAAGGAAAGTAACTGCCAGATTACTGATGTCATTGACCTTGCAGAATATCATATTAAGAGGCTATTAGGAGGTATAAGAAAAATTAGCAACAGATACAAAAAAAAGAAACAAATGAAAAACTATGGAAAGTACTAACCTCAGGAAAAACCAAAGAAAAAAATATAAGCATAGTATGCTACAGTGTTCAGTTATGAATAATATTGCATAGGCATAATAAGGTAAACAGTAAATGTTGATTAAAGCAAAAATTATGATATAACTGAAGCAGGATAGTTTTAGAAAACTATCATTAATAAGAGTCAAGGAAGTAACCATGTCCTCAGGACACAGCAACCATCCAGACCATACAGTCAACACAATAAGCCCCAGCATGAGCATTCTAAAGTTCTTTCAAGCAAAGCTGTCTCCAGTAGGGAATTCCCATGTAGAGAGCAGGAGCATTTTGATTTTACCTGTCCTTAAACTCACCCTTTGCTCATTGTAATAGTAAAAAACACACCCCTGGATGGAGATTTAAGATGCATGTCTCATTAGCATGGGTGTGGTGGCACGCGCCTGTGGTCCCAGATACTCATGATGTATAAACAAGCATGTACAGCTACTGCGCATGTGCACCCAGAGGACCACCCAGAACATGCTTACGAGCAACACCTCTTCCTACCTCCTCATGAATAATCATGTAAGACTTACAGAAACGGAGTCGCCCTAGGTACCAGTCTTTGCTGTCTCATCCTCACGAGAAGCCCATGCTGAATCTTCTCTCTCTCAGGGTGTCCTGTCTATTCTGCACCTAACTTTTACAGTATTCTTTTTCCTTTGCAATAAATTGTTCTATCTCCTTTGCTGTGTGTCTTTTGTTTAAATTTTTTAAAACTAAGAAGACAAGAACCAAAGTTCCACAACTGCTGTCAATATAATTATATGAAGAAGATAAGTTCAGGGAAACAGAGAAAATGATGGTATAAAAGAGCTAATTCCTTATCTACCATAACAGGAAGACAATAGAGAACATCTAAAACTGAAGAATTTCACGTAGTACTCAGCATGATGGAAATGTATACGTGCCAGAAGAAACAGCTAAAAGCTGAAAACAGTTGCTTCTGGGAAGACAAATTGAGAGGGGTGAACTGCTGTATTTTGAAATATGCCTTTTAGTATAATTTGAAGTCTTAATTATGTGCATATATTTATTTGACAAAGTAAAATTTAATTTTCTTTAAAAAGAAGGATTAAGGACTTTCTAAATAGAGAAAATGAGATGTGCAAAAGCACGAAGCTGTGAAAGAACCGGGTTTTTCTAGGAAACTGTAAGTGCCACAGTAACACAGGAGATACAGGCGGGAAGCAGCATCAGATGCCGGAGAGCAAAAGCAGTGTCTCCCTCACTAGTGCTGCGGACTTTGGCAACGCATCAGCCTCTCTCAGCTTCCTCCTTGGTAAAATTTGACTAAAAATAGCACTTACTTCATAGGGATTTGTAAGAATGCAATGACAATGGAAACAGACAACTTGCGAAATTCACCATACGCCATACAAAGGTATGGGATGCACACCTATGTCGCTCGGAGCAGAGAGTGTTCTCAGTCTGCAGCTCAGAGGGTTGAGTAAGGGTGAGAACTGCCCAAGTGAGAAGCTGTTTACTGGCTGGGGTAATCAAGTCCCCCAGAATTCACAGCTGGAAACCACGAATGACTTTGACTTACAGAAACAACAGGCTCTCCAGAGGGAGCCTGGGCCTGGGATCTGATAGCTGCACAGCTGGGAGGGGTGGGTACCCATTCGTGGGTCCTGCGGGCCCTGAGGCTGGTCAGGTTGGAGTCTCTACTGGGTGGTCTGGGGGAGAGGCAATGTCTGGAACCACCCTCCCAGCACTCCCACCCATTATCTTCCCCTTCCAAGGAGTATCACTCTGCTTCCTATTCTGCCAAACGGTTGCTTCAAATTCCATCACGAAGCTCAGTGAAATGCAAGTAACAGTCAGTTTCTAACTCTTATGTGGTACTTACTGTACATAAGGTACTACTCCAAACACTTTGCATGTATTAACTCATTCAGTCTCAAATAACCCTATGAAGTGCATCCTATCATTATCCCCACTTTACAGATGAGGCAGCTGAGAGGTTATATAACGTGCTCAGTAACATCATTGGAAAGGGGATGAGCCAGGACTCCAAGCCAGGCAGTCTGCCTCCAGGGTCTGTGGTCAGAATCACCACATGCAATTCTCCTCTCAGGCTTGAGACTCCCAACCTTCAAATTACTCAACTATAACATGGGGATACTCAGGGAGATGGCCTCAAAGATCTCTTTCCATTGGAGTACTTCTTTTCTTGCAACAAATAAGGCCATTAGTCATGGATGTATCCCTGAGGGTCAGGAACCTTCACTGAGGACAGGTTCTGAAGAAGAGTAGGGTATATATGTGGCTCCAGAATGGGGGAAGCAAGGGGCACCAGCCCACACAGGGATGTTAAACTAGAGAGAAAGCTCAGAAAGTAAATGTCACCTCACGTAGTTTTGTGCACACAGCCCGCCACCCCACCATTCCTGTCCTCACAGCCTCCTTGGACCCTGCTCTGTGCAGAGGCCCTGGCATGGAGCATACAGACAGCATCCTTACCTGTGACGATGCAGGTGAACCTGACGTCGCTGTCCTCGGACACAGACCGGGACTTGAGCGTGGTCTCAAATAGCGGCTGGGTCTCCTCTGTGAGCTGAGCAATGATGGAGCAGAAGGTGCTCCTAAGAGAGGCAAAGAGCTATTCAGAGCTGGCCTTCCCCACAACAAACAGCACAGCCTGGCCTGTCCAAGGCAGCTTCCGTCTTACCATGCCTGCCCATCTTCCTGTGGCCAGAGCTCCAGCACCCCGGCAAGTCTTTCTTCAAGGCAGCTTGTGCCTCTTGGCCAGGCTGGGGCCAGGTATCAAGGGGTTGAATGGAATCCTGACCCAGACCCATTACAATAGGCAAGCTACTGACCATGGGCCAGGCTCCTGAGCATGCCAGTCTACAAGCCCAGGTGTCCCATCCCATCATTGTTTGAGGGGCCTTACTTCACCCTGCACCTTTCATCTCCAGGGACACTTGTGCATGAGGGAGACACACAGATAAGTAGGTCAAGCCTCAGAGATGGAGCCCCCAGCATAGCAGAGCCTTCATTCATGCCAAGAGGGGAAGGCCAGCCAACCCTCAGTGATTCAAGGGTCCTAAGAGCACAGGAGCCTCTCCTAGAGCTTGGGCTCAGAAAAAAAGCTCCTACATTTGTGAGTGCAGACCCACAATGGACAAAGAATAAGCTGGCCAATGCTAGGGGTCTAGACCCAAGGGGGGACTCTAATTCATAAGGGTATCAGAAAGGAGAGACCCAGCCGAAATGGGGCTGGGAAGCAGCCTTGGAAAGCCAGCTGTGGCTCCCCTGCTCCATCCCTGGATACCACATGCTGAAGTGAAACATGGTTGGCTGCTCCAGGACCAACCAGCAGGAGTGCCAAACCACAAACGGATCCACCCCTGCAAAAGCCAGAACTTTTAGTTCCCTTCTCCAGTCCATCTCCCAGATTTCAGGGGCATCAGTAAGCACTGAGTCCAGTACAAACTCACCAACAATGCTCAGGCTTACAGTCTTCTCCTTCCTGGGCCCAGGAAGCAAACCACCGTGCCAAACCCTTTCAAGGGCCAGCAGAGACACAGTGCGTTCCTAGGTGTGAAGCGCCACCACATAGGCAGGTTGTGTGGTGCACAAGCCGTGCCCGGCCCTCCCTCCCCAGGCACACATCCCACTGTGAGCGGCAGAGAGGACTGTGAGGGGGCAAAGGGAAGAGAAGCAGGAGAAACTGTAGTGAGAAAGACACATCATTCAAAGGTGCCTTTCCCTGTGCCTCAGAGGAAGGGATGGTCACCCAAGGGCAATGTTTGTCTGTCCATGGCCTCTCTGCCAGGGGCTAAGAGAGTCTGTGAAAGCAGAAGCAAACAGGATCTAGAACCCTCCACTTTGTGGGGAGGGATTCCACATTCGATGTATCTTTTCTGTGAATATTATTCTAGACTTGAGTTTGAGGAGAAGGGTTGTACCCCAGAGAATATCTGGAATCAAGTAAGACTTCTGAACTGATGGGGTTCCTGCTGTGGTTTCACCACAGGAATGTAGATACCTGGGCGTTCATGGAGTTGACAAGGGCCCTCCCCCACAAAGATCACCCATAAAGGGGATCCCAATCTCACATACCTGAACATTTGAGCCGGGTCTGCAGTTAGACATGTTCTGTAACACTCCCTACAACCTTCCCTTGCCTACAACTCATCTGTGCAATAAGCTTCTTTTCCTTTTCTTCTTAAGCCACTCAGAAATAGAGGGTCCTCAGGGCCTAGGCTATTAACTCCCTGAACACTCAGGAAGTGTTAATATCTGAAAACGTTTCTTGCTGCTATCATACTAACAGCAATTTCTGATTTGGGGAAATATCAAATCTCAATCAACACTTTCCAGAAACCACCAGGCTAAACATAATCCTACTTCCATGATTCTGTAATTAATTCAAACCATCCCTAATTATGTCCTCCCTGCATAATTTGAATCCTATCTCATCCATGACCTTGAGCCTGGATCCAATATTCAGCTTAAGCTCCTAGGTATGAAGCCGCTTGGACAAGTCTAAGGAAATCATTTCAGCTACTGGATAAGTGAGACAACAGGGAAACTATGTTTTAAGAAAATTTGCAGAGACAAATGCTCATGCTAGATAATGAAAAACAGGCCAGGTGCAGTGGGTCACGCCTGTAATCCCAGCACTTTGGGAGGCTGAGGCTGGCGGATCACGAGGTCAAGAGATCGAGACCAGCCTGGCCAATGTGGTGAAACCCCGTCTCTACTAAAAATACAAAAATTAGCCAGGCGTGGTGGCAGGCGCCTGTAGTCCCAGCTACTCGGGAGGCTGAGGCAGGAGAATCACTTGAACCTGGGAGGCAGAGGTTGCAGTGAGCCGAGATCGCGCCACTGCACTCCAGCCTGGTGACAGAGAGAGATGCCTCAAAAAAAATAAAATAAAATAAAATAAAAACAAGTAGTTATTTTACTTCACCATTCTTTTTGAATGGAAAAGAACATATCTTCTCAAACTTTCCACATTAGGTCCTAAGCTGTATTATAAAAAAATGTTTACATTAGAAAATAAGTAACAGCTGAAAGGTGTGGCTAGCTGAAAGCCTTCTCTTTCAGGGAAGTGGGTTTGGGGTACATTTGGAGGCACAGGGAGAGTCACTGTATATACTGTCATGTTCTGCTGAATGTCACACAGCTTCTCGTTGCCACAAGCTTTCTGTCCCCATCCTCCAAACCATTCGAATGTGGGATGGACTCTGAGTGTGCTGCACCGTATACCCTGGAAAGCCAGGAAGTCCACACATCTGGAAATGGTCTTGTCCAACCCTGACAAGTCCTTCCAACTCCATGACTTCACAAGGATATCACAGACTAATCATATGTCTCTAAAGAACACCAGAATCTTTGGTTTTCATGATGTTCAGTGGAACCTAACCTTGCCCTTAGGTAAGGTTTGGTTTGCCCAGGTCGTCTCCTTTCAACGCTTACCACACTCCACTTGGAATTAGTTGTGATATCCTCAGTTCCACCCATGAGCCACACAGAACAAAGTCTCCTCAGTGTTCATCCCCATCAAGGACCATGGACATAGTAGTTGCTAATCATGTCTGTAAACATTAGCTATTTAGAAACCAGTTAGCTATTCTGAAATCTTTTTCTGTGTGAAGAAACTGTAGCTAGCTCTCCCCAAAACTATCAGAGTCTGGGATGAGGCCCAAGTGGTGGGAAGTAGCCAGGAAATGTTCCCATTTTGATTGTAACAGTCAGTTCAGCCAAGGGTAAAGAGCTGTCCTCAGTTCAGGAGGCAAGAAGACAGTCATTCAACCAGCAAACCTGGACCATGAGCCTGCCCAGACCTTGCCCTGACTCTGCAGCAGATTCAGAGAATAAGCTATGCAGGAATACATTAACGTGGTATTCTCTGATCTCACAGAGTTCACAGTCTTCAGGGATGGGGAGGAACCAAAGGAAAGGAAAATTCAGAGAAAGAGGAGGTAAAAGGAGAACTTAAATGACTGCAGAAAAAAATTTTAAAAGGCAGTTACCATGGTTAGAAGAAGATAGACAATAAGGTATCACACCTAGGTATGTGGTTACAAAAAACATGAAAACCTAGAATTGGGGCCAGGCACAGTGGCTTATGCCTGTAATCCCAGCACTTTAGGAAGCCAAGGCAGGAGGATCCCTTGGAGCCAGGAGTTCAAGACCAGGGAACACAGTGAGACTCTGTCTCTACAAGAAAATTTTTAAAAATTAGCCAGGCATCATGGTGCATGCCTGTAGTCCCCGCTACTCAGAAGGCTGAGGCAGGAGGATCCCTTGAGGCCAGGAGTTCAAGGCTACAGGGAGCCATTGCACTCCAGCCTGGGCAACATGACAGAGCAAGACCCTGTCCCTAAGAAATAAAAAACCTAGGATGGGGAAGAGGTGGGTCATGTGACATGACTCATGGCTCTCTGTTCTGTTCCCATGGTGTCTCCTAGGGACACAGAGATGTCATTGCAGGCATCTCAGAGACCCCTGCCCATATTTCTATTCCTGAGATCCTGTGCCCATCTCAAATGGCCCACGCAAGCATCAACTCTGGCCCCCTGTGAGAGCCATGTTCACCTGAGTACCTTCTTGCACTCTCCCCACCCACCCTCCAGCTCTCCCCTCACCCCATGCAGCCTGGTTAGTGCACGAGCAGTCACTCAGTGGCCCCTCAATGCCCAGACCCAAGGAAAAAGCAGTCAGAGAAATGTAGTGCAATATGCATTTACCTTCCAGAGCTGGGGTGAGACAACCGGTTGCTTGATAAGCTAAGCAAAAACAGCAAATGGAATCATTAGGCCAAAAAAGCAAGAAGGAAGTAGGCGAAATCAACAGTCGCAAACTATTAATCGGCCACCATCTGGGGCCCAGAAGCCTTTCTATTAAAAGGGACCAGCTGTCTTAGTTGGCCTGCTCCATTTAGCAAGTGGCCTGACCACCGGACACCAATGTATCTGAAACCAAGAGCTCATTAAATGCAGCAGAGTCCAGGAAAATGGTTAGGCAGGAAGGAGGCCCTTTGGGGCTGTGCTTTGAGAAAGGTGTGTCCCAGGCATTTGGGTCACTGCCCCCAAGAGGGAGGCTTACAGCTGCCTGGCATGTTTCCCCACCCCACAGCACACCAGCCTGGGGGCAAGCTCCTGCTTCAATTCTTGGCCTTTGGGAGAAAAGAGCCCCATTCCTGGAAATCCCCTGAGAGGCTAGGAGAGACAGGTGGCTTGGAGAACACCCATCATTAATATGTTAAAGTATGGTTAAAGAGGCCACGCAAGGCAAACCAGCTGGGAGAGTGAAAAAGAGAAAAACAAAGCAGTTAATTCAGCAGGAGCTGGGAGGAACCCAGCTCCATGGTCCACACAAGGCCCATTCTGCCTGAGGCCCCAATCATCTCTCTTGCCTGGGGCAGCTAGGAAAGGCCACTGTGTAGGGCGCACTAGGATGAGGACCCACACAGGACCGCCCCTTAGTGGAGTCTAGCCCACTTACTATGAGCCAACTGTTCCCTCTCCCTCCTCCTTTCCTGATACAAAAATCTCCAGTGGGGACCCTGGATCCCAGCTCCTTGAGAGATGTCAGAGGTCACCCCATCCACACTCCCTTCAGCTGTCCCTATCATGAGAAGAGCAGCAGCCCAGCCTGTTCAATGGTGCTCACGGTCTATGTCTCTAACCATAAGAAAGCTCTATGAGGATCCCATCTCTTTATAACCACAACACCAAACCCATCCTTTTCCCTAAAACCTGGCTTCACCCCTAACCCCGGGCTCCTGGGTTGGTAGATACCTCCAGCATTCTCCCAAACTCCTAAGCTCAAAACCTGCCATCTTGGACTACTTCTTCTCCAACCCCAAATCCAGTCCGTACAATTCTTGGCCCTTGTTTCTCCCTTTCTCTCTACTCTTGTTGTTGCACTACAATCTAGACCCTCATGGCTCCACATTTGATGACCACCTCAACCCCCTCTCCGTAACCCCTCATATAACCCACTTCTCTAACAAAATGCTGCAGTCCCCCAGTGTAGAGGACACTGAGTCTCCACTCCTTAACTGGGTTGGTAGGGCCCTCCCTGATCTACTCACACTCCCGCTACAACCAGATTCCCTCTACTTCCCAATGCTCCGGCGCCACCACAGCCAGGCCTGTCCCTTATCAGCATGAACAGTCCTTCCTGACCCCTGAGCCCTCCCTTTTGTCCTCCCTGTTTGGAAAATCCTTCCTCCCTCCTACTGCTCAACTAAATCCTGCCCATCCAGCCTTCAAACCTAGTTCTTGTAGCTTCTGTGGCTCCTAGTGCAGTGCTGCACAGACAATGGGTATTTAACTGCTGTTCTATAGAAGGGAGAGAGAGAGAGAGGAAGAAAAAGAAAGAGGAGGAAAGTACAGTGGGGGACCTGGGGGAGGGAGAGAGGGCAGGGGAGAGAAAGGCATTTTTCAAGCAGGAAGGGTGCTGCCCCCGAGAGGGAGCTGCTGCTCCAGAAAAGATGGAAAGGAGCGTGCTAGAGTGCAGCTGCCTCTGCTCAGAGCTTTAAAAATCCTCTGGAGGCCGCGTGGGCAGAACCTCCCATGGTTCCAAGGCACTGGCCAACTCCATCCTTTCCTGACCATAAATTTCATTTGTCCCTCTCTTTCAGGATTGGGAGATTTCTTCTTCTTTGGGTCTGGACTTCTTCCCCGGGAAGGAGAGGGGGAGAGTTAGCTTTCTAATTCAGAGAGGAAAATGACAAGTTCCACCTGCACGTGGGTCAAGAAGTGAGCTGGGACAGAGGACCCCTCCCCCAGCTCTGCTGCTCCTGGACCAACCGCCCTGCCCTCTCTAGGCCTCGCCCTTACATTGTTAGTCAGGTCAGGAGAAACCCTGGACTAATGGAGGCACCTGGTCTTCAGAAGGTGGGAGACCTGCCTGTGCCCTGCTGGCTGGGCCACAGCTAGGCTCAGGGCTGTCACCCAGGCAGGGGAGCTCCCCATTTACTGCCTCTGAGGGGGAGCTGAATGAGAGGCATCAAACATTGGGGCAGAAAAGCTTTAAAGAGTTCTTCGTGCCACCTTCATCTCACAAAATGGGAATTCATACATAAGCAGAATAGAAGAAAAAAAAAAAGGGGTTGGAGGTGGGGTTGGAATTCAGGGCCCAGAAAGGAAAGATCTCCTCATAAAGGAGTGAAGTTAGGACTGAGCACAGTGGCTCATGCCTGTAATCCCAACACTTTGTGGGGCTGAGGTAAGAGGATCGCTGGAGCCCAGGAGTTCAAGATCAACCTCGGTGATATAGCAAGACCCCATCTTTATAAAAAATAAATAATTAAAATCTAAACCGGGCATGGTGGCTCATGCCTGTAATCCCAGCACTTTGGGAGGCCGAGGCAGGCAGATCACCTGAGGTCAGGAGTTCAAGACCAGCCTGGCCAACAGGATGAAATCCCATCTCTACTAAAAATACAAAAATTAGCCGGGTGCGGTGGCAGGCGTCTGTTATCTCAGACTACTCGGGAGGTTGAGGCAGGAAGATCACTTGAACCTGGGAGGCGGAGGTTGCAGTGAACAGAGATCACGCCACTGCACTCCAGCCTGGGTGTCAGAGCAAGACTCCATCTCAAAAAAAAAAACACACTAAAATAATAAACACATAAAAGAGTGAAGTAGGCTACGGAAAACTAGAACTGACCACGAAAGCTGGGGGCCTCCATCCCTCCTGGCTTTCATCTATTCTGGGACATAAAAGGCCTTTGGACAGTCCTGGCCTGATACCTCAGGTTCCCTAAAAGCCCTAGACAGCCTGGCTGACCCATGCTGAACAGCAGAGCTTGTTTCAAAGCTGTCTGTAGTAACATCATAGGTTCTGTGACTTCTCTGAGCCCACCTGGACCAGGGCCTCCAAGAATCCAGGGGGCAGGGGTTTCTGGAACTTCTGAGTGTCCCATAAAAGCTAATTAATCATAACTGCTTCAAAAAAAAAAATCATAACTGCTTCTACTCAATTGTGGCCCCTTAACTTCTCTAGCCTACCCACATCTCACTGTTCTATGGGGGTGAGGTCCTAGATGCCGGGTGACCTGGGGGCTGGGCCTACAGTTTGGTGAGACTATCTGCATGTGAGACCTCTGACCCCAGTGGGCATTGGAAATATTCTTGCACCGACATGGACTGGAAACCCTTTCAGAGCTGTGGGACAGAGAGAGGTGCATAGGGAGATAGGTTCTGGGCCATCCACCAAGGCCTCTGGTGTCCATCAGCTCAGCTGTCCATCAGTTCCCAGGGGTAGCCCCTCCTCACAAGGGTCCATGAGAATGATGCCTGGAGAGCTCCATGACACATCTGTGTGAAGGTAGACCCAGAAGATGTTGGAGCCAAGAGTGAGTGGGGACAGAACTTGCCTCTCAGTCAGGACTCTGGCATAGTCAGGGCTCAGCTGGGCTGGAGCCAACATAGCTGGCAAAATTCTCGAGGGACTGTCTTTCTCCCTATCTCTAGGGAGCTCTCCCCACCCCCACAGGCAGTGAGGCTGTTCTGAGGGACAGCAGACAGTACGATGGCTCCCTCCAACACAGGTCAGGCCTTACTAGAGAAGCAGGAACTGCCTCGCCTCCTCCACTCCCCACTGCAGCCCCAGTCACATTCTCCCCACTTTGGCCAAAGGCTTTTCCAGAGGCCTGATAAATCTGGCTGTCCTTGTCTCTCAGAACCTCTAGGGGTCTGTGGCTAGCCAGCAGGAGCAGTAAAAAACTCTGCAGGGGCAAAACACAGCCCAAAGTCCAAAGCTTTCTCCCACTCCTGCTGTCCTGCCCCCTCCAGATACTTGATGAAAGAGACTCCTTTTAAGAACATTCCCATTTAGGTCCAAAGGGACTTAAGCCAGCCACTTCTATCCTGCCTCTAGCTCTCAGGCTGGCACAAGCTTTGTGCTCATGAGGTGTACAATTAACATTTATCTATCATACAACTGCTCAGCCAGGCAGCAGCACTATGTCCATTCTCCAGCCCTTTTCCTAAAAGCCCAGATCCCCTGCCCTCCCCATTCTACCTGGTTTTCAAGGCACTCTTTCCTCCCTTCCTTCATTGCTGCTGTCTCCAAGAAGGACCCTGGTTCCGCCTCTTCTGTTTGTTCCACTGGTATTGACAAAGGCCAAACACAGGAGGCAAAGCCCAGACAAGTCACTGTGACAAATGTGAGGCTCCCACAAGGGAGTCAGCTTCTCTAAGGACTGGAATAAATGTCCAAATTTCATTCTGGTTTATCTGTAGAGCCAGGAGTAGGAAAAAGGGGTATTCTTTCCTGGCAGCCAGGGTCCTTGTTGAGTCTGACTCAGTCACTAACATCAGTCCTCAGCCCTGCCCCAGACATGTGACACCATTTGACGAGTTTTATGCAGAAACCGGTTCCGGTTACATTTGAACTTTCCCAACTCCAAGGTCAGTAGGACTCAGCCAATTCACGAGGAAGTGCCCAGGACTTTTCCTGAATGTCCTTGATGCCTGTTTTTATGCTGTTTTAGGAATGGAGAACAAGAGGTCTCTGGACAGCCTCTTGGAGGAATGGCCGTTTTCTGCGTAATACACAAGTCAAGTTCTCAGGCTATGAAACAACCACTATATCAACACATTTCCCTTTGGAAAACAGACTCCAGAAGTGGAGGGAAACTGAGCTGCCCACAGGGGGCAGGAAGTGTCTGTCTCCATGGCAATGCACGTGTCCACGTGTGCCTGTGTGCCTTTGATTGCCTGGATGCCTGTCTATTGTCTTTGTGTCTTTATATCTGTGGGTGGCCTAGCTGCTAAAACAAAGCTTCCACACCTCTTGAACTCTTGGAAGACCAGTGAAGGGCTCATCAGTTCCACACCTCCCTTGGCATTTCACTTCCCCAAACTGGACAGGGCACTTGGCTCCCTCAGAGCTGCAAGTCCTTAATTCCCAACATCTCCAGACAGTACCTCATCCCACCCCCTATCTCACCAGCCCCCACTCAGGTCCTGGGGAGGACCCAAGTCCTCGGCCCAGTAGAGGAACCTTATTTACAAAGGTTTATTTCTTCCTGGAGAACCTCCCCACCCTGAGCTAAGCAGCTCCTACTCTGGGCAGCCCCCCAGCACCCTCTCCCTGTCCCCACCAGTGCTCTCCCCCTCCCTTCCTGCCAGGGAGGAATTTCAGCCACTCTGGCTTTCCTTATCACTAGCTGTGGAATCCCAAGCCAGGGAGTAGCAGGGTAGGGGGCAGGGGAGATAAGGAAAGCCTTCAGACCCCATGAAATCACTCCAAAGTGGAGCCTTTGTCCTCTCTTGAGCCTCGCATTGCCAGAGGCCTGAGGCGCATGGATCAGGAGGGGTCACAAGGGGCTATGAAAGCCGTTCCAGCCCGGCCATGTCCCCAGGCCCTGGGCCTTGGGGCTGAGAGGGCTCGAGGGCACAGGCCCAGCCCGGCCTCCAGGGGCCAGGCCGCCCTCACAGGGACTGATCCCAGGGCATCGCCGGCCCGACGCCGCCCTGCCCCTTGGTGCCACTTACCTGGTCTCGGGCCGCACGCTGAGCAGGTAGCTCCGGCTGGCTGGGCTGGGGATCCACACGGGGCCGTCGTCCTCACCGTCGCCCCCCGCCCCCGACCGCCCACCCGCGCCCCAGCCCCGGCTGGGGGCCCTCCGCGACCCCATGGCACCGCCCTCCCCGACCGCCGGCCCCGCACTCGCCGCTGCCTCGCCTATCCTCCAGGCCCCGGCCCCCGGGCCCCTGCCCGCCGCCGCCGCTCCCGCCCGCGGCTGACGCGCGCCCCTATTTATAGCCGGTGGCCGGGCCGTCGTCACCTGCTGCTGTCCCTCCCCTGGCCCGGCCCGACCCGGGCAGCGCGGCTTGGAGACGCCGGGGGGCGCCGGGGCCCATGTGCCCGCCCCAGGGCCGGCTCCGAGTCCGCTCCCTTGGCGGCCCTGGTGTCTGCAGTAGCGCCGCGTCTGGAGAGGCCCGGGAGGCCTCGGGAGGAAGGCGCAGCGGGTGTCCTGGTCATGGAGGACAGGCCCCTTCGTGGAGCTCCCGGGACCCGGCTCCCGGCCGGCCTGCTCATGTCCCGTGTGGCATATGAGGGGTCCACGGGGCCTGGCCGGGGCCAGGGGAGCCAGGTCAACCGCTGGCCAGCTTGGGCTAGACCGCGGGAGACCAGGGAGCCAAAGAACCGGCCCTCTTCCTGGCACCAGCCCTGACTGACCCTCGCCTTGCCTCGCCAGTGGCTGTTGGCCCAGCACGTAGACAAGCCGAGCCACCTCCATTAGTGACCTGAGTCCCTGGGAGGCTGGAACCCCTTGGGATCTCTCTCCTGTCTCCCCCAACACCCCCAGTAACTAGCATAGATTAGGGGCTCAATTAACACTTCTAGATCACTCCTTCGGCCTCCATTTCTCAGCACCAGAGGGGGAAATGGGCTGAGTCCTGATACCCAGAAAAATAATCAAATCATGCAACAATTTCCAAGAACTAGTGCCAAGCACTGCCGAAACCTGGTCTAAATATTGGAAGTCCCCACAGACTTTTTTTTTTTTTTTTGAGACAGAGTCTCGCTCTGTCGCCCAGGCTGAAGTGCAGTGGCGCTATCTCGGCTCACCGCAAGCTCCGCCTCCCGGGTTCATGCCATTCTCCTGCCTCAGCCTCCCGAGTAGCTGGGACTACAGGCGCCCCACACCACGCCCGGCTAATTTTTTTCTTTGTATTTTTTAGTAGAGACGGGGTTTCACCGTGTTAGCCAGGATGGTCTCGATCTCCTGACCTCGTGATTCGCCCGCCTGGGCCTCCGAAAGTGCTGGGATTACAGGCGTGAGCTACCGCGCCCGGCCGGAAGTGCCCACAGACTTTTTTATCCATCCTTCTTTCTCCTATTTTCCTGAGAGCATCTAGAAAGTACCTGAAGCTAAATGGCTGTAATTGTTAGGAAGTGGGAGCAAAGGAGTCCAACCCTTCTGTTTTCGAAGCTGCACCCATCCCTACTCCTTTTGGAAATGGCTTTCCCCTACTCCGTGTGGTTCCAATGGCAACTACCTTGTTCCCACATGATCCCACTCCTGGCCTCAGTTGACTGCCATCAAACTCAAGCCAGGCTATTCACGGTACCCCATCTCCCTGACTATAGACCCTGGCTGTGCCAATAAAGTTCTTCTCTAAAACATTTTTAACTGGAATTGGGAAAGAAAACCAGACCCTCTGTGGTGGAAAACTGAGCTGTGAGGCCACAGCTGTCAGCAGCCATGTTTCCTGCCCTGTAGAGTAAGCCAGTTTACAGTGAGGAATAAGGAAGCTAGCACAGAGAGAAGCAGAGGCAAAGGACACAGGGTCCTGGTGGCTTTCAGGTGCCCTCGTTCAGGTGTTCCTGGGGTCCAGCTTTGTCCCTGGCCTTCCTGCAGGTTGGCAGTTCAAACTTTCCTTGGAATCTGTGTACCAAAAAAGTTCTCCCTTTGCTATTTCCAATTTAGGCTTCTGTTGGCAGAAGTATCCTGACCAATACTAATGTGTTCTCTCCTAGTGATCCCAAATTTATCTCTTGATCACATGTCCCCATTCATTCTTGCTCTTGGCTCTCTGGAGGTGCACAGAATCTTCAGTCATCTACAGGGTAGTCTTTCAAATATTTGAAAACCCACTTGGAGTTCTGGTTCATTTGTTTAAATCGTGTATGCTGGTTCAAGCAGCAGAGAAAAAAAGGGGGTGGGTGGGAAAGCATGTGAACACTCGTGTCAGGTTAGGGCACAGGTGCTAGAGGCAGGGGTCACAGGATCTCTGCCTGCAAGAAGCTCACAGTCTAATAGGTGGGACAGGCAACATACGATGCAGGGGAAAACATACAATTCTAAAACTATGTATAGGGAAGCACCAAAGTACAGAGAAAACGGTGGTTAGTTCTGCCCGTATTAGGACAGTTTTACAAGGAAGGAAGTAAAACTTGAGAAGGATTTTGTAAATTACGTAGGTCCTCGCCAAGTAGACTGTTATGGGTGGGGAGCAGGAGGAACCAAATATTCCAGATAGAGGGAACAGTACGTATAAAGATATGGAGGACTGACACAGCCCGGTATGCAAGTCACTTGAGTATGAAGTCGACAGGAAAGTAGAGAGAGGATGACGAGGCAGGGGCTAGAGCCTTGAGACCTTGCCTAGCACAATGGGGACTCTGGACTTCCCTTCCAGGCCATTTCTCATATGACAATGGATTTGGTGCCACTAGTTACCCATTCCAAATTACCAATTTCCTCTGGAAAATGTGGCCCCTGCAGAGGTTAGACCATAGCAACCTACAACTAAATTCGCACCTATATTAAGGGTGGGTCTGGGCTCCAGACATTAACAACTTCCCTGACAGACAGCCAAATTATTTCACTGACTCAATTTTTCATTGAGCCTGTGAGTTTTCAACAAAAACCACTGTTCATCAAAGTCTTCCCCACTCCTAAAGTCTCTTTTATCCTAAGTATACAATCTTACCTGTTTTTGGGTTTTTTTTTTTTAAGTTAAATCTCATCTTCCTACTCTTATACTTCCTTTCCTTCTTGTCTGTATCTTTTTTAATTCTGCCCATCATCCAGTGCTAACCTATAGGAGAATCTATCCTTCCCATTTTTTTTTTTATGAGACAGGGTCTCACTATGTTGCCCAGGGTGGTCTTGAACTCCTGGGCTCAAGCGATCCTCCTGCCTCAGCCTCCCAAAGTGATGGGATTACAGGCATGAGCCACCACATCTGGCCAAGATTTGGAACCCAGCTTCCTGCTATCTGCAAATTTAACAAGAACACTTTCTCTGTCTTCAACCAAGTTCATGATAGGGGTCAAGCTGAGTAAGGAATGTCAAGGAACTCAGAGATGGAGAAGTCAATAATGCCTTTCCTTTCCAAGTTTACAGTCTAACAAGAGAAAGAGGACATGGAAAGTGGTGTTGTCTAACAAGGACCAGGCTAGGAGTCCAGAGACTAATCCTACTCTTCCACTGAGCAGCTGTGTGACCTTGGCCGAGTGGCTTGCCATCCCTGAGCTTTAGCTTTCTCCTTTGTAAAATGGAGTGGGGCATTCCATTTATGATCCTGAAGGTCATAGCCATTCATTCAGCAAGTATTAACTATTACATGTGAGGCATTATGCCAGGTGCTGAGGGTACAGAAATGAATAAGTTATAGTCTCTGTCCTCAAGAACCTCTCAAGCCTGAAGAGAGAACAATTAAAACAGAATCATTACAAATCCTGTGATAGAGGTTTGTACATGGTGCTAAAAGAGCACAGAAGAGTGCATGCCTTGGTTCTGCATTAGGAAATAATACAGGCCAGGCACAGCGGCTCACATCTGTAATCCCAGCACTTTGGGAGGCCAAGGCATGAGGATTACTTGAGTCTGGGAGTTTGAGACCAGCCTGGGCAAGAAAGTGAGATCCCATCTCTACAAAAAAATTAAAAAATTAGCTGGCCATACATCTGTAGTCCTAGCTACTCAGGAGGCTGAGGTGGGAGGACCACGTGAGCCTAGGAGTTGGAGGCTGCAGTAAGCTGTGATTGCACCACTGAACCCCAGTCTGGGTAACAGAGAGAGAACCTGTCTCAAACAAACAAAGTAAGCAACACAGTACAAGGCAGTCAGTGTTTGCCATGTACTGAGGAAGCACTGTAGGAATTTGTTATTGGTGTCAGGATCCCATCTTCCAGTTATTTTGAACTTCCTGGGGCCCCAGAATAAACTGGGTACCTGTAGTAGGAAAATCTTGGGCCTGTTTTTGTGTTAGTGAACATATTCAGTGCAATAAAGGAAGCTGCTCCCTGTTAGAGAATGGCGGAATCTCCCAGGATGCTTAGATCCTACTACATCAGTCCCTCTGAACAAGGTCTGAATGAGTTTGAACATGCCTTTTATTTTAATTTAGTTCCGTCCCTTCCCCTTCCTACCCAGACCCCTCTCTTCCAATGCTAACAAAACTCAAAGGGGACAATCCATCCTCCTTTGAAGCATTGCCCATGGCATGCATTACCCAATCCTTAACCCCAATATTATTAGCCATCACATTCCTCATGACCATTCACCTGAACTGATGAAAAACAATGGTCACCTCACATTGAGTGCAACCATGGCAGGCTGTGGTCCGTTACCATCATCCTAGCCTCTCTGATGACAGCCAACACCCTGGCAGAGGTCCAGTGACCTTGTCTTCACAAAGAACTTCACCCTCACTTACCTTTCACATCTCAATCAAATGCCCACCACTTGAACCTTGTCATCAGAAATTTCTCGATTTTTTTTTTTTTTTTTTTTTTTGAGACGGAGTCTTGTTCTGTCACCCAGGCTGGAGTGCAGTGGCACAATCTCGACTCACTGCAAGCTCCGCCTCCCGGGTTCACGTCATTCTCCTGCCTCAGCCTCCTCAGTAGCTGGGATTACAGGTGCCCACCACCACACCTGGCTAATTTTTTTGTATTTTTTAGTAGAGACGGGGTTTCACCTTGTTAGCCAGGATGGTCTCGATCTCCTGACCTCGTGATCCACCCGCCTGGGCCTCCCAAAGTGCTGGTATTACAGGCACGAGCCACCGCGCCCAGCAGAAATTTCTCTACCTCTAAAATGTCAGCTCCCCTGTAGCCTCTATGATCTTGAGCTCCTTCCTGGGTGACTTCTCTTATCCACCCCCACCTCATCCCCATACACACAAGAACACAGTGCAAAGTGGACAATAACGTCAACTACACCTTCCTTAGGGAACTCATTGCACTTGCCCTTCACCTTCTACTAAATTTACCCAGCAGGTTCCTAACCTGGGATTAGGTTGTGGGCTTCTTCTTGCTCCAGGGTTGGCCAACATTTCTGGTTTCCAGCCTAAGTCCAATCTCAGGCAGCGTGGCAATCCTTTTACATTCTCCCAAGCTGACCTTTTCCTTTCCCTATAGCAACTGTTCCAAATAAGATTACAATCTCCCCTTTGCCTTCCTCACTTGTGATGGTCAACTGTTCCTTCAAAATACAGGCGAAAGTGAGACCATTGGGCAAGAACATCAACTTTAAAGGAGGACAGGCTGTCTATATCATCCCTGTGTCACACTAACCTCTGCTTCCTATATTTGCTTCCCTTCCAAGGCTCTCAAACTTCTGGCCTTCTCAGCAGCCCTACTGTAACAGCTCTCTGCCTCCCCTGCCTGGCCTCCTTCCCTCCTTCCCCACAGCCTATGAGGACAATCAAATGTTTGCTTCTAAAGTATTTACCCATTTTTTTTTTTTTTTTGAGATAGGGTCACTCTGTCACCCAGACTGGAGTGCAGTGGTGTGATCATAGCTCACTGCAGCTTTGACCTCCTGGGCTCAAGTGATCCTCCTGCCTCAGCCTCTCAAAGGGCTAGGACTACGGGCACACACCACAACACCCAGTTAATATATATATTTTTAATTTTTTGAAAAGACAGTGTCTCTCAATATTGCTCAATCTGGTCTCAAACTCCTGGGCTCAAGCGATCACCCTGCCTCAGCCTCCCAAAGTGCTGGGATTACAGGTATAAGCCACCATACCCTGCCAACCCCATCTTTCAGTTCACTACCAAACTTCTCAAAAGAGCCCAAGGGGAGCCAGTCACAATATCAAGCAATAATGGGTTAACAGAATTGGGTTATGAAGTTGCAAACATTGGCCTCCTGAACAAGGTAGAAGCAACCCAATGAGTAGAGCTGAAACATAAGGTCAGAGCCAGGCCCACCCAATGACAGTGGCCAGATGCCAGTCCCTGAGGGTTAACGTGGAGCTCCTGGGGACCACAGCTGGTCCTCAGGCTTGGGACAGAGAGAGACTAAGGGGAGACACATGTGGTCCCATCTGTGTGGAGGAGAGGAAATGGGGGGGGGGAGCAGGGACTGATCACGGTTGGCAGGAAGGGCCATCATTAAGTAATCCCTACACCTCTAGCCTCTCCCTGCCACTGCAGGGCCTCAGCACTGTCTAGACAACCCTGGTGGAGGGGCCCTAGCCTGTGCCTGCACATCTCCAGGGCGTGAGAATGTGCTACTCCTCCGAGCAGCCCATTTCATTTTCAGGCAGATTTTCCTTTTATTCTGAGTCAAATTTTGCTCTGGAGCCACACAGATGTCTAGACTCCTTTTTGATATGATAGCTCCACAAAGACGTGAAAATACTGGTCATGAAATACCTCTTTTCTTCATGAAACATCAAATTCCTTCAACAGCTCCTTGAACAAAATGGCACTGAGAGCCTCAGGCCATGCAAGATGTTCCTCTCTGGATGCATCTACTTTGCCAATGTTCACCTCAAACTCCTGTGCCATGAATGGTCATAGTTCACACATGAGCTTTTTAGAGCAAAGTACAGTATAATGATCATCAACTTCATTCTGGTCAGAAGACTTCCCAGGTCTTATTTTGCTTCTTTGGCACCCATGTGGACTCATGCTGAGGTGGCCTTCTCCACAAGCTGTGGCACAGGTCTGAGGTCAGGGGTCATTGAAAACTTCCTTATGAAGCATCATTGGCTTCCACTCCAGTCCTCAACGCTCCTCAAACCACATCTCAATGCGAGTCATTAATAGCATGGTAAATTAATCAAATACCTATCCAATCCCTCCAGTTTCCTCTATTTTTCCTTCGCTTGATTCCACTCATTCTAAAGTCTCAGCTCTGAGTTCAACAAAGCCCAGTTCTTTCTGCTGATCCTGCCCTCCCGTGGGAACTTACTGCCTTGTGCTACAAGCTGCCCTTCCTGCCAGCTGGTCTGCAGGGCTCTTTGCTGCTTGTCTGACCTCCCTCCAAGAGCTGCCACAGCTCCCAGCTCAGGCAGCTGAGCCTCTATTCCAAGAGGGTGGACACTCCAGGTCCTACCGCTCTGGGATGAGCTGGCCACTCTGGCATGCTTCTATCCAGGGACTGGATAGCTGTGTGGCCACAGCTGTGCTTGGGTAAATGGACACCAATTAAAGGATTACTGGCAATGAGAAGTCAGTCCTGATACTCATTTCATTGGAAAGGGAATTTGGGACTCAATGATAGAGCTGCCACAGCCAAGTGTCTTCCCCAATCCACCTGCTCTGATTCCATCCAGGACTGCCACAAATCTAGGCATGTCCCAAAATAAAGCAATCATTAGATAAGAGGATAAGTGTGTGGTCAGGGGCCAGCAATTAGTCAGTTGGGCCCAGTATATAAACTCCCTATCTTCAACTGAACCTAGAAAAGGCTCTTCCCAGCCCAGGCTTCTCCTGGTCTTCTTGCAAGGTAAACTAGTCTTTTTCCTCCCTTTCAAGTCTTTGTCTTTTTCTAAGAAAGTCTTTGCATCTCAGCTCTCCTTTTCCTCAACAGCTATATCTTCTCATTCTTTAAAAAACTTTAATACCGGCTGGGCGTGGTGGCTCATGCCTGTAATCCTAGCACTTTGGGAGCCTGAGGCGGGTGGATCACCTGACGTCAGGAGTTCGAGACCAGCCTGGCCAACATGGCAAAACCCCGTCTCTACTAAAAATATGAAAATTAGCCAGGCGTGGTGGTGGGTGCCTGTAATCCCAGCTACTGGGGAGGCTGAGGCAAGAGAATCGCTTGAACCTGGGGGACAAACGTTGCAGTGAGCCAAAGATAGCACCACTTCACTCCAACCTGGGCGACAGAGTGAGACTCTGTCTCAAAAAAAAAAAATTAATTCCTCCCAGCAACTGCTGCCACAGTTACTGCTCACCCAAGTGCTGCCGTTGACGAATCAAGCCACTACCTCCCTTTTGAGCTCACCAGCACCATTTCTATCACTGTCTTAAAAAATGCAGTTTCCAGGTTCTAAACTCTCCGTCTGTTCAAATTCTTCTGCCTGCCCCTCCACAAATTTCTATCCCTTTTCCCACCATCACCTCCCCTGACAACCCCCACTTCCCATCTTCTCCTTTTCCCCACTTTTAAATCATATCAAAACCCCTCCTCCATAGGCAAAGAGCTTCTTAGAAAGCAGCACCTACTTTCTTGTTCAGATACCAAGAATATTCAGCTCTGTTATGCACAATGGATCTTAGGGGAAAATTCTAAGCAAATTGTTCTACAGACTAAAAAACCCCACAGAAAAGGAGGGATTATGTGTGTGCCCTGTGCTATAATTGAAAGGGGAGACCTAGAATCAGTGGGGTTCCAAGTTTAATGAATGCCAGATTGAAGAGGAGCTTAATCACTCTCTCCAAATATCAAATGCATCATCTACCATCCCCATTTTCATATAGAATAGAGGCAAAGCTTACAGGATTAAGTCTGAGAAGATCTGGTAGGTCTGTACTTGATCTCAGCCAAAAGGCCAAGAAGCAAAGCGATTTAGCAGATCTGGACGAACACTCTATGTATGATCCCACGTCCATTCATGAAACACCCTGGTGCTGCAGATCCACTGTCACTTGGGGACTCATTGTGATGGAAGCTTCTCCTAGTTAGAATGGATTTACATGGCTTTATCACATCCTTCTGCACCCCTTTTCCTTATGGTCAATTAAATATTTGTTGATTTTAGTATTCATGCACTGAAAACTCAATTTAAATCTGTAAATGGGTATATATAGATATAGATATATATATAATAAGAGCTTTTTTTTTTTTTTTGAGACGGAGTCTCGCTCTGTCGCCCAGGGTGGAGTATGATGGTGTGTTCTCAGCTCACTGCAGCCTCCACCTCCCAGGTTCAAGCAATTCTCCTGCCTCAGCCTCCTGAGTAGCCGGGACTTCAGGCACCTGCCACCACGCCTGGCTAATTTTTGTATTTTTAGTAGAGACGGGGTTTCACCATATTGGCCAGGCTGGTCTCAAACTCCTAACCTCATCATCTGCCCGCCTCAGCCTCCCAAAGTGCTGGGATTACAGGCGTTGGCCAAAATAAGAGCATTTTTAAAGGCCAATACATGACACAACGAACCAACTCAAGAATTCACCTGGACCTAGAACCCTAATGAAAAATGCCTGGCGACAGAAGGATTTGAAGATGCTTGGAAGTTATGAAGTAGACAAAGTTCAAACTTCAAAAGGCTTGACAAAAGCCAAAAAAAAAAAAATTGCGAGGTACCGTGGCTCACACCTGTAATCCCAGCATTTTGGGAGGCTGAGGCAGGAGGATCCCTTAAACCCAGGAGTTCAAGACCAGCCTGGACAATACAGCCAGACCCCATCTCTAAAAATATAATAACAAAATTAGCCAGGCATGATGGCACACACCTGTAGTCCCAGCTACTTGGGAGGCTGAGGTGGGAGGATCACTTGAGCCCAGGAGTTTGAGGTTGCAATGAGCTATGATTGTGCCATTGCACTCCAACCTGGGTGACAGGGCCAGACCCTGTCTCTAAAAAAAAAAAAAGTAATAAAATTTAAAAAGCTGCAAAACTTAGGATGATTAACAATGAGACTTTTTTTAAAAAAAATAGGTACTCATAAAGAGCTAGAACTCTATCTGAGAAAGCATAAATCTAATGCAAACTGAAAAACAAATAAATGCAAATAAAAGTGATATTGCCTTGGAAGGGCTGAGTAAGAGGGATCTTTTCCATTTTTGTATGCATCTAGGTTAAAAGTAAACAAATAAAAAAATAAGCAAAAGAGGAAATACAAGTTCTTGCCTTTGGGAAGGTCTATTTTGACATGAACGTATACAGACTGAGAAGATAAAAATCAAGATCCCCAGAGATATATAAACCAACCCCTTCATTTGATAGATAAGAGAACTAAGGCCAGGAAAGACCAAATGACTGTCACTTACAGAAATGAGACTGCACCCTAAGGCGTCTGATTACTATTATGACAATGATCTTCTCCATTCTATCACTCGCCAGTTTACTCAAGAAAAAAATAGGGCTAAACTCCCAAGGAAATAATTCTGCAGAAGCAAGAAGCTATATGCTCAGGACTCTTCATTGCACTGATGAAGTAGGGAATTTACATGTTAAACAGGAAATGGTCAATTGTATTGATTTGGCACGATGAACGTGATTACAATTATGGAAAATGATGATTTAGGCTGGGCATGGTGGCTCACGCCTGTAATCCCAGCATTTTGTGAGGCCCAGGCGGGCAGATCACAAGGTCAGGAGATCGAGACCATCCTGGCTAACACAGTGAAACCCCGTCTCTACTAAAAATACAAAAAAAAAAAAAAAGAAAGAAAATTAGCTGGGCGTGGTGGCAGGCGCCTGTAGTCCCAGCTACTCAGGAGGTTGAGGCAGGAGAATGGCGTGAACCTGGGACGTGGAGCTTGCAGTGAGCCGAGATCACGCCACTGCACTCCAGCCTGGGCGACAGAGACAGACTCCGTCTCAAAAAAAAAAAAAAAAAGAAAAGAAAATGATGATTTAAAGGCTATGTAGAAACATGTACTGGACATTTTCTGCGTTAAGTGGAGAAAAGTAGAGTACAAAATCAGAGACAGTATAGTGTCAGTCACCCCTGAGTGTGAATTCCAGCTCTGCCCCTTATTAGCTGCATGGCCTTAAGGAAGTCATTCAACTACTCTGAACCTCAATTTTATTGTCTCCAAAAGAATAGTAGTAGTATGTATCTTACAGGATTGTTGTGAAGCTAAATAAAAATGAATGCGAGAATAATGTCTGCCATATAGAAATGTTCAATGTTAACCACTGCTACTATCATAATTATACCATAAATTCAATTACAAATGTGCTGAACAAGGATTGGAAAGTGATAGGCAAAAATGAAAACAACTACAATGGTAGGAGGAAGAGATTATAAATATGTGTGCTTTTTAATTTCTCTAAAATGTTACATCATTTTCCAATAAAGAAAAAAGCATTTTAAGTAGGAACCCAAAAAAATCCCATACTTGGGACCTGCGTCCTAGTCTCAACTTTTTCCTCCAGGGGCCCAAGGCTTCCTGTGCCCAGTTCCTAAGGCTCCAGTGGCATCTGTTGGAGAAGGTGAACAGTATCCTGAATCCCTTAGTCAGGAGGACACCTTCTAGAATCTAGAAGGTGCTGTCTTGGTCAGATCAGACCCTGAGAGAACAGCTGTAGCTACCAATTGAATCAGATTCATTCATTCATGCAGCATTCACTCATTCATCCATATACTTTTTGAATCACTGTTATATGCAAGGAACTTTTAAAGAATTACTCTGACCCAATGTATGAATTTGGAATAATCTCCAAAATACTATATAAGAAAGCAAGCTTCAGAACACTGTGTATAGAATTCTACTATTTGTATTAAAAATAGATATATAAATATACATATTTATAAACTTGTAAATGCATAGAATTGCTCTGAAAGGATACACAACATATAGATAACAGTGATTAACTCTGGAGAGGGGACTAGAGGCTGACCTCCATGGGGAAGCTTACCATTTATTGTATACCCTTTTGTATTGTGGAATGTCTTACCATGTATATGTATTAATTTTTTCAAAACAAAAAAACAAACAAACAAAAAAAGAAACTGCCTGGTGCTGAATATACAGTGGTGAACAGGACAGAGGTTCCCCAGTCTTGGGGAAGGCAAAGTGTTGAGCTTACTGGGCCACAATTATCAAATTTTTTAAAACCAGACTGTTTACATAAGTTAAGGGGAAAGTTCTTTCTACAACAATTAGCTTATAATAATTCAGCATATCATTTTACAGAGATAAAGCAGTTGGAAAATAAATACTAAGTAATTTGTCAAGTCTTAGACTGTATTAAATTGTAGTTTCTACAAGGGAAGGGATCTTATCTGTTTAACTTGATCAGTAGAGCATTCACTGCAGCATAATGTGCAGATAAACGCTTGTTACAGCAAGCATTTTCTGATGATGACAAATGATAGCACAACCATTTAAAAAAATCTTGAAAAAGAAAAGACCAGAAGATGCTGGACTCTGAGGGAACTGTGTGTTCCCTGTGAGGGTTAGGCAACCTTTTCTAGACAGTCCTCAAAAAATGATGGTGTTCAAATGGCAAGGTAAATCCCAATGAGAATGAAAGGTTGTAGAGATACCACGTTTCGAAATGTCAACGGCGTGATGCTCGAGGCCCTCCTTGGGGTGACAAGGCACAGATGGACTCCAAAGAGAACCTGGCACTTGGCAGGGCACCCCAACTGCATGGGAAGTAGGAAAGCAAATGTCTGGGGGGCTGCAAACCACTGACAAGCTGGCAGCCTGTCAAAGCAGCCTTGGTCACTAAGGAGCACAGTGGTTGACAGGCTTGACTCAGCACCATCACTACAGGTAGCCTCTGCACATCGTTTAACCTCTCGGAGCCTCGGTTTCTTCTCCGTAAAATGGAGGACAACTGTGAGATCTTTGTGAGGATTAAAGGAGAGAATCACCAGAAAGTGTTCAGTAAGATGCTAGGCACACAAGGAGGGCTTAAAATGCTATCTTCACTCTTACTAAAGAATGGCTAGGTGTCTGGGCCACTTCATAACTGCTAATCAGCATCCAAGTCCAAACAGCAGACAAAATGTGCTCCACCCTCCATGCCCTAAGGTCAAGTAAAGATTTCCCCACATTCATATAGTGTTTTATAAACTAGAAAAGACTTTCACATTCATAAGCTCACAAAAGCCTGTGAAGCCAGTTGGATGGGAATTACTAACTCTACTGTGAAGGAGAGGAGACAGTGAGGTTAAGGGATTTGTTAAGAGCTGGCTAAGGACAGAATCCAGGCCAGGACCCAGGTTTTCCAGGGACTGGCTCAGCATTTTTCCAACTCACGTTCTTCCCAGGAAGGAGATGTATATCTGGGGTCGGGACAGGTGGTCAAACCTGCAATTCTACCATCTCTGCCTGCTCTCCAGCTACCACTGTGTCTGAGCAGGAAGGGATCCAGCCAGTCATTTCAAACCCTTCTATCAGCCTCCTCTGGAACCCATTCCTGTGAATGGACCCAGGGTACAGGGATGGCTTCCTGTAACTAGAATTAGGCATGGGACAACAGCTACGGCAGGGCTAGGTCTGGTTTTGCAGGTAGCTGGAAACAGGCCTGGGTTGCCCCACTGCCAGCTGGGGAGGCAGGGAAGTGGCAGCCTTGCCAGGAAGAGCAATTATTAAAAGGGTGCAGACAGCGAGAGTCTCTCTGAAAGTGAGGCAACCTTTCCCACTGCCATTAGCATTTCCACTAAAAACTTGGCATTTGATAGAGGGAAAAAAATGTATTTTTTCAATTGTGAAAAGGTCAGGCATATTTATCTGACTTAATAATTTATAATTGATATTTAATGCCTCCTTGAAAGATGACCTCTAAGCACCCGGCCAGCACCCTCTTCCCTTTACTCCACTACATCCTGCTGGGCGCAGCCCCATGCCACCTGGGTTAGAGGTCAGACGACACCTCCACACAGCCTGCTCCTTGTGCTTGGGTGGGCCCTGACTCCACCATCAGTGAAAAGACAGCCAGTCTCCCAAGTCTAATCCCAGTTCTGCCACATTTGAGTTCTCTGTGGCAGTAGCGATGCTGTAAGAAATAAGAAACCTCTTGAATGCTATAAGAAAATTATAAAATTCCTCTTCTCCACCCCCTTTTCCCTTTTTACCAGTAAGGGGTTCTCTTATGTTGAAAATCAACTGAAGGAAAGATGAAGGTGCCTAGAAAATTTCGATACGCCCTAAAGCCAATGTCACTAGCCTGGAGATCTTGGAGGTGACTTGACCATTGTGGAGCCGCTCCCCTCACCCCTTCAGAAGGTCTCTAGAGAACTAAGTAGTACAGGGCTCCTGGTTTCCTAACCACAAGCTCCAGAATCTAGAGAAGGCCTTCCTTAGACAGTAGGAAGTGTTGTTCTCCCTCAGAGATGGGACAAACAGGGGAAATCTGGGAAAGACCCTTGGGTGGAATAGGGTGGGGTCAGGCTCACTTGGAGAGGAATACAAGAGCCTACCTGCATGGTGAGAAGATTTTTTATTTGAAATATAGTCTGAGCAACATGAGTGTAGCCAAGAGGAGTAGGGGCTGGCCTGCCTGGGGCAGCAGCCTCTCAAATGGCACGAGAGCAGTACAAATATTCCAATGTCTGTGTGCCCCAACCCCACCTGTCAGGAAAGGCAGAACAGCAGAACAAAGACCCACCCACAGCGCCTTCTCAAGGGGTCTGGTTCTTGGTGCCTGCCTGCCTTTGCCTTACCTCCTGCTCTGCCCAGGTTCCAAACAGAGGTGTGCAGCAGAGGTTTCTCCCACCCCACCCACAGAGACATGATGAGCCAGTGTGACAATTAGTTCTCAGGACTATTTTGAGGGAAAAGAATCAGAGAAGACAGGGAGGAGGGGCAAGGTGATCAAGGGCCCTCGCCAAACCAGACTAGGCAGAGCTCTCCCAGAGGGACTGTGTCAGCACCCCTCATTTCCCTCCTTCTCAGGATCTAAAGGCAGGAAGGAGAGCTGGTGTCTGCAGGAAAATAGAGCTCTGAGGAGTGCCCTGGCTGAAGGCAGCAAGCGGGAACCTCCCAGAAGAGCACAGCCGCTGTGGGGTTCAAGCCTAGTTGACAGCAGTGGGGTTGGGCCACATAAGCAGCTTGGGGTTGGAAGGACACAGACAAGAGATGGGGCACCAAGAAGCAGCGAAAAGCCATAAATAACAGAAGCAAATTCAGAGCTGTGAGGGTCCTGGCCGACCCCACATTTCCTGGGGCTGGGGGATACCCAGCACTGGCAGCTCAGGGCAGACACTACTCCAGGGTACAACCGGTCACACTCACACCAGGGGCAGAGCCTTTTATTTTCCACGGTCCGCAGGGCAGGTGGAAGACACTTCGGCACCACCCCGACCATGCACACTGCAAAGTCTCCGGTCACACCTGAGGGGACAGTGTGTGGCTGTCCTGGTCCTGAGAGGCCTGTGGTTGACTGTGATCATTGTGGCCACCATCGTCCTCAGGGGCCGGGCCCAGCAATCTCCTCGCCTCTGGGTCAGCTGACAAAGGCTCACCGGCACATTCTTCCAGTCCATTCTCTCTAGTCTCCATGGGCACCTCCTCCCCGGAGCCCTCCTCTGGCTCTGCCACCTCCACTGCCATCTCCGCTGCCGCCGCCTCCTCTTCCTCCTCCTCCTCCTGGTCTCTCACCTTGTGGACAATGAAGAGGTGGCGGCTGAGGGAGCTGGCAGAGGTGTAGCACAAACCACAGAGGAGACATTGGGCTGTGGAGCTGTCCACCTGGTGCTGAGGTATGTGGCTCTGAAACTCGAGCCCCGAGTCTGTGGCAAAACTACATTTCGCGCACTGAAAAAGGGACTTGTGCCTTTTGGTGGAAGAGACAGTTGCGCCATTGCTGGTGCCTGGAGCGTCCCCCACTCCACTGACTGGTCTTTTCAGATGGTTCACCTAAAAGGAGAGACAGCATGAGCAAAGTCCAGGCCAAGCCCTGGACATGAGCCCCTAGACATAACCATGAGCCCAAGGACTCAAAGAAAGCACCACCCAGGCCAGGGTCACCCCAGCCCTGAACGCTGGTTTACGTTTGGTTTGTTTCAATTCTTTGTTTTGTAATGTAACATATGCATGTGTCACAATACTCCAAAGGCACGGGAAGGGTATAGAGACTACCCCACTCCCCAGGCCTGCTCTCCAAAGAACATATTACCTGGGTTTGTGGCTCCTCCAAGAGGTATCCTATGCCTATACAAAAACAAAACTATTGTCTTTTACAAAATGATGGCATGCCATGCATACTTTTCTTTTTCTTTTTGAGGCAGGGTCTTACTCTGTTGCCCAGGCTGGAGTGCAGAGGCACAATCACAGCTCACTGCATCCTTGACCTACCGGGCTTAAGCGATCCTCCCACCTCAGCCTCATGAGTAGCTGGGACTACAAGTGAACATCACCAAACCCAGCTAATTTTTTTATTTTATTTCATTTCATTTTTGAGACAGGGTCTCATTTTGTTACCCAGGCTGGAGTGCAGTGGCGTGATCACAGCTCACTGCAGTCTTACCTCAGAGCTTAAGCGATCCTCCCACCTCAGCCTCCTGAATAGATGGAACTATAGGTGCACACCACCACACCCAGCTAATTTATTTACTTATTTATTGTAGAGACAGAGTCTCCCAATGTTGCCTAGGCTGGTCTCAAACTCCTAGGCTCAAGTGATCCTTCCACCTTGGCCTCCCAAAGTGATGGGATTACAGGCATGAGCCACTGCACCCAGTATATGCATGCTTTTCTTCACCCTGTGTTTTTCTTGTTTTTGTTTTTGTTTTACTTAACAACATACATTGGAGCATGTTTCCATGGGAGAACATACAGAGGCTTCATTCTTCTAAAGGCAGCACACTAACCCAATGTGGGGATGAGAAGTCCCCAACGGCAGACATTTAGCTGAGTTCCATCTTTGTTACTGCACACAGTGCTGCAGCAAACATCCTTTAGCAGACTTCTTTATGCCCAAGGCAAAAGATCTCTCTAATAGACAAATCCTAGAAGCAGAATTGCTGGATCAAAGGGTATGTGCATTTTGGGGGAAGGGAGGATGTACATTTTACAATTGGACAGGTGTTGCCAAAAACATCAATCGATACCCCCAGCTACTACGCATGAAAGGGGCTTTGCCAACCACTGACACCATCTGATTAGGCAAGAACGTTTTTAAGAATGCCTTGAAACTCCAGGCAGCTCTTAGGACTTCCCAGACACACCTGACCCTTCTGTGGAACAGCACCCCCTACCATGGTATGGAGAGAGGCTGGAGTGAGGAGGAAAAACCAGGCTGCTCCAAAGTTCACCAGAAATCAGAATAGGGCATGGAACAGGGATGAGGTCATAGGGCAAGGGGCCAGGATAGAAGGTTCTAGGCCTGGCTCTTCCTGTAACTAGTGAGGTTGGGGGGTGAGTTGGTCAAACATCATTATCCTCATCTGACAAGGTAGTCCTGTGTGCTCCCGCCTCAGGACTGCTGTGAAGCAGAAAGAGAATGGTATGTGTGAAAATGCACCAATGTCCACAGAGCACAGCACACCCCTACAGAGGGGGCCATGGTGACAGGGAAGCAACAGTAACAAAAGGCTGACAGGCCACCTTATGGGTCTTTGTCCTTATCCCCTACTTGTGTCCAGTGCCAGGCGGGTCACACAGGACTAGAGAGTGACCCACATTGAGAGAAGCTGTCACTCTGGTTGTTCCATGGCCACAACAGTAGCCTTCCTAATGCCCTTCCAGCTCCAAGCCTCACTGAGCAGCCAGCTCCAATGGGCAGGGAGCCCACACTCACCTGAGGGGAATGTCCACCCGGAGGTTTGACTTTGGACGTCTGGCTCAAATCAGGGTTTCTGATGCCATGCATAAGGCTGATGTGGCTCTCCAGAAGGGAGGGCCGAGGAAAGCTGGGGCTGTCCTCTGTGCAGTACCTGCAGAAGCACAGCGGAGAGGTCAGGTAAGTGCCCGGGCCGCAGGCTCCCTCAGTGCTATTCACACCAAGGCCAGGAAGGAGGGAGTCTGGAGCAGACTCCTGGGCTGGCTAGTGCTGGGAACCGCAGAGACATCCAGCCAGCAGGCCAGCCAAGGTAGCAGACAATAGCACGTCAGAATACTTGCACTCTTGACACCTGGCACTCAGCCACAATCTCACTGAACACTACCTGATGTCACCGCCCAGAGACCCAAGTGCTAGGCTAGTAGTCACAGTGAAAGGGCCTGGGGACACCCCAAGGCACAGGCAGATGGTGCAGAAGCCTCTCGGCCCCAGGGGTGCATGGTCACATCACCACCCCTCCTCTTAAACCTCAGGATGCTTCGTGACTGATGGGCTGTGCAGTCCTGGGCTAGAGAGTGACGAGAGAGGGCTCAGGAGCTACCAGGTTCTGGAAGCTGATTTTCGACCTGCCCCTGATTTCTGACTTAGCCGCAATTTCTTCCAGTTGGAAATCACTTGTCTCTTGCCTTAGACACCTGATCTTGCAGCAGAGAAAAGCCCCAGTGGTGCCACGGACAGAGTCTTTTGAACCTCAGGCCTCCTCACTACTATCCCCAGGGACTCACCCGCAGGTGTAGACCTTCTTTACTGTGTCATGGTTGTTGCGGATGTGTTTGCGCAGGCTGTTGGGGGTGTGGAAGGACTGTTCACACTGCCGGCATGGGTACCGCTTCAATGTCTAAGGAAGGAGGTGGCAACACACAAAGCATCAGAACTGTAAGATAGTTCTGGGTGCATTTTTCTTCTCAGATGCCATGGGCAGAAAGGAGGATACTCCCGAAGACCTCAAGATCTGTGGTACCCACCCTGCCCTAAGCACCAGGAACCCTAGGGGTTCTGGCTTCACAGAAGGAAGTCCAGAGGACTGGGCTCTGCATTATGACTGTGTGGCTGCACTTACCCGACCGTGGCTCTTTTTCATGTGGGACACGTAGCTCTCCCGATCTGGAACCCACTCCTGGCACTCCTGGCAGGTCCAGCCAGTGTTCCTCAGCCGCGGCCTGGCTTCCACCCTGCGGTGGGCTTCAGGCCTACCCCAGCGGCCAGAAGGCAGGGAGCTGCTCCGAGCAGCCACACTAGTGGCTGGTGGCTCAGTGGGAACTCGAGAGCCAGGGCGGCTTGAGGATGTGTCCGCTGAAGACTGGAGGCTTGACAGCTCGTCCACATTTCGGGGAACACCGTGGGTGCTCTGGGGATGGGGAGAGCGATTACTGACTGGGCAAGGGGAAAGATGCACAGAGTCAGACCCCCAGCCTGAGGCATGTGCCCTCCTCCCCGGCCTCCTCCCGCAAGGCATCCCACCTTGACGTGTTGCATCAACTCCGGCTTCTGCACGAACAAGAGTGGGCACTCAGGGCACTTGAAGACGCCCACCTGCGTCTTGCTGACATTCTGGTAAAAATGCTGCTGAATGTGCCTCTTCTTGTTGAAGACCATTTCACAGGAGCACTTATAAATGAGCCTGATGAGACAAGCCCTAGGGGGTGAGGTGGCCAAGGCACCATGCAGCCCCTCCACCCATCTCTGCTCTCTCTGAACCAGGGTCAAGTTTGGGAAAGCACTACCCTGAGCCAATGTGGATGCTCCCCTGCCTCAGGACATCCTTAGTACGACCCCAGGCACCTCTGCCACTAACCCCAGCTCCCTCACCCATCCCTATGCCACCCCCTATAGCACCCAGGCTACTCCTCTCTGCTCCACAGGGCCTGCTGGCCCTGGAGCTGCACTCACTGGGAGGGTCTGTGGGGCTGGGTGGGGTGCTGAGTGGCACTGTGGTCTGCAGTGCTGCTGGCAGTCTTGAAGGCCATGGGGCAGAATGCACATTTGTGGAAAACCTGGCAGTGTCGCTCCTGGATGTGGCTTTTCAGCAAGGCCAAGGTCAGGTGGACGACACCACAGTGGATGCACCTAGACAGAAGTGGGGTAGTGTGAGTGTGGGTGGAGTATAGGGAGTACTGGACCCACAGGTGGTGCTGCAAGAGGAGGGATGGAGAAGAGGAACAGAACTATCCAGGCACCTTCTCCCTCCCTCAATCACTTGGACTTCCACCCTTGACAAGTACGTCCTGAGGGTCTGCTTGCTACAGTCTAGCACAATGTGGCCACACAGTGGCCCCCAAGCCCAAGGCCACGCCTTGTACAGAAGGGAGAAACCCCAACCTTCCCTGCACTGGCCAGAGGATATTCTGCAAACCAAAAACCTGAGCCTACCTAAGAGAAGTTGGTGGAAGTGGAGAGGGAAGAAAATGGTTCAATAATGGCATAAACAGTATTTAAGTGTGAGGCAACTGTAGAAGTCCAAGAATTTCCGAAGGAGGCTGCACAAAGCCCATGCCTTCCCACAGGCTGGTATGAGTAAGTAGGGATGACCACTTAACAAAACATACAGTCAGGCAATGCTATGGTCACCAAAACAACAACTACATTAAAAAAACCCTTAAAGCCCAGGAAGAAATACTCTATAGTGTTGTCCAGTGGAACTTGCTGTGATGAAGGAATGGTCAATAGTTCCACTGGGGCGGGCACGATAGGTCACGCCTGTAATCCTAGCACTTGGGGAGGCCAAGGAGGGCGGATCACACGAGGCCAGGAGTTCAAGATGAGACATGGCCGACATAGCAAAACCCTGTTTCTACTAAAAATACAAAAATTAGTGGGCATGGTGGCACGTGCCTGTAATCCCAGCTACTCAGGTGGCTGAGGCAGGAGAATTGCTTGAACCCGGGAGGCAGAGGTTGCAGTAAGCCGAGTTTGTGCCACCGCATTCCAGCCTGGGTGACAGAGTGAGAACCTGTCTCTTGGGGGGGAGCGGGGGAAGCTCCACTGTTCATGTGGCCATGTGGCTATTTAAATAACAAAAAAATAAAAATAAAAATTCAGTTCCTTAGTTGCACTGGCCACATTTCAAGCACCCGGTAGCCACAAATTGCTGGTACTATACTATACTCTACTGGACCATGCAGCTCAAAAGTGCTGTGATGTCTTCCTGGTGGAACTATGGGGATAACTTTTCATTTTTTTTTCTTCCTACCAATTTGTATTTTCTGAGTTTATTTGGTGGATTTTTTTTTTTTACAATGCATAAATAAAACAATTGTCTTAAACCATTTTTCTGAAATTGAGGCCGTATGGAACTTGTTTCAACTTCACAACATCTCTCTATAAATACTGCCTTTCCTTTTATCGATATCGGAGAATAATATGACCTTCCTCCATGCCAACCTGCATCCATAAGATTACTAGTCCCTCTCCTGTGTTCAGTCTTTCCTCCTGCCCATGAACACACATAGGTCTCCCCTACATGACAAAACATCTTTTCCCTCTCTGCTCTTCCTTTTTATCTTCCTTTTGTTGCAATACTGTCTGCCCTCATATTATTGACATCCCCATAGGCACTAAAGAGAGGCAGGTGCTTTGCTAAAATAAAAGGCGTGCCTTCATTTAAGAATTATTTGACTCCTGAATGTTACCCTTCGTTTTAAAATATATATATATATATATATATTTTTTTTTTTTTTTTTTTTTGAGACAGAGTCTTGCTTTGTCACCCAGATTGGAGTGCAGTGGTGCAATCTTGGCTCACTGCAACCTCCACCTCCTGGGTTCAAGCGATTCTCCTGTCTCAGCCTCCCAAGTAGCTGGGATTACAGGTGCCTGCAACCACACCCGGCTTACTTTTGTATTTTTAGTAGAGACGGGTTTCACCATGTTGGCCACGCTGGTCTTGAACACCTGACCTCAGGTGATCCACTGACCTCGGCCTCCCAAATTGCTGGGATTACAGGCGTGATACATTTTCACAGCCCACATAAATCCCCACAGAATCCTGAACAATCTTTTTTCTTCCTTGTGTGTATTGGAAGGGAGGGGTAGAGAATCACCTTCGAAAATTTAATTAGCAATGAAGAGCAGCCCACAGAACCAGAAAGCTTTTTGTGATGAACTCCACAGAGCATTCATTACTAAATTTGTATATGCTTTAAATTAGGGTTTCTATACAAGCTACTTACTTAATTTTCCTTTCTCTCCTGCTAAAAGAAGAGTGAAACCAACTTCTAGCACACAGAAGTATTTCCACACTACAAAGTATTATGAGGAGAAAAAAGCACATAATTCCACATTCATCCAAAGTGGCCAAGTACATCTGATATGTGTAAAGAATCTCTTAAGTGGCTTTATTTGTGCCATTTGACCAAACTCCTGCAGAAACAGTAGAAATACATTCTTTTCAAATGCTACTGAAAATTCCTTCTATGTATCTGGTAGACATTTCTTTGAGAAACCTCATTGAAAGTAAGAACACATGCAAAGTACCCTCAATGAAGGACTGAATCCAATGGTGTTTACAAGTTGATGAGAAAGTATGCAGAAAAGAGTGCCAACCATATGACACCGCACTTGACCACAGTTTTTTAAGACGAGATAGACAATTATGGAATCATATGTTGTGAAATATGTAGTTTTAGAAAAGATAATAAACAACATATTTAACTTTGTTAATAATCACAAATAAGAAAATAACATTAAAACAGTCTAAACTTGCATCCTTATGACATCATTAGCCACTCTCCAAATTATTAACAAAGAACAGAATAATTTATGAAATTCTGAAATATATGTGTATGCATATTTTACATAAAATACATATAAATTATATATACTTATATATTATATAAATAACCATATATAGGCTTTTTACATTATCATCAAGTAAAAGCAAAAATAATACAAAACATAAAATAATATTGTAAAACTCTGTAGTAGAGTTCAATAAAATGGAACATAGGTATCTTGAGAATTTACTAAAAAAATTAACATCCACAGAATGGGAGAAAATATTTGCAAATCTGACAAGTAACTTGTATTCAGAAGATATAAAAAACTCTTACAACTCAATTATAAGATGTCAAATAACCCAATTCAGAAGTGGGCAAATTATCTGAATAGACATTTCTCCAAAGAAGATGGAGTCCAGGCCGGGAGCAGTGGCTCACGTCTGTAATCCCAGCACTTTGGGAGGCTGAGGTGGGTGGATCACCTGAGGTCAGGAGTTCAAGACCAGCCTGACCAAAATGGTGAAACCCCGTCTCTACTAAAAATACAAAAATTAGCCAGGAATGGTGGTGGGCGTCTGTAATCCCAGCTATTCAGGAGGCTGAGGTGAGAGAAGTGCTTGAACCCAGGGTGGCGGAGGTTGCAGTGAGCTGAGATAGCGCCACTGCACTCCAGCCTGGTCAACAGAGTAAGACTGTCTCAAAAAAAAAAAAAAGATGGAGTCCAGTAAGCACATGATCAACACCGTTAACCATCAGGGAAACAAGATACCATTTCACACCCATAAGGATGGTTACAATCAAAAAGACAATAACAAGTGTTGGCAAGGGTGTACAGAAATCAAAACCTAGATACACTGCTGGTGGGGATGTAAAAACGCTGCAGTCACTTTGGAAAATAGTCTGACAGTTTCTCAAAAAGTTAATCAGAGTTACTACTTTTTTTCCTCTTTTAAAATTATATTTTAAGTTCGGGGATACATGTGCAGAATGTGCAGGTTACATAGGTATACACGTGCCATGGTGGTTTGCTGCACCCATCAACCCATCTTCTACATTAGGTATTTCTCCTAATGCTATCCCTCCCCTAGCCCCCCACCCGCTGACAGGCCCCAATGTGTGATGTTCCCCTCCCTACAGAGTTACTATTTGACCCAGCTATTCTACTCCTAGGTATCCAAAGCAACTGAAAACATGTCCACATGATAACTTGTACATGAATGTTCTTCAGCAGCATTATTCATATTATTCATTATTCATGAAGCCAAAAGGGGGAACCAACCCAAAGGTCCATCAGCTGACAAATGGATAAACAAAACATGGTATATCCCCGCAATGGAATCTCAGCCATAATAAGGAATGAAATACTGATATATGCTACAACATGGATGAACCTTGCAAATATGCTAATAATATTACATAATTCCACTTATATGACATGTCCAGAAGAGCTATGAGACAGAAAGTAAATTAGCGATTGCCTAGGGCTAGGGGGGAAGAAAGAAGTGGTGGATATGAGGTTTCTTCTTGGATAGTAAAAATGCTCTAAAATTGTTTGTAGTGATTGCACAACTCTGTTATGAACACTGTAGTGTTGTGTATGTCTTCTGACTTCAACCGCAGATCACTGAAAATTTTAATATCGCTATCTTCAGTAATCTCTTTCGCTGAGTCACAATTCATTTGGTCTGGCATTCCTTACAAAAAGGTTTGATAAACTGAACTGCTTTTGAGACATTTCTTTTTACTTGTACATAAGAAAATATGTAATTAAAAACGAAAAGTATTAATCCATCCGTACAATTAAACATTTCTTGGGCCAGGTGCAGTGGCTCATGCCTGTAGTCCCAGCACTTTGGGAGGCCAAGCCAGGTGGATCATCTGAGGTCAGGAGTTTGAGACCAGCCTGGCCATCATGGTGAAACCCCATCTCTACTAAAAATACAAAAATTAGCCAAGCGTGGTGGCACATGCCTATAATCCCAGCTACTCAGGAAGCTGAGGCAGGAGAATTGCTTGAACTCGAGAGGCGGAGATTGCAGTAAGCCAAGATGCTGCCACTGCACTCCAGCCTGGGTGACACAGCGAGACTCCATCTTTAAAAAAAAAAAAAAAAAAATTTTCTTGGATTCAAGATTCAAAGATAAATATTTAAGTGTTGATTGTATTACTATTGGATTGGATTGGATCTTAGAACAAGCAGCATACACTTAAATCAAGGCTAGAAAGGTATTTTTAAGTGTTACAGGATACTGTAAAAACATATTCAGATGTTTGGTTTAAAATATAGCCTGGGATGCTGCCAAGCAATGCTCTTCAGCAACTTGGTGGTAAGTGCTTTGTATAATCCTGTCTTAGGTTTGTCTTGTTTTTAATGTACTTTAGATACTCCATCCTCCATAAGATGAAAAAGAAATCAGTCTACATTTTTAAATGTTTATAACGCCAGGCACAGTGGCTCACGCCTGTAATCCCAACACTTTGGGGAGTTGAGGTGGGAGGATCGCTTGAGCCCAGGAGTTATGTGACCAGCCTGGGCAACATGGTGAAACCCCGTCTCTACAAAAAGCACAAAAAGTTAGCCAGGCACGGCAGTGCGTGCCTGTAGTCCCAGCTACCTGGGAGGCCGAGATGGGAGGATCACCTGAGCTCGGGAGGTCAAGGCTGCAGTGAGCCACGATCACACCACTGCCCTCCAGCCTGGGTGACAGTGAGACACTGTCTCAAAAAAATATACAAATAAAATGTTTACCCCAAGACAGAAATGTGGGAGTCATTGCAAAACTTTAATATACGTGTTAGCTTCCCAGAATGATCTTTCTAAAACATACTAGCCAGATTACTGCCCTGCTGCAAATCCTTCTGTAGCTCCTCAATGTCCGCTGGAAAATGTCCAAATGCCTGCCAAGAAATATAAGGTCTTGCATGGCCTAGCCTCGCCTCTGCCAAACTCCTCATCCCTCATTCCATATAAAAGCTATTGTCAAATCTGGATGCTTCTTCCTAAACCCCTGTCAAATCTACCTTCTCTCCATTCCCACAATCATGCCTTCAGTGAAGCCCTCAGCATCTCATCTGGACCATCATACTTGCCTTTCAAGAAGTCTTCAGTCTCTCTCCTCACTAATATATGTGTTCGCTTCCCAGAATGATCTTTCTAAAATATACTAGCCAAATCACTCCCCTGCTGCAAATATTTCTGTAGCTCCTCACTGTCCATTGGATAAAGTCCAAATGTCTGCCAAGAAATACAAGGTCTTGCATGGTCTGACCTCTGCCAACTCCCTAGTCTCATTTCTCCCCACTCCCACAATTCATCCTGACATTCCTCTATACAACCATACTCATCATTCCTGACACCTCTTTTGTGTATGCTGTTATTCCTGGTCAGGCCCTTGCCAGGTATGGTTTCCCCTTCTCTTGTCTGAAAATCTCCTAATATCTCCTTTAGGAAGCTTTCCTGACCATTTCTCTATTGTGGGACTTAGCACTCTGAGTTATAATTACCTATGTTCTTATGTTTGTAACCTACCAGGGCAAGGGCTGTGTCTTAATCATTTTTGTATCCTGAGTGTCTAACACAATGCTAAAGACAATAATAAGTACACACAAAAAAGTCAAATGAACTAAAACCAAGAAAAAATTTAATGCCAAAGAGCAGAAAACAAATTACAGATCAATGAGCTCTAGAGGGAAGTTTTTTCCCTCACTTTGATCTTTTCCCTGAAAATGACTTGTTGCTTATGTTTGACACAAAGGAGGAAATTCCATTGAAAATAAGAGTTTTCTTGGTTTTACCAAGAGGCTGATCCTTTTTTCCAGTCTCAGGTTTTGCCCATTTTGCCACAAACTGACAAAAATTAACAAAAAGAAAGATACTAAAGCCCTTTGAGTTTGGCATCCTGCAGCCCCATTTGTTAAAACCTGCAAACATTTCCAAGTACTGTAATTAGTACATTCATTATTGAAACAGCACTTTACATTTAATGTGCCAAACATAACTTGGTGAGCAAATTAAACTTACATACGTTTTAAAACCAAATAGACAAAGTATTATATGTCTAATCTCCCCAAAACTTCAAAGCTAATGTTTTAATATTTGTTTTTAAAACTCCTTATTCTTCTCTCTCTTGCTCTTCCTGTCTGCTACCCAATAAAAAATGTCTGTCCACATACCATCCAATGCTCTTGTCCTGTTAGACTGGAACCCAAGCCTCTTAAGACCAAAACTATCTGAAATGAGTTCTGGCTTAGGAAAAGGACCAGCCATTGGGCAATACCAGGACAGCAAGCCAGGCAGCACCCACCTGTAGCCCACCTTGCGGGCATAGTGCAGGCAATTCTCCTTTACATGGGTCTGGAAGTAGGCAGAGCGGCAGAGGACCCCACACTCCGGGCAGCAGTAGGGGGACTTGTGTGCATGAATCCGCTGGTGGGCACAGAAACTGCACTGGTTGGGCAGCAGCATCTGGCATACCTGGCAGGTCTAGGAAAGAACACCAAGAAAGCAGATCATGCAGGGGCCATAGGCCTGTGGCTCTCCAATCGGGGCTGTCTGGTTTTCTAGTACATGGGTCAGAATAACCCCTTCCCCCAACCACTCTCTCTTCCAACTCTCCTGGACACTTCTGACACCCCTAGACCTCATTTCGAGTGCTGATACTGATACCCAAGCAAGCTTTGTCTGACACCCTATTAATCAGAGACAGACCTGACCCTATTCTCTCAAAGACCAGTTCCGCCCCAGGACTGTGTTTCTTTCCTGTGGCTTAGCAGAGGACCAGCTTTTCCTTTGCAGAGGCCTAAAGCACATCTTGAATTCTAAGACCTCACTGCACTGCTAGACCCACCAGGGTCTCTGTCACAGCTCAGTAGAGGCAGTTCTTGCCATCTACCCCCAACATTGGCCTTGTAGAGACCTGCTCAGCACCTCGAGTCAGGTGGATCAGTGACTTCCAAAGTGGATCTGAGACCACCCTGATTGGTACTCAGAAGGCTCTCAATAAAGACTGACTGAGTGGTCTTGTCAGTTTCCATTGCTCTAGCCCTGTTTGCCCACTCTGCGGGTTAGGAGAGTAGCGGGGGTGGGATGGGTGGCGGGGGTTCCCTGAGCCACAGCTAAGCAAATATACCCACAGACAAGGGCAGATTAGGTAGCAGCTCCTTTGTTCCCAGCCCCAGGAGAAAACCAGGGGAAGTACAAGTACTACAACCAGACTAATTGCGCTCTGATGGGCAGAGCTCTGACAAGCAGCCAGCCCAGAGGGAAAAAGTAAAAGACTTCGCTGGTGCCTGCATGCTGGAGAGGCCCTTCTTAACTTCTTAGTAAAGGGGACACCTGTCCTACTCACAGAGGGGGCCACTGATGTGGGGTCAGAGGAGCTGACTAGAGGGATATAGAAGCCAGCTTGAAGGGGCTTGCCACTGACCAAAGATAGGATAACATGAGCATTAAAAAGAATGACTGAATATGTAAATATACTGAATATATAAAAATCAATGAGCCATGACAACATTTAAACTAATAGAGGAGGTCACCTCAAATCCACTAGGATGGCTACTATTTGAAAGAACAGAAAATAAGTGCTGGTGAGGATATGGAGAAACTGGAACACTTGGGCACTGTTGGTGGGAATATAAAATGGTGCATCTACTGTGGAAAATAGTACAGTGGTATCTCAGAAAATTAAACACAGAAGTACCATATGATCCAGCAATGCCACTTCTGGGTGTGTACCAAAAAGACTTAAAAGCAAGGTCTCAAAGAGATACACTTTTATGCTTATGTTCATAGCAACATTATTCACAATAGCTAAGAAGTGGAAATAACCCAAGTATCCATCAATGGATGAAAGGATAAATAAAATGTGGTATGTACACACAATGGAATATTATTCAGCCTTAAAAAAAGAAGGGACTTTTTTTTTTTTTTTTGAGACAGGGTCTCTGATGCCCAGACTAGAGCGCAGTGGCATGATCTTGGCTCACCGCAGCCTCCACCTCCCAGGCTCAAGCAATTCTCCTGCCTCAGCCTCCTGAGTAGCTGGGATTATAGGCATGCACCACTACCACCTGGCTAATTTTTGTTTTTTAGTTTTCTGGTTTTTTTTTTTTAAATAGAGACAGGGTTTCACCATGATAGCCAGGCTGGTCTTGAACTCGTGACCTCAAATGATCCACCCACCTCAGCCACCCAAAGTGCTGGGCTTACAGGTGTGAGCCACCATGCCCGGCCAAAAAAGAAGGAGATTCTGACATACGCTACAACATAAATGAATCTTGAGGACATGCTAAATGGAAAAGCCAGTCACAAAAAGATAAATGCTGTGTGATTCCACTTGTATGAGATACCTAGAATAGTCAAACTCCTAGAGACAGAAAACATAAGGGTGGTTGCCAGGGCTTGGGAGGAGGAAGATAAATGGGAATTGTTTTTTGTTTGTTTGTTTCTTTTTTAAAATGAGTACAGGGTTTCAGTTTTGCAACATGAAGAGTTCTGGAGACTGGTTTCACAACAATGTGAATATACTTAACATTAACACTACTGAACTGTACACATCAAAATGATTGTGATGGGAAATTTTACATTACGTGTATTTTACCACAATTTTTAAAAAATAGAAGAGGGACTCTTAGAACACCAATTGAGATTGTCAGGGTATCAACTCACAACTCTGAGAACTGTTAATTAAAAGAAACAAATTAACTATCCCATTTTCCAACGTAAACTGTATTTCAGAGTAACCAAATAGCCCTCACAGAAGCAAAAAATATACTTTATACAGAATTCTAGCTAATAAATGAGAAAGAAACAATAGAATTAGAAAAATATCCTTTGAAACTCAATAAAATTAGACTCAAGCAGTGATTACTGATGGATAATTAGGTAAAAGGTGGGGAGCTTTACAATGAAGGGATCAGAATGTTATCACCTAAATTCACTCTCATTAATTCAGCATCATTAAAAGTGAGACAATCAGGCACTTTGTGCCTCCTTAAGTTATGAAACAGGAAGAATGCAGCACCCTCCACCCCCACCCTCCATCAAAACTGACCTGAATCTAATCAAGTTTTTATTGTTTACTTCCAGTCTACAGGAAAAAATATGGGATATGGAGGAAAAAATTCCCTGCATGAGGAAGTAATCAGTAAAACTCAAAGTTCTGGAAAACTTAGGAAGCAATCAGTTAAACCCAGAATTGTTCTGGAAAATGCTCAGAACACATGACCCAATTTCTTCAACAAGTCAATGGCATGAAAAGAGGGTGTCTACTAGGATGGAGTGGGAAGAGGTACTGTTCCAGACTGAGATATTTATGAAACATAAACAAACGTGATGTGTAGCCCCATGTTCAGATCCTGACTCAAAATAATCCCAACTGTAAAAAGACATTTTTTGACATAACTGGAAAAATCTGAATATGAACTTGTAGTAGGTAATACTAAGGGACTGTTATTAATTGTGTTGGGTGGAATGACAATATCCATCTGGCTGACATCCTGCCCCAACAGCGTGGCTTGGAAAGCAAGAGGAAGGATGAAAGAACTCCCTGGGTCACTGCAGAGGGAGGCATGCTCCATTCAGGGGCAGACTCCCAGGAAGAAGATGGAAAGCCCAAACCGATGCTGTTCCCGCAGTCCCTGCTGTGGTGTGGAGCCCAACCTATCTGTCCACCCCCTGCCCTGGACACATGGGCTGAAGCTAGATACTGTCCTGTGGAAAACCCAAGCCCAGCAGCCATCAAGCCTAGTTTTTAATCCCATAGCTCAGGGCTCACCCTTTCCCTGAGACTCAGAAGCCACAATGAGTGGCATGAGATTTTGTGAAGGATTTGGAGCTGGCTGAGAGAGGCCTGATAGCCTTCTGTGCACTCCTTCCCTTCCTGTCGGCGGGTGCTCTTCTCCAGCTCCCACTAGGGCAGAATGACACAGAAAGGATGTAAGATGAGAAAGGTGCCATGCCAGCCTGGGATCCTACACCCAGACCTCTGCCTACTCAAATTTTAGAAGATGCACAAGGAGGCGGGTGTGATGGCTCATGCCTGTAATCCCAGCACTTTGGGAGGCCGAGGCAGGTGGATCACTTGAGGTCCGAAGTTCAAGACCAGCCTGGGCAAACATGGCAAAACTCCATCTCTACTAAAAATACAAAAATTAGCCAGGCATGGTGGCGCACACCTGTAGTCCCAGCTACTCAGGAAGCTGAGGCAGGAGAATCACTTGAACCCAGGAGGCAGAGGCTGCAGTGGGCCGAGATCGCACCACTGCACTCCATCCTGGGCAACAAAGCAAGACTCCGTCTCACAAAAAAAAAAAAAAAAAAAAAGATACGTAAGGACCAGTGTGAAAAAATCCCAGGCCCAGGCATCAGACCTCCACTGCCAAGGGTCCTCCTCATGGCCCCTTGACTCAGATAAAGTAAACCTGGCCCAACTCAACCATGCTGGGGCAGCAAGAACACTGAAGCCCCAGGGGAAGAGACCCAGAGTGCCCACACCCCATCTGACGCATCAGAAGAAAAATGCAAACTGAAACAGAGCAGGAGGAGATGAGAGGCCACAGTGGGATCCTATAGCACCTTCTGGCCCCTTTGGGGGCTGAGTCCTCTGCAGAAGCCCTACAGGCCCGCCAAACTCAACCTCTGACCTCTACCCTAATATTTCCAAGACCAGCCTCATGCATAACAATGTCCTCTTCTTCAAACCCACTCTGCACTCTCATATTCCTTTGCTCCCTATACTCAAAACACCCTTGCCCCTCCTACTCCTCCAAACTCATCCTTGCAAGCCCAACTGAAATGTCACCTCCACGCAGCATCTTCCTTATGCATGGAGTCATCGTGAATTAGTCCCTCTGGGGCACTCTGTGCAACTAAGTTTATAACCTTGGTTTAGCCCCACTCTCAGTTGGCCATATACTGTAGCTGTTTGGGTGGTGACCACCGCCCTTGCTAGGCCACTGTAAGCTCCTGAAGGTGAGACTCCCTTCTGCCGGCATCCCCTGGTTGGCATAGACCCCCAGCCCGTGCACAGTGGGCACTCAGGGAACACATGCAAAGCTCAACAGCTACCAACACATGCACAGACCCCTGGCTGAACTGAAGCAAAAAGAGCTGTTTTACTTTCCTCCCAGGCCTCTGTAGCACCAGCTTAGGGAAGCACCATGAGGGGTGGGTCTGGCTATGTCATGAAGAGAACCACCTTCTGGAGGCCTCTTTCTTCAGAGAAACCACTAACACATAACATAGACACAGAAGGCACCAAAGGGTATTCTCAGCGCAGAAGGCTTTTTTTTTTTTTTAAATGAATCTCATCAAGCATAACCAAGAATCAAAACAAGCAGACAAGCACAGTTGCTTTCCTGGAGTGGTGAGAACGCAGTTGAAAGAAGGAGGCTCCATAAACCTCTGCCACAGGCCCCACATGTCTGTCCACTCTCCTTCCTTCTATCCCAGCCCTGCCATTGGCCCTACTGCAGTTTCCACAAAAGGACTCTGCGAGAACAGCTGTGTCACTGCAGGGCAGAACAACAACTTATTAAAGACACAGTTCTTTGGCTGGGGACAGTGGCTCACGCCTGTAATCCCAGCACTCTGGGAGGCTGAGGTGGGCAGATCACTTGAAGCCAGGAGTTCAAGAACAGCCTGGGCAACATGGTGAAACCCTGTCTCTACTAAAAATACAAAAATTAGCTAGGCGTGGTGGCACATGCCTGGAGTCCTAGCTACTTGGGAGGCTGAGGCATAAGAATCACTTGAACCCCGGAGGCAGAGGTTGTAGTGAACTGAGATCCCACCAGTGCACTCCAGCCTGGGTGACAGAGTGAGACTCCGTCTCAAGAAAAAAAAAAAAAAGACAAAGTTCTTAGAACAGACTGAGGTGCAGCAGCAGTGACTCACCTATCTCTGTCCCCAAGTTCCTTGGTCACATGCTAAGACTGTGCTGACACCTGCCAGAGACCAGAGGGAGATCATCCAGTAAAGACCTATCTCGGGCCTGACACTGGGCCTTGACAGACCCTTTGAGGGGAGGTTGAGTGGAACACGGGACACGTCCGTAAATACACTTGCTAAATTAGGGTCTCACCTCAGTATGGGCAGGACACCTTTTCCAACAAACACCAAACACTAAATATTCAGGCAGACGTCCTCTTCTAAGACTCATAAGCTTCCACCACTGCCCCCATATCAATGAGCTTTCCTCTCCATGCCCAGTCATGGAGCCTGTGTGAGCCAGGGGCCCGATACCCGTAACAGTGAGGGTCTGCTTACCAGCCCCTCTGTCTCCTCTGTTGTCCTCTGGAAATGTGCAGCCAGGACCATGTAGTCCCGCATCTGCTTGTGACATTCAAGACACTTGATTGAGTACCGGATGAGCCTCACAGGGTCTGGGTAGAGTGGCAAGGCTGGAGGAGGGGGACTGGCACTGCCCGAAGTGAGGCCATGTTTGGGAGAGGATGAAGGGGCTGGGGCTGCTGGTGCCGTGGAGTTCACAGGGGCCGACACGAACATTTGGTCCGCAGAGATAGGCTTCACCAGCAGCTGGGAACACTGCATGACGAGCCCCTTGCTCTTGTGGTCACGGGCGTGCCGGAGCAGGCTGCACTTGTTGAAGAAGAGCAGCGTCTTGGAGCACAGTGTGCACAGTACCTCAATGTGGACGCTCCGCCGGCCATAGTGCTGGCTCAGGCTCTTCTCTAAGGCAAATGCGTCTCCACACTCCAGGCAGCAGTACCCACTGGCTGGCACGTGGATCCTGCTGTCCGCAGGCGGGCTGAGATTTGGCGCATAGAGGGGCACGGGGTTGGAGCTGTGGAGGACCTTGTTGAAGACCTCTACAATCAGTGGGGCAGCCTTTTTCACCTGGTGGACCAGGGGCACCGACATTTGTGTAAGCTGTGGCTGGCTCCGTCTTTGCACTGAAGACTTGGCTGTCACTGATGCAGCAACACTGTGGGGGACGAGGTTCAGATTGGCCAAGTGCACGGCTTTGGGCAGGAGGTTGGCAGGGGCCAGGGTGGATGCCTGCAGTGCTGTGCTCTGTTGCTTCTTGCCTGTCTGTGAGCCTGGGGCAGCCCCCTTTGGGACCCGGGGCCCAGAACTGCAGCTGGGAGATGACGAGTCACTGGCCTTTGTCATGCTCTCGTCCCCCTTCCTGGCCCCCTGGGGGCTCCCTGAATTTGTGCCTGCCTCAGGAAAGTGCTCTTCCACAGGCACCTCATCCCCTGGCATCTCGCTGGGGGCTTCTGCAATGGCGCTCCCTAGAGGTGACCCAACAGGGGACTTACTTGGATCATCAGGATCTGGCAGGATCCTTGTGACAGTCCGTTTGATTTCCCCTGATGATGTCTTAATGGTTTTGATTCTCACTTTGGGAATTGCTGGTGGGGAGCTGGCAGCCACAGACGGTGAGCCTTTGCTGCTGCTGTCACTGCAGATGCTACGAGGGCTGTCCGATGGCTTGATACTTTTTCTAGTGGCCTCCAGAGGGCTCCGGGGACTCTTTGGTGACTTGGGCATTTTGGGGCTACCTTTAGAACTCTCTTTAGTGGGCCCTGAGAGATCCTTTGTGTGGCCAGGCTGATCTTCCTTAGTGACACTAGCCACTCTTTTGGCCTGCAAGGCCACCAAGGCTGCCACACAAGAGGACAGCTTGGAATGAGCTGGCTTTAGACGCTGCCTAGGGGGGACTGATGAGCAGGTACCAAGCTCCCGGGCAAGCCCCTTGGACTCTCCAATACTGTTGCTAGGATGGCTGTTGAACTCCAAAGCTTCCCCGAAGAATCGAGTGGCATCCGGATCCTTGTGAGGTTCCACTGTGTTCTGCCCACTTTGCTCGTGTTCCTGCTGGCTCCCCAAGGGCAGGGGTTCTGGCTTGGGTTCTTTCTTACAAAAATGATCAAACATATGCAGCTCTGGAACCGGAAACTTAGCCAGAGCCTCCAGGACTGGGCCTCCCACAGCCCCGCACCCAAGAGGGGGTGGGAAATAACTGTCAGAGTGTTTGGGCTTTATCCCAAATCCATTATCTTTGATGGGATCCTCAGGTTCTGGGCTGGAGATTGGACTGAACTGGTTGAAGGTGGGTAATGGCTCTGACTTGGGAGGCTCCAGTTTGCCAGGGAAACCCCTGGCACTGTCTCCATTCATAAAAGTAGAATCAAATTTCCCACAGTTGTGGGGATCTGGAGGCAGATCTGAGCCCCGGAATCCATTGTGTAGGAGACTGGGAGTAATGTGGTCTTTCTCCGCTTCAAATGACTCCTGGCGGCTGGTGTTCTTGACAATGACACTCACGGCCGGCACATCGGGGGCTGATCCTGAGTGAGACAAGGACACACTTTCATCCATACATATGCCTGGAGGTTTGAGGGGACTCTCATTCTCCTCACTGGGTGTCTGGATGGCCTCCTTGGCATCAAGGCTGGTGGGGTCTGGGATGTCAAAGGCAGCCAGAAGGTCATCAAAATCTGGGGTTTTCATATCCCCCATGGCTGGATGCTGGCAAGGGCTGTAACAGAAACAGAAAACAGAATCAGTGACCACCAGGGTCCCACTGGACCATCTTCACTACACACCCATCAAACTAATGCACACACAGCCAGTACACCCATGCAGAACCCCACATACTATGACAGGAAGCCACACACCTCAGTTTTACCCCAACAGGTTTCTAAAATGCTGGAGAGGTGGGGGCAGAGATGGAAAGAGTAGTGAAATGTAGCAACAAGCCTGCCTGGATGATCTTAAACCTCAATACCTGGAAATTGGTGGCTGGTTATTACAAAGCCACAGAGAGTATACTCCTACCATACTCCCTCAGCTTCTCAGGGAATATCATCCCTCCACGATCATGTGCACTAGCAAAAAGCCACTTAGCACTTCCAGCCTTTAGAAAACTACTGATTAATACATGAAACCTGGCTATAACTTCTGCTAATTTACTCTTAGTAATTACTCACTAACTTTATATAACTTTGGGGTTTCTTTCTGCATAAATTCAATCAAATCCAAAATGATTTGCTATTTGTGTTGTCTCATGAATAAACTCTAGAAAATTATATCATCCCTAGGTATTTTTTCTCTGTTCAGCAGACACACTTGATTCCTTTTCACCCTAAAACTGTTATCAGTTGGTGAATGCTCCTCCATTAAACCTGAGGAACAGGGTGACTTGCAAAGTACCAACAGTTATCAAATTGGCCAAGTGACAGTTTGGGGGAAGCCTAAATTCTATTTTGACTTAATATATAAAGAATAGGATAATAATTCTATTTTAACTTCATGTACTTGTCTCCTTCATGACCTGGGAAAGCAGAGCTACAGAACTACTGCAACAGAGGAAACACAAGGCCCTAGAGAGACCTTCCATTAGGAAATTCTTATAAAACTCACACTTCAGATGAAATATGAAACTGGCTGGCTCAAACCTGCTGGAGGGAGAAGAAAAACCTCACCATCTCCCTTTAAGTCCTGCATCTGCTTCAGCATTCCAGGGCCTTTACTGGCTTAAGTGTTTCTTACGTCACATTTATGTTGAAAACCTTTCTGGATGCAGATTGGCACAATTCTTTCAGAAAGCAGTATGGTAGCTTCATAGAACCAGAAAAGTGGCAAACTTTAGGTCCAGGAACCCCACTTCCAGAAATTTATCCTAAGAACAAAAATTCTCAAAAACTATATGCAAAAGTATATGTTACAGCATTATTTAAAAAGCACAAAAGGGAGATATAAACACAAAAATAATTTAAATGTCTAAGACCAAAAAAAAAAAAATACTTGATAGACTATAACGCAGTCATTAAAAATTCTCATTAAGGGCCCGTCGCAGTGGCTCTTGCCTATAATCCCAGCACTTTGGAAGGCCAAGGTGAGTGGATAGCTTGAGGTCAGGAGTTCAAGACCAGCCTGGCCAACATGATGAAACCCCATCTCTACTAAAAATACAAAAATCAGCCAGGCGTGGTGGTGGGCGCCTTAATCCCAGCTACTCCGGAGGCTGAGGCAGGAGAATCACTTGATCCCAGGAGGTGGAGGTTGCCATGAGTAGAGATCGCAGCACTGCCCCCAGCCTGGGCGACAGAGTGAGCAACTCCATCTCAAAATAAATAAATAAATAAATAATAAAAATTCTCATTATGAAATCTATATAGCAACAAGGAAAATTATTTATAATGTCAAGTTTAAAAAGACTAATACAAAAATGTTGTCAGACTATAACAATGTAAAACTACGCATGCATTTGAGCCAAGATTTTTTAAAAAATGAAAATGATTACGCAGACTAGTGGAATTACTGTTGGGTTACTTTTTCAAAACTTTTTTAGGGGGCTGATAGATTGCTTTTATAATTTTTAAAGGAAAAATAACAACAACAACAACAACAACAAAACCCACTCAGAACCACAAGGCAGCAGGTGGCATAGCAGAGGTATATCTCTTACCACCCCGTGGGATCAACAGGTTTCCAGGTTTGGTTTCTTGCCCCACTCCCAACTCCCAGCAAAACACATCTGCCTGCATATGAGTTCTCACAGAAAATGAAAACTACACTCCCTCCCATTGGGAAGATATCTAATTATGGTAATAATAAAGTGCAATACCAATTACCTAAACATGGGTTGGCAGAATACCCCACTGGAATGAGATATAAAGTTTTGAACAGAACGAATGTTTGTCCCTTGGAATAGGAGGTGTTGGAACCCATAAACAAGGGGAACATACCGGATGTCACTGAAAACAGTGGGCACTCAATACCAAGTGACCTACTATGCAGGGTGATCATAACTATAAGGAAACTCCTGCATGATATTTGCTTTATAAGCTTCTTTTTTATTTCTTTTTTGTTCTTTCTTTCTTCTAAATGTCTAGGAAAGGCCAAGCGCAGTGGCTCACTCCTGTAATCCCAGCACTTTGGGAGGCTGAGGTAGGTGGATCACCTGAGGTCAGGAGTTCGAGACCAGCCTGGCCAACATAGTGAAATCTCATCTCTACTAAAAATACAAAAATTAGTTGGGTGTGGTGGCACACGCCTGTAGTACCATCTACTTGGGAGGCTGAAGCAGGAGAATCACTTGAACCCAGGAGGAGGAGGTTGCAGTGAGTCGAGATCTTGCCACTGCACTCCAGCCTGGGCAATAGACCAAGACTCCAACTCAAAAAAAAAAACAAAACAAAACTGTCTAGGAAAAAAAGATTGAGGGGAAAGGGCAGAATAGATTTTCCAGCTCTCATTAAGGAGCTGGAAAAAGCATGTGGGAGAAGAGGAGGAGAAGTTGGTTGTGTGTCTAAGGATTAGCTGGGAGCCTGCTATTATCTAATATGAAGTTGCAGAGGCTTGAAGCAGAGAAAGATTAGATCAGAAGTAAAGCTCTCCTCATAGAGAAATCTCAGGGATTGACTGAGAATGGTCAGAAGTAAAGTAAATATATTTTGCTGGAAAATCAGAGCTAGTAAATAGTGTGAGAGCTCAATATTAGCAGCAGAAAAAAAAACTTTTATAGAGATTTTAGGTCAGGCACAGTAGCTCACACCTGTAATCTTAGCACTTTGGGAGGCCAAGGGAGGAGGATCACTTGAGCCCAGGAGTTTGAGAGTAGCCTGGGGAACACAGTGAGACTCTATTTTTAAAAAGAATAAAAAACACTAATAATAATAATAAATGTTTTAAATGCCAAAGCTGAAAGCCTTTAAAAGCCAAAGATCACATCCTGTTTTCTATTTAGCCCCAGTAAGAAAAACCAAAAACAGCAGCAATCAATAACTGTGAATAAGGTACTCTACCATGTACCTACATGTTTATATTTACTTGAACCTTGCTCTAAAGCATCACATTGTTTTTAAATAGAAATTAATCAAAATGTACCGTTATAAAAGCAAAAGAAGAAACTGTAAAGAAAAAGACAACCAATAAAAAAGTTCTATTTACCGAAAACCTGCCAGCACAAAGTTAAAAGGCAAACAACAAATCAAAAGGAATATTTGCAACATATAGTTATTATCATTAATATCTTAATTAAAACATAAAAAGCCCTTATAGAGGGACCTCCTCTTTCAGCTTTGGAGCCCCCCTCCCTCTGTCTCTCTACAAGGGAGTTTCTTCCTTCTGTCTTCTCCCTTCCTTCTTGCCTATTAAATGCTCCACTCCTTAAAACCACTCCACGTGTGTCCCTGTTGTTTTCTCTAAACCGGCATGAGGACCAAGAACCCTGGTGTTCCTCCACTCATCAGAGCCGTATCATTTTGGTTCATGGGCCAGGAAAGGAAATTCAATCATCAGACTGCAATCAAACTCCAAATGATGCTATAAACTGAACCACACATGCACATGCCATTCTTCCGAGGACCCTTAGATCAACCCCAGGAGGAGCCCTAGCTGCTGTTCTCCATTTGATGCCCCTTTTCAGCAGGAAGTAGCCAGAAAGAGTCATCGCCCAAAACCCCCTAACAGCAGTTAGTGTAGCATCTCCACAGGGGGAAATGTTGTAGGAAAAGGGGTCATTGGGAAGCCTTAAAGCAGCTCAGGAAAAGTTTCTTGTAAAGCCCCGGCTCTTAGAGCCAGGCCAGCAACCTTTGATATGCAAGTCGGCCATTAGAAACTGGGTCCACCCAAACATGGAGATTCCCACGGCCTTCTTGCCCTTTCCCTACATGTTCCTGGCAACATGGCCAACCCCATATAACCTCACGAGTGTAGAACGTCGTGTCAACCTGTATTTGCATATTAAAAAGCTAGGGTGGGAGGGCCAGCTTTTTCTCGGGCTACGTGAATTACATGCCTAGTCAAACCAATCCCCTGAGCCCTATGCAAATCAAACACCGCCTCCTCCAGCCTCTGCATGTGTACCTGACTGGTATCCGTGGCAGGGACCTCCTCTTTCGGCTTTGGAGCCCCCCCTCCCTCTGTCTCCGTTCGGGGGAGCGTCTTCCTTCTGTCTTCTCCCTTCCTTCTTGCCTATTAAACTCTCCGCTCCTTAAAACAAAAACAAAAACAAAAAGCCCTTACAAAGCAATAAGTAAAATACAAGCAACCCATTAGAAAAATGAGTGAGGGTGATGAGCAGGCAATTAAAAGAAGACAGACAAATGGACAGACTAGAAAAAATACTCCAGAATGGAGTTACGTTACAAGAATACTCCAAATGTTAAAAGTATCTAGGCCGGGCGCGGTGGCTCACGCCTGTAATCCCAGCACTTTGGGGGGCCGAGGCGGGCGGATCACCAGGTCAGGAGTTGGAGACTCCTGGCTAACACGGTGAAACCCCGTCTCTACTAAAAATACAAAAAAATTAGCCGGGCGTGGTGGCAGGCACCTATAGTCCCAGCTACTCGGGAGGCTGAAGCAGGGGAATGGCGTAAACCCGGGAGGCGGAGTGTGCAGTGAGCTGAGATCGTGCCACCGCACTCCAGCCTGGGAGACAGAGCTAGACTCCATCTCAAAAAAAAAAAAAAAAAGTATCTCAACAGACGAAATTATTTTCTCTTTTGTTTATCTTCATTTTCAAATTATTCAAACTATTTGTTTCAAATTGTATTATTTACATAACTTCATTATTTTTAGCACTTTGGTGGTTACTATTTTCCCACAAGGTGGGATGACTGCTTGAGCCTAGGAGTTCAAGACCAACATAGTGAGACCCCATGCCTTTTTTTTTTTTTCTTTTTTTTTTTTTTTTTTTGAGACGGAGTCTTGCCCTGTCACCCAGTCTGGAATGCAGTGGCGTGATCTCGGCTCACTGCAAACTCCACTTCCCGGGTTCCAGCAACTCTCCTGCTCAGCCTCCCAAGTAGTGGGGACTACAGACATGCATCACCACGCCCGTCTAATTTTTGTATTTTTAGTAGAGACGGGGTTTCGCCATGTTGGCCAGGCAGGTCTCAAACTCCTGACCTCAACTGATCCACCCACCTCAGCCTCCCAAAGTGCTGGGATTACAGGCGTGAGCAACTGCGCCCAGCCCCTCTTTTTTTTAAATGTAAAAATTTTTTTGATTATATTTTTAATATACAAAAAGAAAAAAAAATAGAAGAAACTAGGCAGGCCAAAAAATTTAAGGAGCTTCTTACAAAAGACTCTAAAAATAATATAACATTCTTTTCTTTTTTTTTTTCTCACACTGTCTCCTGGGCTGGAGTGCAATGGCGTGGTCTCAGCTCACTGCAACCTCCGCCTCCCAGGTTCAAGCGACTCTTCCAACCCAGCCTCCCGAGTAGCTGGGATTACAGGCACGCACCACCACACCCAGCTAATTTTTCTGTATTTTTAATAGAGACAGGGTTTCACCATGTTAGCCAGGGTGGCCTTGATCTCCTGACCTCGTAATCCACCGGCCTTGGCCGCCCAAAGTGCTGAGATTACAGGCGTGAGCTACCAGGTGTTTTGTTTTGTTTTGTTTTGAAACAGAGTCTTGCTCTGTCACCCAGGCTGGAGTGCAGTGGCATGATCTTGGCTCACTGCAACCTCCACCTCCCGGGTTAAAGGGATTCTTGTGCCTCAGCCTCCTGAGCAGCTGGGATTACAGATGTGTGCCACCATGCCTGGCTAATTTTTGTATCTCTAATAGAGATGGGGTTTCGCCATGTTGGCCAAGATGGTCTCAAACTTCTAGCCTCATGTGATCCACCCACCTTGGCCTCCCAAAGTGCTGGGGTTACAGGCATGAGCCACTGCACCCAGCCAAAAATCATTAATATAAAATTCTTAAAGCACATCTGACATGGATCACCAGGGAAATGCTAGTTAGAAAATCAACAGAATAACTTAGTTAAAATGAAAGGTATAGTCAAAATAAAAAGCTTCAGCATACACCAGTGTCTATAACCTGTTGGAAGCAGCAAGCCAAAGTTGAGAAGAGCAAACCACAGGCAGCTGCCTACCTTGCCTGGGGGCAGTCACTCAGGGACCAGAGCCATGTCCATGAACACCAGCCCAGGAACCATGGCCTGGCCTACAGAGCCTTTGTCAGAGGCTCACCCTGAAGCATCTGAACGAGCTAGATAGATCCAGACCTGGTAAGCTCACTGAGTGATCTAGAGCAGCCTAGTCAAGAGGCAAGGCAGGATCACTGGTTTGGTGGCCTAGGCTGAGAGTAAATTTCGCTCAAAGGTGAGATAGTGGAATTATGCAACAATATGAACAGTCCCCTTGGGGGTAAAGAACAACTCCAAGACTGGCAGATTGACAACTATACCCTCTCTCAGAATAAGTTTCTAGCTAGGGAATATCTGGAAATATTTTTTAAAGATGAATATAAATTCCTATTGTTTATTACAGAGTCTACTACTTTGCCCAGAAAATTTTACCAAACATTTAAGTAAACATATCAACTAGATGTGGGTAAGGAGCATCTTAGTTTTGAAAGGGGCTCAGCATGCCGAATCACCCTATTGGAATTATTTGAGGGTATAAAAACAATATGATTCGGCCGGGCGCAGTGGCTCATGCCTGTAATCCCAGCACTTCGGGAGGCCGAGGTGGGCAGATCACTTGAGGTCAGTTCAAGACCAGACTGGCCAATATAGCAAAACCTCATCTCTACTAAAAATACAAAAATTAACCGGGCATGGTGGTGTGCACCTGCAAACCCAGCTACTCAGGAGGCCAACGCAGGAGAATCTCTTGAATTTGGGAGGTGGAGGTTGCAGTGAGCTGAGATCGCGTCACTGCACTCCAGCCTGGGCAATAGAGCGAGACTCTGTCTCAAAAAAACAAAACAGAACAACAACAACAACAACAACAAAACCCAGTATGATTAGCTGGATGCAGTGGCTCATGACTGTAATCCCAGTACTTTGGGAGGTTGAGGTGGGCAGATCGCTTGAGGTCAGGAGTTCGAGACTAGCCTGGCCAACACAGTGAAACCCTGTCTCTACCAAAAATACAAAAATTAGCCAGGTATGGTGGCAGATGTCTGTAGTCTCAGCTACTCAGGAGGCTGAGACAGGAGAATCACTTGAACCCGGGAGGCAGAGGTTGCAGTGAGCCAAGATTGCGCCACTGTACTCCAGCCCAGGTGACAGAGCGAGACCCTATCTTAGGGAAAAAAAAGAAAAAGAAAAAGAAAACAGTGGCCAGGTGCTGGGACTCATGCCTGTAATCTCAGCACTTTGGGAGGCCAAGGCAGGTGGATCACCTGAGGTCAGGAGTTCAAGACCAGCCTGACCAACATGGCAAAACCCTGTCCCTACTAAAAATACAAAAACTAGCTGGGCGTGGTGGTGCACACCTGTAATCTCAGCTACTTGGGAGGCTGGGGCAGGAGAATTGCTTGAACCTGGGAGGCAGAGGTTACAGTGAGCCGAGATCACGCCATTGCACTCCAGCCTGAGCAACAGAGTGGACTCTGTCTCAAAAAAAAAAAAAAAAAACAAAAACAAACAAAACCCAGTATGATTATATATAATTATGGTAGAACTAGTAGACTAGTAGACAGAATTTCTACAGACTTTAAATGCTAAGATCCCACCAAAAAAAAAAAACAGAACAAAATAACAACTGACTTCCATAAAACTTGGGTGAATGTATGTTGTCTGTGTGCATCCGTATATATGTCTTCATGTAATTCCCATTCATGGGGAAATATAAACAGAGTTTTTAACCCATTGACTAATTTTGGACTAGAGCTTTATGCTTTCATAAATTACCTAGAATGGTGGTTTCCAACCCATAAGGGAACCCAGCTTCACCTCCAGATATGTGTGCTCAAGGACCAGCCATTAGACACACCACTGCTGAATAAGGACTCATGAAAAATTTATTTTAAAAAGGAAGTCTTCATAATTATATAAATGCTTTGGGACCCAATAATCTAGCAGAAGAATGTTAGGATGTAAGTTTCATGAAGGAAGAGGCTTATCTATTTCATTCATCACTGGATTCCCCATTAGGTACTCAATAAATATTTGTAGAAGCAATAAAGTAAAACCTTCATTTGCAAGTGGCCTTAAAGCTGTTCCTAATCAAAAAGCAAAATTAAAAGACAGGTTCTCATGAGGCTGCATAAATAGGCAAAATTATAGCAAGTGACCATCAGTGAAGGCAAATGTGAAGGAACATTCAGGGAAAAGCAATACCAATTATACTTTTAGAATAATGGATTTTAAGCTACACTGTTCAATCAGCTTAGACTGTTCCCTTAAGATACCACATCGCATGTTTCATCACAAAAGGCCCAGAAAATGCTAGGCATTATCAGAAAGAACACTCTAAGCAAAGTAGAACTTGTGATCCTGCCCTTATTCAAAACCACTCTGTGTCCATAGCTACATGTGCTGTGCAGTTTTGGTTCCCCATACCTCAAGAAAAACATACCAGAGTTGGAAGAGGTCCTGCGAAATCTCAGAGATTGAAGTTGTAAAGTAAATGAAAGGGCTTTCTAATGAGACCCTAAAAATTAGAGCTCTATTTTTTTTTTCTGGAGAGATGAAAATTTAGGAGAAAGGGGAAAGTATAACTAACTTATAGGTTTGTTCATCAAACCTCATAATACTAGAGAGAAGAGGGCAGTATTTTGAAGTTTGAAATAAAATATGTACTGGGCTTGGACATTCCCAGGGTGCTCTGTAGATCTTCTCCCCTGGATGGGGACAAGACAGGGCCCCTCTCTGAACTGGCCTTTTTACTAAGAGAATTAAACCCCTGGTGGGGGCCGGGCGCGATGGCTCACGCCTGTAATCCCAGCACTTTGGGAGGTTGAGGCGGGTGGATCACGAGGTCAGGAGATCGAGACCATCCTGGCTAAAATGGTGAAACCCCGTCTCTACTAAAAATACAAAAAATTAGCTGGGCTTGGTGGCGGGCGCCTGTAATCCCAGCTACTCGGGAGGCTGAGGCAGGAGAATGGCGTGAACCCGGGAGGCGGAGCTTGCAGTGAGCCGAGATCGCATCACTGCACTGCAGCCCGGGCGACAGAGCGAGACTCCGTCTCAAAAAAAAAAAAAAAAAAAAACGCTGGTGGGTGGTGACTTGTTAAAAAAAGAAATAAAAGATGTAGACAAAAGATGATTTTATCTATTGTCAGAAAATATCCTGAATTATCACAGTAAAAAAATATATAAATGTAGTAACATTCACATATTCAAATCTAAAAATAAAAAAGGCTCTGAGGAACTAAGAACAAGGACTTAACACTGAACCCATGAGGTTTTTCCCCCCTGCATAAAGCCTTCAAATTTCAAATAACATTAAACTTTGCCATCTGTTACCTCAGCAATGCTAAGTTCAGTAATAGTAGATTAATAGAAGTTCAGTAACAGGACATTAAGGAGGCAGAGGGACTCCAAAAAGCATTAAGAAAAATTTGATCTCTAGTTAATATATTCTGTTTAATAAGACAAGGAAGCAAATAAAAGCTTGCATATTTATAAAATGAAAGTGAAAGGCAGCATGATTTAAGGAACGCTGAACTGTGAGAGAGAGAAAAAAAAAAACAAGTTTTCTTGAATTTGCCATTGTTCGTTGTATTAGGACTGGAAGGAAGGAAGGATGGATGTTTTACAACCTGTGGGTGAACTCTCAACCCTGCTCCCCCACATGACTGACTATGGCTTAAATACTGATATCATTTGTGTTGCATTATTGCTTGTAATTAAGAGTTTTTATTTATTTATTTGTTTACTTTGAGACAGGGTCTCACTCTGTTGCCCAGGCTGGAGTGCAATGGTGTGATCATAGCTCACTTCAGCCTCCACCTCCTGGACTCAAGTGATCCTCTCACCTCAGGCTCCTGAGTAGTTGGAGATGCAGGTGTGCACCACCACGCCTGGCCAGTTTTTTTATTTTTGTAGAGACAGGGTCTCCCTATGTTATACCAGGAATAGAAGCAGACAAGGGGAAAGTCAGAATGAGCAAACAAGTTCAAGAGTAAGCTGCTGCTCCCAAGACGTGCAGGAGCCTCGCCTGAACTCAAGCAGGAACATTAATCATCGAGACACCACTTCCATGGGTTACGGTAGCGAAGGGAACTTAGTGAAACTTCAGTAGGATCAGAGGAAACAGAAAAAAGAGCCTCATGTTCCTGGACCCAGAACAAAGCCCCAGATTGGGAACGGTATAGCTAAAAGAATAAGGAATTATGACCACATGGAATTGGCTTTCACTCCTATGGTATCAATAGTTACTTGTGTGAAGACCTTAGGTAGGCATTGGTTTAGTATGTAAAATTAAACTAACTTTAAGGATCTCTGAGTCCTTGAACAGGTTAGGCTGCAACAGCTGGGCAAATTAATCTAGAACTTAGGGATTTCTACATAAAAATTAACTGCTAAAGTGGACAAGCAGACTCCATGGCGTATATATCTCACTGGCCTCTTGAATACACATCTGAGGCATGCTTATAGGTCTATATCACTCCAAGTCTCAGATGTTTTGAATCAGTCAATGGCCAATGTTTCATTTCATGAGGCACCTGCTATTCAAGCCAGTGGCAAAAAAAATGGCCCAAAGAGATTCTCAGCAGTACGTAAGAAACAGCTGCCCCAGTGGGCTCAGGCAAAAACAAACAAACAAAAAAAAACGTTTTTTACTTGTCTTTCCTCCACTTAGTGTAGCCCCTCTAATGCACATGTTGCCATAAAATTTGCTGTGAAACATACATCTGATCACCAAGATGTCCCTTCAGCCTCACATGGAGGATGCATTCCAATGTGGTCTCTGCCCCTCTCCAGCCACTTGCCAGGATACCTTTCATTCTGACCCCAGTGGTGGTTCTCTCACACTTTCTCATGCCTCTCTGCCAGGGTTTGAGCTATCCCCCTGACTAGAGAATACCTGATACCCCAACCCACCAGGGCCTCAAACACAAACCTAAGAACTCCTCATCCCCAAGTTTCAGCTCCAGGGTCCCCTTCTGATGCCTTCTCTGAGTGCTGCAACTCCAGTCCTCTGCCCTCCTCCTGCTCCACTTTTCTCCTGACACCCAAGCCTCTCTTCCTCTATGGCAGCACTTCTCACAGGGGGCTGGAATCATTCGTTTTCTCATCAGTCCTTCCCATCAGTATGTGAGCCTCTCCTGTGTGGGGGTCATGTCTTTCCCCTCTATTTCCGTGACCTAACACACCTGGCTCCCCATGGCAGGTGAGTTGTCACTGCTCCCACTGCTCCCGGAGCCATTCCTGGATGTCTCTTCAACCCCCTGGCTGATGTACCTGCCCCTGCTTGCCCTGTGCAAGGTGTCCTTCACCCAAAGGCAGCTTCTCCTCTCCCCCTGCCATGCCTTTTCCACGCCAACCAAAGATTTCAAGGACAGAATTATACTGCGAACATTCTAACAAGACTCATAAGATGTTAAAGCTGAAGGGGCCCTTGGAAACTATCTGGTCCAGGGGCTTCCAAATGCCTGTCTGAAGGCTGCTGCTGGACAGACTGCAAAAGAGTAACATGGGGAATGACTTAAAAATACAGATACACAGGCTCCACCATGAAAATTCTGATTCAATATGACTAGGATGGATTCCTGCTTTTTGGTTGTTTTTTTTTTTAAAGCTTCCCAGGTGATTCCACTGCACCAGTCTAGTCCAAACTCTTCATTTTTTATACATGGAGAACTGAGGCTCAGAGAGGGGAACAGTCACCAAATGCTAAGACTTATGACTGGCACTGAGGGCACAAAGCTGAAGGCCCAGACCCTGCTCTTGAGCACCTACACATACATAATCCACTGGAAACATCTGTGGGCACCACTGAGGCTCATCAAGGGCACAGAATTCCTACAGAAGTCACCTCACTCTCCCTTTTGCTCCCTTTTGCTTTATTTATTCTTCCTCACATCATAATTTTCTACCTGTACTGTAGTTTACTGAACATTTCAGTAAAGTGTTCTCTTTCCTGCTATTTTATAAGCCCCTCAGTAGACATTCACTAAATTATTGTTATTTCTAGATTTGGATCTCTACTTGGATATCTAATAGGCACCTCAGATCTACTATGTCTAAAATCTAGCTCTTGATTTCCTCCTACAGCCTTCCGCATTTCAGTAAATGACAATGCCATTCTTCCAGCTGCTTAGGCCTAAACCTCTCTTTCTTTCACACCCTTCATCCAATCCACAAGCACATCCTGTCAACTCAACCTTCAAAATATATTCAAGTCCAGCCATTTCTCACCACCTCTACCATCATCTCTCTCCTGTGTTCCCACAAAAGCCTGCCAACTGATCTTCTTGCTTCCACCCTTGCCTCTACTAGTCATTCCCAACACAGCAGCCAGAGTATTGCTTTTGAAACATACGTTGCCACTGGGCACAGTGGCCCATGCCTGTAGTACCAGCTACTCAGGAGGCTGAGGTAGGAGGATCACTTGAGCCCAGGAATTTGAGGCTGCAGTGAGCCAGGAATGCACCTGAGGATAGCCACTGCACTCCAGCCTAGGCAACACAGTGAGACCCCATCTCAAAAAATAATAAGATAATTTAAAAATGTTAAAGCACACATCACATCATGTCCCTACTCTCTTCAAAACCCTTCAACACCATCCCATCTCCCTCAGAGTGAAATCCCATCTTTCCCACAGCCTCCACAGCCAGGATGATCTCACTGCCCCCATCTCCTATGCCTCTCTCTCACCCAGTCTGTCCAGGCACACAAAGGCCTCCTTACGTTCCTCAGGCATGCTGGTCATGCTCCATTCCGAGCCTCTGCAGTCACCATTCCCTCTGCTTGAAACATTCTCCCACCAGATCTCGGTGGGCTCACTTCCTCACTTCTTCAGGCCTTTAATCCAATGTCACTTTGTCAGGAGCCTTCCATGACCGTTCTACATGAGACACCAATCCCCAACCCAACCATCAATCTTTATCCCTTTACACTGCTTTATTTTCTTCCCAGCACTTATCACCACCTAGCATATATTATGTAATTGTTCATTACCTTCTTGTCTTTCTGTAAATTCCAGTGTGTTTACAGGAAGGTAATCCACCATTAGAAAGAAGGAACAGGCCAGGCACAGTGGCTCATGCCTATAATTCCGGCACTTTGGGAGGCAGAGGTGGGCTGATCACCTGAGGTCAGGAGTTCAAGACCAGCCTCACCAACATGGTGAAACCCTGTCTCTACTAAAAATACAAAAATTAGCCAGGCATGGTGGTGGGCACCTGTAATCCCAGCTACTCAGGAGGCTGAGGCAGGAGAATTGCTTGAACTCAGGAAGTGGAGGTTGCAGTGAGCCACGATCGTGCTATTGCACTCCAGTCTGGGCAACAGACGGACACCATGTCTCAAAAAAAAATAAAAGAAAGGAGGAAGAACAATTTGACAAGCTCATTTGTCCAGAATTAAGATTGTTCAAGATAATCACAGATTCCCAAGTGGGCTTATTATGAATCAAACATTTTGCAAATATGCAAATTTTTGTTTCACTTTTTAAAATTTTAGAGAGACCTTCAGTGGTTATGGGACCTCGCCAGTGGGAAGGGGTCTACCTAAAGTACCCTTGTCTATGAATCCTGGATCCCTGTAATGGCTGATTAAATTAAATATTTTATCAGTGGGGGGTGCCTATTGGCCGATGTCCCATAAGGTCATTTGTTTTGAGGATGGGATCAGTGTGACACCAGAGGAAAGAAAAGCCTAGCTCTGAGAACCATAGGGAAGAGGTAGGTACAGGGTGGGAATGAGTCTTAAGAAAAAAAGACACAAAAGGCTGGGCACGGTGGCTCACGCCTGTAATCCCAGCACTTTGGGAAGCTGAGACGGGTGGATGACTTGAGGTCAGGAGTTCAAGACCAGCCTGGTCCACATGATGAAACCTTGTCTCTACTAAAAATACAAAAATTAGCCAGGTGTGGTGGTGCACACCTGTAATCCTAGCTACTCGGGAGGCTAAGGCGGGAGAATCGCTTGAACCCAGGAGGCAGAGGTTGTAGTGAGCTGGGATCGCGCCACTGCACTCCAGCCTCCAGCCTGGGCGACAGAGCACAACTGTCTCAAAAAAAAAAAAAAGAAAAGAAAAAAGAAAGAAAGAAAGAAAAGGAAAGAAGATAAGAAGATACTGGCTAGGCACTATGGCTCGTGGCTGTAATCCCAAGCGTGAGGCCAAGGCAGGTAGATCATTTGAGGCCAGGAGTTCAATACCAGCTGGGCAACATGGCAAAACCCCATCTCTACAAAAAAAAAAAAAAAAATTAAAATTAAAATTAGCTGGGCGTGGTGGCACATGTCTGTAGTCCCAGCTACTCAAAAGGCTGAGGTGGGAGGATTGCTTGAGCCTGGGAGGTTGAGGCTGCAGTGAGCTGTGATTGCACCATTGCACTCCAGGGTAGGTGACACAGCAAAACCCTGTCTCAGAAAAAAGAAAGAAAAGAAAAGAAAAGAAACAAATAAAAAAAAAGAAAATACGAGTCCGTGAACAAACTGAAATACCATTGAATTGTGCACTTTAAATGGGTAAATTGTATGGCATGTGAATTATATCTCAATAAAGCTGCTATATTTTTTAAAAGATAGAAAAAGACAGAACTGGAGGGAGCTGGGATTATACAAGACAATAAAACTGACTGGGACAAGCAGAAACTAGGCATAGGCAGCAAGCACAGTTTACACAGAGCTGACAATTTAGATACAAACTGATACTTTGTAACCCGTACCCCCTTTACCTTTCCTTATTTGCAAACAGATCTCAGCAATAACCTAGCACCACACTTTGTTAGAAGGAAACAGGACCCAGAGATTTGAGAAAAAGGAGGACAGGACTCCTCTTGTTCACACACCATCCTGGTGTGTTCCTCCCAGTAAACTTTGTAAATGCATCATCTCTTGGTAGTAGGGACCCCTAAATTTAAGCAAGAAGCCAGCAGCCTCAGACCTGCTGGGAACCAAGCCTCAACTTCCGACGCAAAGGACCCTAGAAAACAGTGTTGGCCGGGTACGGTGGCTCACATCTATAATTCCAGCACTTTGGGAGGCCGAGGCGGGCGGATCGCCTGAGCTCAGGAGTTCGAGACCACCCAGGCAACATGGTGAAACTAAAAATACAAAAAATCTCTACAAAAATACAAAAAAATTACTAAAAATACAAAAAAATTAACCGGGTGTGGTGGTGTACGCCTCTAGTCCCAGCTACTTGGGAGGCTGAGGCAGAAGAATCACTTGAGCCCCAGAGGCGAAGGCTGCAGTGAGCCGAGATCACGCCACTGCATTCCAGCTTGGGCTATGGAATGAGACTCCATCTCGGAAAAACAAAAAGAAAACAGAAAGTGGCCATTTCACAGGATCACTCTTTCTTTGGTGGTTTTGAGGGTGCCACCAGTCTTATCTACCACAGACAATCTACAGTTCCAAAGCCTCCTAAACTGACAGGTCTGGAGGGACACGAGGAGCATGCTATTACTCTTAGAGGCATCCCTATGGTTGCCTTAGATCACCACAGGAGTTTAGGAGCTGGTGAGTCAAAGGGCTGGTAAAGTTTCTCTCCCAAGTGTTCTGTTCTTATTCCCCTTTTCTTACACACACACACACACACACACACACACACACACTCTTTCTCATCCTCTCTCCCCCTATTCCTTCCTCCACGGTACACTTTCTCTCCCTCTCTTCTCTTCCCCTGTCCTCTCTCTCTCTGTCTCTCTATCCACCCCCCGACTCTCCAGCTCCTGCTCTCTCCCTCATGCCTCTCTTCCTCCCTCTTCTCTCCTTCCCCTCTCAACAGAGATCTGGGTGTGCTCTTTCACCATGACTGCTCAGACCTGAGGGAAGCCAGCCTTCAGCAAGAAAGTAGGGCCCCAGCCAAAGCAGCCTTTCACCAACAATCCAGCATGGCAACAGATCCAATATCCAGGTGTTCTGTATGTGCCTATTGTATGTCCCTGGTGATCCAAGGGAATGATAACCTAACATGTCCCTATGTGCCTTTCTATGATTAGACAAATGGACTATTAAGAGCCTTCACATAGTGAAATGTTTACAGATAAAATGATGTGACATTTGGAATTGGCCTCAAAATAACACAGGGCAAGAGGAAGAGAGCAAGGAGGGGACACATAAATGAAACAAGATTGACCATGTAGCCAGGCACGGTGGTGTGTGCTGTAGTCCCAGCTACTCGGGAGGCTGAGGTGGGAGGACTGCTTGAACCCAGGGGGTAAAGGCTGCAGTGAGTCTTGATCACACCACTGCACTCCAGCTTGGGTGACAGAGTGAGACCCTGTCTCAAAAAAACAAAACATAAAAAAAAAAAAAAAGGACCATGAATTGATAACTACCGAATCTGAGTGAGTACACAGAGGTTTATCATATTTTTTTTCTATATTTGTACATTTCAACACAATAGGGACCCACCCCTTGGCTAGTAGACTTTATGGGTCCAATCACACACTCATCAGGATGGCTATTATTTAAAAACAAAACAAGTCTGGGTGCGGTGGCTCATGCCTGTAATCCCTACACTTTAGGAGGCCGAGGCAGGCAGATCACAGGTCAAGAGATGGAGACCATCCTGGCCAACATGGTGAAACCCCGTCTCTACTGAAAATATAAAATTTAGCTGGGCATGGTGGCATGCACCTGTAGTCCCAGCTACTCAGGAGGCTGAGGCAGGAGAATGGCATGAACCCGGGAGGTGGAGGTTTCAGTGAGCCAAGGTCACATCACTGCACTCCAGTCTGGCAACAGAGCAAGACTCTGTCTCAAAAAAAACAAAACAAAACAAAAAAAAAACAATAATAACAAGTGCTAGTGAGGATGTGGAGAAATCAGATTCCTTGTGCATCGCTGGTAGGAATGTAAAATGGTGCAGCTGCTATAGAAAGCAGTTGGCAGTTCCTTAAAAAATTAAACAGAATTACCATATGATCCAGCAATTCCACTTCTGGGTATATACTCAAAAGAATTAAGAGCGGGAGGACACAAGATACTTGTACACCCATGTTCATAGCAGCATTATTCATAACACTCAAAGGTGGAAGTAACCCAAGTATCTATCAACAGATGAAAGGATAAACAAAATGTGGTATATACACACAATGGAATATCATTCAACTTTAAAAAGGAAGGAAATTCTGACACATGCTACAACAGACAAATACTGAATGATTCCACTTACATGAGGTCCCTAGAGTAGGCAAATTCATAGAGACAAGAAGTAGAATTGGTTGCCAGGGGTTAGCAGGAGAGAGAGAGGGAGTTACTGTTTAATAGGTACAGAGTTTTAGTATGAGATGATATCAGGTTCTGGAGATGGACAGTGGTGATGCTTGTACAACTGTGAATGTATTTAATGCCACTGAGCTGCACACTTAAAAATGGTAACTTTTGTTATATGTATTTTATCATCAGAAAAAAACAAAACAAAACAAAACAAAATCCAGGGAACAAAAAAATCTCATGTCCAAACTCTTGGCTTTTCAAGGCCAGTTCAGGTCAGCCTAGACATCATACCTTAGAGAGGATCTCAAAACAAGGGTGTGGCGAGCGTTGCTAGGGGAGCAGAGCTGCGGAGAAAGGAAAAACTTCTACCTAGGCACATGGTCTAGAGTCCAAACACCACCTAAGGAAAGAAGAAAAACAAAAATTTTTTTAAGTGGGTCTGAAGGTAAATGTTAGAGTAAGGAAAGATAGTTTAAAAAAACTAATAATAATAATCCAAGTGTAAGTAAGACCCTGAGAAAAATCCCCAAATGTAAATTCAAGCAGGCCACAAATGTAGTCAAAGACAAAACTTTTCCCAGCTCCACGTCTGCTCCCCTCCCTCTATTACAGGCTGGTGGTTTAGAGCACAGACTCCATCCAGGTTCAAATCCTAGTTCTACTACTTACTAGCCTTGAGACCTGGGGGAAGATTCTTCATCTCTGTCTGTTTCCCCATATGTAAAATGGGCTATTATAGGGATCAAATGAGTTAATATTTATAAAGCTCTTAAAACACTGTCTTTCACATAGCAAATACATGTTTGTTAAGTATTATGCCACCAACCTCAGTGGCCACCAAGCTTTCCCTCATAAGTTTTCAGAGTGCCCCAGAAATTGCATGCAGAGAGGACAGAAAGACAAGGGAAGTAAAGCCGGGTTTAGTTTACCCCTCCACACAACTCCTCCTCCAGTGCTCGGGATGCCCGCTGAAGCTGAAGAAGCAGAGGGCCAAGCAGGGGCCAGGGGGGCAGGTGAGCTGCAGAAATCATGGCAGGGGCAGATAGCAGTGTAGGAAGAGGTCAGCACAGAGCAGGTGATGAGAATGAGGGTCAAAAAGAGGAAAGTCGGTAGAACCCTTTTTTAAAAACTAGGTGATCCCTAACTGTAGCCAAACATGAGAATCACCTTGAGAACTTTGGAAGCTACTAATACTTGGCCACTACCCCTCTAAGATTCAGATTTAATTGACTAGCGTTGAGAAACACTGGTTAACGGCCCATCAACTACATATACCCACAAGTTACCTAATAAAAGGACTCATTCCCTGAATTTCTCGTTCTGCACATTCTCACTCTAATCCTGCATTCCCTCGCTTGACTTCATTTTTGTCCAGTTTTGACAGACCAACATTTAGTTTGGATTCTAAATAGTAATACAGACAATATTAATGTAAAAATGTAGAAGGGAAGGGAAAGAAACTAATTATCTCAATTCTACAGAAAGAAACTAGAGAAAACTTTCCTGAAGTTTTTCCTTTTATTTGGGCTTTCACATTTCAAAACATAAACTAACAAGCAGACACTGTGCTGTCCAAATGAGGACAAAAGTTAGAGATCAGGGGCCAAGGGGTGTCTTAGGTCTGCTGTCCAATAGTAAATAAATTGGGAGGTGCTCCAATGAGTATACCAGGTTATTTACTCCAGATTAACCTTGGTTCCTCTGGCCACCAGTTTCTGTTGGGTTATCCAGACAGTCTCTCTCACATGCGCAATCATGCAGTTTGGATGCAGAATGGCTAACAAACCTGAGTGTCAGGCTTCACTTCCAGGCTGGCTGCTTCTCCCAGGTCACCCTAATCACACACGCATGCTTGGATGTGTAGGAATCTTACAGTTTATAACACACTCTTCACACTGCACAAGGAACTCACCAGTGAGTGAACTAAGACTGGCACTCAGGCTCCTGCCTGCCCCCAAGGACCAAGCTGCCCCTGTACTTTGGACTCCAAACCAGCAGGTCAGTTTTCACATTTCAAGTTTCCCAACACACTCATCTTCCCAAGGTGCTACTGAATAGGGCACAAATTTTCCTTCAATTTGGTATTGAGACATTCACCACAGCCCTTGCCATAATGATGACACAACTTAGAGTGTTATAAGACCAAGATTAGACAACATTGCTCTAGAACACTGTTCTAGATTAGAGCTTCTTCCAACACTAGAAAGATTCAGGACTATCGGAGCCAAAGAGATTCTAGGAAACCATTAAATTTAAACCACTTACTCTACAAGCAAGGAAACTGAGGCCCAGAGAGGTGAGGTAATCAAATAAGAAAAGGGACATAAACTGAAGAGTTTTTATTACTGTGGAAGATTCCTGTTATTCCTGGCAAGGTCACGGGGCCCTTGCTTGCCCTTCCCATCAGAGCAGCTGAAGTCTCCTACTCACAGTTACCCTTCAAATCTCTCCACCAAATACAGGGGATAAGGCTTATTTAACCCTCAGACCAGTGCTTCTTAGACCTGGAGCGATCCTAATGCCTAACCCCAGCTCAGACCAATTAAACCAGAAATTACAGAAGTGGAGCCACCATAGGATCCCCAAAATCCGTACCTTCCCCCATGGGTTCCTTAAACCCTCCCCAGCCTGAAGGGCTTTTGCACTTGCTCTTTTCTCCAATCTGATTGCTCTTTTCTCAGATATCTGCGTGGCTCCCTCTCTCACTTCCTTCAGACCTCCGCTCAAAGGCCATTTAATCCATGAGATTTCTCTGACTTCTCAATTTAAAATAGAAGACCTGCCTCCCCACCAAACCCCTCATCCACCAAGCCTGCTTCATTTTTCTCCATAACACTTTTCACCATCTCTTATATTTTATCTTACTTAGTATCTATAAATGCATACAAACCAGAATGAGCCCTGTAAGAGTAAGATTTGTGTTTATTTTGTTCCTTGTTATATTTCCAGTGCCTAGAATAGTGCCTGGCACATAGCAGACCATCACATATATATTCTAAATGAACACATCAGGAACACAAATCTCAAAATATGACTCATACCAAAAGATCATAAAGAAGCAGCCGTTTGGTTGATTATACCAAAAACACTTCTTCACTGATCTCATCTTGGCACAACCCTTATCAAAAACAGGATAGAAGCCTAATGAAACAGAAACCATTCAGAAATACTTTCAGAAATAAGTATTTCTAGTCAATTAATCCAATCCAATGGGTTTGTTCGTCAAAGACAACTTGTTCTGAGAAATAAACATACGGAAACAGAAAATGAACTTGAAAGGTGATAGAACAAATGGCTTTCAGATATCATCTTAGCATATGTGCAGATTCAGAAGAAAGCCTGAGAGCACTGACAGCTGTACTCAGACAGGAAGAGTTTTCAGCAGACCAGAAAGAACAGACAGGCTCCCCTCCTGGGATTACAGCCCGTGAGGTGAAGGTGCCATCTGGGATACTATTGCCTGCTTACCCCCAGACCCCTCAACCTGATGAACACCTTCAGCAACCTGAGGATGACCCTTCCTTTTCCTTTCTCCTACTTACACCCCACCTGCTTCCAAAACTCACTTGAAACCACTGACAACACTTTAAACTCTACCACATCGGAAGCACTGGAAGCCTTTGTCAAGGCAGCCACACAGCAGTTGGGGAGCATCCCGCCATTACCAAGTCTCACTGATGTCATCTGTTCCATCCCATGTCTGCCGACCCCCTGGTCCTTGCTCTTTCCTTGCCCTCTCTGGTCTTTCCCTACTTGGTCATCCTGCAAATTTCTTTAAGACTAATCCTTCCCAAACACCATTTTTATCAGGTCACTTACTCTGCTCAAAAACTCCCTGGGCTGGGCATAGTGGTTTATGCCTGTAATCTCAGCACTTTGGGAGGCCAAGGTGGGTGGATCACCTGAGGTCAGGAGTTTGAGACTGGCCTGGCCAACATGGCGAAACCCCATCTCTACTAAAAATACAAAAAAATTAGCCAGGTGTGGTGACGCATGCCTGTAATCTCAGCTACTTAGGAGGCTGAGGCAAGAGAATTCCTTGAATCCGGGAGATGGAGGTTGCAGTGAGCCAAGATTGCGCCATTGCACCCCAATCTGGGCAACAAGAGGGAAACTCTGTCCTAAAAAAAAAAAAAACTTCTTCCTGTAGCCTACCATATTAGGTCCAAGCCCTGGGCCAGGCTTTCAAAAACCTCCATAATCTAGGCCTAAGACCAGGGCTACTGTGTTTTTCAGCAGCTGCCCCTCACTGGTCTTGCAGCACCAACTCACTGCCTCCCTGCTGAACAGCACCAGTAAGAGATGGGGTATAGAGACTGGAACAGACTGGACCATGTCTCTGAACTCCGTTCCTACTGAGAGCATCCTCTTCATCCTCCTCTCTTCCACCCAACCACACTCCTTCTCTCCTACTCCAGCTGCTAGCTACACTGCCCTTTGCTACCCTATCTCTACACCACACACACACCGCAGACATGCACGCATGTACTTTCATTCATTCAATAATATTGAGCACCATTACTGTGTGCCAGGCCTTGTTCTAGTCACTGTGGATACCACAGTGGATACCACAGTGAACAGAACAAATGAAATTCCTGCCCATGTAGAGCTGATAATCCACTGGAAGGAGACAGACATACAGAGACAGATTCATAAAAGTCATACTTATTCTCTTTCTCAACCAGGGCTCCTCATATGACATCAGAAGAGTGAATATATTCTCAGTTCTGAAGTGAGAGAGCAAGCCATGAGAATATGGGGGAGAAGAGGTTTTAGGCGGAGGGATGAACAAGAAGGAAGAGAAAGGCCCTGAAGCAGAAGGAGTAGGAGATATGGCTGGGAAGCAGATGATGGCAGGCCATTGCTAGGTCTTTGACTTTGACTCTAAGACGAAAGGGTACAGGAGGATTTGGAGTAGAAGAATGATGTGCTCAGACCAATATTTTATTTGTTGTAGGTGGTTCTTTTTTTTTTTTTTAACCACTTATCCTCAAATTCTATCAGACTGACATTTTAAAAGGATCACTCCCCTCTGCCTATCCATCTCAACTGTCTATCATTAGGAAGAATTACCAGAATTTCTTCCTGATTGTTCCCAAATTTTCTAAACTAAGCACATATTACTTTTTAAATGGGGGGGGGGGAATCTCCCCAATCCTTAAAGACTTGGCTCAAATTCCAACTCTGCCTCAAAACCCCTGTACAAGGCAGGGCTAGCCCATGCTGTATCCTATGTCCCAGCCAGCAGGAACACCAAGGTGGGCCCAGAGTCAGCAATGAGGTGGTACAACAACATTCACTGCAGGAACTGATATGAATGAATGTTTCTTTTGCTGCCCTCACTTCTCCCCTCCCATGCAGAAGTGTGTCCCTTCAGACACTCTTGCCCCCAAGTGCCTGCGTGGGTCCCAGTCTTTCTCTCAGTTGACTTAATTAATTCCTGGTAATTAAACCTACTGTTTGGTGATGATGTACTAAGAGTATGACCTCTCCCAGGGGGTATAAATAATTTAAAACAGGACTCTAAGATGGAAATGCAAAAGCCTTAGACTCAGAGGAATGGAGCTATAATGATGGAATGACAGACACTGGGGTTCATACTTTGTGGATAGGAGGCCAGCTTCTCCTAAAGGGCACAGCACTTAGGAAGCAGCGTCAAGGGGAGACAAGTAATGAAAGATCAGAATACTTCATGGCCACCACCTCTCTCCTCCCAAATGGCCATTCAATACATTTTGGGTACTAGAGTATGTTCCCTAGAGGTAATCCCAGCCATCTCAGAGGGTGACCTGTGTGCCAATAACCACCACCCTCAGAAAGAAAAGCCCCCTTAAGACACTTCTGGTCTGAAAGCAAATTGTTCTCTAATTGCTTTCAGTGGGGGAAATCCTGGAGGGCGAAGTTCATCTCACATGATTCTTTTATGCTCTACAGAGCACCAACTCTGGATTGGGTCCACAGTTGCTTTTATAAGCAACTGTGGAATACTGTTCTTAATTAGAATGTTTACTTATATTTAAAATCTTGAGGGTGTTCCTTTAGCAAGGCAAAGGGCATAGGGAGACCATAAGAAGAGGCTTTAAGGTAGGTATCTACTGTAACTGAATTGGCAAAAAAGAGTAGAATGCTGTTGCAAAAAGGTTCCAGAAAATTTTTAGTTAGCTAGAGACAAAGTCCCCCTCTGTCACCTAGACTGGAGTGCAGAGGCATAATCACGGCTCACTACATCCTAGACTTCCCAGCCTTGGGTGATTCTCCCACCTCAGCCTCCCAAGTAGCTAGGACTGAATACGGGTCTGTGCCACTATGCCCAGCTTTTTTTTTTTTTTTTTTTTTGTATTTTCAGTAGCGATGGGGTTTTGCTATGTTACCTAGGCTAGTCTCAAACTCCTGGGCTCAAGCAATCCACCCACCTCAGCCCCCAAAAGTGCTGGGATTACAGGTGTGAGCCACCTTACCTGGCCTCCCCAAGACTTTAAATACAAGTAAACATGCTAATTAAGAATAATAGGCCAGGCGCCATGGCTCTCACCTGTAAGCCCAGCATTTTGGGATGCCAAGAGGGGCCGATTGCCTAGCTCAGGAGTTCAAGACCAGCCTGGGCAACATGGCAAAACCCCATCTCTACAAAAAAATACAAAAAAATTAGCTGGTGTGGTGGTGCACGCTGTAGTCCCAGCTACTTGGGTGACTGAGGTGGGAGGATCACCTAAGCCTGGTTGGTCGAAGCTGCAGTGAGCCATGATCACGCCACTGCACTACAGTCTAGACAACAGAGTGAGACGGTCTCAAAAAAAATTTTTTTTTTAAAGGATTAACGGGGCCGGGCGCTGTGGCTCATGCCTGTAATCCCAGCACTTTGGGAGGCCGAGGCGGGTGGATCACAAGGTCAGAAGTTCGAGACCAGCCTGGCCAAGATGGTGAAACCCCATCTCTACTAAAAAAAATAAAAAATTAGCCGGGCGTGGTGGCAGGTGCCTGTAGTCCCAGCTACTAGGGAGGCTGAGGCAGGAGAATTCCTTGAACCTGGGAGGCGGAGGTTGCAGTGAGCCGAGATCGTGCCACTGCACTCTAGCCTGGGCGACAGAGCAAGACTCCATTTCAAAAAAAAAAAAAAGGATTAATGGCTGGGCACAGTGGCTCACGCCTGTAATCCTAGCACTTTGGGAGGCCGAGGTGGGCGGACTGCCTGAGCTCAGGAGTATGAGACCAGCCTGGGCAACATGGTGCAACCCCATCTCTACTAAAATACAAAAAAAAAAAGCCAGACATGGCAGCGTGTGCCTGTAGTCCCAGCTACTTGGGAGGCTGAGGCAGGAGAATTGCTTGAACCTGGGAGGTGAAGATTGCAGTGAGCTGAGATCATGCCACTGCACTCTAGCCTGGGGGACAGAGTGAGACTCCATCTCAAAAAAAAAAAAAAAAAAAAAAAGATTAATGGCAGCCAGGCACAGTGACTCACACCTGTAATCCCACATTTTGGGAGGCCGAGGTGGAAGGATCGCTTCAAGCCAGGAGTTTGAAACCAGCCTGGTCAACACAGCGAGATCCTGTCTCTACAAAATAAATAAAAAAATAAAACTAATTAACCAGGCATTGTGGCCCATGCCTGTAGTTCCCACTCTGGAGGCTGAGGTGTAAGGATTGTTTGAGCCCAGGAGGTCAAGACTGTAATGAGCTATGATTGCACCACTGCACTCCAACTCCAGCCTGGGTGACAGTGCTGGACCCTATCTCGAAAGAAAAGAAAGAAAGAAAAGAAAGAAAAGAAAGAAAAGAAAGAAAGAAAGAAAGAAAGAAAGAAAGAAAGAAAAAAGAAAAGAAAAGAAAAGAATAATGATCAGGGACAGTGGTACACCTGTAGTCCCAGATACTTGGGAAGGTGAGGGCCAGATGCTGTGGCTCATGCCTGTAATCCCAGCACTTTGTGAAGCTAAGGTGGAAGGATTATTTGAAGCCAGGAGTTCGAGACTGACTTGGTCAATATAGCAAGACCCCATCATCACTACAAAAATAATTTTTTTTTTTAATTGAGACAGTCTCACTCTGTCACCCATGCCAGAGTACACTGGCGTAATCTCGACTCACTGCAACCTCTACCTCCCAGGTTCAAGCGATTCTCCCACCTCAGCCTCCCGAGTAGTTGGGACTACAGGCGCACACCACCATGGCCAGCTACATTATTGTATTTTTAGTAGAGACGGGGTTTCACCATGTTGGCCAGGCTGGTCTCGAACTCCTGACCTCAAGTGATCCACCCGCCTCGGCCTCCCAAAGTACTGGGATTACAGGAGTGAGCCACTCTGCCCAGCAAAAAAAAATTTTTAAAGGGAGGATCGTTTGAGCCTAGGATTTCGAATCCAGCCAGGGCAATGTAGCAAGACTCCTATCTCTTAAAATATATATATAATATTTGTAAGGGCCTAAAGATTTATAGCCTTAATAAAGTATTAAATGGTGATAGTTTTTATAATCTCAGCCAGTTAAGTTCAAGTCTGGGGAGGATAACAGCACAAAGGCAGATAGCAGCCCAGCCACATAGACCAGAGCTTTGGCTGGGCCAAGCCCAGAAAAATCTGAACTGCTCAGTGCCCACCCCTGGGCCCCCTTTTCTGAAAATGCCAAAGCTCTGCCTCAAATGTGTCATCAGGCCCTACAATGTCCCTGAGATGGCTTGCAGTTACAATGGACACCTACCTTCAAAACCTCTCTGTGTAGTTTCACTCTGCCCTTTGGCTTGTAAAGGAATACCCTCAATTTCAGGAACTGAACTGACAAAAAAGTAGAATGTTGTAAACTACAGCAAACCAGGGGAATAAAAGCGGAGCCAGAGTCCACTCTGCTGGCTCACATTGGCTCTAGCTTGCCAAGGGCAATGTGGGTAAAATGTTCCTGTATCCAAAGACTAGCTGTAAGGAGCAGCCCTCCACCTTGCCCCTAGTATGAGCTAAACCCCTAAAAGGGGGGAAATCCCAGGAATGCATGTGAGGGTTACAAATGGGAACTCTCTCTCTTAACAGTCCCTTGATCCCCAGGTTGTAACATCAAGGCCTCTAGAATCCCCATGCTGATGTGTGAGAGACTGAGCCCAATGGTCCATAGGAGGCAGCTCAGAGCCACACCAGAAAAGGAATGATTTCTTTAGAAACACCCCTAAAGAAAGCAACCAACTAATGAAGCTAGAAGCCAAGTCACACTCTACTCATCAGCTCCTCCCAGATAGGTGCAGCCCTGCCTCTCTGAATTCAGGGACTATCCCAATCAGAGGTGCTAGCCTAATCCACCTGTTTGAATGCATATCTAACAAAAGCATCTTACCCTGAGAGTGACAGAGGAGGCCAACTCCAACATCATACATCTCTATAGGGACATAGTTCTAGGCAGTTTTTGAGGTTTTTTTTTTTTTTTTTTGAGACGGAGTCCCGCTCTTTAGCCCAGGCCGGATTGCAGTGGCACAATCTTGGCTCACTGCAAGCTCCGCCTCCCAGGTTCACGCCATTCTCCTGCCTCAGCCTCCCGAGTAGCTGGGACTACAGGCGCCCGCCACCGCGCCCGGCTAATTTTTTGTATTTTTAGTAGAGACGGGGTTTCACCGTGTTAGCCAAGATGGTCTCGATCTCCTGACCTTGTGATCCGCCCGCCTCGGCCTCCCAAAGTGCTGGGATTACAGGTGTGAGCCACCGCGCCCAGCCAGTTTTTGAGTTTTTGCTTTAGGGCATTCAATGTTTGTCTCCAAAATGAAATTCGGCTTATAGGATGCTTGTTTGTTTTTGTAAAGATGATATATGTGTCTGTATAAAATTCAAATGATAGGAAGAAAATATAAAGAATAAAGTAAAAACCACCCCAATCCCTCCACTCAGAGGTAAGATCTTACTGTAAACTCTGTCCTTACAGAGAAGCAAGTCTATTCTGAGTTAGCCCTGGGATGTAGGTCTCGTGTTCTCTGGATGAGACTGTGGATTTATTTTTATGGAGGAAGACCCTTAACGCCACCTCTGGACTACTCAAAAAAGTTTCAAGCTGGGCACAGTGGTGCATGTCTATAGTCCCAGCTACTCAAGAGGCTAAGGCAGGAGGATTGCTTGAGCCCAGGAGTTTGAGGCTAGCCTAGGCAATATAGAGACCTCATCTCTTAAAAAAATATAAAAAAATTTTAAAGAAACTTTTTTAAAGTTTTCAAATCTCAGCCAGGTGCAGTGACTCATGCCTGTAATCCTAGCACTTTGGGAGGCAGAGGCAGGAGGATCACTTGAAGTTAACAGTTTGACACCAGCTTGGCCAACATGGTGAAACCCCAACTCTACTAAAAAAAAAAAAATTAGCTGGGTGTGGTGATGGACGCCTGTAGTCCCAGCTACTCCGGAGGCTGAGATCACCTGAACCTGGGAGGCAGAGGTTGCAGTGAGCTGAGATCGCACCACTGCACTCCAGCCTGGGCAACAGAGTGACACTCTGCCATGAAAAAAAAAAAAAAAAAAACTCAGGGGATTGCAATAATCCTAGACCTCTCAAAAATAAAAAGTTAAAGTCATGCAGTCCCCCTGCGCCACCACACATACTGATTGGAGACCAGAAGTTAATCTGTTCAGCAGACATACTCCTTTTCTTCACTCAACACAGTGGCAGTCATTCTACAATCTATCACACACATAGACATTATCATCCTTTTCATCCCCCAGAGTGTGTTGATGAGAGAAAGGGAGCCACCATTACCTCTCTTTTTTTTTTTTTTTTTTTTTAAGAGACGGGGTCTTTCAATGTTGCCCAGACTGGTCTCGAACTCCTGGGATCAAGCAATTCTCCCACCTCAGCACTCCCAAAGTGCTGGGATTACAGGTGTAAACCACCATGCCGGGCCCCACCATCATCACCTTTGTTTTTTGAAATGGAATCTAGCTCTGTAGCCTAGGCTGGAGTGCAGTGGCACAATCTTGGCTCACTGCAACGTCAGCCTCCTGGGCTCAAGCAATTCTCCTGCCTCAGCCTCCCAAGTAGCTGGGACTACAGGCGTGTGCCACCACAATCAGCTTATTTTTGTATTTTTAGTAGAGATGGGATTTTACCATATTGGCCAGGCTGGTCTTGAACTCCTGACCTCAAGTGATCCGCCCACCTCAGCCTCCCAAAGTACTGCTGGGATTACAAGCACGAGCCACCGTGCCCAGCTGCCCATTATTACCTCTGGATTTAACACTTTCAGAATCTGAAATGGAAAAGGTAAGGAACTTAACCAAAGTCACGCAGTGACCAGGGGACGACAGCCCATAAGTGCTGACAGCTTTGAGGAATGACTGCCGTGGCACCAAACTCGAAAGGTATTCATTAACTTTTCTCTGAGCCATAAAAAGGATCAAATGTGTCATTTCAACAAACACACACACAAATTCCCCTGCTGTTAAACAAAAGCAAATGGTTGGCTGAAGTAGCACTCTGATCCTCTGAAAACATTTCCCAAAAGTAATTAGCTAATGGATAACACATCCTACACCCTTGGAGCAAGCGAAGGGAGGCCGCTGGACCAGATGCCCACAAATGAAAACACACAGATTTTGGGTACATGCAATTGCTCTACCTCAAGGACATCAACATTCAGAACTCTCTCCTATTCAGGATGTTCCTATTTTTTAAGAAAAGAAAAGTTTAAACAAACTTACATGTAAAGATAGGAATAAGGCCAGGCATAGGGGCTCATGCCTGTAATCCCAGCACTTTAGGAGGCCAAGGCAGGCAGATCATTTGAGGTCAGGAGTTCAAGACCAGGCTGGCCAACATGGTGAAACCCCGTCTCTACTAAAAATACAAAAATTAGCTGGGTGTGGTGGTGCACGCCTGTAGTCCCAGCTACTCAGGAGGCTGAGGCAGGAGAATCGCTGGAATCCGGGAGGTGGAGGTTGCAGGGAGCCAAGATGGCACCATTGAACTCCAGCCTGGGCAACAGAGTGAGACTCCATCTCAAAAATAAAATAAGAAAATAAATTAAATTAAATTAAAACTCACCATGATCTGGCTGAGTTGAGGGTGGGAATTGTTTTCTTTTCTGTCTCCAATGTGTAGGGAAGATAAAGATCCTAAATCAGTGTTTCCTTCACATGCAGCCAAAAGCCCCCTACCTCCTCCAAGAGTTCACAGACCTCTGTTCTCAGAACAACTTCCGACGCATCTGCCCACAACCACTGCTAGCCACAAATTTACCCGCACTACTTAGAATCTGCATACCTTCTCCATTAACCTAACTCTATGGAACGCTCCTTTCTGATATTTTATTTCTATTATTCGTCCCATTCCTTAAGTTTCACAAATACAGGATCCCACATAAACAATACAGAATTATTCATTCTATCAATTAATAATCATTGTTGACTATACTAAACAGTGCTTGAGGAAAGATTATGTTAACAGAAAGGGTTCGTTTTCATGGAGCCTGAGAAAAACAAACAGGAATTGAGGAGCAAGTGTTTGTTAGTATGTCCCAGCCCTGGCCAGAAAGTGAGGAGCAATGGCCAGAGGACAGAAACATCTGTCACTCTGCAGTTTCATTTCTCATGGTCAGTTAATATCCTAAGTTTATTCAGGAGTCTCTTCCAAGTTTGGTTAGTGAGTCAGTCTCTCTGGATCCAATCAGCTCTGAGCACTTTACAAAACTAAATTTCTGGTCTACGAAGCAGAGAAACAGATCCTGAAGCACAGTGATGCCCCCCAAATAAAGCTGCCCCACGATAACATCTATCTCCACTCTCTAACTGCAACGCCTATCATGGGATGTATGTGATGTATCTAAGACTCTCTGGTAGCTCCCCATGGCTTACAGAATAAAATCCAAACTCCTTGACCTGCCTTTCACAGCCCCAACTTAGCTTTCCAGCCTCATCCCCAAACACTGGGGGCTACCATGGCTCCATGCTTTCATACCTATGATTCTATCTACCTAGAATGTTCTTTGCTCAATCTTATTTGCCTGTAAAACTATTCTTCCTCCAAAGCCTAGTTCAAAAGTCACCTCCTCCCTGAAGCCTTTCCTATTTACCCAGGGATTTCATTCTTACTGTTTCAAACAGCTCTTTAACCGCAACTGTGCTAGAGAACTTAAGTACACTGTAACTCATCCTTTAAAATATTTGAGCTCCACTGGATACTCTGAGCTCCAGGAAGAAACTCACTATGTATCCCACAAGTTCTTATACAGTGTCAAGCCTGAAATGGGAGCTTGATGTTGAATGACTGATCACATGGAACATGGCATTAAGTTATTAAGAGAAGATGAGAGGAAAAAAAAGTCACACGAAATTCAAGAAATAAATTATCTATACATTTAATCTCATTCAAAATGACCACAGTATGACTGAGATGCAACGTGGATATTTCAAACATTTAAATAATAAAACCAAAGGCCTGACTGGTGGCTCATGTCTGCAATCCCAGCACTTTGGGAGGTGGAGGTGGGAGGATCACTTGAGGCCAGGAGTTCAAGGCCAGCCTGGGCAGCATAGTGAGACACTGTCTCTAGTTTTTTTTGTTGTTGTTGTTTTCGTTTGTTTGTTTTTTGAGATGGAGTCTCGCTCTGTCACCCAGGCTAGAGTGCAGTAGCTCAATCTCAGCTCACTGCAACCTTCACCTCCCAGGTTAAAGCAATTCTCCTGCCTCAGCCTCCTGAGAAGCTGGGACTACAGGCGCGTGCCACCATGCCCAGCTAATTTTTATATTTTTAGTAGAGACAGGGTTTCGCCATGTTGGCCAGGCTGGCCTCGAACTCCTGACCTTAGGTGATCCACCCGCCTCAGTGTCCCAAAGTGCTGGGATTACAGACATGAGCCACCGCATCCAGCTTGTCTCCAGTTTAAAAAAAAAAAAAGTAATAAAAATTTTTAAAATAATAAAAGCAACTAATATTTGAACCCAGTGCTCAACTGTTTACATGACTTAATCTGTACAACAACTGTATGAGAGAGTTTTATCTGCACTTAAAATGAGCAAACTGAGGCACAAGAGAGGCTAAATAACTCAAGATCATTGGTTAGCAAGTGACAGGAGCAAAATGCAAACTTCAGTGGTCTGGCTCCAGAGCCAGTGGGCTCTGAATTCAGGCAGACGTGCTTTGAATCCAGGCTATGTTACAAATGTGGCTTTGAATAAGTCATCTATCCCCTCTGCATTTATTTCTTTGTAAAATGGGTATGATAACCTCTTTTTCTTAGGGTGTAGAGAGGACTAAGTTAAATACAATAATGTATGCGGAAGTCTTTAAAATTGGTTCTCCCACCTGGCAGGTACTCCATAAATGTTAATTCATTTTTGCCTTCCCTTCCTAAAAGCTGGATGAAGCAGACTCACAGAGGCAAAGGATCTCCCCCAGACTGCTTGAGGCTTTTCCAAACAGATCAGGTAGTTAAGCCACTCAACCCAGAAAGCCTTGCCTTACCTGCTTATCTCAAAAGTCCATTCCCTGCACAGGGGCTAGACACCTTTTAAAATGTAAATATCATGTCATTCCCTTAAACCCTTCAAAGGTTCCTAATTACACTGGAGATACAAACCAAACTAAGGAGGGAGGCATTCTGCCCCCAAGGCCCCATTGCTCTAATTTGGCCCTAGTCTCCAGACTAATCTCCCCTCTCCCTTTCCCCCTCCAGCCCCACAGGCCTCTTTCACTTCCTCCTTGCTACAGTCAGCTCCACACATGGTTAACTCTTAACCCTCCTTCAGATCTTGGCCTAAACATCACTTCCCCAGGGAAGGCTTCCCTGAGCCCCCAACTCAAATCGGTCTCTTACCCCTCTCTTCAGCTTTCTCTTCTTATATTCACTATAGTTTGAATTATTAGTTTACCACTTCCTTCAAAGTTTTACTCGAAAGACACCTTCTTAGGAAGCCTTCCCAGGCCACCGTATAATATAAATTCAACTACCACCCCTGATACCTCAGATTCTCCTTCCCTGCTTCCTTCTTCTCCTTAGCATTTCACACTTTTTAACAGACTACATTTTTGTTATATATTTTATTTATTGTCTTCTCCCCCACTCCCATGAAAGCACCACAAGGGCAATCATTTTTGCTTTCTTTGTTCACTGCATCTAGAACAATGCCTAACACATATTTGTTGACAAATATTTGTTGTTGAATAAATTTCCACGACTATTTATTTATTTTGAGATGGAGTCTCACTCTGTAGCCCAAGCTAGAGTGCAACGGCACGATCTCAGGTCACTGCAACCTCCGCCTCCCGGGTTCAAGCAATTATCGTGCCTCAGCCTCCCAAGTAGCTGGGATTACAGGCATGCACCACCACACCCGGCTAATTTTGTATTTTTTTAGTGGAGACGGGGTTTCACCATGTTGGTCAGGCTGGTCTCGAACTCCTGATCTCAGGCGATCCACCCGCCTCGGCCTCCCAAAGTGCTGGGATTACAGGCGCGAGCCACCGCGCCCGGCCACGACTATTAATTATTAGACTTTCCCAATGGCTAAGAACTAAAACATGGTATCTTTCTGGCTTACCAATGTACTCCCAACACCTAGCTCAGTGCCTGGCACAGAGTAAGTGCTCAGTAAAAATTTATGTAATGAATCAAAGCCACAACTAGTTGAAAAATTGGAAAATGATCAAAATGGACGCACTAGCACCACACTTCTGTCCCTTTCACTGTGTAACGTAACAGTGAGGTTGAGGAAACAGACTACTGAAATACCACCAAGCATCCACCAGGCCAGGAATCTGTCTGTCCACATCCTCCGCACTCTGCCACACTGTGCACCACACTGCATCCGCGACAGAAGCACCCTACAGGCCCTCCATGAGCACAGGCCTGAACTCAAGTGGGCAAACCATAAGCCAAATACCGTCTTACTCCCCAAGTCCCATTCTTCTACTGCCAGTCCTATTCTAGACTAGTCCTGGATGCCAAACATGCTTCCCTGGGTGGGCCTGTGGACTTATTCCAATCCAGGACCTTTAATGCCACCTTTGGCCTACTCAAAAAATGGTTTAAAATCCCTAAACAGCTTCAATAATCCTGCAGTACTCAGGAGCAGGCATACCTAAGGTCATACGGACCCCTCCCCCTCACAAACGCTGATCCAAGGCCAGGAGGCCATCTGTCCAGCAGACGCTCTCCTGTCCTCCCTCAGGTCACACTGAGCCTCCCGCCAACCCCCTCGTTGGCAGGAAGAGCCCTTGCAGAGAGACAATTTTCACCCTGATCAACAGGCCTGGTCACCCCTGAGGACCCCAACTCTGGAGCTCTAGGAATACCTGTCTGCTCCGGGAGAAACCTTCCTCAGGGTCAGAACTTGGGCTCAGGGGAGGGGAGTACTGAGGGGCGCCAAAGAGGGTCGTTCCCCGAAGTGTCTGCCCTGTGACGGCGACAGCTCTTCGGGCGGCGGGGACGGTCGGGCTGACAGGCCGTCCCAGAGGGAGAAAGTGGCACCGTTATCCGTGCCCGGGCTGGGGGCCGCCGGCTATCGCCGAGGGCCGCCGCACGTCCCGCCCAGCGCGGAGGACAGCAGCGTGCCCGGCCTGCCAAGGAGCGGCGGTCGCAGCGGCGGTCGCAGCGGCGGAAGGGGCCGGCGCCCGACGGCCGGGGGCGGGGTGGGGTGGCGGCCCGGGCCCGCCAGGCGGCGGTCGGGGGAAGTGGCTGCCGCCTCTGGCGGCGGGCAGGGTCCGCCAGGCTGCAGGGCCGGGCCGCGGCTCGGGCTCGGACTCGGTCCCGGCTGCGATCCTCCCGGGCCCAGGCTGGGGCTGCCCCGGCCCGCAGGCCCCGCTCGGCCCGGCCCGCGGGGGGCGCTTACCTGGCGGCGGCGGCGGCGGCGACTGCAGGCCAGAGTCTCGGCCGTGCGCGTCCCCAGCGCCGGCTGCGGGAGCCACAACATGGCGACGGCGATGGCGGGCGGGGCTGCGGCTCCGGGGGCGGAGCGGGGGCGGGAGCCGGCCTGGCGGCGGGACCTGGCTGGGGCTGCCGCGGCGGGGGATTGGCGGGGGGGGGGGGGGGGGGCAGGCGGAAGGCGACTCGGACCTGGGCACCGGCCCAGGACGGTGCGGTGGAGGGGCTGCCCCGGCCTGGGCCCGGCCTCCCGCCTCCCGCCCGAGGCGGGCTGCGCGGCGCAGGCCCGGCGACGGCGACGACGGCGGCGGCGGGTAGGGCGGGGCGGGACGCGACGGGACGGGGCGGGGCGGGGACGGCGCCGCTCAGGGCTGGACCCCCGACCCCGGCCGGCCCCCGCCCGGCTCCAGTCCCCGCCACCCGTGCTAGGCACCCTGTGCGGTCGGGCAGGCAGCCGCTCCCAGCGACCTGGGCCTCTTGTCCTCTGACGCGCCTCGGGGCAGGGGCCGAGGCCGCCCACTAGAGGAACAGGATCTGCCTACGCAGCTGTCTCGCCCGGCAAAGAGCGCCCAGGACCCGGGACTGCGTCCTCTTCACTGAGACCTGGCGCATAGGGGGCCTAGTCGAGGCTGTTAAGTGAAAGCAAGCAGGGGTGGCGTGGGCCTGGCGCTCAGGCGCGCCCTAAATGTTTGGTCATAGCTGGCTACAAGGACATTCGCGCAGGCTTGGAGGTGCGGGGCAGCCTGACGTGTTGCCTCTAGGGTAACCGAGGGACGCGCGGCAAACAGAGATGGAGGACTGGCAACGGGTGCCTCGAAGAGGTAGACTGGGAGATCTCTCAGGGTTACTGGGGAAACGATGACTGTGCAGGGTGAGAACTCAGTGAGTCTGGCAGAAGGCTGGGAGGGTGACCGGCAGGACCTTCCAAGAACCCGGCGTACCTGGAAACTGGGTCCGCAGCATCAGGGCGGCAGCAAGGTCAGGGTGTGGGAACACGGAGATGAGGCCCTGGTGACTAGGAGTGAGCACACACTGCTAACCATGGAGAAATTCCTTCTCCAGGAAGGAGATGCAAATTTGCAAGATGGCTGGAACTAACATGCAGCCGGAGCCTGCTGTGCACCAGGCACAGAACTGAGTTGAAGAGCTTGTCTAAAGAGTATGTTAGCCGATGAAGCAATGGAGTTAATAAAGGGTGATGATTTCAAATGTTCGGCAGTGAGAGAGAGAAAAGTAGGCCTGGAGCTCAAGAAGTACCAAGAGTAAAGGAGAAAGTTGGGTCCTACTGTGGAAGCTGAGGCAAAAGCATCCCTTAAGCCGAGAAGTTTGAGTTCAGCCTGGGCAACATAGCGAGACCCTCCCTCTCTGCAAAAGAGTAAAGGGAAAAGTTGATTGTTTTTTTTTTTTTTTTTTTTTTTCTTTTGAGACGGAGTTTCGGTCTTGCAGCCCAGGCTGTAGTGCAATTGCGTGGTCTCGGCTCACTGCAACCTCTACCTCCAGAGTTCCAGTGATAATCCAGCCTCAGCCTTCAAAGTAGCTGGAATTACAGGCGCACGCCACCATGCCTGGCTTTTTTTTTTTTTTTTTTTTTTGAGAGAGTTTCGCTCTTGTTGCCCAGGCTGCAGTGCAATGGCACAATCTCGGCTCACTGCAACCTCTGCCTCCTGGCTTCAACCGATTCTCCTGCCTCAGCCTCCCGAGTAGCTGGGATTACAGGCATGCGCCACCATGCCCGACTAATTTTGTATTTTTAGTGGAAATGGGGTTTCAACATGTTGGTCAGGCTGGTCTCAAACTCCTGAACTCAGGTCATCCACCCGCCTCGGCCTCTGAAAGTGCTGGGATTACATGCATGAGCCACCGCACCCGGCCCTAATTTTTGTATTTTTAGTAGAGATGGGGGTTTGCCATGTTGGCCAGGCTGGTCTCGAACTCCTGACCTAAGGTGATCCACCTGCCTTAGCCTCCCAAAGTGCTGGAATTACAGGCATGAGCCACCACGCCTGGCCGGTGATTTTTTTTTTTTTTTTTTTTTTTTCCTAACTTGAGTGGGGAGACCTTAACTAAAGGAACTGAGAGGGGAGAATGGCAGATAGATATAGGATAATTGATGGTGCAAGAAACCAGAAAAGGAAAAGTAGATGAGAAGGGGGAAGGGGGAAAGGGGTGAGCAAAAAGTCAGAGAAGTCCGCCTCTTCCTACAAGATTTAAAGAGTGCATAAAGATTGAAATATTTTGAGGTAGGGAGGCATGCATGCTTCCATGGATCAGCTGCCTGGATTACCCTCTACAATCATCCTTAGGGCAGCTGGGGTCACTGTCCTTTAAAATTTAAGTACAATTGACTCCAAACCTGTGTACCACTTAAGAAACCCAGCATACCTGCCAATATCTCCAGAGTTTCATTGGGAACTTACATTTCTCCTAATTATCTCAGGCCCTAATTTCTTGTTTGCAAAAAATATTGTGCTCTTTGGAAGATTTGTCACCATATCCCAGATATTAGTCCATTTATATTACCTCAAAATATTGCACCCTACCTATAAGCAGGAAAAATGTCCAATATTATTATATTATAGTTATATGATTGTTAAATAAACTAGAGTTTGTGGCCATTAAAAATCATGGTAAATAAAAAGATTTAATGATGTGGGAAATCTTTATAATTAAAAGCACATTATAAGGTGATATAGCAGATGGTAATATATAAATATACATAAATAAGTATAACGCGTAGATTTTAAAACGAGACTTTTCTTCTGTGACATCTATATTTTCTTATTTTTATAGTGCATGTATATTTCTCCTGGAAGCAGGGAAATGGTATCTTTAAGTAGCTTTTAAAAGTATTTTTAAGAAAGGTGTTTTTTAAAAGATATTTATGGGGTTCGAAAGAAAAAAATATTAGGGCTGGGCATGATGGCTCACGCCTGTAATCCCAGCTACTTGGAAGGCCGAGGCTGGTGGATCACCTGAGGTCAGGAGTATGGGACCAGCCTGGCCAACATGGTGAAACCCCATCTCTACTAAAAGTACAGGCATGGTGGCACGCCTGTAGTCCCAGCTACTTGGGTGGCTGAAGCATGAGAATCACTTGAACCCAGGAGGTGGAGGTTGCAGTGAGCTGAGATTGCACCACTGCACTCCAGTCTGGGCAACAGAGTGAGAATCTGTCTCAAAAGAAAAAGAAAAATATATTAGGACTCTGGAAAGGAATTTGGAAATGAATCTTTGAAGTGTAGATGGGACTTTAGCAAATAGAGATGGGCTGAGTAAGGAGACTGTCCCAGGCAGAAGGAACAGTACAACCAAGAACCCACAGTGGGAAATAGATGGAGTGTTCAGAGGGGAGCACCAAGAAATCCATTTGGCTGGAGCACAGGACTGGTGTAGAAGAAAAGTAGGGGAATCAATGTGGAAAGGTAAGGTAGGAAATGGGGTTTCATGGACTAAAATAAAAGGAAAAATAATGACTATATCAAAAATGGTCCTGAATGCCAAGCTGAACCCTGTGTCTTTTGCATGTCAGGAAGAACCACTGAGGCTTGAACAGTGCAGGTAATAAATTTGCAAATAAATTGTCCTGTAACTTCTTACTCAATGAGGTTTGAGGTCTCAACCCATCAGTCCTAATATTGGGACATCTAATTGACTCAGAGCAATGAGTTAGGGGCAACAGTCTTTGCATTACAGCTGTTTACAGACTGAAAGTTGGGCCTTGCTTCTCTGGCTATTAATGACTACAATTTCTATTCACCAGCACAGTTTCAGAGCGAGAACAAATTAGCAAAGAGTAAAATGGAAAGGAAAAAGAAATGTGCACCTTAAACTAGTACTTTGAAAACTTTTTTGACTGCAATCCTCCATAAGAAATGTATTTTACACCTCAACCCAGAACATACGCATGCCTACACACACGCACACACACACACACACACACACACCCCGTAAAACAGAAGTTTCATGAAATACTACCCTTATTTTATGAAATGCACTCTGATATTTTCAACTGATTAATCTTATTCTTTTTAAATGCTGATCAGGACCTACTACATTGATTCCATAACCCACTGCTGGGTCACAAAGGACATTGAAAAGAGGCTCAACTATAGCCAGATAGCCTGCACCCTTAAGCTTGCCATGTTTACATGTCCCAGAAATCAACGGGACAGACGAGACTCTTCTAAGATGCTGTGGAGGGGTGGGATGGAAGGATTGACAGGAGCCATGTTTGGGTTTCTCTTCCCTTCTCAGTATATATTTCCTAATATCAATATTTCTCAGGGGCTATAAACATTTTCTTCTTTGTCCAGCTCAAGATACAGATTGAACTTCAAACAAGGTAGACCAGAGACAATTTTTTATTTGAATGAATAGAATGGTGGACTAAAATAAAAGGAAAAATAATGTCTTGATTGTAACTGTTACCTTAGTTGTGACAATACATTGAAGCCATCTTATCTAACACTGTTGGAGTATTATAAGGGCAATAAGTTTAATCTCTTCCTTATAAGTTTGGAAGCAATGGAAAGGTGAAAATATCAGCTTTATTACCAATAAAGCTGAACTGAAGAATGTGGCTTAGATGGTGGCCAATAAGCTTTTTAATATTTTTCCCTGAATTAAAATTATTTCCAGCCAGGCATGGTTGCTCACACCTGTAATTCCAGCACTTAGGGAGGCAGAGGTGGGAGGATTGCTTGAACCCAGGAGTTAAAGACCAGCCTGGGCAACATAGCAAGACCCTGTTCTCCATAAAAAGGAAAAAATAAAAAATAAAATTATTTTCCCAAAACCTCCATTCTCCCCTTTGCAGAGGCCTAACAATATTAACCATGTCTAATTAGAGAAGATTGCACCCTCTCTTAGGTCAGGCAGGTCTGAATTCAGCAGTTAGGTAAGTCTCTGCTGGAAGAATCAGAACAACTTCACTCCTACCTGCCCTTCTATGGAAACAAAAGGATTTAGAGGATAAGGATAAGGATTTACATCGCCTTCCCGACTCCTGATACCCAAAAAATTAGACCTGGCCCAATAGTTCATCCTTTAATTGGAAAAGAATATTTAAGCAGTGAATAACAACAAATGGTAAATATACACCCTAATATTTCATTTTAACTTCAAAACTATAAAGAACACCCACTTGCCTTGCCAATCTTTAGACCTAGGACCAAACCTTTTTTGATTATTGTTCTTGAGCTGCCTTTCTTACATCAATCATATCCACGATGCATTTTCTATGCTTTCCTATCCTTTTTTTTTTTTTTTTTTTTGTCAGTCACCTAGGCTAGAGTGTTAAGAGTACAGTGGTGCGATAATGACTCACTGCAGCCTCAACCTCCTGGGTACAAATGATCCTCCCACCTCAGCCTCCTGAGTAGCTGGGACTGCAGGCGTGCACCACCATGCTTGGCTATTTACAAATACATATATATATATAAAACCTGGCTTCCAAGTTGACTGTGTACTTAAAACTTCTTACAAAGCAGTATAAGTAGAGGCTTTAAAAAAAAACCTTTTGTAGTTCTCTTGCTCACATCTGGTTTAGTAGTAATTTCAACTGGTCTTTAGCTAATATTTTCAAAGCATGCAACTGACATGTCATAGAGACAGCTCTTTTCATGCTTATGTTTAATCTATTTATGTAATTTTAATAAACTGATGGATAATTCATCAGTTTATTAAACTCTGGCATATAGCTACCATAAATAGGTTTAGGACCAAACACAGCAGACTGTTATTAGGCATGTAGCTCAACTGGCAGGAATGAGTATGTAGGTATTCCAGAAAGTAACCCACTAGTCCAAAGCATTTAACTGTCCTTGAGCATTAGCAATATATTTATTAGAAGGGAATGAAAAGTGTTGGTTCCGGAGAGTCCATTAGAAGGAGAGCAGTTAATGCACAGTTAATGCTCATATGCTAGGATGACCAACACTGTGCATATTTCATAACTTTCTTCTTCCATCATTTATCCATTTCATAAATGTTTATTGATATTCTGGACAGTGCCAGACACTATGCTAGGCCCTGAAGAGGCATAGCTTAATGAAGAGGAGGAAACTGATGTATAAACAAGGTGAAGAGTCTGGAAAAAAGAAGGAAGAAAGTAGGAGAGCAAATCCTTCTAACCTTCTCTCCACCCCACGCCCTCAAAATCACTGACCCTCCAGTCCCATTTAGCTAAAAACAGCTTTAAATGGTTTAGAATTGGTATGGCTATCAAAGAAGTTCAAATGTTAAGACTACTTACTACATTAGCAAAGTATACATACCTTATGTACTTTCAATGCTAAAGAGATAATGCAATTGGTACAGTCAAGAGAAAACTGTGGCAGGGTAAATTGCTATCCTTTAAAAAAGCAATTTGAGGCCGGGCGCGGTGGCTCATGCCTATAATCCCAGCACTTTGGGAGGCTGAGGCGGGTGGATCACCTGAGGTCAGGAGTGCAAGACCAGCCTGGCCAACATGGTGAAATCCTGTTTCTACCAAAAAATAAAAAATAAAAAAATTAGCTGAGCATGGTGGCGCATGTCTGTAATCCCAGCTACTAGGGAGGCTGAGGCAGGAGAATCATTTGATCCTGTGAGGCAGAGGTTGCAGTGAGCTGAGATCATGCCACTGCACTCCAGCCCGGGCGACAGAGAGAGACTCCGCCTCAAAAAAAAAAGAAAAAAAAAAAGAGAAATACTACTCCCCAAAAGAAAACAGCCACACACACAACAATATTTACCATAGTACTTATTGAATGATAGTGAAAATTTAGAAACATTATGAATGGTTAAGTAACTGGTGATGTGAAACGTATAACTTATTGACACGAAGAAACATTTGATTACATATGAAATGAAAAAAGATACAATTTGCTGGCACATGCTAAGAACCACTAAATTGTATGCTTTAAAGGGGTGAGTTTTGTGAATCAATTTTCTTAAAAAGATACTATTGTATATTTTTGCTTTTGTATCAACTAAGATCAGCAGGGAACAGATGAACTGCTCAAAATGTGTATCCGAGGAGAGTTAGTAAAGGGACAGTGTACAGAAATGTAAGCAGGGTTGAGGGAAACCAAAAAGGGACAGTGAAGCACCCCAGGTCTAGCATCTACTGGGAAGCCATTATCAACCACTGGCCCGAAGGGGCAAAGAGATGGAACAGTTACCAGTCCTTGTGTAGGAGAAGGACAGCCAACAGGAGCTTGGAGGAAAGAAGAGCCATACTTCTCTTCTTTCTCTCAGGTCTCCTTCAGTACCTCCCACTGGCTGAGCCAGCAGGAAGCCTACAAGCAAGGAGCCCAGATGGTGCTGCTTTCAAAGTCCACCTCTGCAGGTAAAGAGCAGAGTGCAAAAGGGTGAAGGGTGGATTGGTAGGAGCAAAGGCAAGAATACCTAGCAGGTGTGTGATCATCTGACAGTGTGGAAACTGCCAAAGCATGTAGCCAAGGGCCTTAAGGGAACCTGGAAAACCAAGGCTTCTAGAGATAAAAAGCTAAGGTAGCAAGAGGGCAAGTAAGACAGGTGGAAGGGGCAGAAAAGAGTAACTGATGAGGACGAGGGCCAGAAATGGGCCAGAAATGAGACCATTTTATTGTTTGGTTAAATATGAGCTGGAGTCTGAGCTAGGGAAGAAATTAAGAGGACATATGTCTGAGTTGAGTTGAACTGGAGCATTAAAAATTCTTCCATAATTGGCTCTTAGCCTGTATTTCTTCTTCCTAGCTAAACTACGTGCATTACACAAATAAATGTTTGGTGCCTGTCATGTGCCAGGAACTGTTAGGCCCTGGGGATTTAGGAGGGAACAAAATTAACCTCCTTGGCCAGGCACAGTGGCTAATGCCTGTAATCTCTGCACTTTGGGACACCAAGGCAGGAGGATTGCTGGCGGCCAGGAGTTTGAGACCAGCCTGGGCAACATAGAGACCCTGTCTCTACAAAAAACAAACAAACAAACAAACAAACAAAAAACCTAGGCATAGGGGCACATGCCTGTGGTCCTTGGGAGGATGAAGCAGGAGGATTGCTTGAGCCCAGGAGTTCAAGGCTGCAGTGGCTGAATTGACTACTTATACATATCCCCCTACCCAGTGCCTAATCTTGTGTTTATCATTTTCTTGTTCTTAATGTATTTATACGTGTGTGTGTGTGTGTGTGTATTTATGTATTTAGAGACAATGTCTTGCTCTGTCACCCAGGCTGGAGTGCAATGGTGCAATCATGGCTTACTGCAGCCTCAACCTCCCAGGCTCAGGTGATCCTCCCACCTCAGTCTCCCGAGTAGCTGGAACCACAGGCTTGCATCACCATGCACAGCTAATTCTTGTTTGTTTGTCTTTAAATTTATTCATTTTAAATTTTATTTTTGTAGAGACAGTTCTCTCCACAAAAATGTTGCCCAGGCTGGTCTCAAATTCCTGGCCTCAAACAATCCTCCTGCCTTGGCCTCTCAAAGTGCTGGGATTATAGGTGTGAGCTTACTGTACCCAGCAAAAATACTTTTATTTAAAAAATTTATTTAAAATTGTAAAATAGGCCAGGTGTGGTGGCTCACACCTGTAATCCCAGCTCTTTGGGAGGCCGAGGCAGGCGGATCACCTGAAGTCAGGAGTTTGAGCCCAGCCTGACCAACAAGGAGAAACCCCATCTCTACTAAAAATACAAAATTAGCCGGGTGTGGTGGCACATATCTGTAATACCAGCTACTCGGTATTACAGGCTGAGGAAGGAGAATCGCTTGAGCCCGGGAGGCAGAGGTTGTGGTGAGCCGAGATCGCGCCATTGCACTTCAGCCTGGGCAACAAGAGAGAAACTCCATCTCAAAAAATAAAAAATAAAATAAATAAAATAAAAATAAAAAATTGTAAAATGGGGAATAGGCACAGTGGCTCATGCTTGTAATCCCAGCACTTTGGGAGGCCCAAGCAGGTGGATCACCTGAGGTCAGGAGTTTGAAACCAGCCTAGCCAATGTGATCTTTACTAAAAATACAAAAATTAGCTGGGCATGGTGGTGCACACCTGTAATCCCAGCTTCATGGGAGGCTGAGGCAGGAGAATTGCTTGAACCCAGGAGACGGAGGTTGCCATGAGCCGAGATCGCGCCACTGTACTCCAGCCTGGATGACAGAGCTAGACTCTGTCTCAAAAAATAAATAAATAAATAAAATGGGCACAGTGGCATATGCCTATAATCTCCGTTACTTGGAAAGCTGAGACAGGAGAATCACTTGAGACCAAGAGTTCAAGTCCAGCCTGGGCAACAAAATGTGACCCCCTCCATCTCTTAAAAAAAAAATTAAAAGGCCTGTGAGCACACCATTGCATTCCAGCAGTATTTGTATACGTGTGTATATATACATACACACACATATTATAAATTTTTGAAAACTAAAAAACCAGTTGGGTACAGTAAGTCATATATATTTGTATACATACACACACACACACACACACACACACACAGAGATACATGCATACATGTTCCCAAAACATATATCGTTAATTTTAGTTCTTGTTTTCTTTACTAAAACAGTGTCATTTCCTATGTAATATCCTGGGATTTCTTTTTCACTTTTTGTGTTATATTGTTAAAATTCATCTCAGGCTTGATGCATATAGTTGCATTTATTTCTCGTGGCTGCTGTAGACAATTCTAATGTGTGACTATACTAACTTTCATTTTTCCCATGCAACAGAAACTCTTGGTGGCCTGTATTCTTATCCTTGGCCTCTTAGCCCTGAATATATGGTGGCCAGTTTCATGGGAGCCTTCGCTTACAATTTCCGCTGCAAGTGTCAGGTCTTGGGCCTCTCCAATTTCTGTTTCAAGGCCTTTTCAAAGCCATAAGAGCCTACTCAGCCCTCTCACAGGCGTAGTCTGAAAGTAAAGAGAATTAACACAGCCTTCAACCACTGGCAGGTATGAGCCAAGAAATAAATGCCCCAGTCTCCTATCCTTCAGATGGACAATTCTGGGAGGCATTTTTTACACTTTTCAGAGGACTCCAAAAATCAATCACGCCCCTGCGCTGGCTTTCCCTCCTACCCTACCTCACTCGTTCCTCTCCGTTAGACCTGCTGTCCTCCACACACATCATCAATTCCCAAATACACAACCTGCACCCAAGTCCTTGTCTCAGGCTCTGCTTTTGGGGAACCCAAACTAATACACCTGATTTCCCGATATTGAGCATTGGGTTGCTGCAGATTTCTGTTATTGCAAAAGTGCTACCAAAAACTTTCATGTAAAACCCAACGCTGCTCAAATGCGAGAATTTCTTTTTCTTATTTACATAGAAATAGAATTGGTGGTCACAATTCTATTGTGAATGTTCAGCTTCACAAGATAATTTCCAGTTGTTTACCAAAGTGGTTTTGGGGTTTTGTTTTGTTCTGGTTTGATTTTTTTAAACCAATTTACACTTCTAACAACATTGTATATGAGATTCTCTTGATCCACATCCTCTCCAATGCAAGCTATTGTCAGATTTCTTCATTTTTGCCACTCAAATAGACATCAAATGGAATCTCACTGTGGTTTTGACTTGTACCTCTCTGATGATTAATGAAGTTGAATATATCTTTATATGTTTATTGACCATAAATGTTTCATATTCTGAGAAATGCCTTTTCATAGCTTTGTCCACTTTTTTCTATTGGTTCATTGTCCTTTCTTCCTTAATTTTACTATGTTTTTGACAGTTATGGGCTTTTTCTTTGAACTCAAGTGTTCAGAATTGAATTAATCATAATTTTCATGTAATGTAATTTTTTTTCCCTGGTTACAAAAGTAAAGCATGCATGTTATAAAAGAAACAGGTAAAGAGTGCAGACATGTTGAACATAGAAAGAAAAGTCTCCTTTACTGTCAGCTCCACCCCACCTCCAGGCAAGAATAACTCCCATGGACAATTTGTCATTCCATGTTTTTAGATTTTTGTTTTCACATCTCTCTCCCAAATTAGATTGATAGTCTCTCGAGGGTAAAGACTGTATTGTATTCATTTGTGTATTCCCACCAGTAGCATAATGCCTGGTTCAGATCAGGAATGAAATACATTATTGTTGAATGAACTGCTGAAAGACGAGTTAGAACATAGGCTTTGAAGTTAGAAGACTTTGGTTTGCCTGGGGCAGAGAATTCAAGCAGGAGAAAAATGGGAGTACTAGTAAAGTGTGTTGGGCTTTGATTACTGAAAGCCTTGGCTGTTGGGCCGGAGTGTTTGATTTTTATGTTGGAGGCAGTGGGGTGAGGGCATTCAAGACTTTTTAGGTAGAGAAAATTATTTATTCATATATGTATGAATTATTCATATTTATATATATATATTTGTTTGTTTGTTTGTTTGTTTGTTTGTTTTAGACAGAGTCTCACTCTGTTGCCCAGGCTGGAGTGCAGTGATGTGATTTTGGCCCACTGAAACCTCTGCCTCCCAGCTTCAAGTGATCCTCCCACCCGAGCCTTCCTACCAGCTGGGATTACAAGTGAGTGCAACTGCACCTGGCTAATTTTTGTATTTTTAGTAGAGATAGGGTTTCACCATGTTGGTCAGGCTGGTCTTGAACTCCTGACTGCAGGTGATCTGCCGCCTCAGCCTACCAAAGTGCTGGGATTACAGGCATGAGCCACTGTGCCACCTGGCCTATTCTTATGTTTTTACCAGCAACAGAATTAAAATGAGACATTGACAATCTAGTCATCTACTGGCATTGTACAGGATGTAAGGCGGAGGAGAAGGGGGAAAATGAAACTGGAGACAGAAAAATGAATGAATCAAGCAGTTGTGGCCGAACGCGGTGGCTCACACCTGTAGTCCTAGCACTTTGAGAAACCAAAACAGGCAGATCACTTGAGGCCAGGAGTTCAAGACCAGCTTGGGCAACATGGCAAAACCGCATCTCTACAAAAAAATACAAAAAAAAAAAAAAAAAATTAGCCAGGTGTGGTGGCGCACAGCTGTAGTCCCAGCTACTTGGGAGAATCCTTTGAGCCCAGGAGGTTGACCGAGTGAGACCCTGTCTCAAAAAAAAAAAAAAAAAAAAAGTTATTAACTTGGTATGGACACAGACTCCTATGACAAACTCATGAGAACTGTGGCTTCTTTCAGAAAAGTAGCTATAAACCTAAGCCCCTACATTTTTCGAGAATCCCTGGATTAGTGTCTTTTTTTTTTTTTTTTTTTAAGACAGAGTCTTGCTCTGTCGCCAGGCTACAGTGCAGTGGCATGATAGCTCACTGCAACCTCCGCTTCTTGGGTTCAAGCGATTCTCATGTCTCAGCCTCCCGAGTAGTTGGGATTACAGGCACATGCCACCACACCCAGCTAATTTTTGTATTTTTAGTAGAGGCAGGGTTTCACCATGTTGGCCGGGAAGGTCTCAATCTGACCTCGTGATCCGCCCGCCTCAGCCTCCCAAAGTACTGGGATTACAGGCGTGAGCCACTGTGCCCAGCCTAGTGAGTCATTCTAAGAGTGAAAGAATAAGAACTTGCAGCATGTATTTATTTAGTCAGACATATTTATTAATCCCCTACTATGTATGTGCAAGGCACTGAGCTGAGTGCTGGGAACAGACACCATCCAGTATGAGGCATGCATTATGATATGACATAGTGGTCAAGGGCACAGACCCTAAGCCCAGTTCTCTGCCTTCAAACCCCTGCCGGGTGACCTTGTTTAATAAAGCAACTGTACTCCACTTCTGTTTTATAGGGACAATACTGACACCATCCTCATGGGCTGCTGTGAAGATTAAATGAATGCTTCATGAGAGCTTGGGCTTGATGGCAGAAATGAGGGAGGAGAGAGAGGGCAGTAACTATGCGGAGGGGGGATGAGGGCAAGGAAGAATTTTAAAGGATGACAAGATTTTAAAGTAAAGCAGGAGAGGCTGAAGGTGCATCAGTCATGATCTGTTCTGTCCCCTAAGGGGGGCCAAATGGTGGGAGGGGAGAGATCGAGAGCAAACGCAGAGAGGCTGGCTTTAGCTAGGAAGATACTTCCGCTTGTGAGCTGGAGGGGAGGAGTCAAGTGTGGGTGCAGGTGCTGACTCTGAAGTAACCGCAGGCAAGAGGGAAGGAATGTCACCAAAGGGGGAGGGGTGAGGAAAAAGGAAAAGTTGTAACACACTGTCTCAAAGAGGGGATCTAGGAAGATGCAAATGTCAGGGATTATTCAGGACTGGTGAGCTGATAAGGGATACTGATCTGCCTGGTTGGGTAACTTCTGGTGGTCATGGGAGCTACAGGAGAAAAGCATTAAAAAAAAAAAAAAAAGGTGGGGTGGGGGAAGTGGTGAGTGCAGAATGTCACAGTGGTGAAATCCGGAAGAATAGAGACAGGGGAGGCTGGCCATTGTGGCTCACGCCTGTAATCCAAACACTTTGGGAGGTCAAGGCAGGTGGATTGCTGGAGCCCAGGAGTTCAAGACCAGCCTGGGCAACATGGAGAAACCCAGTCTCAATAAAAAAATTAGCTGGGCATCGTGGCACATGCCTGTAGTCCCAGCTATTTGAGAGGCTGAGGTGGGAGGATTGCTTGAGCCCAGCAGGTGAAGGCTGCAGTGAACCATAATCGTGCCACTGCACTCCTGCCTGGGCGACAAAGTGAGACCCTATCTCAAATAAAAAAAGAAAAGAAAGAGTTGGCCGGGTGCGTTAGCTCACACCTGTAATCCCACTGCTTTGGGAAGCCAAGGCAGATGATCACCTGAGGTCAGGAGTTCAAGACCAGCCTGGCCAATGTGGTGAAACCCTATCTCTACTAAAAAATACAAAAATTAGCCGGGCATGGTGGTAGGCACCTATAATCCCAGCTATTTAGGAAGCTGAGGCAGGGAGAATTGCTTGAACCTGGGGGGCAGAGGGTGCAGTGAGCCAAGATCACGCCACTGCACTCCAGACTGGGCAACAGAGTGAGACTCTGTTTCAGAAAAAAAAAGGGGGGGGGGATTTGCTGGATTTGCCAACCCACTGGTCTTTACTGAAGTATCTTAAGGGTCACTAAAGTGTCACAGCAGGTGACTCATGGCAGAGAAGAAAAGGGAGAAAGAACGGTGAGGCAGTAAACCACATGCAATCTGAGAACACTGACTTTGCAATGAAAGGGAAAAGTAAGACATTAACCAGAAAGAATAACAGAGTGAAATGAGGTATATTTCTTTCTAAGGGTCAGAAAAGCTGTACTACTACTGCTGCTGCTGCTGCTGCTGCTGCTGCTGCTGCCTCTTCTTCTTCTTCTTCTTCTTCTTCTTCTTCTTCTTCTTCTTCTTCTTCTTCTTCTTCTTCTTCTTCTTCTTTCTCCTTCTCCTTCTCCTTCCCCTTCTCCTCCTTCTCCTTTTCCTTCTCTTCTTCCTTCTTCCTTCTTCTAAGGTAAAGGCAGCAGTTGTAGAGCTGGCAGGAGAGGGAGGAATAGGGCTTCAAAAACTTAGCTGGAGGCCATGAGCAGTGGCTAACACCTATAATTCCAGCACTTTGGGAGGCCGAGGTGGGCTGATCACTTGAGGCCAGGAGTTCAAGACCAGCCTGGCCAACATGGCAAAACCGCATCTACTAAAAATACAAAAAACAAAACAAAACAAAACAAAAATTAGCTGGGCACTGGACTCCAGACTGGGTGACAGAGCAAGACGCTATCTCGAAAAAAAAAAAAAAAAAAAGTCAACTGGAGTATGATGCCAGCATAATACTATTGTAATTAGCTTCTGTGGGCCAGACATTTTCCATAAGAATATGTTATTCCCAATTTACAGAGGAGGAAACTGAGGCTCAGAGAAGCTAAGTCATTCGCCCAAGATCACACTGCTAGTCAATGGCAGAGTTAGGATTTGAGCCCAGGTCATATGACTCCAAAACACCAAAGCTTGCCTGCCTAATACCAGAGACAAGCAGAAATGTTAGCACTTTGAGGGAGAGGGGATACTTCTGTCCACACCGAGGAAGGAAGAAAGGATTGGAAGAAACATATACTAATGATTTATGTTCATTTATTATTTAGAATTATTCTCCTTCCCACACGAATATATAAGCATATAGATTTTTAAAAATTTCTTTTGATTTATTTGTTTTTTGTTTTGTTTTTGAGATGGAGTCTCACTCTGTTGCCCAGGCTGGAGTGCAATGGCACGATCTCAGCTCACCGCAACCTCTGCCTCCCAGGTTCAAGTGATTCTCATGCCTCAGCCTCCCGAAAAGCTGGGATTACAGACACCCGTCACCATGAGCGGCTAATTTTTTTGCATTTTTAATAGAGACGGAGTTTCACCATGTTGGCTAGGCTGGTCACGAACTCCTGACCTCAAGTGGTCCACCCACCTTGGCCTCCCAAAGTGCTGAGATTACATGGGTGAGCCACCACACCTGGCCAATTTTTTAAATTTCTTTTGAGACAGGGTCTTGCTCTGTCACCCAGGCTGGAGTGCAGTGGTGCAAACACAGCTCACTGCCACCTCAGACTACTGGGCTCAAGAGATCCTCCTGCCTCAGCCTCCCAAGTAGCTGAGACTACCAATGTGTACCACCACACCAAGCTAATTTTTGACATTTTTAGTAGAGATGGGGTCTCACTATGTTGCTCAGGAGAGTCTTGAACTCCTGAGCTCAAAAGATCTTCCCACCTCAGCCTCCCAAAGTGCTGGGATTACAGGCGTGAGCCACCATGCTTGGCTGAAAGCATATAGATTTTTTTTAAGTTGGCATGATCGGTTTACATGACCAAGCACCTTTTAAAAAAAAAAAAAAGGCAGGCTGGGGATGATGGCTCATGCCTGTAATCCCAGCACTTTTGGAGGCTGAGGTGGATGGATCACTTTGAGGTCAAGAGTTCAAGACTAGCCTGGTCAATGTAGTGAAACCCCTGTCACTACTAAAAATAAAAAAATTTTAAAAATTAGCTGGGTGTGGTGGCAGGTGCCTGTAATCCCAGCTACTTGGGAGGCTGAGGCAGAAGAATCACTTGAACCCGGGAGGCAGAGGTTGCACTGAGCCGAGACCATGACATTGCACTCCAGCCTGGGCAACAACAGTGAAACTCCATTTCAAGGAATATATGTATATATGTACAAAAAAATAGCCAGGCGTGGTGGCAGATGCCTGTAATCCCAGCTGTGTGGGAGGCTGAGGCAGGAGAATTGCTTGAGCCCGGGAGGCAGAGGTTGCAGTGAGCTGAGATTGTGCCACTGCACTCCAGTCTGGGCAATAAAGCGAGACTCTGTCTCCAAAAGAAAAAGAAAAAAAAAAAAACCCAATGCAAAAAATTGGCATGATACAGGAAGTCTGACTTTACATAGAAGAAAATTCAGGCAAAGAACCAAGCTGAACTTTTGTGGTCAGAGAATGAACTGGACATGGCCAAGAATGTTAAAGCTGAGTATTTAGAACAGTGGTGTGGCTAATTGATTCACCCAGTCCTCTATCCAAATGGTTGCTTCATAGAAGAATCAATCCTCCCTTAAATACTCCCTTAATTCAAGAGAATGGAGGGGAAAATAGTTTGCATATATTGGCAAGTTGTTTATTGCAACTACAAGGATTTTTGTGATGTATGTCTCATCTATCAATATTTTCTGATGAGTGATTTCAAAATATCTGTCTAAAGAACAGACCTAGGCCGGGCGCGGTGGCTCACGCCTGTAATCCCAGCACTTTGGGAGGCCGACGCGGGCGGATCACGAGGTCAGGAGATCAAGACCATCCTGGCTAACACGGTGAAACCCAGTCTCTACTAAAAATACCAAAAATTAGCTGGGCGTGGTGGCGGGTGCCTGTAGTCCCAGCTATTCGGGAGGCTGAAGCAGGAGAATGGCGTGAACCCGGGAGGCAGAGTTTGCAGTGAGCTGAGATTGCGCCACTGCCCTCGAGCCTGGGCAACAAAGCAAGACTCCGTCTCACAAAAAAAAAAAAAAAAAAAAAAAAAAGAACAGACCTCATTTATATTTGCCAAACTCTCACATGCAAAAAATGCAGAAAAAAACAAAACCAAATCATAAAGCAAAGGGAACTGTACAGTTTCGTGGGCAGGTCACAGGCTAGAACCAGAGACATAAAAACTGACAGCCATGGTGAGCAAATTGGACAAACAGGACCCAAGGACTAAGACATGGTGAGGGGTCACTCCTGCTGCTATACCAATGCTCTAACCCCAGCGGTGACACCAAAAGGTGTTGAAAAAATGCCAAGGTTCAAGGGCATCTAGTAGACCAGGAAAGTACTGGAAAAGCAGATCTGAGCAAAAAGGAGGTGGCCATCTGACTCAGCTTGCAAATCAACCTCTACATGCCAAGCCCACCTATTTCTCAGGAAAATCCTGTTTATCACAACATACTTGGTATAAAAATATGATGAATGTGAGGCCAGGTGCCGTGACTCACGCCTGTAATCCCAGCACTTTGGGAGGCCAAGGTGGGCAGATCACCTGAGGGGAGGAGTTCGAGACCAGCCTGGCCAAGATGGGAAACTCCATCTCTACCAAAAGTACAAAAAATTAGCCAGATATGGTGGGGCATGCCTGTAGTCCCAGCTACTCAGGAGGCTGAAGCAGGAGAGTTGCTTGAACCTGGGAGGCAGAGGTTGCAGTGAGCCGAGATCATGTCACTGCACTCCAACCTGGGCAACAGAATGAGACTCCATCTTTAAAAAAAAAAAAATTGGCCGGGCATGGCTCATGGCTGTAATCCCAGCACTTTGGGAGGCCAAGGTGGGTGGATCACCTGAGATCAGGAGTTCAAGAACAGCCTGACCAACATGGTGAAACCCTGTCTCTACTAAAAATACACAAATTAGCCCATGTGGTGGCACATGTCTGTAATCCCAGCTACTCAAGAGGCTGAGCCAGAAGAATCACTTGAACCCAGGAGGCTGAGGCTGCAGTGAGCTGAGACCGCACCATTGCACTCCAGCCTGGGCAACAAGAGCAAAACTCTGTCTCAAAAAAAAAAAAAAATTAAATTAAATTAAATTAAAATTAAAAATTAGGTCAGGCATAATGGTTCACACCTGTAATTCCGCCACTTTTTGAGGCCAAGGCAGGTGGATTAACTGAGCTCAGGAGTTCAAAAGCAGCCTGGGCAACATGGGGAAAACCCATCTCTACAAAAAATACAAAAAATTACCTAGGTGTGGTGGTGCGCACCTGTAGTCCCAGCTACTTGGGATTTCTTGAGCCCGGGAGATTGACTGCAGTGAGCTGTGATTGCACCACCGCACTCCAGCCTATGCAATAGAGCAAGACCCTGTCTAAAAAAAAAAAAAATTTATTTTAACTCGTTGGACCTGGTGGCATGTGCCTGTAGACCCAGCTATTTGGGAGGCTGGGCCTGAGGCTGCAATGAGCTTTAATCACATCACTGCACTTCAGCCTGGGCAACAGAGTTAGACTCTGTCTCTAAAAAATAAATAAATATGTAATATAAAAAACAAATGAAGTTAATTTTGATAATATACTTTTCTCAATATATCAAAAGTATTACCTGCACAGCAAAAGAAATAATCAACAGAGTAAACAAACAACCTACAGAATGGGAGAAAATATTTGCAAATTATTCATCTGACAAAGGACTAATATCCAGAGACTATAAGGAACTCAAACAACTCAACGACAAAAACAAATAACCTCCTTAAAAAGTAGGCAAAGAACACAAACAAACATTTCTCAAAAGAAGACACACAAGCAACCAACAACATATGAAAAAATACTCTACATCACCAATCATCAGAAAAATACTAATTAAAACCACAATGAGATACCATCTTACACCAGTCAGAATGGATATTATTAAGCCAGGCATGGTGGCTCATGCCTGTAATCCCAGCACTTTGGGAGGCTGAGGTGAGAGGATTGCTTAAGCCCAGGAGTTTGAGATCATCCTGGGCAACACAGGGAGACCCCATCTCAACAAAAAATAAATTTAATTGGCTGGGCACAGTGGCTCACACCTGTAATCCCAGCACTTTGGGAGGATTATACTAAGTGAAATAACTCAGAAACAGAAAATCAAATAGTAAATGTTCTCATTTACAAGTGGGAACTGAACAATGGGCATACACGGATAGAAAGATGGAAATAATAGACAATGGAGCCTCTAAAAGCGGGGAGAGATGAGAAAAATGAGGAAGGGAGATGAGAGTTGAAAAACTACCTACTGGGACCATGTTTACTATTTGGGTGATGGGTACACTAGCATCCTAAACCTCTCCATTATGCAATATATCCATGTAACAAACCCATACATGTATTCCTTGAATCTATAGTAAAAGAAGAGGAACAGAGGTGTACTTGAGAATAGTAGTTAATGAGCATTGTTTTTCTAAATTGATGGTTTTAGAGCAGTCCACTAGCATAAGCCCATGTCATGTGACCAATGCCATGTGTTCTTTTTGTTTTGTATTTAAAAAACAAAAAAGTACTGCTGGGTGCAGTGGCTCGCGCCTATAGTCCTTGCACTTTAGGAGGCCAGGGCAGGAGGACTGCTTGAGGCCATGAGTTCAAGACCTGCTTGGGCAACATACCAAGACCTTGTCTATAAATTAGCCAGGTGTGATGGTTAATATTGAGCGTCAACTTGATTGGATTGAAGGATGCAAAGTATCATTCCTTGGTGTGTCTGTGAGGGCGTTGCCAAAGGAGGTTAACACTTGAGTCAGTGGACTGGGAGAGGAAGACCCACCCTTAATCTGAGTGGGCACCATCACCTTGGCTGCCAGCACAGCTAGAAAAAGCAGAAGAGGGCCGGACGCAGTGGCTGACACCTGTAATCCTAGCACTTAGAGAGGCCGAGGCGAGCAGATCACAAAGTCAGGAGTTTGAGACAAGCCTGGCCAATATGGTGAAACCCTCGTGTCTACTAAAAATACAAAAATCAGCCAGGTGTGGTGGTGGGCGTCTGCAGTCCCAGCTACTCCGGAGGCTGAGGCAGGAGAATCGCTTGAACCCGGGAAGCAGAGGTTGCAGTGAGCCGAGATCGTGCCACTGCACTCCAGCCTGAGCAACAGAGCAAGATTCTGTCAAAAAAAAGAAAGAAAGAGGAGAGGAGAAGAGAAAAGAAAAAGAAAAAGCGGAAGAAAGTGGAATGAACAGACTTGCTGAGTCTCCTGACCTCCATCTTTCTCCAGTGCTGAATGCTTCCTGCCCTCGGACACCTCAGCTTTTGGACTCCTGGACTTACGTCAGTGGTTTGCCAGGGGCTCTTGTGCCTTCTGCCACAGACTGAAGCTGCAGCTTTTCTACTTTTGAGGTTTTGGGACTCAGGATGGTTTTCTTGCTCCTCAGCTTGCAAGCGGCCTGTTATGGGACTTCACCTTGTGATCGTGTGAGCCAATACTCCTTTTTTTTTTTTTTTGAGCTGGAGTTTTGCTCTTGTCACCTAGGCTGGAGTGCAATGGCACAATCTCGGCTCACTGCAATCTCCGCCTCCCGGGTTCAGGCAATTCTCCTACCTCAGCTTCCCAAGTAGCTGGGACTACAGGCATGCATCACCATGTCCGACTAATCTTGTATTTTTAGTAGAGACGAGTTTTCACCATGTTGGCCAGACTGGTCTCAAACCCCTGACTTCAGGTGATCAGCCCACCTCAGTCTCCCAAACTGCTGGGATTATAGGCATGAGCCACCGCGCCTGGCCCAGTACTCCTTAATAAACTCCCTTTCATATATACATCTATGCTATTAGTACTGTCCATCTAGAGAACCCTGACTAATACACCAGGCATGATGGCATGTGCCTGTAGTCCTGGCTACTCTGCAGGCTGAGGTGGGAGGATCGCTAGATCCCAAGAGTTGGAGTTTGAGGCTGCGGGGAGCTATGATCCAGCCACGGCACTCCAGCCTAGTCAAGAGAGATCTTGCTTCAAAAAAAAAAAAGTATGATCATCCCTTCTTGAAATCAGTGTAATTGGTAGTTTATATTCTTTTTTCATACCAAGTCTTCCATATCTAGGATGTATTTATCAATTGCAGTACATCTCAATTTGGACTAAGCCTCATTTCAAGTACTCACGAGCCCCATGTGGCGAGTGGCTATTGTGTTGGACAGTTCAGACATAGAAACCACTCTTAGCATTTCAGCATTAGAGTATTTTCTTTGTACTTTTTTTCTCTTTTCTTCCTTCCTTCTTTTTTTCTTTGAAAACATGTTTAATTGGGTAATCTGGATTTTGAAGGAAGTGAGGAAAATTCATATTCTGAGAGTCTCTAGTTTTAAATTTTAAGTGTTTCCAGTACAACTCTCCTTTGTTTATTTGTTTTTAAGTGTTTTTGTTTGTTTGTTTGTTTTTTGTGACAGAGTTCTGCTCTGTCACCCAGGCTGGAGTGCAGTGGCACAATCTCATCTCACTGCAACCTCTGCCTCCCAGATTCAGGCAATTCTCCTGCCTCTGCCTCCTGAGTAGCTGGGATTACAGGTGCACACCACCATGTCCGGCTAATTTTTGTATTTTGTAGAGACGGGGTTTCACCATGTTGGCCAGGCTGGTCTTGAGCTCCTGACCTCAGGTGATCCGCCTGCCTCAGCCTCCCAAAGTGCTGGGATTACAGGCATGAGCCACCATGCCTGGCCCTATTTTTACTTTTTTAAGATGGGGTCGGGCTCTGTCACCCAGGCCGGAGTGCAGTGGTGCAATCTTGGCTCACTGCAGCCTTGACCTCCTGGCTCAAGCGATCCTCCCACCTCAGCCTCCCAAATATCTGGGACTACATATGTGTGCCACCACACCCGGCTAATTTTTGTATTTTTTGTAGATACGGCATTTCACTATGTTGCCCAGGCTGGTTTCAAACTCTTGAGCTCAAGTGATCTGCCCATGTTGGCCTACCAAAGTGCTGGGATTACAGGCTTGAGCCACCGTGCCCTGCTGTTTGTTTGTTTTTAAAAACTCAGGTGTGGCCGGGTACTGGTGGCTCACGCCTGGAATCCCAGCACTTTGGGAGGCCGAGGTGGGCGGATCATGAGGTCAAGAGATGGAGACCATCCTGGCCAACACTGTGAAACCACTTCTCTACTAAAGATACAAAAATTAGCTGGCCGTAGTGGCACACGCCTGTACTCCCAGCTACTTGGGAGGCTGAGGGAGGAGAATCGCTTGAACCCGGGAGGCAGAAGTTGCAGTGAGCTGAGATCGCACTACTGCACTCCAGCCTGGGCAATAGTGAGAGACTCCATCTCGAAAAAACAAAACAAAACAAAACTAGGTGCACAGATTCTTTTGGGAAGATAAAAAGGCAGGAGAAGCCAGACGTGGTGGCTCATGCCTGTAATCCCAGCACTTTGGGATCACAAATTCAAGAGATCGAGACCATCCTGGCCAACATGGTAAAACCTTGCCTCTACTAAAAATACAAAACTTAACTTGGTGTGCTGGTGCGTGCCTGTAGTCCCAGCTACTCGGGAGGCTGGGGCAGGAGAATTGCTTGAACTTGGGAGGCGGATGTTGCAGTGAGCCGAGATTACACCACAGCACTCCAGCCTGGGCCGCAGAGCGAGACTCCATCTAAAAGAAAAAGAAAAAAGGCAGGAGAATGTGTTGCAGTTGCTGCTGTTGAACACTCATTTCCTTTTATTCATTTGTTCATTTCTTTTCTCTCTCTTTTTATTTTTTATTTTTTGAGACAGGGTCTCACTCTGTTGCCCAGGCTTTAGTACACATAGCTATTTTTTTTCTCATTTTTTGTAGAGATGGGCCTCCCTATGTTGTCCAGGCTGGTCTTGAACTCCTGGGCTCCAGCAATCCTCCTGCCTCAGCCTCCCAAAGTGCTGGGATTACAGGCATGAGCCATTACACCTGACCCATTTTTTCTCCTAACAGCAGTTACTGGACATCAACTATGGGCCAGGGACTGTAACTTGGGATAGCTTTACAGACATGTTGCCTGGCTTGTGAAGCCTACAATTTACCAGAAGAGCCAGACAAGTAATGACAATAAAATGTGATAAGTGTTGTGATAGGGGAAGAATGAAGGGCTCAGTGGCTGCCTGGGAGAATAATTTAAGCCATTTTGGGAGATAAGAGAAGGCTTTGGTGGTTGGGGGTGGAGGGAATGATGTCTAAGATGGAACCTAAAGATTAAGTAAAGAATGGCTAAGCAAAGGGGAGAAATAAGGGCTAGAGAATGCCAGAAAGAGTGGCTTTAAGGAATGCCCAGAGCCTTTTGGGGAACTGAAAGAAGTTATGTGTGGTTAGGGCCTCCAGGGTGAGGGGTGAGGCTGGTATTGTGCATTCTTCTCTGGGCAGCCTAGTTAACAGTGGGAGTTGGGAGGCAGGATGTTGACAAATCTGGACAAGGCAGGCCCAACACAGGAAGTGCTCCACCCCAAAAATATTCGTTCACCAGTTCAGTTCGAGTTCACCAGTTATAGACCCAAATGTGTTAATGAGCTTTTCTTTAGGACAGCAAGAATCTCTGGTGAGGCACTGACACCTTATTTTAGATTCAGAAGATTGAACATGATAGAAGTTCCATGTAATAAGGGACATATAAAAATACTGGCCGGGCGCGGTGGCTTATACCTGTAATCCTAGCACTTTGGGAGGCCAAGACGGGCGGATCACGAGGTCAGGAGATCGAGACCATCCTGGCTAACACGGTGAAATCCTGTCTCTACTAAAAATACAAAAACTTAGCTGGCCTGGTGGCGGGTGCCTGTAGTCCCAGCTACTGGGAAGGCTGAGGCAGAAGAATGGCGTGAACCCAGGAGGTGGAGCTTGCAGTGAGCCGAGATGGCGCCACTGCACTCCAGCCTGGGCGACAGAGCGAGACTCCGTCTAAAAAAAAAATACGTATAGGCCGGGTGCGGTGGCTCATGCCTGTAATCCCAGCACTTTGGGAGGCCGAGGCGGGCAGATCACCTGAGATCAGGAGTTCAAGACCAGCCTGGCCAACATGGTGAAACCCCGTCTCTACTAAAAATACAAAAATTAGCCAGGCATGGTGGCAGGTGCCTGTAATCCCAGCTACTCGGGAGGCTGAGGCAGGAGAATTGCTTAGAATCCAGGGGGAGGAGGTTGCAGTGAGCCGGGATCGAGCCACTGCACCCCAGCCTAAGTGACAGAGTGAGACTCTGTCTCAAAAAAAAAAAAAGTACGTATAAAATATAGGTATGGGGGCCAGGCGCGGTGCCTCACGCCTGTAATCCCAGCACCTTGGGAGGTCGAAGCGGGTGGATCACCTGAGGTCAGGAGTTTGAGACCAGCCTGGCCAACATGATGAAACCCCATCTCTACTAAAAATATAAAAAATTAGCCGGATGTGGTGGCTGGCGCCTGTAATCCCAGCTCAGGAGGCTGAGGCAGGAAAATCGCTTGAACCCGGGAGGCAGAGGTTGCAGCGAGCCAAGATCAAGTCACTGCACTCTAGCCTGGGCAACAAGAGTGAAAACTCCATCTCAAAAAAAAAAAATAGATAGATAGAAAGATATAGCCGGGCACAATGGCTCACACTTATAATCCCAACACCTTGGGATGCTGAGGTGGGAGGATTGCTTGAACCCAGGAGTTCAAGATCAGTCTGGGCAACATAGCAAGAACCCATCTCTACAAAAAATAAAAACCAGGTGCCGTGGCACCTGCCTCTAGTGTCAGCTATTCAGGAGGCTGAGGTGAGAGGATTGCTTGAACCCAGGAGGTAGAGGCTGCAGTGAGCTGTGATCACACCACTGCACTCCAGCCTGGGTGACAGAGGGAGACCCTGTCTCAAAAAAAAAAAAAGAAAAAAGAAAAAAAAGAAACAGGTGAGGAACTAATGAAAAGGCAATTAACTCTGACTTGGGGTGGTCTGGACAGGCTTCACGTAGGATATGACACCTAGACAGGGTCTGGAAGAGAAGCAGGAGTTTGTCAGCCCTCTAAGTGGGAGGACATTCTGATAATAACCATGATTTACTGATTTACTAAGTGTCAGGCACTGTTCTGGTGGTATATTGTTTTGTTTTGTTTTGTTTTTTTGAGATGGAGTCTCGCTCTGTCGCCCAGGCTGGAGTGCAATGGCACGATCTTGGCTTACTTCAACCTCTGCCTCCCAAGTTCAAATGATTTTCCTGCCTCAGCCTCCCAAGTAGCTGGGATTACAGGTGCATACCACCATGCCCGACTAATTTTTTTTTTTTTTTTTTGTATTTTTAGTAGAGACGAGGTTTCACCATATTGGCCAGGCTGGTCTTGAACTCCTGACCTTGTGATCTGCTCACCTCAGCCTCCCAAAGTGCTGGGATTACAGGCGTGAGTCACCACACCCACTGTTTGGTTTGTTTTTAGAGAGACAGGGGTCTTGTTCTGTCACCCAGGCTGGAATGCAAGTGGTTGGATCATAGCTCACTGTGACTTTGCACTCCTGGGCTTAACTGATCCTCCTGCCAGGGCCTCTCAAAGTGCTGGGATTACAGGTGTAAGACACTGCACCTGGCTCTAGTGGGTTTTATTCATTAGCTCACTTAATCCTTTTTTTTTTTTTTTTTTTTTTTTTTTGAGACAGGGTCTTGCTCTATCTCCCAGGCTGGAGTGCAGTAGTGCAACCATGGCTCACTGTAGCCTCAACCTCCCGGGCTCAATGGATCTTCTCACCTCAGCTTCCTGAGTAGTTGGGACTTCAGGTGTGTGCCAACATGCCTAACTAATTTTTGCGTTTTTTGTAGAGACAGGGTTTCACCATGTTGCCCAGGCTGGTCTCAAACTCCTGGCCTCAGCAATCCACCTACCTTGACCTCCCAAAGTGCTAGGATTGTAGGCATCAGCCACTGCACCCAGACTAGCTCACTTAATTCTAATAATAATAATTTAAAAAACTCTGGGTGCTAAAATATCTGTTTACAGATGAAGAAATGGAGGCATATAGAGGTAAAGTAACTCATCTAGAGTCACACAGTAAAGGTTAGAGCAGTTTGGCTCCAGAGATCACTTCTTTAATTCCTATGACATATGCTGGAGTATAGGTGGTTGAGTATGTCTGGACTATAGGGTAACAAGTTGGCAAGGAACGTCAGATATCAAGTTGATGAAAGAGGCAGTAGCCTGCTGGACGCAGTGGCTCACGCCTGTAATCCCCAGCACTTTGAGAGGCCAAGACAGGTGGATCACCTGAGGTCAGGGGTTTGAGACCAGCCTTACCAACATGGTGAAACCCTATCTCTACTAAAAATACAAAAATTAGCTAGGTATGGTGGTGCACATCTGTAATCCCAGCCACTCGGGAGGCTGAGGCACAAGAATCGCTTGAACCTGGGAGGTGGAGGTTGCAGTGAGCTGAGATCATGCCACTGCCCTCCAACCTGGGTGACTAAAAGAAAAGGAGAGGAGAGGAGAGGAGAGGAGAAGAGAGGAGAGGAGGCAGTAGCCAAATCCCACAGATTCAGCGTGAGTACCTTGAAGAGAGGCTCTTAGGAGACTTTAGGTAAATATTTTAAAGTACTTGAATGTATATATAAATGATTGCTAATGAATGTGATTCTGGATATCCATATCCAGATTTACACAAGCCATATTTCCAGTGGTGATTCACTGCCTCAACAGATTCCTATAGGATCCCTTAACCTATCAAGAGGGATATCAAGAGCCAATTCCCTGTCATTAACTATGAGATCCAAGAGCTCAAAAGGCAACTTTTCCAAGAGGGAGGAGGTGCAGGCCCAGTTAGAGGGAAGAGGGTAAGGGTGTCCCCACTCTTGATCCTCTACCCACACGACATCCACATTCACAACAGGGATCTCTCCTCTCTAAGGACTCACAAAACAAACATCAGGGCCCCTTTCTTCTTCAGCTAAAGCAGTATAGCCAAGCAGGAAATTGATGGGTCCTCCCCAACCCCCATCACATATATGCACATACCAACCCAGAAGGCTGGTGCTTCCCTCTTACAGCTGTCCCTGCAGCTGTCTGGGACTTTTTAAAGAGAGCTTTCCAAAAATCTTCCAGGGAGACTTGGGTGACTCCAGTAATCTCTCTGCACAGAAGGTGCCTTTGATTTTTGAGAATGATATTTCTGTCATCCCATGCTATACAGAGCTGCTACATCTTTTAAAACCTTGGTCTCTGATGTCCATAGCCACTGGGTTGGTAGGCAGAAAGTTCCCATCTCTGCATCCGCCTGACCTGACCTCAGGCAACCCCCAGCAAGCTGAGATAGATCGATAGATCCTTGTGGGAGATTGCACCAGGGAAGAGCCACATCTCCAGTGTGGCCTATGCACCAGCTTGCTGTGATATGCCTGGGCCACTTCCTTTTCTGGCAGGGTCATAGAGGACCTTCTGCTTCTACCCACCACTTCCTACATTGAGAAGGTGAAGGAGAAACTGGTAAGATAATAATTATTTTTAATAGAGTTTTAAAAACATGAAGTCAGGCCGGGCGCGGTGGCTCATGCTTGTAATTCCAACACTTTGGGAGGCCGAGGGGGGCAGATCACCTGATGTTGGGAGTTCGAGACCAGCCTGACCAACATGCGGAAACCCTGTCTCTACTAAAAATAAAAAATAAATAAATAAATAAATAAATAAATAAATAAATAAAAAATAGCCGGGCGTGGTTGCGCATGCCTGTAATTCCAGCTACTTGGGAGGCTGAGGCAGGAGAATCACTTGAGCCCGGGAGGCAGAGGTTGCGGTGAGCCGAGATTACACCATTGCACTCCACTCCAGCCTGGGCAACAACAACAACAACAAAAAAAAACCCCACATGACGTCTACTTTGCTTCTGCTGGTAGAGACCCTTGATTTGTACAGAAGTGGTTAACCAGGGCTCAACCATAATGACAGACCTTCTTAGCCTAGAATTTGTGTATCAGTTTGAACCCACTTCTTGTTTTCAATAATTATTAAATTCTTTGTCCACTTACCATTTGTCATCCATTGTGACAACAGCTTTATTTATTTATTTATTTTATTTATTTTTTGAGATAGAGTCTCTCTTTGTCGCCAAGACTGGAGTGCAGTAGCACAATTATGGCTCACTAAGGGATCAACTTTCAGGACTCAATCGATCCTCCTGACTCAGCCTCCCGAGTAGCTGGAACTACAGGCATGTGTCCCCACACCTGGCTAATTTTTAAAATTTTCTGTAGAGATGAGGCTTCCACTATGTTGCCCAGGTTGGTCTCGAACTCCTGGGCTCGAGTAATCTGCCCACCTTGGCCTCTCAAAGTATTGGGATTACAGGCGTCAGCCACCATGCCCAGCCCCCAACAGCCTTATTTACATGTACTATTTTGTTAAATCCTCAAATGACATAAATTCTTTTCTATTCCTACTTTACACACCAGAAAACTAGGGATTAAAAAATTGCTAACTGAGTTGGGCATGGTGGCATGCACCTGCAGTCCCAGCTACTTGGGAGGCTGAGTGGGAGGATTGCTTGAGCCTGGGGGGTCTAGGCTGCAGTGAAGGGTGATCACATCACTGCACTCCAGCCTGGGTGACAGAGTGAGACTCTGTCTGTAGAAACATTAAATTAAATAAATTTTTTTGGAAAAAGAGTTAACTAATTGGTCCAAGATCAAACAGCTGGCAATTGATCTGTGATTCAAAGCCAAGTGGGTCTAACTTAACTTCTATACTAAGATGCTTCCTTCAGCGGGGCCAGCAGGCTCTCTGTAAAGGAAAATGCCAGACATAACACTGTGATTGACAGGGCCCAAAAGACTTATGTGTCAGAAAGATTGCCATCCCAGTTGGCAGAGAAAATAGCAAGTCAGAGTCCCACATTTGGAAAATTGAATTCCTTAGGCTTTATATCTATATCAAGTCTGGGATCACCTGTCCTATATCTGAATTATTTTCATAAGAGACACCGAGCAGTACAAGAAACCTCATTAAGCCTTTGCAGATCCTCCTAGTTTATATCACTCTCCCCTGGTCCTGTTCCTTTCTCATGCATTCTTTTTTTTTTTTAAGACAGAGTCTCACTCCATTGCTCAGGCTGGAGTGCAATGGTGTGATCTTGGCTCACTGCAACCTCTGCCCCCCAGGTTCAAGCGATTTTCCGCCTCAGCCTCCGAGTAGCTGGGACTACAGGCACCTGCCACCATGCCTGGCTAAGTTTTGTATTTTTAGTAGAGACAGGGTTTCCCCATGTTGGCCAGGCTGGTCTCGAACTCAACCTCAGGTGATCCATCTGCCTCGGCCTCCCAAAGTGCTGGGATTACAGACATGAGCCACCGTGCCTGGCCTAATTTTTAGTTTTAGTAGAGCAGAGGTCTCACTTTGTTGTCCAGGCTGGTCTTGAACTCCTGGGCCCAAGGGATCTTTCCCCCTTGGCTTCTCAAAGTGCTGGGATTACAGGCGTGAGCCACCGTGCCTGGCCTGACACCCTTTTTAAGCTCCCCACAAGCCTCCCCAACTGAACTGACTTTTGCCACATCTGAAACTCCACAGGACTTTACGCCTCTCTTAAGGCTCTTTTCTACACATTACAAGATTGATACTCATTTAAATAGTTGCTGGCGCTCACTTTTAGATTTGAATTCAACATTAATAGGCATAGGCCAAGGGTTCTACTAGCCAGAATTTAGACTAGAACCCATATTTAACATTTATTAACAAATACTTATTGAGTGTCTGCTACATGTCTGGTACTCTTATGGAAGCTGGAGATAAAGGGGTGGACAAGACAATGTCCCTGTCCTCATGGAGTTCACATGTATTTTCTTCCCCAAGTCTTCCTAAATTGGATAAATTAGGAATTTTTTTTCAACTCAATAAGTGTGGGGTGCCTAGAGGCAGCAGTTTTTGGAGGTGACAAAAATACACACACACACACACACACACACTTTTAAATTCAACAAGTATTTATTGGGTATAACATGTGCTAGGCTATGTGTTCACCACTAGGAATTTAACAGTGAGCCAGCCACCAGTGGTTTCTTTTTCTTTCTCATAATAGCTTTATCGTGATATAATACACATACCATACAATTCACCAATGTAAAGTGTACGATTTAATGGTTTTGAGTATATTCACATAGTTGTAGAACTAGCATCCCCTAAAAGAAACTCCATACCCATTAGCAGCCACTCCCCATTTTCCCCAACTCTCCCAGCCCTAGGCAACCACTGATTTCCATCTCTGTGGATTTGTCTATTCTAGATATTTCACCTAAATGGAATCATGCAATGCTTTGTCTTTTGTGACTGGATCCTTTCACTAAATCTGTTTCAAGGGTCATTCATGTTGTAGTATTTCCTTTTGTTGCCAGATTAATATTCCATTGTACCAGCGGAATTATTAGTACATTATTCCAATATACCACATTTATTTATCCCTTCATTAGTTGATAAACATTTCAGTTATTTCCACTTTTTAGCTATTATGAATAATGCTGCTGTGAACATTCATGTACAAGTTTCCGTGTGGACAAACGTTTTCAATTTTCTTGGGTATATACCTAGCAGTGGAATTGCTGGTTAATATGGTGATTCCATCTTTAACCTTTTTTTGTTTGTGTGTTTTGAGATAGGGTCTCACTTTGTCGCCCAGGTTGGAGTGCAGTGGCACGATCTCGGCTCACCGCAAACTCTGCCTCCTGGGTTCAAGCGATTCTCCTGCCTCAGCCTCCCCAGTAGCTGAGATTACAGGTGCCCACCACCACACCCGCCTAATTTTTGTATTTTTAGTAAAGACGGGTTTTCACCATGTTGGCCAGGCTAGTCTGGAACTCCTGACCTCAGGTGATCTGCCTGCCTCAGCCTCCCAAAGTGCTGGGATTACAGGCATGAGCCACTGCAGACGGCACATCTTTAACCTTTTGAGCAACTGCAGCTATTTCCCAAAGTGGCTGCACCATTTTACATTCCCACCAGCAGTATCTGAGGGTTCCAATTTCTTCACATCTTCCCCTAAACTTATTATTATTTGTCTTTTTTATTACAGCCATCCTCCAATAAATTCAAGTTTTTATTTTGGAATGACTTTCCATTTAAAGAATTTCGAGGATACTACAAAGAGTTCCAGTATATCCTTCATTCATCTTTCCCTAATGGGAGAGAAGGATTATTTTGAAAAAAAAAAAAAAAAAGAGAGAGAAATGATACCAAGTAATCCAGCTTTAGTCTTTGTTGACTGAAGTGGGTATTAGGAGCTTTGGCCAGTCAAAGCAAAAGGTAGCGAAAAGATAGTCACTTCAAGGTGTCCAAGTTAAGAAAACCAGGAGGTAGAATTCAAGGAGACCATGTCAAATCCTGTCAGCAAAGTCAAGGTCAGAAAGGAAGCCACTTCCTAACGACCCACACCACTGGTGGTCTCATCACGCTGTTGCACCATTTGGATGTTTTCTAATTCTCCCGGGCTGTTTTCTCTCCAATTGGACTGTAAACTCCTGGCAGGCTCAGGCAGTGCTCTGAAGGTCTCTCACACGGTCCAACCTTACGCGAAAAGCACTTATTGAAAGCACCTCGATGGCCGGGCGCGGTGGCTCACGACTGTAATCCCAGCACTTTGGGACGCCAAGGCGGGCGGATCACCTGAGCTCAAGAGTTCGAGACCAGCCTGGCCAACATAGTGAAACCCTGTCTCTACTAAAAATACAAAAATTAGCCAGGTTTGGTGGCGCGCGCCTGTAGTCCCAGCTACTTGGGAGCTTGAGGCAGGAGAATCGCCTGAACCCGCGAGGCGGAGGTTGCAGTGAGCTGAGATTGCGCCACTGCACTCCAGCCTGGGCGACACAGTGAGAAAGAAAGGAAAGAGAGAAAGAGAAAGAAAAAGAGAAAGAGACAGACAGCAAGCAAGCAAGCAAGCAAGCAAGCACCTCAACAGAGACAGAGACGTAAAGAAAGAGAGACAGAGACAAAAAGAAAGAAAGCACCTCCTCAGCTTCCCATAGCGCAGGAGACTTGCTCGACCAGAGAACCTACGGTCAGACGACACATCCACTGCCACACCCATACCCAAGCCGGGACGCGGAACCGCTTCTACCCGCCCACACCGGAGAGGTTGCGCGCGATTGGCCGGGCGGGCACAGAGGCCCGCCTTCCGAAGGTGGCAGAGCAGCCTCCCCAACTAAGCCTGGGTCGCCGCCTCGGTGAAGGGCCGCGGGGCCGAGCGCGGGAAGTGGCGTCCAGTCGGTTTTTGGCAGGCGAGAGCCAGAGCGTGAGAACCCTCCCACGGCGAGGCCAAGCCCTGAGACTGGACTAGCAAGGTCGTGAGTCTCTCTGTCAGCTCTCCGCAGCGAAGGGGCGCGGGGGGCGGGGACCGTGCCCGACCGTGCCAGCTCCCGCCCCGGAAGCGGAAGTGCAAGCACTGCGGGGTCCTGTCCAGTGTGAGCCCGACCCGAGCTCCAGTAGTTCCGCCCGCTGGTCATCGCGCCCTTTCCCCTGCCGGTGTCCTGCTCGCCGTCCCCGCCATGCTGTCTCTAGACTTTTTGGACGATGTGCGGCGGATGAACAAGCGGCAGGTGAGCTTGTCCGTCCTCTTTTTCTCCTGGCTCTTCTTGTCTCTTCGAGGCTGCTGCTGCGGGGCCCGGCGGACCCCAGGGTTCTGGTGTGAGGGTCTGAGCTGGTCTGATACCCGGGTCATTCCCTTTCTTTGGAGACTGTGGCCAGAGGCCGCCTTGTCCGCCTCATTATTTTTAACCCCGAACTGATTCGGGGCCTACCTGGGGCGGGGCGGGAAGCGGTGTCTTCACGTTCCATTCCTCCCACTGAGGCAGGGGAGCAAATGGAAACCGTACGCGCTTGAAGTGGGAGTTGGGGTTGCTTATTGTTTTAGTCATTTTAAGGCGGCGGACTCTTGATTTCTCCAGTCGGAGCGACTCCAGGTGGTTTCGGGAGAGACGAGGTTTAGCCGGTTTCTGGGGCGCTCAGGAAGGCGATTGTAGGCCCCACAAAAACCGTTTTGCTGCTTTCAGCTCCTTGCAACCCTTTAGTAGAGCTGAACCGTAGCGGGCTGCACCGACTTTGACTTGGACCACTCTGGGCTCCGAGTTGGAACAGTTACACTACTTGCCCTTGCGTCCGCTTAGCACTAAGGCGGCAGCCCTCGGAATCTATGGTTTTACAGTCCAATATCAGTGCCACGGGGATCTGGAAATGTAGGTCTCCCGATTTTGTCCTTACACTTTACTTTGATTTTCTAGATCGTATGCCAAATAGTACTGAGAATATTGTTGTAATTATTTAGTCCTTAGAAAAGGTTGCTCTGTTTTATCTTTTGCGCCTAGTGTGTCTGTAGAGCCTAGTTTTGCTGCATCGGACTTTTTTTTTGTTTTAAACAGTATTTTACTGTTATGATTATCCTGATGTCACCATTAAGGATTTTTTTTCCCTTGGACTTGCATTTTTTGTACTTATAACTGCCACTTAGGGAAGTAGATACACAACCTTTCCTTACTCCCCTTCAGGCCTTAGCTAGCTCAGTGTCAATTCTGTCGGTCAGAATTGAGCATTCTATAAAAATTGCGCAAACGTTACTTTATGTCTTTATGACAACACTTCAAATTTTTACTTGTATAGTGTTGTCTTTTTTAAATCCATATTTGGATTTCTAGATGCCACCGATATTTCTCTGAGGAAAGTATTTATTTTGAGTCTGATATTTATTGTACTCTATGCTAGGTACAATGAGAGAAATGCAAAGATAGTTAAGAAAGACTCGGCCTTCAAGGAGCCTAAATGTGTAGAAAAGGACTAAGGCAAAACAATAACTTTTTTGAGCTCTTGCCATGTGTGAAGCACTTTATACACCTGTAAGGTAGGTAACGTTGTTCTTATTAAACATGAAGAAAATGAGACTTTGTGAGAAGCAATACAGTATAGAAGTTAAGAATATGGACTCTAAAGCTAGATTTCAGAGGTTTGAAGTAGCTCTGCTACTTACTGGCTGTGTGACTTTGAGCAGATTACTTAATCTGTCTGTGCCTATGTTTACTTTTATTGTTGTAAAAAGATATGCAACATAAAATATTCCATTTCAACCGTTTTTACGTGTATACTTCACTGACATTAGTTGCATTCACTATGTTGTGCAAACGTAGGGTCGCTATGAAGATTAAATGAGTTAATTCATATAAAGCCCTCAGAAGAGTGTCTGGCACATGGTGAGTACAGTCGTACTGTGGTCGATGTCATTGTTAGAGAGCTTTAGTGATTTGCTTAAGATAGAAGGTACACTGGGTGCGGTGGCTCACGCCTGTAATCCCAGCACTTTGGCAGGCTGAGGCGGGCGGATCACAAGGTCAAGAGATTGAGACCATCCTGGCCAACATGGTGAAACCCCCTCTCTACTAAAAATACAGATATTAGCTGGGCCTGGTGGCGCACGCCTGTAGTCCCAGCTACTCAGGAGGCTGAGGCAGGAGAATCACCTGGGAGGTGGAGATTGCAGTGAGCTGAGATCGTGCCACTGCACTCCAGCCTGGTGACAGAGTGAGACTCCGTCTCAAAAAAAAAAAAAAAAAAAAAAAAAGAAGGTATATGGCAGGATGTGGATTTGATCTCAGGTCTTACTTTAAAGCCTGAACACTTGGATAAAGAAGGATATGACCTGTTCTAGCAGTGGTAGGAAAATTTTGAGAGATTCCAGACAGGGCATTACGAACAGCTTCAAGGAGAAACTAGCATTTAAGCTGGATCTTGAAAGACCTTAATAGCTTCATCTTTAACCTGGGTTGGTTAGCATTCCAATAATCAAAAGGGAAGGAATTCACTCAGCACTTGCAAACCTGCTAGATAGGCTCTAAAGCATAGAGATATATAAGGTACTCTTCCTGCTCTAATAAAATAGACAGGAAGAAAGAACAGAAACATGAAGATACAATGAGTAGGCTACTCTGCCCTGTGTTTCTCTAATATGGAGTGATTGTGGTTCAGAATTCATTGCATCTAGGACATTCAGGGTTAGTGGAAGTTTAAATGGTTAAATTATCCTCCCTGGCCTCCCAGAGGTTGTTAGGAATGGATAGGAGGGATTGGATAACATGGGGTGAGGGAGAGTTATGAAATGAGGTCTTTATCTGTACATAATATCTAGGAGGAAGAATTGACAATACATGTAGATACTGAGAATCAGACGAAAGAGGGAAACTAGAATTTTGTTTTATTTCTCTAAAAGTTGCTATTATTTGCATAACTTCTCTGCATATACCTAATTACATATTACATATATGTTAAATGTCTGATTGCTTTGAGTTTTGTTTTTTTTTTCTTATCAGATCCACAGAGGAATACTTTAGTAAATGAACTCCATCCATTTAAAGTGTACCATTTGATAAGTGTTTTGTTTTTTTTTTTTTTTTTTTTGAGACGGAGTCTCACTCTGTTGCCCAGGCTGGAGTGCAGTAGTGCAATCTTGGCTCACTGCAAGCTCCACCTCCCAGGTTCACGCCATTCTCCTGCCTCAGCCTCCCAAGTAGCTGGGACTACAGGCGTGCGCCACCACACCCGGCTAATTTTTTGTATTTTTAGTAGAGACAGGGTTTCACCATGGTCTTGATCTCCTGACCTCGTGATCCGCCTGCCTCGGCCTTCCAAAATGCTAGGATTACAGGCGTGAGCCACTGCTCCCAGCTGATAAGTTTTTATACTTACGTATACTGATCACAATCAAGATATAGAACATATATATCACCTACAAGACCCGTTCTGTCCCACCTCGAATGTGCTTTTTGTCAGTATAGAGGGGTATGCATTTTATATAAATGGAATCATAGAGTATGTATTCTTCGGAGTTTTAATCAGTTTTTAGGCTGGACGCAGTGGCTCATGCCTGTAATCCAGCACTTTGGGAGGCCGAGCAGCTGGATTGCCTGAGCTCAGGAGTTCAAGACCAGCCTGGCCAACATGGTGAAACCCTGTCTCTACTAAAAATACAAAAATTAGCCGAGCATGGTGGTGCGCACCTGTAATCCCAGCTACTCAGGAGGCTGAGGCAGGAGAATTGCTTCAACCTGGGAGGCAGAGGTTGCAGTGAGCCCAGATCGCACCACTGCACTCCAGCCTGGGCGACAGAGCAAGGCTCTATCTCAAAAGAAAAAAAAAAAAAGAAAAAAAAGAAAAGAGTATGTTTCAGTTTTGTAAGAAACCATAAAACACTTTCAGAATGGCTGTACTGTTTTGCCTTTCACCAGCAATGAATGAGAGTTCCTGTTGCTCCACATCCTCCCCAGTATTTCATGTTGTCAGTGTACTGGATTCTGGGCTTTGTAATAGAGGTAGAGGTATGTTGGGTTTCTTAGAATTTTTTTTTTTTTTTAAGACAAGGTCTCTCTCTGTTGCCCAGGCTGGAGTGCAGTAGCATAATCACAGCTTACTGCAGCCTTGAACTCCTGGGCTCAGGCAATCCTCCCACCTTAGCCTCCTGAGTAGTTGGGACTATGGATGTGTGCCACCATGCCTGGCTAATTTTTGTATTTTTTGTAGAGATGGAGTCTCGCTATTCTGCCCAAGCTGGTCTCAAATTCCTGGGCTCGAGTGATCCTCCCACCTCGGATCCTCAAACTGCTGGAATTACAGATGTGAGCCACCACACCCAGCCAAGTTGTTTAAATTAATTGATTTTTAACAGTGCTGCTTGTATTCTTTCTTAGTCTCTGGGTACCACCCTAGAATATTAGGTGATCTTTAAGGTCCTTTTAGCTAGTAGTCATATACTATTTTATTTGTATTCTTACCTTTGTTTGGAGTACGGCTTCTTTTTTTTTTTTTTTTGAGATAGAGTCTCGCTGTATTCTGTCACCCAGGCTGGAGTGCAGTGACGTGATCTCGGCTCACCGCAACCAAGTAGCTGGGATTACAGGTGTGCGCCACCACGTCTGGCTAATTTTTGTATTTTTAGTAGAGATGGGGGTTTCACCATGTTGGCCAGGCTTGTCTTGAACTCCTGACCTCAAGTGATCTGATCGCCTCAGGCTGCTAAAGTGCTGGGGTTACAGGCATGAGCCACTGTGCCTGGCCTTTAATATAATTTATTATTCTAGTTTTTTAACAGCACTGTGTTTAACAACCAGCTTGCAGAATTGCTGAAAATTTAGGAAGCTTGTTCCAGCACACCACTGATTAGTATGAGAGGTTTTTTTTTTTTTTTTAAATTTTTGTTTGTTTCTTTGTTTTGAGACAGGGTCTCACTCTGTTGACCAGGCTGGAGTACAGTGGCAGGATCTTGGCTCCCTGCAACCTCCTCCTTCCGGGATCAAGTGATTCTCCCACCTCAGCCTCTGGAGTAGCTGGGACTACGGGCCAGCGACACCACACCTGGCTAATTTTTGTGTTTTTTGTAGAGTCTGGGTTTCACCAGGTTGCCCAGGCTGGTTGTGAACTCCTGAGCTCAGCCATCTGCCCACCTCAGCCTCCCAAAGAGCTGGGATTGAATATAGGTGTGAGTCACTGCGCCCAGCCTTAATATGAGCATTTTTTTTTTTTTTGAGATGGAGTCTTGCTGTTTTGCAGGCTAGAGTGCAATGGCTCGACCTCGGCTCACTAGAACCTCCGCCCCCCGGGTTCAAGCGATTCTCCTGCCTCAGCTTCCCAAGTAGCTGGGACTATAGGTGCGTGTGATCACACGCTAATTTTTTGTATTTTTAGTAGAGACGGGGTTTCACTGTGTTAGCCAGGATGGTCTTGATCTCCTGACCTCGTGATCTGCCCACCTCGGCCTCCCAAAGATATGTGTGTTTTTCAATGCACATTGAGGTGGTTTTTGTGTGCAGAAAAACCTATTTAGAGTTATCTTTAGTTCTAATAATTATAAAACCTAAAATTTTAAAACTAAATTCTTTCTTAAACTTTTAGAATTTGTTTACAAATTTTTATCCTATTTAAAGTGTAGCAAATTTTAACAATCACTTTTTTATTTGAGACAGAATCTTGCTCTGTCGCCCAGGCTGGAGTGTGGTGGCACCATCTCGGCTCACTGCAACCTCTGCCTCCTAGGTTCACACAATTCCCCTGCCACAGCCTCCAAAGTAGCTGGGATTATAGGCGTGCACCACCACTCCTGGCTAATTTTTGTATTTTTTTTAGTAGAGACGAGGTTTCACCATGTTGACCAGGCTGGTCTCGAACTCCTGACCTCAAGTGATCCGCCTGCCTTGGCCTCCCAAAGTGTTGGGATTACAGGTGTGAGCCACTGCACTCAGCCAACAATCACCTTTAAGAGCCTATGTTTGGTTTAATTTCAAAGTTAAACATCTTAAAATGATTAAACTTTATAAATTAAAAAAATATTTTAAAGAACTTTGATTATTCAACAAACATGGACTACTTATATAATTTTTATAGATCTGAGACTTCTTAAGTTCTCTTAAAATGTTTCAGCACTGTATATAAATAGGAAGCTTTCTGATTCACATAATAAATCTAAAACAACTGATTACACATTTTAAACTGAATTTTTAAGGCTGACTTATTACTTCACTAGGCCAAATTCTCTTAAATTTTACAAAAGTTAAAATACCAAATATAGCTGGGTGCAGTGGCTCACGCCTGTAATGGTGGAGGCCAAGATGGATGAATCGCTTGAGCCCAGGAGTTTGAGACCAGTCTGGGCAACATAGCAAAACCCCATTTCTACTAAAAATACAAAAATTAGCCAGGTGTGGTGGCACACGCCTGTAATCCCAGCTACTCAGGTGGCTGAGGCACAAGAATCACTTGAACCTGGAAGGCGGAGGTTGCAGTGAACCAAGATTGTGCCACTGCACTCCAGCCTGGGTGACAGTGTGAGACCCTGTCTCAAAAAAACGAACAGAAGAGGCCAGGTGCAGTGGCTCACGCTTGTAATCCCAGCACTTTGGGAGGCTGAGGCCAGCAGATCACTTGAGGTCAGGAGTTCGAAACCAGCCTGGCCAACGTAGTGAAGCCCCGTCTCTACTAAAAATACAAAAATTAGTGGGGTGTGGTGGTGTGCACCTGTAATCCCAGCTACTCGGGAGGCTGAGGCAGAAGAATCGCTTGAACCCAGGAGACAGTGGTCGTAGTGAGCCAAGATCACACCACTGCACTCCAGTCTGGGTGACAGAGCGAGACTCCATCTCAAAAAACAAAACAATACCAAAAACAAAAACAAATACGAACAGAGTTCTTAACATAAGAATATTAACACTATGCACGCTTTCCCTTAAACATTCTATTTTTAATTATAAATCATTCTGGGGATAAAAATGATAGCTAGGTGCGGTGGTGCACCTGTAGTACCAGCTGCTCAGGGAGGCTGAGGCAGGATGATTGCTTGAGCCCAAGGAGTTCAAGTCTAGCCTGGTCAACATAGTGAGGCCCCATTTCTTAAAAAAAAAAAAAGATATTTACTCACTAATAAAATAAGTATGTTATGCCAAATTATTTCTATGTTACATGTATGTCACATGTAATTTTTAGAATTGACTTCTCTGCTTGCTGAGATTTTTTTTATTGACCAGGATGTGACTAGATCCCTGTCTGAGCCCTGAAGGGACTAAGCAGACTCCCATAAATGTGTGCTTAGCTCCCCGCAGGCCACTTATATTGCTTGATTGAATTTGCATTTCTCTGGGTTTTAATTATCTGTATGCCTTCCTGCCTAAATGTAAAGTCCTTGAGACTTAATAGGATCCTTCATTCTTTTTATCTTCCTATCTCTTAGTATCACCCAACTCTTAACTGTTATTGCAGTGATATCTTAACGATTTCTAGATAGCTTTTTCTTTTCTTTTCATTTTTTTTTTCCTGAGATAAGGTCTCGCTCTGTCACCTAGGCTGGAGTCCAGTGATGCGATTACAGCTCACTGCAGTCTCAACCTCCTGGGTCCAAGCTATCCCCCCACCTCAGCCTCCCAAGTAGCTGGGACTACAGGTGTACACCAGGTACCATAGTGAGACTCCATTTCATACCTGGTTAATTTTGTATTTTTTGTAGAGTTGAGATTTCGCCCTGTTGCCTAGGTATCTTTGATACTTTTTTTTTTTTTAACGAGTTGTCGCTCTAGTGAAACATACAGAAACCTAGGAAATTTTTCTTAGATATAGACCTAATATGAATAAGTGTGAAGCAAATAGGAGGTGTATCCAACACAGAGGGTAAAGCCACTACTTTTTTTGATTATGGAAAAGTAATCTGGTCTTATTTAGGATCAGGAAAATCTTTATTACTGGCAGGGTATCAACATTTATTAATGAATTGCCAAGTTTCAATGTAGAAATATTGATATCAGTCCCCATTACATACACAAGAACATCACAAGTAAAATTTTATTGTAAACTGCAATTAACATCAACAGGTATATTCTTTTTTTTTTTTTTTTGAGACAGAGTCTCACTCTGTCACCCAGGCTGAAGTGCAGTGGTGCCATCTCACTGCGACCTCTGCCTCCTGGGTTCAAGCAATTATCTTGCCTCAGTCTCCTGAGTAACTGGGATTACAGGCGTGTGCCACCACGCCTGGCTAATTTTTTGTATTTTTTTAGTAAAGACGGGGTTTCACCATGTTGGCCAGGCTGGTCTTGAACTCCTGACCTCAAGTGATTCACCAGCCTTGGCCTCCCAAAGTGCTGGGATTACAGATGTGAGCCACTATGCCCGGCTGGTATATTCTTTTGAACAGCCAGAAATTATTCTTTATTCCATGTAACTGAGCAAAATCCAGAATACAGTACCATAGTAACAAAGATATTTTCTTGCTACCATTCCTTGATATTTTACATCTGTTATTTTTTTCATAACATTCTCTCCACAAATGACGTAAAGACAAGGATGATTATTCTTTTCCACAGCCAGATGGCACAAGCCTATAACAGTAAAGATGAGCTCCCCTTAGGAGAAACTGTGGTTTTAACTCTTCTTCAGAAGGGTTATCTTTTCTGCTCAAGGAAGAAAGTGAGATGTAGAATCCAAACACTTAAGGTGTCTACTTAACTGGGAAATTTTGTCCAAAATTTTGTCCAAAAAACATGGTTTATCAGTCAGGGTTTGGTCTGGGAAGAAGAACTACTATGAATATTATTGAATAATGGATTTATTATAGTAATAAAACCTCAGCCGGGCGCGGTGGTTCACGCCTGTAATCCCAGCACTTTGGGAGGCCGAGGTGGGTGGATCATGAGGCCAAGAGATCGAGACCATCCTGGCCAACATGGTGAAACCCTTTCTCTACTAAAAATACAAAAATTAGCTGAGGCTGGTGGCGCATGCCTGTATTCCCAGCTACTCAGGAGGCTGAGGCAGGAGAATTGCTTGAACCTGGGAGGCAGAGGTCACAGTGAGCTGAGATTGCGCCACTGCACTCCAGGCTGGCGACAGAGCAAGACTCCATCTCAAAAAAAAAAAAAAAGTCTCACACAATTGTAGGAGAAGCTGGATAAGTAAGAGTCTAAAAGTGGGTTAGAGACCCAGAGGAATGTCACTAAGCAGCTCTTCTGAAGCACTGGTTTGGGTGGACAGATCTAAGCTTGCCATGGAGTGTGGGACAGGATTCCACATCCAGCTGCTGGAGTGAGACTGCAAAGGAGAGCAGATGGAAGGATCCGCGGGAGGCCATTGACTGTCTGTCTAGTCTCTGAGTCAGCCAGAAGAGCGGAATTCTGCTAGCCCCTCAGTGTCTGTCTTACCATCTCTAACTACAGTGACCTTCTGCGTAATTGCAGCTACTGCACTTTCACCTTCCAAATCTTGGGCAGATTTCCTTTTGGCTAACTCTAACCCAGAACCATACAGGGAAGGGGATTTGGGGAAACCTACTTCTAGCTTAACCAAGTTGATAAAGTACAAAACTGTTAGATTCTACCCTTTGTCAACTTGGCATCTATACACACCTGTTTTTATCATGTTAGCTTTCGAATAAAGATAAAACAAAAGTTACGTTTCTGTTATAACTATCCTTTGTTTCTGTAATTGGTCACATGATCATAGCTGTTTTCTTTCTCTGCTCTCAGCAAGAACCTAAATTGGTCATAATTTCTTGCCTGATGGGGTGACCTACCCTTCTTTATTGAAGGGTTGTCATAAGAAGTCCTACCTGAATTGGGTTGTTGGAGTTTTCACTGACTTTTAGATGGGAGTACTGAGGGGCCCCAGAGATCCCCTATATTCCAGTTACATTTGCTTCCCTCATGGTGTAGTAGCAACCCTATTTCTCTCTGATGGTCAGGATCAATCACGCTAGCCAATTATAACCCTGCTGCATTTTGGTTCTCTAGAATGAGGAGCCCGAAGTGACCAAGTAGCAGTCTTAACATTCAGTTTAATGGAACCATTATGTCCCTTAATGGATGGATTAAAACCTTTGTGAATTAAAACTTTTAAATCAGGCCAGGTATGGTGGCTCACGCCTGTAATCCCAGTACTTTGGGAGGCTGAGGCAGGTGGATCACCTGAGGTCAGGAGTTCGAGACCAGCCTAGCCAACAAGGTGAAACCCCGTCTCCACTAAAAATAAAAAAAATTTTGGACATTGTGGCGGGCACCTGTATTCCCAGCTACTCAGTAGAGGCAGGAGAATCGCATGAACCCAGGAAGCAGAGGTTGCAGTGAGCTGAGATTGTGCCACTGCACTCCAGCCTGGGTGACAAGAGCGAGACTCCATCTCAAAATAAATAAATAAATAAAACCTTTAAATCAGCAGATTTAAAAGTTGTAAGGATGGGAAGCATAATTTTTTTTTTTTGATGAAATCTCGCTCTCTTGCCCAGGCTGGAGTGCAGTGGTGCGATCTCGGCTCACTGCAACTTCTGCCTCCTGGGTTCAAGCGGTTCTCCTGCCTCAGTCTCCTGAGTAGCTGGGACTACAGGTGCACACCACCACGCCTGGCTAATTTTTGTATTTTTAGTAGAGACGGGGTTTCACCATGTTGACCAGGCTAGTCTCGAACTCATGACCTCAGGTAATCCACCTGCCTCGGCCTCCCAAAGTGCTGGGATTACAGGTGTGAGCCACTGCGCCTGGTCTGGAAGCAGAAATTTCACTACCAGATCATTAGGGGTAATAATGAGAGGAGTCACACCCATTCCTATCCTTTAATTCCTGGACTAGTGAATCCTAGCTATAGAAAAAACAGCACCAAATGTTGGTTGTCAGTTCAGATCATATACAACATACTGGAGAACATTAGACATTACCCCAGCCCCACAAAGTGTTGCCACCTAGCTGGTGCCATAACTGCATTCTGAAAAGGCCATTTCTGTCACGCAGAAGACAGTAACTGTAGCAGTAATTGAACAGGGAAAATCTAATATAAGTAACTGTTAACTACTAAAAGATGCTAAACTACTAAAAAGGGATAAAAGAGGACTCTTGGCTGGGCTCAGTGGCTCAGGCCTATAATCCCAGCACTTTGGGAAGCCTGGACAGGAGGATCACTTGAGGCCAGGAGTTCAAGACCAGCCTGGGCAATATAGTGAGACCCCGTCTCTACAAGAAATTAAAGTATTAGCCAGGCATGGTGGTACTCACCTGTAGTCCTAGCTACTCGGTAGGCTGAGGTGGGAGAATCACTTGAGCCCAGAAGTTTGAGCCTGCAGTGAGCTATGATCATGCTACTGTACTCCAGCCTGGGCAACAGAATGAGACCCTTTCTCTTTAAAAAGAGAGAGAGAAAAAAAAGACTCCAGAAGTAGCATATGCAGAAAACAGCTACTATCCTCCAGGATGAGGAAGAGTGAACAAAGAAAGAACTAAGAAAGCACCTTACCCCAAACCCCTCCCAAGCCTGAGATTCAGACCTTTTGGTGAGGGTTTGGCTGCCACAGGAACATGCAACCTATCATGGCAATACCATTTGCCAGAGTAGTGACCTGGAGCTGGTTTATAGTCGTGAATTACTGGAAGGTTAAGAAATTTGGCAGAGAGTGAGTGTGGGCTGGAGTCAACCTTGATGGTCCCTGAGGTGAGCACTATCAGGCTTCCAACACACAGACCCACTTGGTATCAGGTGGAATAAAATCATGTTGAAACCAGGAAGGGAAGCCCTCTGTTGCTTTGCAGTGGCCTTTCAATACCCTTTATTAATTAAACCTAACATTAAGCTAGCTGGCAGAGGATTTGTGTTTATAGGATTCAGCTTGAGTAACACAAGGAAGGAGGGTGGATTTGGAGTTGAGAGACAATAAATCGAAAACTGGCCTACTATTCTATTATTTCAGGCCAGCTACTTCAAGGTGATGAGGGACATAGTAAGACTAGTGAATTCCATGACTGCTTGCCCACTGCTGTGTTTTAGTTGCTATAAAGTAAGTCCCCCTGTCAGAAGCAATGTTGTATGGGATACCACAATGAGGAATAAGGCATTCTGTAAGATCATGGATGGTGCTTTTTTACAGAAATACTAAGGACAAGGAAGACCAATCTATATCCGGAGTTTAGTCTAGCAAGAAGAAATTGCTGTTCCTTTCATGATTGAAATGATCCAGTATGATCAGCGTGCCATCAGGATTGGTGGCAGTGTTGGTTTTTTGCGGTTGGCAGGGTAGTCACTCAGTGTTGGCTAGAACCTAATAGGTCTTGGTGAGTGGAAGTCCATGTTGCTAACCTTTATTTTGGCTGCTGCAGCCACTTTGGTCATGAGTCCGTTGGGTAAGACAGGTGGCTGGGGAAATAGGCTGACTGACATCCACAGAAGAAGTCATTTTTGTTCACCTGATTATTAAGAGCTTCTGCTGAGGTAATTCTGTGATGAGCACTTATATGGCACACAATTATCTTCATATTCTATATACATATTTGGAGTGCTCCATCCACATATCTCTTCCTCAGACTTCTTGTCTCAACTTTCCAGTGATGTCCCTTCCAAGTCGCTGTCCATCCAGCCAAACTGCTAGTCATTTTTGAATCAATGTAAATCTACATCTGTAGTCATCTCTCCATCCAGGCAAAATGAACAACTGCTGTATCGCTTGAAGCTGCCCATTGGGAGGATTTCTCTTCCTCACAATCCTTCATGATCAACCCTGCATGAGATTGTAATGCTATAGCTGTCTGCTTTCAGTTAGTGCTAGAGGGTTTATGTTGAACCATCACAAATCAGGCCTAAAGTCTTCCTTAGTCAGCTGTCAGAGGGAGCTCCTCATGAGGCAGTAAATGCAAGATGAGAGAGGAAGCAGGGTAGCATCGTTAGGAGCCATGGGTATCTGAGTCACTTGCTCATATTTACTTGTGTCTTCAGGACATGCTTGAGCCCAGTCTTCTGTATACCACTTACACTTAATGATGGAGTACTTACTGCTGTGCATGCCCTATTTTATGGCTTGGTGAATCTGACAGCGTCCAGGCATCCGGTGCATGTCAGGGAGTTCAGGTCACATGGTAACTTGGCCCATGGTCAAGTTGTTAGTCTCTACAAGAACTCATTAGCAAACTAAAAGCTGTTACTCAAGAGGAGAATAATTCTCCAAAGGACAGTATAGCTTTGTCCCCAATCCCAAAGGTCTTGCCTGTCATTTACTTATAAAGGACTGCTGAAGGCTCCATATAGCATCCCTATCCATTACAGACACACCAGTCATCATGAAATCTTCTGAGTCACGTGGGTACTACTGTAATCCCAGGTACTAGTACAGCTTTCAAAGCTTGGACCTGTTGCGGAACCTTACTTAAAACTGGCTTAAAATGGGCTTACTAAATAAATAGAGTAAGTTGGGGAGTATTCACTTTTCTGCAATTTTCTGGAAGAGTTAGTGTGTAGAATTGTTAGAATTGTTTTCCTTAAATGTCTGGTGGAATTTGCCAGTGAATACTATCTGAGCCTGGAGTTTTCTTTGTGGGAAGATTTTAAATCCATAAATTCAAATTATATGTAGGTCTATTCAGGTTGTCTATTTCTTCTTGAGTGAATTTTGGTAGTTGGTATCAAGGAATTGACTTACTTCATCAAAGTTGTTTAATATGTAAAGTTGTGTAATATATTGGTATAAATATATTTATAAACTGGGCACTGTTGCTTGTGTCTGTAATCTCAGCTGCTCAGGAGGCTGAGGCAGGACGATTGTTGAGCCCAGGAGTTTGAAACCAGCCTGGGCAACATAGCAAGACCTCATCTCTAAAATTTTTTTTTTTTTTTTTTTTTAAACGGAGTTTCGCTTTTGCTGCCCAGGCTGGAGTGCAGTGGTGCATGCGATCTTGGCTCACTGTTGCAGTGAGCCTCCCGGGTTCAAGTGATTCTCCTGCCTCAGCCTCCCGAGTAGCTGGGATTACGGGTGCCCGCCACCACGCCCAGCTAATTTTTGTATTTTTAGTAGAGATGGGGTTTCACCATGTTGGCCAGGCTGGTCTCAAACTCCTGATCTCAGGCGATCCGCCTACCTCGGCCTCCCAAAGTGCTGGGATTACAGGTGTGAGCCACTGCACCCAGCCAAAAATTTTTGAAAAAATTAGCTGGGTTATTAGTTGCAGAAATGTTTAGAATTTTTACATTCTCATGATGAACTTACCTCCTTATTATTATTATTATTATTATTATTATTGTTATTGAGACAGAGTCTCTCTGTGTCTCCAGGCTGGAGTGCAGTGGCACAATCTCGGTTCACTGCCACCTCCGCCTCCCGGGTTCAAGCAATTCTCCTGCCTCAGCCTCCCAAGTAGCTGAGACTACAGCCGCACGCCACCACACCCAGCTAATTTGTGTATTTTTAGTGAAGATGGGGTTTCACCATGTTGGCCAGGATGGTCTCGATCTCTTGACCTGTGATCCGCCCACCTCGGCCTCCCAATGTGCTGGGATTACAGGCGTGAGCCACTGTGCCCGGCCAAAATCTACTTTGTATGATATTAATGCAACCACTCCAGCTTGCTTTTTTTTTCTTCAATTTTCTTTTGATTAATGTAAGCATGATATGTGTTTTTCTCTTTTTTTCTTTCACAATATTTGTGTCTTTATATTTAAAGTGCATTTTTTGTAGGCAGCATATAATTGAACGTTGTTTTATTTATCCAAGTGGACAATATTTAACTTCTAAGTATAGTATTTAGATTATTTACATTTTTTTTCCTTGAAACAGAGTCTTGCTTTGTTGCCCAGGCTGGAGTGCAGTGGCATGATCTCAATAAGTATAAAATATAAGTATCTATTATGCCTGTAATCCCAGCTACTTGGGAGGCTGAGGCAGGAGAATTGCTTGAACCCGGGAGGTGGAGGTTGCAGTGAGCTGGGATCATGCCATTGCACTCCACCCTAGGCAACAAGAGCAAAACTCCATCTCAAAAAAAATATTATTATTATTATTGTTATTGAGATGGAGTCTTGCTATGTTGCCCAGGCTGGTCTCAAACTCATAGGCTCAAGTGATCCTCCCACTACAGCCTCTTGCTGAGTAGCTGGGACTATAAGTGCATGCCACCATGCCTGGCTCAGTCTTTTTTTTTTTTTTTTTTCCTATTTGCTTTTTCATTTGAGATAATTTCTATTGTTATGACTTCAAGTTTGCTAAACTTTTCTTCTGAGGTGCCTAGTCAGCTGTTATTTTCACCTGTCTGCTGTTTATTTCAGACATTGTTATTTTTTGTCTCTAGAAGTTTGATTTAGGTCTTGGATTTTTTTTTTTTTTTTTTTGATATGGAGTTTCGCTCTTGTTGCCCAGGTAGGAGTACATGCAATGGCATGATGTCGGCTTACTGCAACCTCTGCCTTCTGGGTTCAAGTGACTCTGCTACCTCAGCCTCCCTAGTAGCTGGGATTACAGGCATGCGCCACCACGCCTGGCTAATTTTGTATTTTTAGTAGAGACAGAGTTTCTCCATGTTGGTCAGGCTGGTCTCAAATTCCCAACCTCAGGTTATCTGCCTGCCTCGGCTTCCCAAAGTGCTGGGATTACAGGTGTGAGCCACCGCGCCTGGCCTCTGGATATTTTTTCTATCATCCACATTTCTACTTAATGTGCTAACTTTTCCCCTACCTTTTTTTTTTTTTTTTTTTTTTTTTTTTTGAGACCGAGTCTTCCTCTGTCACCCAGGCTCGAATGCAGTGGTGTGATCTCGGCTCACTGCAACCTCCACCTCCTGGGTTCAAGCAATTCTCCTGCCTCAGCCTCCTGATTAGCTAGGACTACAGGCATGCGCCACCATGCCCGGCTAATTTTTGTATTTTTAGTAGAGATGGGGTTTTACCATGTTGGCCAGGCCAGTCTAGAACTCCTGACCATGTGATCTGCCCGTCTTGGCCTCCTAAAGTGCTGGGATTACAGGCATAAGCCACCTCGCCCAGCAAATATCCCTTTCTACTAATCCTATAATTTCTGCCATTTCTGGGTCTGTTTCTGTTTATTGATTTTTCTCATTATAGGTCATATTTTCTTGCCTCTTTGCATGTCTGGTAGTTTTTTACTGGTTGCCAGACTTTGTGAATTTTACCTTTTTGGGTGCTGGATATTTTTGGATTTGCATAAATATTCTTGAGCTTTATTCTGGGTTACAGGCAAGTTAGTTGGAAACAGTTTGGTCTTCTCAAGCTCTTGTGAAGCTTTGTTAGATGGATCCAGAGCAGCCTTTAGTCTGTGGTTAATTTTGCACTACAAGTGAGTAATACCTTTCTGAGTACTCTAATCCAAAGCCCCGTGAAGATTTCCACTCTGTCTGGTGGAAACAAACTATTCTTACACCATAAGAGCTGTGAGAATTGTTCCATCCGCTGCTTTTAGGTGGTTGTTTTTCCATCCTCAGGAGTCCCCTCACATGCATGCACTGATCATTGCTTTTGCCTCCCTGAACTCCCAGTTCTTTTTTTTGTGTGTGTGTGTCTTTGTTTTTTTCTTTTTCCGTGGAGAACGGGGATCTTGCTGTATTGCCCAGGCATGTCTTGAACTCCTGGGCTCAAGCTATCCTCCTGCCTCTGCCTCCCTAAGGAGCTGGGATTACAGGCATGAGCCACCGTGCCTGGCTGAACTCCCCAGTTCTTTATCCTCAAGTCAGGGAGACTGCTAGGCTCTGTCTGCATTTCTCCTTTGCCCTGTGGTCTGGAAATTCTCCGATCTACAAGTTGAGGCAGTTGTAGGTCTCACCTTCTTTGTTTCCCCTTTCTAAGTAATCACAGTCCTTACTACCTGAACACAGTCATATAGCCAATGTCCGAAAACCCTTGTTTCATATATTTTGTCCAGTGTTTTAGTTATTTCAGGCAGGAAGGTAAATTTGGTCTCTTTAACTCATTTTGGCTGGAACAGCATATTTTGTTTTTTTTGTTTCCTGTTTTTTTTTTTTTGGAGACAAGAGTCTTGCTCTGTTGCCCAGGCTGGAGTGCAGTGGTGTGATCTCAGCTCACTGCAACCTCTGCCTCCCAGGTTCAAGTCACCCTCCCACCTCAACCTCCCGAGCAGCTGGGACCACAGGCACGTGCCACCACGCCTGGCTAAATTTTGTATTTTTGGTAGAGACGGGGTTTTGCCATGTTGGCCAGGCTGGTCTCAAACTCCTGGCCTCAAGTGATCTGCCCTCCTTGGCCTCGCAAAGTGCTGGGAGTATAGGCATGAGCCACCACTCCTGGCCAGGACAGCATATTTTGGAAATTCACCTATGTTGCATGTGTCAATAGTTAATTCCTTTGTATTCCTGAGTAGTATTCCATTTTGTGGAAATACTACGATTTATGTACAGGTTGAGTATCTGTTATCTGAAATGCTTGGGGCCAGAAGTATTTTGGACTTTTTTTTTTATTTTGGAATACTTCTATTTGCATTTTACCGGTTGAACATCCCAAATCTGAAATATCCAAAATCCAAAATGTTCCAGTGAGCCTGAATTCATCTGTTGATGGGCATTTGAGTTATTTCTGGTTTGAGGCTATTATGAGGGAAGCTGCTGTACATGTGTTTGTATATGTTAAATATGTTTTCACTTGTCAGATTTTAAAAGATTTAACAGATTTTTAAAGTGAAAATTGTTTTAATGATGGTATGCTTATTTAGACTATTAGGAATTTAAAAAATTATCATTTAAGATTCATTCCAGGTCTTGCATTGATTTTATTGGGTCACAATAATAGTGTCCATTTGAAGATATTTGAATTTTTTCAGCACCGTCAATTTCACTTCTAGCTGCTATCAGTATACCTTCTGTAATATCTAGCTTCTGATTTCTCCTTTCATGAGTTAGAAAGCAGGAGAATTGTGATTATGGATTAATGAGTCCCTTAATTTGAGGTCTTAAGATAAATGGAATTTAAGACTTAGGCCAACTGCTATTTTGTAGCTCTAAGACACATTTTTGCTTCTGATTTCTATGAACATATCTTATATGTTGAACTTCAAATATCTCTTACAAGAATAGGAAGCACAATGGTGTATTTGATCATTGTGATCAGTAAATACACAGGATGTAGCTTCTAGATGGTAGCCCATTAAATTATAGTATTTAAAATTATTATCAACTTTTATCTTGCTGAATTTTCTGTGTTAGGTTTTTCTTAATTTCTTATTATATATTACTTAGAGTGGATTATAAATTATCTTGTGGCTTATTCTAGTCACAGAAGTTTGGGGGAAGGCTCTACACAATACTTCCTAAAAAGAAAAAAAAGAATAGTAAACACAAATCCCTATATCACAGCTGCTGAGAGATATTATATAGAACTTTGATATCATTCTTTTCTAGTTTCACCTTGAGCATTGAAGAAATATTGTTCTGGTCATTTCTTAGAAAAAAATAATAAGGCTATTCAATTCTGTGGTTATTATTCTACATATGTTGCAATATCTTTATTAATAGTTAGCTTGATGTGGTCAGATGATATGAGGTTAGGTAGCTGCCACCTTATTTCTGCCAATACAGAAAGAGGCAACACTTTTTTTCCAATTATATACATTCCTAAGCATTCAGACATAGTGATAAAGAAAGTAGGGGCTAGGGAGGCAATATGTTTGACTTTTGAGTAAAGACTGTTGGCAGGAAAAGAGAGGGTAAAAAGAAAGGGAGAAGAGTATGACACTTTTCAATCTTTTGCTCAGATACAATGTTTGTTTTAGCAAATAGTGTGCTTCTGTCTAGGTTTTGGCTTGCAGATTGACTTAGCAGTATACAAATAGGTACCTTTTAAGGAACATACCAGTTATACATAATCAGGAACTTTAACCTCTTTCTCTAACAAAAATGAGGAAGATGATCTTGATGATTAGCTACATTTCACAATAATAATTCCATAATAAAAGTATTATATGTCTGAGAAAAAGGAGAAGGATAATTATGGCTGGGATAGTGACCTTTCTTGCAAGAACATAGGAAATTATATATTTTAACTTGTTCATTTTTATTGTATTATTATTTTTTGAGACAAGATCTCACACTGTTGCCCATGCTAGAATGCAGTGGTGCTGTCACAGCTCACTACAGCCTCAACCTCCTGGGCTCAAGCAATCCTCCTACCTCAGCTTCTTAAGTAGTTGGGACTACAGGTGTGTGCCACCACACTCAGCTAATTAATTTTTTTTTTTTTTTAAGAGACAGGGTCTTGCTATGTTGCCTTGGCTGGCACTTTTTTTTTTTCTTAATTTTTAAATTTTGTTATTTTTTTTTTAGAGATAGGGATCTCACTATGTTGCCCAGGCTGAACTCGAACTCCTGGGCTCAAGCAGTCCTCCCACCTTGACCTCCCAAAGTGCTGGGATTATAGGCATAAGCCATTGCACCCGGTGGGCATTTTTCTTTTAAATAGCAGTTATCTTATTAAATGTCTAATTAGGTAACTTCTGCAACTCTATAACCGAGCCCTTTTGAAAATGGAAATTTTTTTTCCTCAACAAAATAGATGTGAAATGCGGGGGTTTTTTTGTTTTGTTTTGTTTTTAGTTTTTATTTACTTCAGTGTGAATTTTTGTTTTGCTGCCAAAATCTTAATGTGTTTGATACTGGGATATTGCCATAAACCCTGCTAAGAGTATATGTAACATAGGGTACATGCAAGTATTACCTTTTCAAAATCACACCCATTCTGAATCCTGGAACACATCTGACCCCCAAGGGTTTTGAGTAAGGGATTGTGGAGCTATATACATTGTAGAATCCTACAACCCCTTCCTCAGAGGTTCTGAATTAGGGCCCAGAATCTATTGTCCTAACCAGTACTGTAGGTGATATTTTTAGTGCAGAAAGTTGGAAATTTGAGTCTTAACTGAATTCCTCACTGTTTATCTTCTGGTTGACATAATTGTGTCTTAGAAGCTAGTTTTCCTACTTCTATCATGTCCCACTCCACATCTTCAATTCAGCCTTCAGAATAAGAAGACCCATTTTGTCTTTTAAAAAGCCACCATCTTGAAAACGTAGAATTTAGGAGGCCAGAGTTCTAATAGTGCTACTCTGCCAACCAGTAGATAAGCAGCCATGAGCATGTCGCTTAGCTTCTCTGTGCCTCAGTTTCCTTACCTGTAAATGTGAGTGTCAAAGTAGGTTTCAGATTATCCGTGTGCTCACATCACTCTATTACTGAAAGAACAGCAAATATTTCTAATTGTCTCTGTGAAAATGTTCATATTTCCTTTTGTGGAAATTGATTAATTACATTGATTGAGTACACCGTGCTTCATTGGAATGCTAGAAAAATAGTGTTCTGGCCATTAGCATGGACTTAAAAAAATAAACCAAAACAGTTTAGTTTTGAACAGGTGATACTTGCATATAGTAAAAACTGTAAAAACGTGAAGTATGTATATCAGAAAATATTTTTCTTCCACCTTGACTCCTGGTTCCTTTTCTCCAGTTTCTTGTCTGTCTTTTCAGAGATTAACTGTGCATTTATAAGAATATGAAACTTGATCGCTTCTTGGCCTTTTGGCTAAGATCAAGTGTGAAGAATATGAAACTTGAAACGTTTTTGAAAAGTATGCAGGAAAAACAGGTTAATCGTAGGGAGAAAATAGAAAATGGTACAAGAGAGCTGGATTCCTCATCACAATTGTATTTATTTTTTGAGACACAGTCTTGCTCTGGCACCTGGGCTAGAATGCAGTGGGGCAATCGTAGCTCACTGCAGCCTCTACGTCCTGGGTTCAAGTGATTCTCCTGCCTCAGCCTCCAAGGAGCTGGGACTACAGGCATGCACCACCACACCCAGCTAATTTTTCTTTTTTTTATTTTGAGACGGAGTTTCGCCCTTGTTGCCCAGGCTGGAGTGCAGTGGTGCGATCTCGGCCCACTGCAACCTCCGCCTCCCAGGTTCAAGCGATTCTCCCACCTCAGCCTCCCGAGTATCTGAGATTACAGGCATGTGCCACCAAGCCCAGCTAATTTTGTATTTTTAGTAGACACGGGGGTTTCTCCATGTTGGGCAGGCTAGTCTCGAACTCCCAACCTCAGGTGATCTGCTCGCCTTGGCCTCCCAAAGTGCTGGGATTACATGCGTGAGCCACCGAGCCCAGCCTCTGGATATTTTTTTTTAATCATCCACATCTCTATTTAGTGTGCTAAATTTTCCTCTACCTTCTTTTTTTTTTTTTTTTTAGATGGAGTCTTGCTCTGTCGCCCAGGCTGGAATGCAATGGTGCGATCTCAGCTCACTGCAACCTCTACCTCCCGGGTTCAAGCAATTCTCCTGCCTCAGCCTCCCGAGTAGCTGGGATTACAGGCACACGCCACTGCGCCTGGCTAATTTTTGTATTTTTAGTAGAGATGGGGTTTCACCATGTTGGCCAGGCTGGTCTGGAACTCCTGACCTCGTGATCCGCCTGCCTCGGCCTCTCAAAGTGCTGGGATTACAGGCGTGAGCCACTGCACTCGGCCTTTTTTTGTATTTTTTTTTTTGTAGAGATAAAGGTCTTGCTTTCTGGTCTCGAACTCCTAGGCTCAAGTGATCCTCCCACCTCAGCCTCCCAAAGTGTTGGGATTACAGGCATGAGTCTGTGCCTAGCCCCTCATTGTACATTTTGAACATCATGCATTAACACCCTAGTATGAAAGTAAACAAACAGTTTTTAGAGTGGTTGGGGTAAACGCCAGAATGAATAGCTAGAAGAGATGAAAATGGTTGATGTAGGTGGCCTGCCATGGCTAGGATATTGCTTTTTTTACATATTCTTGTATGTATGTGTGTATAATGTTTTGATTAAAAATAACAATTGATTTAAAAAGGGAAGAAGTAGAAAATGTAGATGATCAAAATGAAATAAATAAGAATTGCCTAGTATTACACCCCCAAATATAACAACTAACATTTATTTTATTTTCTTCCTTTTTTTTTTTTTTTTGAGAGAGTCTTGCTCAGTTGCCCAGGCTGGAGTGCAGTGGTGCGATCTCAGCTTACTGCAACCCCCGTCTCCTGGGTTCAAGTGATTCTTGTGCTTCAGCCTTTTGAGTAGCTAGGATTACAGGCATGTCCCACCACACCCAGCTAATTTTTGTGTTTTTAGTAGAGATGGGGTTTCGCCATGTTGGCCAGGCTGGTCTCCTACTTCTGGCCTCAAGTGATCCACCCACCTCAGCCTCCCAAATTGCTGGGATTACAGATGTGAGCCACTGCACCTGGCTTCTTCCATTTTTTCTATGCATTTTTTGGAATTTTTCAGAAAAAATTGAAAAAGCAGTACAGGGAACACCTGTAATCTGTCACACAGATCCAACAATTATTAGCATTTTGGCCATATTTGTTCTATGTATACTTATGTGTGTGTGCATATATAGAATTTTTTTTTTGCTGAATCACTTGAAAATGAGTTGCAGATATGAGAATTCACCCCTAACTACAACTACTAGCTAACTACTACTAATATGCATCTCCTGTGATAAGGATAGTATTCCACATAACCACAACACCATTATCACATAATTTAAGAAAATTAGAGGCCGGGTACAGTGGCTCACATCGGTCATCCCAGCACTTTGGGACGTCAAGGCGGGTGGATTGCTTGAGGCCAGGAGTTTGAGACCAGTCTGGCCAGCATGGTGAAACCCCGTCTCTACTAAAAATACAAAAATTGGCCGGGCGTGATGATGCATGCCCATTGTAATCCCAGCTACTTGGGAGGCTATGGCAAGAGAATCACTTGAACTTGAGAGGTAGAGGTTGCAGTGAGCTGAGATCATGTCACTGCACTCCAGCCTGTGTGATAGAGCAAGACCCTGTCTCAAAAAAAAAAAAAGAAGAGAAAAAAAGAAAAAAAGGAAAACATGAATTTCCTAATGTCATTTAATATTCAAATCATATTTTGAGTTTCCCCAGTCCACCCCAAAATATCTTTTATAGTTCAGATTTTTTCTTATGCTCTTTTTTTTTGAACCAAGATCCAGCCAAAGTTTGTGCATTATTAGAACTGAATGAGAAGAAAAAAACAGCAAAGAAACCAAAGTTTGTGCGTTACATTTGGTTGTTATATCTCTTTAGTACTTTTTAATCTAGAACAGTCTTCCACCTTTTTTTCCATGACATTGAATGACATTGGATTTTTGAAGAGACTAGGACAGTTGTGTAGAATGTCCACAAGCAAATATTAACAAAAGTGACCAGGCATGGTGGCTCATACCTGTAATCCCAGCCCTTTGGGAGGCTGAAGTAGGCGGATTGCTTGAGCCCAGGAGTTCAAGATCAGCCTGGGCAATATGGCGAAACCTCATCCCTACAAAACATACAAAAATTACCACGTCTGGCTACTCGGGAGGCTGAAGTGGGAGGATTGCTTGAGCCCAGGAGTTGGAGGCTGCGGTGAGCTGTGATTGTGCCACTGCACTCCAGCCTGGGCAACAGAGTAAGACCTTTTGAAACTTCTGTTTTTTCACTTTATATTACTAATATTTTGTTAGATCCACAGTTTCAGTCCTGTGTTTAAGTTTCTTCATAGTTGGACCTTAATATATGCTTTTTCAGATTTCTCCCAGTACTTTCCAGTACCAGCTTTTTCCTTGAACTATTTGCCATGGTGTCTAGTCATCCTCTCTATACTTTTTCCAGCCTTGGCCCAAAACAGTTAGCTCATATTATTTATCTTATCTGATTTTGTAATTTTTTTGCCTTTTTCCACGTGTTCTGAATTTTCTTTATTTGAAATTGAAATGCCGTCTGGTGTTTTATCTGTTTATTCAAGTCACAGAATTTTAGAATTTGTTGGAGTACTGGAAATTTAGTAAGAAGGCTGACCTTCAAGTCTTGACTATGTGACTGATAAGCTTAGGACTTGGTGAAGTCTCCTCTTTTCAAGACAGTTTCCTTAACTGTAAAATGAGAAGGTAGAGTTAAATGTCATTAACTATTCCCATGATTATCAAGGGATAAGTATAGTAGAAAAGTAAGAGGGCCGGGTGTGGTGACTCATGCCTGTAATCCCAGCCCTTTAGGAGGTGGAGGTGGGCAGATCATTTGAGGTCAAGAGTTCGAGACCAGCCTGATCAACATGGTGAAACCCAGTTTCTACTAAAAATTCAAAAAAATTAGCTGGGCGTGATGACGCATGCCTGTAGTCCCAGTGACTCGGGAGGCTGAGGCAGGAGAATTTCTTGAACCCAGGAGATGGAGGTTGCAGTGAGCTGAGATGGCACCACTGTACTCCAGCCTGGGTGACTGAGCAAGAGCGAGGCTCCATCTCAAAAAAAAAAAAAAAGAAAAAGAAAAAGTAATAGAGGAGTTCAGAAGCAGAGACAGATTACTCTTGGCTGGTAAGTAGCATGAGTGATAAATTTAAGCTGAATGATTATGGAGCCCAAATGAAATAACTTGTGTGAAATGTTCTTAAAATAATATGGTGTTATATAAATGTAACTGATGTTTTACCAAACAAAATGGAGCAGGGTGCTTTGGGTGAAAGAAGGGGGGCCTGTTTTGATATGCTGATGCCATAATTATTATAATGTATTAAAGAATGTCTCAGAACTGTAGTTGTCCTAATAGTACTGCTTGAAACTTTCAAATTGTTACTGCTTTCAGTTGCTTTCCGAAGTGGGGATAATGGTGGATCTGATCTCTTCTCTTTTGTTCTTGCAGCTCTATTATCAAGTCCTAAATTTTGGAATGATTGTCTCATCGGCACTAATGATCTGGAAGGGGTTAATGGTAATAACTGGAAGTGAAAGTCCAATTGTAGTGGTGCTCAGGTAACAGTTTTTCCTTTCAAGGCATGGAATTGCATGGCATTACTTGGGAGAAAAATTGAGATATGAAATAACTGGCATATCATTCTCTTAGAAACTACTCTTTTCCAGAAAAGGGCCTGGAAGAAAATTAGTCACTACTTATCAGTTGTAAGAAATTCTCAGGCTGGGCACGGTGGCTTATGCCTGTAATCCCACCAATTTGGGAGGCTGAGGCAGGCGGATTGCTTGAGCTATGGAATTTGAGACTAGCTTGGGCAACATGGTGAAACCCTGTCTCCACAAAAAATACAAAAATTAGCGGGTGTGGTGGCATGGACCTGTAGTCTCAGCTACTCGGGAGGCTGAGGTGGGAGGATCACCTAAGCCCTAGAGGTTGAGGCCTGCAGTGAGTTGTGATTGCACCACTGCACTTCAGCCTGGGTGACAGAGCGAGACCCTGTCTCCAAAAAAAGAGAGAAAAGAAATTCTTACTTTGTTAGGCATTTCCATTCAGAACTCCAAAGGGCTCATGACCTTTCTACAAAAAGGTTACCATGTTAAGGTTTGTTTTTGTCACATCCCTTAATAAAGTGTCTCGTTGTACTTTATTTTCCTGAAATTCTTCTGTCTTTTTATACTCCTCATTTTGATACACCAGGCCTGATATTTAGTTGTTAGTTAATTAGATGTTATAGTACTTCCACAAATTAAGAGTTTTTCTGTAGCATGTTCTCAATGTCAGGATAGAATCATCACTAATTATTTCCAAGTTTCCTGCTGACCTTTAAATATCGCTTCTAAACTAGACTCCAGGAATTTTGAAGGCATTAATACCATCTCTTATGGTGACAAATAGTACTGAATTTTTTTTTTCCACTCTGCTTCCTTCCCTATCTTTGCACTCATACTCTTAGTGAATATTTTTTTTAAAGATGGGGTCTCGCTCTGTTACCCAGGATAGAGTGCAGTGGCGCCGTCATAACTCACTGCAGACTCCACCTACCGGTCTCAAGGGATCCTTCCATTTTAGCCTCCTGAGCAGGTGGGACTGCAGGCCTGCCCCACCATGCCTGGTTAATTTTTTAATTTTTTTGTAGAGACGGTGTATTAGTCCATTTTCATGCTGCTGATAAAGACGTACCCAAGACTGGGCAATTTACGAAAGAAAGAGGTTTACTGGACTTACAGTTCCACGTGAGTGGGGAGGCCCCACAATCATGGCAGAAGGTGAAAGACAGGTCTCACATGGCAGCAGACAAGAGAAGAGAGCTTTTGCAGGGGAACTCCCCTTTTTAAAACCATCAGATCTCGTGAGACTTATTCACTGTTACTAGAACAGCACAGGAAAAACCTGCCCCATGATTCAGTTACCTCCTGCTGGGTCCCTCCCAAAACACGTGGGAATTCAAGATGAGATTTGGGTGGGGACACAGCCAAACCGTAGCAGATAGGATCTCACTGTGTTGCCCAGTCTGGTCTTGAACTCCTGGGTTCAAGGATCTTCCCACCTTGGCCTCCCAACATGCTGGGATTACAAGCATGAGCCACCATGCGCAACCACTCTTAGTGATTTTAAAACCTAATTTAGTAACTCGTTTTTAGAGAATTACCACTTGGTTGTTTGACTGAAACATTATAGGCTGGGTGTGGTGGCTCACACCTGTAATCCCAGCACTTTGGAAGGCCAAGGCGGGCAGATCACTTGAGGCCAGGAGTTCGAGACCAGCCTGGCCAGCATGTTGAAACCCCATCTCTACTAAAAATACAAAAATTAGCTGGGCGTGGTGGCAGGCGCCTGTAGTCCCAGCTACTCAGGAGGCTGAGGCAGGAGAATTGCTTGAACCTAGGAGGCGGAGATTGCAGTGAGCGGAGATCGCTCCATTGCACTCCAGCCTGGGTGACGATTGAAATTTTGTCTCAAAAAAAAAAAAAAAAAAGAAAAGAAACATTACAGTTTTGTCATATTTTGGGCTTAATTTTGTAAGCCCAAATCTTTTCTGGAGATAATGGAGTGCATATTTAAAATAAATGGAATTATTAATATTATCTAGAATCTAAGTAATAGTGCATTAACATTATCTAGAACCTAAGTAATAGTACTTAGATTACTCTTTTTTAACCAAATTATCGAGATATGATTGACATACAAAAAGCTGTACATATTTAATGTATACAACTTGATCAATTTGCAGGTAAGTATATTCCTGTGAAACCATCATCACAATCAAGCAAGTGAATATATTCATCACTTTCAAAAGTTTCTTCCCTTTCTATGTTTTTGTGATAAGAACATTTAACACAGGGCCTCCCTCCATCGCCCAGACTGGAGTGTGCCATCACACTTGGCTAATTTTTTTTTTACAGAGACTGAGTCTTGAACTCCTGATCTCAAGTGATCCTCCCCACTCAACCTCCCAAGTGCTGGGATGATAGGCTTGAACCACCGTGCCTGGCCCCCAGTTTCTTTTCTTTTCTTTTCTTTTCTTTCTTTTCTTCTTCTTCTTTTTTTTTTTTTTTTTTGAGACAGAGTCTCACTGTATTGCCCAGGCTGGAGTGCAATGGCGCAATCTCAGCCCATTCAACCTCCGCCTCCTGGGTTCAAGTGATTCTTCTGCGTCAGCCTCCTGAGTAGCTGGGATTACAGGCGTGCGCCACCATGCTCACCTAATTTTTGTATTTTTAGTTGAGACTGGGTTTCACTGTGTTGGTCAGGCTGGTCACGAACTCCTGACCTCAGGTCACCTGCCCACCTCGGCCTCCCGAGTGCTGGAATTACAGGTGTGAGCCACTGCACCTGGCTGAGATTTTTTAAAAGTCCCTCAGGTCATTCCAATGTGCAGCAAAATTTGAGACCCACTGCCATATCCCTTTACATAGAGGGAAGAGAGTCTTTAAACAAAAGTGTTTGGAGTTTGTACTTATTCCTGCATTGAACTTTATTTCTTGTCTTTCTATTCTTACTTAAGCTGTTGTTATAGAAAACCGGAGCTTGAGTTTCTGAAAAAGACTGATGGGCTACTTCTTTATAGATAAAAAGGGGTTCATAAATTAGTGCAAATATCTTAGGACCTTTTTAGCACTTGGCGTAGGATGGAAGAGGTAAGAGGTAAGAAGATACTCTGTAGAAGTTAGTCTTACTTGTTACCATGGAATTGAATCTTTTCCTGGCTTCGGAAATTCTTAGGCAAAAATCTCTGCTTATTCCTTGGTTTTCTTTTTTTCTCTTTTTAAAATAAGTAAATTGATAACACAAGCATTATCTCTGTAGCTGGCTGTTCCTTGACTTGATGAGCCATTTTTCCTTCTAAATGAGTTGAACATATAAGGTCATCTTGGCTGTTATCTTTATAAATGGCAGAGGAAGATGATCCAGTTCTCATTTGCATATCTGAATATGTTTAGTGTTTTCAGATGAAGTGAGAATAAGGGCATTGTTTTAAAGTTCATTCTTTTATATTCTGTTTGTCATTTGAAATTTTAAAAGGTTAAGGAATTAGTAACACTGACCTTTTCAAGATTTAAGCTTCTTTGACTAGTGATACTTGAAATGGAACTAGTTAGTGAAGGTTAATAACTAAAACAAAAATCCTTTGGCGTAACTTTTTAGTCTGAGGGAACCATATTTTGAGAACAATACACATTTCTGTTGATATAGTTGTTAGGGTATTGAGTATACTCCAAAAGTGATATTTTTTATTTTGTTGAATATCTAATTTGGAAAGTACATTTAATCTCATACTTTGTTTTTGCTGTTATATTCTTCTTTCCCTTCCAGTGGCAGCATGGAACCTGCATTTCATAGAGGAGATCTTCTCTTTCTAACAAATCGAGTTGAAGATCCCATACGAGTGGGAGAAATTGTTGTTTTTAGGATAGAAGGAAGAGAGATTCCTATAGTTCACCGAGTCTTGAAGATTCATGAAAAGTATGTGCAAAGTATAGCATCTTTGTTTCTAAGTGCTTTTAAGTGTTTGTGGTATTTAGTTTTGATAGCCTAAAGATTGTAAAACAGTGAGGAACCTCTAGGCCTTCTTCCAGTCCATTTTTATGAATGCTGGAAAGTTTAGTGAACATTTTGAAAACTGTAAATAATTATTTATTAGTTCATTTCTTTCCCTGAAGGTTTTTCCAGAGGTTTTTCTTGGTTCCGTTTTACTTCCCAACCTGTCAGTGACTCTGTATATAATTCCAAAAAACTATGACATAAAGATAGATCCTAAATAGAATCTTCTGGTTGGGCACAGTGGCTCACGCCTACAATCCCAGTACTTTGGGAGGCCAAGGTGAGAGAATGGCTTGAGCTCAGGAGTTTGAGGTCAGCCTGGGCAACATGGTGAGACTCCTTCTCTATTAAAACAAAACAAAACCAAAAAAGGGCAGGCATGGTAGCTCACGCCTGTAATCCCAGCACTTTGGGAGGCCGAGGTGGGTGGATCACCTGAGGTCAGGAGTTCGAGACCAGCCTGGCTGACATCGTGAAACCCTGTCTCTACTAAAATATAAAAATTAGCCAGGTGTGGTGGTGGGCGCCTGTAATCCCAGCTACTTGGGAGGCTGAGGCAGGCGAATTGCATGAACCTGGGAGGTGGAGGTTGCAGTGAGCCAAGATTGCACCACTGCACTCCAACCTGGGCGACAGAGCCAGACTCCGTCTCAAAAAATAAATAAATAAATAAATAAATAAATAAATAAATAGCTGGGCGTAGTGGCATGTGCCTGTAGTCCCAGCTAATTGGAGGACTGAGGTGGGAGGATTGTGTGAGCCCAGGAGTTTGAGGCTGCAGTGAGTCGTGTTTGTGCCACTGCACTCCAGCCTGGGCGACTGAGTGAGACCCTGTCTCAAAAAAGAAAGAAATGAAAGAAAAGGGAGGCATCCTGTATGACACACAGACAAGAAGTGAAAGAGTAGGCATGATTTCGGTTCTTTTTTTGTTTGTTTGTTTTTTGAGACAGTTTCCCTCTGTTACCCAGGCTGGAATGCAGTGGCGCTATCTCGGCTCACTGCAACCTCCACCTCCCGGGCTCAAGTGATTCTAATGCCTCAGCCTTCTGAGTAGCTGGGATTATAGGCATGTGCCACCATGCCCAGCTAATTTTTGTATTTTTAGTAGAGACAGGGTTTCACCTTGTTGGCTAGGCTAGTCTCGAACCCCTGGCCTCAAGTGATCCGCCTGCCTTGGCCTCCCAAAGTGCTGGGATTACAGGCATGAGCCATTGCACCTGGTGGATTTCAGTTCTTGAAAGAAGAGGAAACTGTCAACCGTTGCTTTTTGAAATTCCTATAAACATTCTAGTTTAGAAGAGTTCTTCATTGGTGAAATAAAGATATGACTGCTTATTTTTTTTAAATAAAATCAGATATCAGTATGTATGTGGAAATACTATAATTTAAAGTGACATTATATTATTGACTGGGAAGGAATAACTTAAATTTTTAGAAATTGTTTGGGGCCGGGAGCAGTGGCTCATGCCTGTAATCTCAGCACTTTGGGAGGCTGAGGCGGGCAGATCACCTGAGCTCAGGAGTTCAAGACCAGCCTTGCCAACATGGCAAAACCCATCTCTACTAGAAGTACAAAAATTAGCCAGGCGTGGTGGTGGGCACCTGTAATTCCAGCTACTCAGGAGGCTAAGGCAGGAGAATCACTTGAACCTGGGAGGCTAAGGTTGCAGTGAGCTGAGATCACGCCACTGCATTCCAGCCTGAATGACAGACTGAGACTCCATCTCAAAAAAAAAAAAAAAAAAGAAAGAAATTTATTTTGGAATTACAGAGGTTTATTCAGCATGGATAGTGTTTTCCAGATTCTGAAAGTGGATTTGTGTTGTTCATTCTCAGCAATGCCTGTTGTGAACAAAGCTGAACCAACTTTCCCCTAAATATATCAGAGAGAATCAAATTGAGCTCAGGCCTTGTTTAAGCTGGAGGAAAATTTCTCCATTTTAATTTGTGATCCTTTGAAATTGAGTGAGTTTGGCTGGGTGTGGTGACTCATGCCTGTAATCCCAGCCCTTTGGGAGGCTGAGGCGGGTGGAGTGCTTGAGCGCAGGAGCTCTAGACCAGCCTGGGCGTCTAGACCAGATGGTGAAACCCTGTCTCTACAAATACAAAAAAAAAAAAAAAATGAGTCAGGCACGGTGGTGTGCACTTGTAGTCCCAGCTGCTCAAGAGGCTGAGGTAGGAGGATCACTTGAGCCCAGGAGGTTGAGGCTGCAGTGAGCCGAGATCATGCCACTTTATTCTATCCTGGGCAACAGAGTGAGACTGTATCTCAAAAAAAGAAAAAAGAAAAGAAAAAGAAATTGAATGAGTCATAGACTTCAGTTTAAAACTGCTTCTGGGCAGATTCATAGACAGAGAATATATTAATTGGAAAATCCTTAAGTTTTTAAAATAATTTTGTACAGAATTCTGATGATTTTAAATATGGTACTTGTAATCTGGGGTTTTTGGTGATTTATTTCAGACTCTTGAGATACCTTCAACTTGCAGGCCTGTGTAGATAACAGACCCTGTTAATATTCAGAAATTTTCAATTTTCTTTTTTCTTTTGGGGAGACTGAAATATCTGGTCAGGATTACCATTTGGGTTTTTGGTTTTTTGTTTTTTGTTTTGAGACGGAGTCTCGCTCTTTCGCCCAGGCTGGAGTTCATGGTGCGAGTTTGGCTCACTGCAACCTCTGCCTCCCGGGTTCAAGCAATTCTCCTGCCTCAGCCTCCCAAGTAGCTGGGACTACAGGCGCCTGCCACCACGCCCAGCTAATTTTTGTATTTTTAGTAGAGGCAGGGTTTCACCATGTTGGCCAGACTGGTCTTGAACTCCGGACCTCAAATGATTCACCCACCTCTGCCTCCCAAAGTGCAGAGATTACAGGCATGACCCACTGCACCTAGCCCCATTTGGTTTAATAGTATTAAGATTGTTCTTAAATATGGGGACAAATAATATTCAAAATGTATGTATTTAGTAGGTTCATCCTATAGGAGGTATATTAGTCTGTTCTCATGCTGCTAATAAAGACATACCTGAGACTGGGTAATTTATAAAGGAAAGAGGTTTAATGGACTCACAGTTCCACATGGCTGGGGAGGCCTCACAATCAGAAGGCAAAGAAGAAGCAAATCCATGTTGTACATGTCGGCAGGCAAGAGATCATGTGCAGGGGATCTCCCATTTATAAAACCATTGGATCTCATGAGACTTATTCACTATCATGAGAACAGCTTGGGAAAGACCTGCCCCCATGACTCAATTACCTCCCACTGGGTACCTCCCATGACCCGTGGTAATTATGGGAACTACAGTTCAAGATGAGATTTGGGTAGGGACCACAGCCAAACCATATCAGGAGATATTATAATTGGATGATACTGAACACTGGCATGTGATTAAGTATTTGGAAAGAGAAATTTTACCATTGGGTGACTTAATCCTTAGCTTTGCTTTTCCCATGCAGATGGATACATTATTCTGTACTCATTTAGCTTTTGGGGTCTTATTTTTTTCTCATCTGTAAAGTGGTTATTTCCTTCTTCCTAATTTCACAGTATTGTGATGGGTGAATTAAATTCTAAACTCTTTGATCTCCCTAGAAGTAGATAATATTAAATATTTGGTCCTTGTTCCAGCAAGGGAAAAATCCTATGTAAATATGCCTTCACTCAGTATTTTGACCCTATGACTTGTGAAATGCTGGAGTAGGACTTAATAGGTCTAGTAAGATCAGGTGCGGTGGCTCACGCCTGTTATCCCAGCACTTTGCGAGGCCAAGGAGGGCGGATCACCTGAGGTCAGGAGTTCCAGACCAGCCTGACCAACATGGTGAAACCCTGTCTCTACTAATAATACAAAAATTAACTGGGCATGGTGGTGCACGCCTTTAATCCCAGCTGCTCGGGAGGCTGAGGTTGCAGTGAGCCAAGATTGCGTCATTGCACTCCAGCCTGGGTGACAAGTGCGAAACTCCGTCTCAAAAAAAAAAATAGGTCTAATAAGAGCCGGTTGCTACCAGAGAATATTTGTTTCACTACTAAGTAGATGAAGAATATCTATGCTTTTTCAAAAAAACTATAGTGATAACTCCTGATTACATCCCAGAAGGGGAAATTGGGTGTGTTAGTATGTTTGTTTGTTTGTTTGTTTGTTTTGCCAGCAAATCAAGTCTTTGGTAATAGTCCAGATCTCTCTAGCACCCTTTCCTTTTTCTGGGGAGTTCCCCTTTTCCTGGATTTTATCTCCTCATATCTGATTTGCCTTTTCTGCATGTGTGGAGTTGATATTGTTCTCTGGGTTGAATTCAGTTTTCCTTCCTGCTGTTCCTGACTTTCACTCTTGCAGTGAGCCCCTCCTAGCACCTGTCCCCTTTTACCCTTCAGAATTTTTCCTTTTTTCACTTACTGAATTGTCAGCTACAGATTATTTTTCTCTGTATATATTCGCATTTTTTCTAACTGGCATCTTATTTTTAATGTGACTGTTTGCACTTAACCATCTTTGGTGTTTGCAACACCTCCCAATTTAGTTTCCTCTGCAGATTTAACATCTAGTGAGCCAGTTTCCGACTTAGAATCTAAGTGGATATTAGCCCGTAGAAACCTGAAGCTAATTTTTCTTCTTTCTACTACAGTGGTCAATCCAAATGCACTTTGAATTAATTTTCAGCTAGTCTTTATCAACTGTAAAATATACTTTGCTTTCAATTAAATTTTAAAATTACTAGAAACTTCATGGTTCTTTAGTAGAATTAAACTAATAATTTTCTGATCAACAAAATGCTGTTCCTGGCTGGGCACGGTGGCTCATGCCTGTAATCCTAGCACTTTGGGAGGCCGAGGTGGGCAGATCATGAGGTCAGGAGTTCCAGACCAGCCTGGCCAACATGGTGAAACCCTGTCTCTACTAAAAATACAAAAAAAATAGCTGGGTGTGGTGGCGGGCGCTTGTAATCCTAGCTACTTGGGAGGCTGAGGCAGGAGAATCGCTTGAACCCAGGAAGCGGAGGTTGCAGTGAGCCGAGATCACGCCATTGCACTCCAGCCTGGGCGACAGTGTGAGACTCTGTCTCAAAACAAAACAAAACAAAACAAAAAAACAAAATACTGTTCCTGTAAACCCTGGCATATCTGAAGAATTGAGGTATTTCTTCTTTGAAAGCTAACATTTTTTCCTAATATAAAAGTAATTCATGTTTGTTAGAGAAAAAAGAAGATAAAGGTAATCTAAAGAAAGCCATAGATAGCCACTGTTTATCCATTGGTCTGTTTATCCATTGGTCTGTATTATTTTAGATCTTGTCTAATACCTTTTTTTTGCTTTTATTTTCTGAATTTGGGGAGTTTCTGACATGTACAGAAGGGTATGAGGAACCCCCATGTATCTATCATCCCTGTCCCAGTGATGATTAATATATAGCCAATTCTGCTCCATCTCTACTCCCACCTCTTCCCCTTCCTGTTATTATTATTTGTTATTCAAGACAGTGTCTCACTCTGTCTCCAAGGCTAGAGTGCAGTGACGCGATCACAGCTCACCGCAGCCTCAATCTCCCAGGGCTTAGGTGATCCTCTTACCTCAGCTGGGACCACAGGCGCACACCATCATGCTTGGCTAATTTTTTTGTATTTTTTGCTTTGCCATGTTGCCCAGGTTGGTCTTGAACTCCTGGGCTCAAGTGATCCACCCACCCACCTTGGCCTCTTAAAATGCTAGGATTACAGGAGTGAGCCACTGCCCCTGGCCAAACAATTCTTTAGTATCATCAAGTTTTTGATATTTGTTCAAATCCCCAATTGTGTCATAACTTTCTTAAACAATTTGTTTGAATCTGGACCCAGATAAAGTTCTCAGCTGCAATTAGTTGATGTGGCTTTATACTCTCTTGTTTTTTTGTTTTTTTCGTTTTGGGATGGAGTCTCGCTCTGTCGCCCAGGCTTGAGTGCAGTGGCGTGATCTCGGCTCACTGCAACCTCCGCCTCCTGGGTTCAAGTGATTCTCCTGCCTCAGCCTCCTGAGTAGCTGGGACTACAGGCACCCACCACCATGCCCAGCTTATTTTTGTATTTTTAGTAAAGACAGGGTTTCGCCATGTTGGCCAGGCTGGTCTCGAACTTCTGACCTCAGGTGATCCGCCCACCTCGGCCTCCCAAAGTGCTGGGATTACAGGCGTGAGCCACCGCGCCTGGCCGTCTCTTGTTTAATCTGTAGGTTACTTCCCTAACTTTCTTTGTTCCTTGCAAGTCATTAGTTGGAGAAACTGGGTTATTCTGTAGTTTCCCATAGTCTGTATCTTGCCAATTATATCCTGTGAGATAGTTTATTGTGTTCCTTTGTTCTTTGTGTTTCCAGAAAATTGGTAGTGTGTATTTATTTTAATATAAAAATGAGATTGTACTGTACATGCTATTTTGTATTCTTTTCTTCACTTAATAAAATTTGTACAATCTTGTCATTCTTCTATACCATTATTTTAATGTTTACATAATATTTGAGCTCCTTAATATTGGATCTTTAGTTTGTTTTTAGTCATTTATAAACAACACAGCTATTAACATTCTTGTAGCTCCATAAATAATTATTTCGACACTAGAATGGTGAAAAGATACCCCAGTGCCACAAACATTTTTGGTTAACAAGAACAGATTTTGTGCTTTAAATGCCATGAAGGTATTTGATGACTTGGGTTTCCTTTACTCTTTTAAGGCAAAATGGGCATATCAAGTTTTTGACCAAAGGAGATAATAATGCGGTTGATGACCGAGGCCTCTATAAACAAGGACAACATTGGCTAGAGAAAAAAGATGTTGTGGGGAGAGCCAGGGGGTAAGTATAGAGGGGAGCATCTCAAACTTTTTATATCACTTGAAGTGTGGCCCTCTCAATCATATTATTTGATCATACACAGTTGAATATAGAGATTTGGTTCTGGTTCCACCAAATCACCCTTGTGTCCTTTGAAAATTTTGCTTCTTAAAAAGTGTCTAAAATTTCAGGTATACTACTCCAAAGGTGAGGAACTGGGTGGGGTGCAATAAAAGAATAGAATACTAGTGATGAAATGGTGAATTGGATGTGACAATTTTAAAAAATGTGTTCACTTATTTGGTTCACTCAAGAAATAGTGGGCACCTTCCATGTGCTCTTACGTCCACACTATGCTAGCCTCTGGGGGTCTAGAGCACTATTAATCCTGCCTCATGAAAGTTACATTTCTTTTTTTTTTTTTCTTTTTTTTGAGATGGAGTCTTGCTCTGTCACCCAGGCTGGAGTGCAATAGCACGATCTCAGCTCACTGCAGCCTCCGCCTCCTGGGTTCAAGCGATTCTCCTGCCTCAGCCTCCCGAGCAGCTGGGATTACAGGCGCCCACCACCATGCCCGGCTAATTTTTTTTTTTTTTTTAGTAGAGATGGGGTTATATTTATATTTCTTAAGAAGTACTAAGTCAATAACTCAAAAGTGTTCATCCAAATTAGTTTTATCATGTTAATTTAATCCATAATATTTCTAGTCTTGAAATTGATGAGGTTGAATGAAATTAAAAAGTTATATTAAGCCTGTTTGTTTCAGATTTTATCAGGAGAACAGTTCAGTGGAGGACAGGAATTGTAAGTTGTTGGTATTAAGGAAGTATGGCATTGTTGCTCCCTTAATGTAATTAATAGTATTAACAATAACTCACGTTTATTAGGGCTTATTGTGTACCAGAGACTCATTCTAAGTGCTTTACAAGTATTACCACATTTTAACCTCAGAACAACCCTAATATTCCCATTCTACAGATGAGGAAACATAAATGAGTTAGGTTATGTATCTAAGATTATACTGATGATCGTAAGTGGCTGACTGCATAGTCCACCTTAACCATCATACAAAAATTACTAGCGTAACATTTCTGAAATGGATAGTTGCTAATTCTCACTAGTTAGATGCCACATGGCACTTTTGCCACTGTCAGAACCTCTGCTCCTTTTGACCTAGAACAGACTGTATGGATACAGAGTTATTACACCAGTAAGCAGGTCTGAGATACGCAGTTCCCATAGAGAAGGAAGTATGAGTTGCTAAGTGAAAGCTTCCTCAGTTATAGCACGAGAGATGCTCAGTTTGGGGCCAAAGAGATCAGATCAGAACAGGTATCATTGTGCTTTGCCTGCTGCAGAGCTGTGGTTGTTATTGTTGTTTTAATATGTCCCCGCTTTAAGGAACTTTTCCTTTGATGGAGCTAAAAATACTTTTATAATCCAAATTAGGTCATCAGTGCTTCTGAGAAATACTAGTCCCCATCTTCCTCAGTTCCCAAGATGCTGCTAATGTGATTATTTAAACTCTCCAGTCTCTTTGAGTCTTTGTTTTTCCTCAAATTATAAATGTACAGATTCATGTAGAAACATAAGAAAATATCAATAATCAAAAAGCAAAGTCACTTCTTGTCTCCTTTTTCTTGATCTCCATAAATATTTACTATTAACTTTTTGGTTTATATTAGCCTTTATGTGTAGAGATAAAAATATTAATGAGTACTTTTTTTTGCCTTTTTTTTTTTTTTTTTGGAGACAGTCTTGCTCTGTCACCCAGGCTAGAGTGTGGGTGGCATGATCTCAGCTCACTGCAACCTCTGCCTCCTGGGCTTAAAAGATTCTTGTGCCTCAGCCTCCCGAGTAGCTGGGATTACAGGTGTGTGTCACCACACCCAGCTAATTTTTTGTATTTTTAGTAGAGATGGGGTCTCGATATGTTGCCCAGGCTAGTCTCAAACTCCCAGCTTCAAATGATCCACCTGTCTTGGCCTCTCAAAGTGCTGAGATTACAGGCATGAGCCACGGCACCCAGCCCTAGTATGTACATATTTATACAAACATAAAACGCATTTTGTGTGTGAAAGGAGAATGGTCACACTATCTTATAACCCCTTTTTTACCCAAAAAATTACTAGCATATTTACAAATCAATATATTTATCATCATATCATCATTTTCAAAGCTGTATGCTATTCCACTGTATGGAAAGACCATATACTCTATCCTATGGATAGAACATATAGATTTTATTCAGTCAGTCTCCTGTTGTTAGGTATTCTGATTATTTCCAGCTTTTTTATTGTGAACAATGTTATGATAAATATCCTTATTATGTATATCTCAGCATTTCTGCCCAATCATTCTTCAGAGTAAATTCCTAGAAGTGGAATTACTGGGTGAAGCATACTCATATGTTAAGGCTTTTGACAAATTTTGCCAAGCCTGTTTCATTTATACTCCTGCTAGTACAACTGAGTGTTCCTTTATCTGGGTCTTCTTTTTTTTTTTCTTTTCTTTTTTTTGAGGCAGAGTCTTGCTCTTTTGCCCAGGCTGGAGAGTCTTGCTCTGTTGCCCAGGCTGGAGTGCAGTGGAGCAATCTCAGCTTATTGCAACCTCTGCCTCTCAGGTTCAAATGATTCTCATGTCTCAGCCACCCAAGTAGTTGGGATTACAGGTGTGTGCCACAACTCCTGGCTAATTTTTTATATTTTTAGTAGAGATGGGTTTTCGCCATGTTGGCCAGGCTGGTCTGGAACCCCTGGCTTCAAGTGGCCTGCCTACCGTGGTCTCCTAAAGTGCTGGGACCACAGGCATGAGCCACCACATCTGGCCTGGGTCTTGATTCTTAAGTGTTTATTACAGCTCTGTCTGCTCACTCTGGCCCATTGGTTGGGTAAAAGATGCATCATCCTACGAAAGGTTAGGGGAGCTTTCACTCAAGTAACTTGTCTTCTGGACAATTTTTGAAAAATTCTGGGCTGGGTGCGGTGGCTCACGCCTGCAATCCCAGCACTTTGGGTGGCTGAGGCGGGCGGATCACAAGGTCAGGAGATCGAGACCATCCTGGCTAACACAGTGAAACCCCGTCTCTACTAAAAATACAAAAAAATTAGCTGGGCATGGTGGCGGGCGCCTGTAGTCCCAGTGACTCTGGAGGCTGAGGCAGGAGAATGGCGTGAACCCGGGAGGTGGAGCTTGCAGTGAGCCGAGATCATGCCACTGCACTCCAGCCTGAGCGACAGAGCGGCACTCTGTCTTAAAAAAAAAAAAAAAAAGAAAAAGAAAAGAAAAAATTCCACACTATTTAATGCTATTTTTAAAATCCCAACATAGAAACTATAGACCATTTTGAGCTTTTACTTAAAAAAATGTAATAGTCTAGTACTCTCTGCATTAAGGAAGTTTCTGTAGAAAAAAAAAACCTAAGACATGAACAGCAGAAGCACAGAATCTTAACTATATAAATTTACTTTCCATTGATTGTACCTCTACTGAGCTTGACACGTAATGGAACATAACACTTTCTTTTGTGGAAGTTGTGTTTATAAAACACTAAACTGGTATTTCAAAGTCAGGATGTACACAAATCTTAAGAATAGAGCTTTTCCACAGGCAAGTCTGTTACTGTAGTACATACGTCTTCATGCTTTTTTTTTTTCTTGAGACAGAGTCTCACTCTATCACCCAGGCTGGAGTGCAGTGGCAGAATCATGGCTCACTGCAACCTCCACCTCCCAGGCCCAAGCAATCCTCCCACCTCAGCCTTCTCAGTAGCTAGGATCACAGGTGCATGCTATCACACCTGGCTAATTTTTTTAATTTTTGTAGAGATTGGCTCTCCTTGTGTTGCCCAGGCTGGTCTTGAACTCCTGGGCTCAAGCAGTCCTCCACCTTGGCCTCCCAAAGTCCTGGGGTTACAGGTGTGAGCCACTGTGCCTGGCTTCCTTTATGCTTTTTTTTTTTTTTTGAGATGGAGTTTTGCTCTTGTTGCCCAAGCTGGAGTGCAATGGTGCGATCTTAGCTCACTGCAACCTCTGCCTCCCAGGTTCAAGGGATTCTCCTGCCTCAGCTTCCTGAGTAGCTGGGATTACAGCTTCCTGAGTAGCTGGGATTAGCCATGCCCAGCTAATTTTTTGTATTTTCAGTAGAAACAGGGTTTCACCATGTTAGCCAGGCGGTCTCGAACTCCTGACATCAGGTGATCTGCCCGCCTCGGCCTCCCAAAGTGCTGGGATTACAGATGTGAGCCACTGCACTCCGCCTCCTTTATGCATTAAAAAAAAAAAAATTTTTTTTTTTTTGAGACAGAGTTTCACTCTTGTTGCCCATGCAACAGCAGGATCACGGCAACCCCCACCTCCCAGGTTCAAACAATTCTCCTGCCTCAGCCTCCCAATTAGCTGGGATTACAGGCATGTGCCACCATGCCCACCTAATTTTTTGTATTTTTAGTAGAGATGGAGTTTCACCATGTTGGCCAGGCTGGTCTCTCTCTTTTTTTTTAATAGCTGCACACTAAAAAAATTTTATGTTGAAGCCTAAGGCTCTAAATTAAAATAATTTAAAAAAACTTTTATTGAGATATAATTCACATATATTAGAATATAAAATTCACCATCTTAAAGAGTACAATTCAGTGGGTTTCAGTATATTCACAAGATTGTGCAACCATCACCAATATCTAATTCCAGAACATTTCTATCACCCCAAAAATAAAACTCAGTACTCATTAGCAGTCACTCCCCATCCTCTACTTCCTGCAGCCCCGGACAGCCACTAATCTGCTTTCTGTCTTTGTGCATTTCCCTATTCTGGACTTTTCATATAAGCAGAATCATACAATGCGTAGTCTTTTGTGTCCAGCTTCTTTCACCTAGCATAATGTTTTTAAGGCTTATTCATGTCGTAGCATGTAATAAAAACAATTTTAGAAAATGAAACTAATACTGAACCAATTAAGTATTAATAAAGGTGATTTCTTTCTAAACTCAGGAAGTTGAAAAATTCAAGAGCACCCATTAGTTAAGAAGGAATAGAAAGCAGCAGGTGAAAAGGGTGAAAGATTGGCAGAGGATCGGGGAACAGAAATGTTGAAAATGGAAAGAAGAATTAAAAATATATAAGGAAGGAGTAGAGTAATTGAGCTCTCTGTTAACTGAAATCAGTTTTATGGATAAGACTTTTTGAATGTACTTCTTCCTTGAAACAAGTCATTCTAGAAACAAGATGATCCTTTTCTGGTCATCGCATATTCTCTTACTCTCTCATTTAGTTGCTGCTGGATTTCAGACTTCCCAGATACAGACCCCTTTTGATATTTGACAGAATTGTGCTGGGGTCTCTTCTTAATTTTTGTGGCATCTTTTCTTTACTGTTTGTTTGGCCTTTTGTCTAATGATCTCTATGAGCATCAGGAGACAGTGCTTTCTTCCTCAGCAGTACCTTTGATCCCAAGAATTCCCACGGAAATGTATTTAACTATATGAAATGCATTTTACCTTCTAGATATTAACTTGGCACAGGCTAGTGTTGGAGTTGGCTTTGTGGATGGCATTCATTTTACTTACTTTAAACCTCCTGCTTATTAGCAACTCTGCTTTAGCACATGAGTTTATCTGAGCAAAATAGGCAAAAAGTGCAAATGGTTTGAATTTAAGATGACTGATGATAGCAGCATTATACACTTGATTATCAGCTCTTTGCTTATCTCTGTCCATGGAGGGTAACAGTGGTACAGACAATTAAATCTTTTGTTTGACTTTGGACTGCCTCATCATATTCTGGGATCCTTAGATCTTGCTTATATTACTCCTAAAGACCAAGTTGCTTTCATTTCACTTACAGTGGGCAAAGAAAAGCCAACCTTTTAAAAAAAGTTTCAGGTTGTGTGTGGTGGCTCACGCTTGTAATCTCAGCACTTTAAGAGGCCAAGATGGGAGAACCGCTGGAGCCCAGGAGTTTGAGACCAGCCTGAGCAATGTAGTGAGATGCTGTCTCTACAAAAAAATTTAAAAATTAGCCAGGCATGGTGGCGTGCACTTGTAGTCCCAGCTCCTTGCGAGGCTGAGGTGGGAGGATTGCTTGAGCCCAGGAGTTCAAGGCTGTAGTGAGCTATGATCACACCACTGCATTCTAGCCTGGGTGCCAGAGTAAGATCATGTATCAAAAAAAAATTTTTTTTTTTTTAAATTCCATGGATTATTCACAAGCAGGCTATGTGATTGCTGGGAGCTGAGGATTGTGGTTCTTTGGGCATAGATATCATTGCATGGAGGTAACAGAGTCTCTGTGTATTAGAATGGCTGCTTATTGATCATCAGATCAGAATTAGCAGCTTAATGTTTTAGTAGAAATCACAGATGCTTTTATAGCTCTTAATCTGTACTTTACTGTGAGGCATTTGCCTTTATGTTCTTAAATTAGGTGATTTACTGAAAGCTATTGCTTTTATGGAAGTGTTAAAAATGAGACAAAAGAAATAACAGTTACTGCATTAAAAAGGAAAAATAATATATATATATATAAATATATATAAAATGTAGAAAACCTCTATCCATCCTCTTAGAGCCTAGCTGTGCCATTCTTTAACGACTGTTACTTTTCAGCTCTTGGAGATCCCAGGGGTTGAGATGAAAGCATGAACCCTAAGAAGGGATATTATTTGCCATCACACACCTATATGTGCATCTCACACTAAAATTGTACTTCTTGAATTTTGATGTACAGGAGCATTATTTGGGCCCCACCTTTCAGAAATTCCCTGGCTTAGTTGGTCTGGGAAAGATACAAGAATCTGCATTTTTATTTATTTATTTATTTATTTATTTTTTTTGAGACAGAGTCTCGCCCTGTCGCCAGGCTGGCATGCAGTGGCACAATCTTGGCTCAGTGCAACCTCCACCTCCCGGGTTCAAGCGATTCTGCTGCCACAACCTCCTGAGTAGCTGGGATTACAGACGTGCACCACCATGCCCAGCTAATTTTTATATTTTTGGTAGTGACAGGGTTTCACCATGTTGGTCAGGATGGTCTCGATCTCCTGACCTCATAATCCACCCGCCTCAGCCTCCCAAAGTGCTGGGATTACAGGCGTGAGCCACCGTGCCCAGCCAAGAATCTGCATTTTTAACAAGCCCTCAAGCGGTTGTGACAGAGGAGGTCTAGGCTTTAAGAAACACCAGTGTATGGAATGGGAGTTTGGGGATGGGGCAAGAGAGACAGGTCTCAGTGATCCTGCCAGAAGGGAGAGGACAGAGAGGGGTGAAGACAAGAGACAGGAAGTGAGGGGAGTTCTTTTTTTTTTTTTTTTTTTCCCAAGGCAGAAGAATTTTTCTTAGTACAGAACAAATGAAAAGTCTCCCATGTCTACTTCTTTCTACACAGACACAGCAACCATCCGATTTCTCAATCTTTTCCCCACCTTTCCGCCCTTTCTATTCCACAAAACCGCCATTGTCATCATGGCCCGTTCTCAGTGAGCTGTTGGGTACTCCTCCCAGAGAGCTGTTGGGTACTCCTCCCAGACCGGGTGGTGGCCGGGCAGAGGGGCTCCTCACTTCCCAGTAGGGGCGGCCGGGCAGAGGCGCCGCCCCTCACCTCCCGGACGGGGTGGCTGGCCGGGCAGGGGGCTGACCCCCCCCACCTCCCTCCCGGACGGGGCGGCTGGCCGGACGTGGGGCTGACCCCCCCCACCTCCCTCCCGGACGGGGCGGCTGGCCGGGCGGGGGGCTGACCCCCCCACCTCCCTCCCGGACGGGGCGGCTGGCCTGGCGGGGGCTGACCCCCACCTCCCTCCCGGACGGGGTGGCTGCCGGGCGGAGACGCTCCTCACTTCCCAGACGGGGTGGCTGCCGGACGGAGGGGCTCCTCACTTCTCAGACGGGGCGGCTGCCGGGCAGAGGGTCTCCTCACTTCTCAGACGGGGCGGCCGGGCAGAGACGCTCCTCACCTCCCAGGCGGGGTCGCGGCCGGGCAGAGGCGCTCCTCACATCCCAGACGGGGCGGCGGGGCAGAGGCGCTTCCCACATCTCAGACGATGGGCGGCCGGGCAGAGACGCTCCTCATTTCCTAGATGGGATGGCGGCCCGGCAGAGACAGTCCTCTTTCCAGACTGGGCAGCCAGGCAGAGGGGCTCCTCACATCCCAGACGATGGGCAGCCAGGCAGAGACGCTCCTCACTTCCCAGACGGGGTGGCGGCCGGGCAGAGGCTGCAATCTCGGCTCTTTGGGAGGCCAAGGCAGGCGGCTGGGAGGTGGTTGTAGCGAGCCGAGATCATGCCACCGCATTCCAGCCTGGGCACCATTGAGCACTGAGTGAACGAGACTCCGTCTGCAATCCCGGCACCTCGGGAGGCCGAGGCTGGCGGATCACTCGCGGTTAGGAGCTGGAGACCAGCCGGGCCAACACAGCGAAACCCCGTCTCCACCAAAAAAATACGAAAACCAGTCAGGCGTGGCGGCGCGCACCTGCAATCACAGGCACTCGGCAGGCTGAGGCAGGAGAATCAGGTAGGGAGGTTGCAGTGAGCCGAGATGGCAGCAGTACAGTCCAGCTTCGACTCGGCATCAGAGGGAGACCGTGGAAAGAGAAGGAGAGGGAGACCGTGGGGAGAGGCAGAGGCAGGGGCAGGGGCAGGGGCAGGGGCAGGGGCAGGGGTAGAGGCAGAGGCAGAGGCAGAGGCGAGTTCTTAAAGGGAAGTGAAATGTGTCAAAAACAAAATGTGTGTTCTTCAAGTTTGCCTGAGGCTTTGATGGCGTAGATATTATGTGGGAGGTAATTTCTGTTTGTGCTGTCTTTGGCATGGTCTGGGCTGTTTTAAAGTGTGCAAAGGTCAGCCTCCACTTCAGCTCAGCGTCCCTATGACAGGCTCTAGCTTAGTACAATATTGCCAGTCCGCTCTGGAGTCCAGCGATAGAAGAGGAGGATAAAGAAGAAAGTTTTACATTTGCTAACCACCTATTCCGCCCACATCGATGGTACCCTGCTAATTTTCTCTTTCTGCCGTGAATGCTTATGATGTCAAAGTAGTCTTTTGCATGGAGAGGAATTTAAGCCCTGGGAGAAAATAGGATTTCCCCAAGAGAGAGCAAAAAGAAGAGGCCCGGACATTCAGACATTCAATCAGGCAGGATATACTGGATATCTCCTATGTGTAAGGCACTATGTTGACCTTGAGGATACAGGGGGAACAAGATAGGCATCCTTGTTGCCTTTATAGAGCTTCTGGTTTGGTAGGGGAGACAGACATGTATCGAATCTGTTGTACAACTAATTATTTAAGTAAAAGTATGATAATTATTATAAAGACCTCAAAGGAAATGTATCAGGTGCTGTAAGATAATTTAACAGGTGGTTTTGCTTAGTTTGAGGGGAAAAACTTTAGGGGCATGAGGAATTAGAAAGAGCTAGTGAAAAGAAAGTGTAGCAGCCAAAGAGTTAGGTGAAGAAACAAATTTGTGGTACATTAAGAAACCAAGAAGGAGGAATTTCCAGAGCATATTTGTGGTCATGAAAGTCAAATGCTGCCAAGATGGAAAGGAAGATGGGAGTTGAGACTGGTTTGCTACATATGGTGATGAAAACTGTTCTAGAAAAGTTTCAAGTTAATAGGACCAAACACAGCTTACAGGTGATTAAAAAATGAGAAGGTGGTGAAATCCTAAGTACTATAATGAGCTCTTACACTCACTTTTTGGCCACTTAACATGAAGTACTTCGTAATATTCTGGCTATGCTTGCTTTGTCTCCCCAGCTAGATTGACAGCTTCCTGAAGGTTATGATGATAAACCTAGCCCCTAGCACTGTATCAACATGTAGCATTAGAGTCACCACCTGGAGATCTAAGACCTTGGCTCTATCTGGTGCTGGTTCTGCCACACAGAAACCATGTACCTTGGGCATGATCATCTGTTTCCTCATCTCTAAAATGGTGATATTCCTAACTTTCCTATCACTTGGGCTTTTGCAAGGATCAAATAGGGCAGTATATAGAAATGGACTTTGTGAATTGAAAATTAGTATTCTATAGAAGATATTGATAATATTCAGTGAATGACAACAGCTGCTTTACATCGGAAATTCTGTGATAATCAGTTTTTTGTTTGTTTTAGATTTGTTCCTTATATTGGAATTGTGACGATCCTCATGAATGACTATCCTAAATTTAAGGTAAGAGTCTGTATTATTTGTTTTATTAAAAAATGTAATCTTTTGGGCCAGGTACAGTGGCTCATGCCTGTAATCCCAGCACTCTGGGAGGCCGAGGTGAGTGGATCGCTTGAGCCCAGGAGTTCAAGACCAGCCTGGGCAACATAGCGAAACCCCGTCTCTATTAAAAAAAAAAAAAAATTATTAGCCTGGGCGCAGTGGCTCACGCCTGTAATCCCAGCACTTTGGGAGGCTGAGGCAGGCAGATCACCTGAGGTCAGGAGTTCGAGAACAGCCTGGTCAATATGACAAAACCCTGTCTTTACTAAAAATACAAAAAAATTAGCCAGGAATGGTGGTACACACCTGTAATCCCAGCTACTGGGGAGGCTGAGGCACGAGAATTGCTTGAATATGATAGGTGGAGGTTGCTGCTGCACTCCAGCCTGGGTGACAAAGTGAGACTGTCTCAAAAAAAAAAAAAGAAAATTATTTAAAGAAATGTGATCTTTTGCTTAGTATTGGAAACTTTTAAATGGATTACAGTTAAAAGATGAAAGAATAATTGGGTAGTTTAGCGATATATTCACAAAGACCAATTTGTTAATTAACTCTTAGAACCTCTGAACTTTTCAACGCTTCTCTGACTTGTGGTTCTGTGTTTATTTTCTAGTATGCAGTGCTCTTTTTGCTGGGTTTATTCGTGCTGGTTCATCGTGAGTAAGAAGCCTGCCTTGCTGTTCCTGGGAAGATGCCATAGTTTTCATTACTGGATGTTTGGAGTAGATACTGGTCTGTGATTGGTGGAATGGAGAACACACGTGTTGGTGCTTCTGGGTAGCACTGGTTTGCATTAGTTTATGTTTCCACGCCAGAGTTTGTGTGGGCGGGCGCATGTGCACCACAGAGTGCACTCGAGGGGACTTTCAGTCACAGGATTTCATAATTGTCATTGTCACACTTTCAAATTTTTGTACATCAGTGAATTTTTTTATATTAAAAGGTTGAGCCAAAGCCCCCAGTGTTTGTATTTTGAAGCCAAGCTTCACTTCTAAAGTGCCTACAGAGACTTGTAAATGAAAATGCAGCTCTGCACGAGTTTGAAACCGTCATACCTCCTTCTATTAGGAATGGCATATACTGAGGTGGTCGTAAGTCTTAACTTTTAAAATTTTAAATAAAAGACTTTGCACATTGAACCCCTTATCCCTGAATTGTGTTTGTCGGGAAAGCTTCTGAAATTTGCCTTCCTTGGCTGGTTCTTAGTACCCCTTGGGGGATATAAAGGCTTGGTGTGAACAGTCCTTCAGCTAAGAAGGTTGCTCTGATACTAACAACTAGTTTTTTTTGTCTGTCTGTTTTGCGTGTGTGTGTGTGTGTGTGTGTGTATGTGTGTGTGAAGCAAAAGTAGCCACTGACAGTCATAGGAAATCTCTTAGTCATAAAATTGATTCTTCCCATGACTCAGATGTGTATAAAACCCAGCTAGTGTTGCTGAGAGGTTCAGAAAATCTCACTTGGTTATAAAAAGTCATAACCCTTTCTACACTTGAGACATTTTCAGTCCTTTCTACACCAAGGCAGTGTGCATTAGCATCTAGAGGCAGAGGAAAGGGCTGGAGGACAAGCATTCTGCTTGGCGTCTTTAAAGTCTCATTTGTCTGAACCTGTTCTCTCAAGTGCCTGACTTTGCATTTCTCTAATGCAGACTTAAAGCAAGCAGTTTAAAGTAGTGAGTGTACAACCCAATTGTATGTTTTCTTTTAATATCAAGGCAGTGAGGGAAATAGGGAGTATAGAGTAAACCAATATCTTTTGAGCACAAAATACTCTTAATTCTATCTGTTCTCTTGTTGTATTAATGTGAAATCTTAAAGTGAGTTTTCTGTGTTAGGCTACTTGAACAGTTTCTATTATTTGTTCAACTGCAGTGGAAATCAGTCTATGCCGTAATGCTAATGGCATGAGAACAGGGACAATTACTCTTCTGAAGCCCTCCCCTGTGGAGAATAGTACCTTCCTAAACCCATTAACCAGGCTTTAGCCTTCCAACTTTGGATATGGGCTCTTAATATTCTCAACAGAGTATGAAACTTGGCAAATCACTGCTAACAAATGCTTTTTTGAACCTGTCTGTGAGGCGTATATAGTACTTATATTTTCTCATGAACCAGAAGCTGAACATTCCCTGTGTGGAATAGCAGGAAATTGCCATTTATTCCATTTTTTCCCCCCTCATCACCTGTGGAAGATGCAGTTCACTGCTCAGCCTAATCAGTACGCTGGTTTTTGTACCAGCCTTTCTAGGACTACTCTAGGGGAGAAGCAGTGTGCTTTGCTGGCCAAGGTTGGGATCCTAGGGTTCTCTGTGATCCTAGCTTGCCTGAATGTAAACATCCTTGTACTTGTATCTTCATCTACTCCAGATTTCTCCTTATAAATGTATTGGGAGGAAAACATTAATACTTTTTTCCCTTGCATATATTCGCAACCAGTTTTATATAAGTATTATTTTTCCTCCTTTCCTGGATGCTGTAGTTGCAAGCAACAACTAAGTTTCTCTGAAAAGGTAATCAAATCATTTAATAATATTTGAATCACTCCATTAGCCAAAAATAAAAAGATTACTTGTGGGGAGGGGTATTATATTCCCAATTTTTATCTTGTCTAGTTTAGTGCTAAACATAAGACTTAAAATGGGAGATTTTATTAGCAAATATATCCTAAAAGCTCTTTGCAAATGTAAGAAATGCCAGAGAGGTTTTATTTGCTAATTGAATGGTGTGATAAGCTCTTTGAGATTTGGTAGGGCAAGTGGAGAATTGGGAGGGCTCAACCATTGTGAGTGAAAGGAATTGAAGAAGAGTATGAAAATTGATCAAACTTCAAATGAGAAATTGATAATGGGATTATCTCTTTGGCCGTTACTTGTCTGCTCTTATACCGCTAATCAATATTGCTAATCAATCTTTTTAAATTATTTCCAATGTCTGTCCTCAGTTCTAGTTCCATGTCTCCCTTTCCTCTGGACACTTCCACTTGATTGTCCCGTCTTTAAACTCAAGTTCCTGAAAACTTCCCCTCCATATTTCATGTTTTCTGTGAAGGAATATTCACCTAGATTTGTCATTTCCCTACCATATCTAGCCACGTACTAAGTCCTCCATTTACCCCATCATTCCATTCTCATTGCCATCACCTGAATCCAGAAATACTTATTCAGTGGCTCCCTGTTGCTTGTGTACTGGTCACCCTGCAGTGTGCCAGTCTGTGCCTGTTTTGGATAATTACCACCTGTTATTAATACTTAGTTTTAGCCTGCCTTTTACTTTCAGAAATGCTTCTTGTTTGGACCATAAATTTTGTGTTCATACTACCCTTTCCCTACATTGAATTCAAACTTTGAATTCCACCAACAGTAAGCATCCTTATGAGTGCAAACATCCTTGTACTTATGTCCTCATCTATCCAATCCCTCCTTATACACTTATTGGGAGGAAGACATTAATACTTTACTCACTCGGGCTGGGCGTGGTGGGTCATGCCTGTAATCCCAGCGCTTTGGGAGGCCGAGGTGGGTGGATCACTTGATGTCAGCAGTTTGAGACCAGCCTGGCCAACATGGTGAAACCCTGTCTCTACTAAAAATACAAAAATTAGCTGGCCCTGATGGCATGTGCCTGTAATCCCAGCTACTTGGGAGGTGGAGGCAGGGGAATGGCTTGAACCTGGAAGGCAGAGGTTGCAGATTGTGCCACTGCATTCCACCCTGGGTGACAGAGACTCTATCTCAGAAAAAAAAAAAAAAAAAAAAAAATTTCATTCACAACCAGTTGTGTAAAAGTATTATTTTTCCTCCTCTGCTGAGTGTTTCCACTTGTATTATGTCATCTTATTTCTGTTTATCTGAGTCTTACCGTCTTCACAAGTTCTGCTGTCACTCAGCATTTGCACCCTTACACTGTTGGTTTAAATTTGTGGATATGGCCTCGAGGTCCTTGGCAGATTGTAAGCTCCTCCAGGACAGGAGCCCCATTTCATAGACACTGTTCTGTCTTTCCTCAGTAGCCTCAAACAGCATCTATTAAATGTTCAGTACGATCATGCATTGTAGTCAGAGGCAGTAGCTTCAGTTAGCATTGTTGTTGAGCTGTTATTTGGAGGCAGAGCATATGAATCATTAAAGTGATCTGTACTTTCCTGTTATTTAGTAAGTACATTTTCTTGGTCTTGCCAAATTTGAATCTGAAAACTTTCTCCATGGTTCCATTTAAACAGCATGTACCCTTCCCAGATTTTTAACTGTTAATCCTGCTTCCTTCTTTTTTGTGTGTGTCCTTAGGCTTAGGCTGTTGTGTCTTCTTTCTTGATGGGAGAAGTATTGGCATGTATCATTTTTCTTTAAGGAATCACAGGCTTCCTTCTTAGAGACCCAGGGCTTGGAATAGAGAAATTCTCTGTTATCCTGAGTGCATTTCTTAGTATTTGCATAAGCCTTTTACCAAGTCTAGCTAACCTCTCAGAACGTGGCATGGAGGCTGATTTCAGAATCTGAGGGCTGGGCCTCTTCTTATGACATTTTCCACTGTTAAACTTCAGAGATGACCCAGCTGGTTCTAGCTAGGTAAATGGATGTCTACCTTCATCAAGCAGCTCTTTCACTCAGGACGGCCTGTTCAGGTTGTTTTGTAGCCAGGTATATCTTCACCACTACTGTCTCTTGCTAGAACAGTAAGTAATACAAGGTAGGCTTTCAGAAGTAAAATAGCAAATATGACCCTTCACACACAACTATGGTGGGTGTGAAGCCACCATAGTTATTGCCATTCAATTAGCAAATAAAACCTCTCTGGATATAGAAAGAATGCTGTGTAACCAAAAAACATTATCAAAACTAGAATGCGCAGGGCTTACCAAAAAATGGTGAAGATGTTGCCTTCCATGTGTCATTCTAGGTCCTAAGGATTTTTCCAGCTGCACTCTCACCAGACATCACATTCTTGCACCCTGGACGTTGGTCTTACGGTACAGACATTCTGTCTTTGTTTATGCTGGTCACTCTGCCTGGAGTGCCTGGTCACTTCCCTACCTACTGAAAGCTTTCTCATTCATTTAGCAGACATTTATTGAGCATCTGCTCTGTGCCAGATTTTGGGCTAGGCCCTGGGGATACCAAGATGATGGATAAGACCATGTCCCTCCTGCTCAGTACCTTAACAGGGGCAATGAACATTAACAGATTTTTCCACATAGGATCTTAAGTATAATTATATTCTTCCCGCAATCACAAAAAAATAAGTACATAAATAAAAATAAGTGCAATGATAGAGATGCTCAGGGAGCTCCAGAGAGGAGTGTTTCTTACTCCGGATGGAGCTTCTGAGCCCATGTCATACTTCCTGCTCTGCACTGTCCCGTACTTTGTTCGTGCTCCTCTCGAACATTGCCCTCAGAGTGGTTTGCCTTATGTGTGTCTCTCTCCCCCACCAGAGGGTCGGCTCCTGGAGGGCATTAAGACAGAGTCAGCCTCTGATTCATCCTTTGATATCTGCTAGTCCCTATTGCAGTGCTTTGCATATTTTAAACTTATTTATACTCTCTTGTTCCATAAAGATACCTCCAGTACTATGTGATGAAATAGAAAATAATTGAAGAATTCAGGTTGAGAGAAATGTGGGAGAAGAAAAGGATGAAATCAGAGGTGAGGAGGCCGGGCACAGTGGCTCACGCCTGTAATCCCAGCACTTTGGGAGGTTGAGGCAGGCAGAACACTTGAGGTCAGGAGTTCAAGACCATCCTGGGCAACACAGTGAAATGCCGTTTCTACTAAAAATACAAAAATTAGCCAGGCGTGGTAGCCATCACTTGTAATCCCAGCTACTTGGGACGCTGAGGCAGGAGAATCTCTTGAACCTGGGGGGCGGAAGTTGCAGTGAGCCAAGATCGCACCACTGCACTCCAGTGTGGGCGACAGAGCAAGAGTCCATCTCAAAAAAAAAAAAAAAAGAAAAAGAAAGTAAAGAAAGAAATCAGAGGTGAGGTTAGTACCTACAGGACATATCAAAAGATTCTGTTGTCTACTGGAATAGATCCACAGCTTTGGCTCTCAGTCCTTAGCTGCTAATGCAAAGAGGTTCGGAACTAGTCATTTATGTGCTTTATGGAAGGGGTATAAAATGAAATTAAAAGAAAAAACTTATAATGTATCTGAAAACCAAGAAATTTCTTAACTGTGCTGCGTGACTTTTTTTTTACAATAACCCCTGTACTACTTAGTCTAATGATAGCGCTATTTCAGCGAATGTTCCAGTGTAGGTATAGTTTGGCAACTTTTGCAAAAAAGCTACTTCACAAAAGACCATCTACCCATCTAAACCAGGAATCTTCAACTTTCCTGTAGAACAGCGTTCCTTAATCTTAAAACTCATGGCCTCTTTTGGGAAACAAAAATCTCATACCTCCTCTTCATTCTGAGAAACACCCTTCCACCGCGCCAGTCTATAATATCCAACCTCTTATCCTCATCAGCCAAGAGTATTTGATCTTGCTTTCTCTTAAGTTTGTATTATAGAAACGATAATAACTTCTTTCCCATATACAGTTATTATTATATTGAATATGACTTTCAAACTGTATATCCTATCCTTGTTCTACCAATCTTAGGCATTTCTGAAATTCCACCTACTCTTTTTTTTTTTTTTGACACGGAGTTTCACTCTTGTCGCCCAGGCTGGAGTGCGATGGAGCAATCTTGGCTTACTGTAACCTCTGTCTCCTGGGTTCGAGTGATTCTCCTGCCTCAGCCTCCCAAGTAGCTGGGAATACAGGCATCTGCCACCACACCCAGCTAAGTTTTTGGTATTTTTAGTAGAGACAGGGTTTCACCATGTTGGCCAGGCTGGTCTCAAACTCCTGAGCTCAGGTGATCCACCCGCCTAGGCCTCCCAAAGTGTGAGGATTACAGGTATGGGCCACTGCGCCCAAATTCCACCTACTCTTTTTTTTTTTTTTTTTTTTTTTTTTTTTTTTTGTGAGACTCCGCACTTTGCCTAGGCTGGAGTGCCATGGAGCAATCTCCACTCACTGCAACCTCCGCTTCCTGGGTTAAAGCAGTTCTCCTGTCTCAGCCTCCCAAGTAGCTGGGATTCAGATGCTCACCACCATGCCCAGCTAATTTTTGTTATTTTTACTAGAGACGGGGTTTCACCATGTTGGCCAGGGTGGTCTTGAACTCCTGACCTCAGGTGATCCGCCCACCTCGGCCTCCCAAAGTCCTGGGATTACAGGCGTGAGCCACTGTGCCCGGCCCCAACCTACTCTTATTAAGAATCATTTCTCTAAAACTGTTACTTTAATTGGCCTGTCTACTTAGATTGGTAAGCTGTATTCCAGATTTAATTCAAGGAGTCTAGTTAGAAGAATTTATACTAGACTTAATGTCAGGCAAGTAAGTAAATTGGCTAGCATCAAGCTTTGATCAAAGCTCTCAGCCTGACAACTTATTTAAGCCAAAATAGAATGCTGTGTAGAATCCTTTTTCTTGGAATTGGTCAAGAGTTGAGGTAGATGGGCTGACATTTTAGTTTATCAATTTTTGATGTAATAGGCATTTTTGCCAGAGCCAGGCACTGTTGTGTCAACACCATGGCTGTTATCCAGGGAACTTTTTCCCCCTCTGAGATGGGCTTCATATTTAAAGCAGGCTTTGCTTTTCCCAGGTCGAGCTAATAATAGTGAGTATTTAGAATATGCCAGGAGCTCTTCTAAGTGCTTTATAGTTTATAACAAACTTTTACCTTCTCTATTTAATGAACCTTCTAAATGACCTTCATTTTATAAAAGAGAGAAACCAGGAGAAGTTCAGGGATTTGTCCAGAGTCTTCTGGTCCATGCATGGCAGAGCCAGATTTGAAGTCTGTTGCTTTTACCATGTCACAATGCTGGATGTCATAACCCAGTCCTTTTACCTTTGTAAAGTCTATTGAAATTATTTTATTTGCAATAAATTCCACAGTTGCAAAGCCCTTGGGAATTCTTCTTTAGAGGCTCTAGGTTTTTCTTGTGCAGAATTGCTCAGATTATTAGTCTCTTAGAAATAGTGAGATTCTGTGGCAGATTTCCAAGCATTTAAACCTCTTTGGAGATTAAAGAGTATTCATTCCAGTTACAGAAATGTCCCCTAACATATGTGAATATTACTCCCAAATAATTAAGAATGCTGGGCCTGGGGCTTCTCACTTCCTTAGGTTTTCATAGCTTTCCTGAGTACTGCATCAGTTAGCTGATCAGCAGCCTTTGTTTTTTAGCCACCATTGGAGTCATGATCACGTTCTCATTAGGTGTAGGTATTTTCTTTTTTTCAAATATTGCCTTTAAGAAAACATTTTGTTAGCCGGGCGCAGTGGAAGCTGAGACAGGAGAATTGCTTGAGCCTGAGAGGTAGAGGTTGCAGTGAGCTGAAATCATGCCATTGCACTCCAGCCTGGGCAACAGAGCAAGACCTTGTCTCAAAAATAAATAAATAAATAAAAATTAAAAAAAAAAACTTTTGTATTTTGGCAATTTTGATTTACGAAAGATTTCCTTCTTGAGGTTACTGTTCTGATTTTATAGGTAATCCCTATGCATTCCCTCTGAGTTTAAGAAATTGTATCCAATATCCCTGATTTTCCCTTAAAGATTCTGCTGTTTTCCTGGTTCTCTGGTCCCTTCTTCACTCTGAAAGTAAAGAGTAGGGCCTGAGATATCCCAGGATGTTTCTCTTCATCTCCCCAGCCCATACAGTTGGAGATTGTGCTCAAAAGATTTGCCAAAATAGAGATTTTACACCAAGCCTGTCCAACCCGCGGCCCTCGGGCCACATGCGGCCCAGTAGGTTTTTTTTTTTTTTTTTTTTGAGACGGAGTTTCTCTCTTTTTGCCCAGGTTGGAGTGCAATGGCACGATCTCGGCTCACTGCAATCTCCGCCTCCTGGGTTCAAGAGATTCTCCTGCCTCAGCCTCCTGAGTAGCTGGGACTACAGGCGCCCGCCACCACGCCCGGCTAATTTTTTGTATTTTTAGTAGAGACGGGGTTTCACCATGTTAGCCAGGATGGTCTCGATCTCCTGACCTCGTGATCCACCCGCCTCAGCCTCCCAAAGTGCTGAGATTACAGGCGTGAGCCACCACGTCCGGCCACGGCCCAGTAGCTTTGGATGTAGCCCAACACACATTCGTAAGCTTTCCTAAAGCAGTAAGAGATTATTTTGTGTGTGACTTTTTTTTTTTTTTTAAGCTCATCGGCTATCATTAATGTTAGTGTATTTTATGTGTGGCCCAAGACAATTCCTCTTCCAATGTGGCCCAGGGAAGCCAAAAGATTGAACACCCCTGTTTTACACATCCTGTTGTGACAACTCTAGGTTTCCCGTCATTTATTTTCTTTTTCTTTCTTTCTTTCTTTCTTTTTTTTTTTTTTTTTTTTTGAGGCGGAGTTTTGCACTTGTTGCCCAGGCTGGAGTGCAGTAGTGCGATCTTGGCTCACTGCGGCCCTCACCTCCCAGGTTCAAGTGATTCTCCTTCCTCGGCCTCCTGAGTACCTGGGATTACAGGTGCGTTGTCATCACGCCCGGCTAATTTTTGTATTTTTAGTAGAGATGAGGTTTCACCATGTTGGCCAGGTTGGTCTCGAACTCCTGCCTCAGGTGATCCGCCCATCTCAGCCTCCCAAAGTGCTAAGATTATAGGTGCGAGCCCTGGCTCCTGGCTGTAATATCCATTCTTAATCGCTATTTTTGATGAAGCAATTTTTTAATTAAAAAACTTGGTGTACTTTAAATATTTTCCTGGTGTTAGCTATGATAGGATTTGCCATGTATCTTTCACCCTTTTAGTTACCCCATGGGTTGTTTTGTGAACCTGCCTCACATTTTCTGTGCATGTCCTTGAATGTTGTAGAATCCTAGGAGGGTCGAGAGTGGGTTCTGAAGAGCTTCCCCACGTACCTCCATTCAATTCAATGCTAGCCTTTCCCCATGGAGTGGAGGCCTTTGGACTTCTCTTGCCACCAGAGTGGACTTAGGGAACAGGCAGTTGGCATTTGAGGTCCTCATGCTAAGCTTAGAGCCTAGCACTCCCTTGAGCAAGCCACCTTCTCCCCTGTGCCTCCCATTTTTTTCCCTAAGGTGAGTGCTCCTAAGTCTGTGGAGGTGCTCCCCTGCTGTTTTCTCCAGGGTCCTCAGAGGCCCCCCCTTTTTTTTTCTATAGTAGGCTGACAGAGCAAATGGTCCCAAGGGTGCCTGGGGCCAGCCTCAGAGCTGTGGCTGCAGCTGTGAACCCAGGCTGTGTCAGAGGAAGCTTGGCTTAAGTATAAATAACCTTAGCAGAACTCAAGGTCCAGTCACCTGTGGAAGAGAGGTGAAACTCGAAATGCAGTGCCCACTCCCTCTCCCTCCTGAGATATACATAAACACAACTTGGTGTTGAAATTTGAGATGGTACAATGGGAGTGGGTGTGGTTTAGGGAGAGTTGTATCTGCCCTGCATAGATTTGGGGGCCTGATGCAGTGGTCCAGACAGACCTGAAATCTGATTCCAGTGGGACATCTGGGAAAGTGGCTAAACCTCTTAGCCTGTTCCCACCTATAAAAATGAGGAGACAGAAACCTACCAAATAAGATTCCTTCAAGCATTTAAGTGATGCAGCACTCAATCAGTACCAGCTTCTGTGTGTTCACGCTAATTTCTATTATCCATGGACTAGAGAAGATAGGATGGGGGTTTGATGGATGCAGAGGAGAGGGAGGGGGGTCACAAAGGAATGATTACCGGGAGGTGATAAGAGCTATATCTGTACACCATGGCTAAGCTGTGACAAGAAAGCAGAGAGGTGTAAATGCCAGGGTGGGAGGTGAGAAGCAAGGAGATTGGGGGGAAAGCCAGGGCCAGAAATGAAACGTCCCTGTCCTGTGTGTCATGCTCCTGGAAGCTGGGCCTCCAGCTGGGTATGACAGCCAGTTTTTCATGTGAGCTTCCCCTTCTAGGATGGGGATCCACAGAGCTAGCAACCTTGCTGAGCTAGATACTAAGCAAGAGTCCTAGAAGCAGGTCCCATTATCAAGCCAGATGGGAGTAGGTTCTGGTACAGCCACTGTGTTCCGTGTTCCAGAGGTATCCAGAGTCCAAGGGGTGGTCTGCACCCCCGCTCCTCCATCACTCTCTCCTTTGTGTACTTGTCTCTCCAATGAGATGGTTAACTCCCTTGGGAGCAAGGAATTATCTGTCGCCCCTCTTCTTGTGTCTAGTGTAGTGCTCTGAACAATGGGTTTCAGTTAATTAAGCAAACATAAATGTATTCTTCTGGAGCACAGTGTTTTCCTCTGCTCATTATATGATACCACTTATCCAGAAGTTCTTTCCAAGAAAGTCCAGACAGCTCCTGGGGAGAACAAAGTGCCAGGTGTGAGAGGGCAGGTCCTACAAAATTGCTGCTTCCGGCCACAGAGTACTTATGCTAAAACATGTAAAAGTATTAAAATTAGGGCAGTGTGGTTATTACCATTTTACAGTTGAAGAAAGTGAGGTTCAGCCGGGTCACAGCTTGTACATGGACTCCTGGGTGCAGTGCAGTCCTGGGTGCAGTGCTCTTTCCACTTTCTTGACCCAGAGGTCTGCTTCCTGCCCATAAGCCAGGCCCTCCAGCTGGATGCCCGTTCCTCAGAAGCGGCCCTTTGTCCCACCCTCCATCATTCTGCATTCCCATCCTGAGCACCTACTGTGTGCCAGAACATTTCCAGACTGTGATGCTGGCTGTGAGAGGGCAGAGAGCAAGGTGAACACGGGTCAGATTCCCCCAAAGGGCGGAGGTGATGGGGATTAGTTTATGGAAGTCCTTTGGTGCCTAGCACTTGGCTGGATACTGTAAAAATGCCTCTGTTAGCCTGGGAAACCTAGCGACATCCAGTCTCTTGGAAAGAAAAAAAAAAAAAAGCCAGGCATGAAGGCGTGTGCCTGTGGTCCCAGCTTCTGGGGAGGCTGAGGCTTGAGCCCAGCCCTGGAGGTTGAGTTTGCAGTGAGCCGTGATCGCGCCACCGCACTCCAACCTGCGCGATACTGCCAGATCCTGTCTCAGAAAAAAAAAAAAAAAAAGGCTGTTACCCGGGAGGAGAGCTCCTCGCCCGACCTCTACCCTCATGAAAAGAGGCTCAGAGGGCTGAAGTGCCTATTTGGCCGAAAGCCGTGGCAGGGTGGCAAGGCAGGGCCAGGGGAAGCGGCTCCGCCGCCGGGGCCGGGCCCCTGTTTGGCCGGTGCCCGGTCCTTAGCCTGAAGGTGGTGGGCTTCCGCCAGAAGCCCCTGGCGGAAGCGGTGCCCGCGTGCGGGCCAGAGTGTGGGTGTGCAGGTCTCTGGGCGGCCCAAAGGGGGTGCCCCTGCCTGGTAACCTAGCGGGAGGGTGGGGACGGCGGGGAGGGCGGCGGGCGCGGGGCATGGCTCCGCTGCTCAGGGCAGGCTCCGCCCCCAGGGGCGCGGATTTAAAAGGATCGAAGGCAGCCCCGGAGCCCAGCGGCCGGGAAGCGCGCCCGAACGAAGCCGCGGCCCGGGCACAGCCATGGCCCGGCGGGCGGGGGGCGCTCGGATGTTCGGCAGCCTCCTGCTCTTCGCCCTGCTCGCTGCCGGCGTCGCCCCGCTGAGCTGGGATCTCCCGGAGCCCCGCAGCCGAGCCAGCAAGATCCGAGTGCACTCGCGAGGCAACCTCTGGGCTACCGGTAAGTCTTTGGGGACGGAGCAAGCAAGCGCCCCTCATGCAGTTCAGACCCCATTTCCTTCTCAACCCTCTGGCCGCTCCTCAGCCACGGACACTAGTGTCGGAGCAGGTGGAAAACCCTGGGGCTCATCTAATTTAATAGATATGTACTTGAGACCCGGACAGGTCAGTGACTTGGCTAAGGTCGCGCAGCCAGTTTAAGACAGGGCTGGGCTAGATCCTAAATCCCACTGCCAGCCGGTGCCCCTTACCTTAGGCGAGACTTAACCGAATCTTCTAACCGCTGGTGTGTTTTTGCTGCACCTCCACTTTCCAGGCACCTCTTCACTCTCCACTTCCTACCCTGCCCTTTTTCGTCCCTTGTCCAAGCAGCCCACACAACTAGCAGAGTTTCTCCCTGGCCCTGGACCATCCCACCTTCCTGCCAGCTGTGCCATCCTCTCTACCTGTTCAGGAAAAGCTGAGGGAGCAGGCTTTGCCACCACCCAGACACCTTTGTGGCTCCTTGGTGAGGTGGAAGCACCAAGAGGAGGAAGGTTAAGTATCTTCCCGCCACAAGAACGGAAACGTGGGAGAGATGAGGAACTTTTCCCCTGAGGTAGGATCCTGGCTGCTTGACTTCCTTGTGCCTGGACACCTCCTTTCCAGGTCACTTCATGGGCAAGAAGAGTCTGGACCCTTCCAGCCCATCCCCATTGGGGACAGCTCCCCACACCTCCCTGAGGGACCAGCGACTGCAGCTGAGTCATGATCTGCTCGGGATCCTCCTGCTAAAGAAGGCTCTGGGCGTGAGCCTCAGCCGCCCCGCACCCCAAATCCAGGTGAGCCGGGCCCCTGCTCCAATGTCAGGAGGGCCCAGCTGGGGCCATTCCCGGATCCTGCATGGGAGGAATTACCACCCAGTACTGTATTAGGGTGTGACTGTCTGACTAGGACATTATGGGTGTGGACCCCAGAAAGCCAGGTTTCCAGGCTTTTCCCTCTTGAGGCAGAGCTCAAAGGAGGAACAGTCCAAAGAAAGGAAGCTGACCTTCCCAGCAGACCCCATGGGGCAAGAAGTAGGGAAAGAAGTTCCCCTGACTCATCACCCAGTCTAAAGTAACAGACTGGGATCATCAGCCTTTTGGAGCAGGACCTTTCTCCCCCAGTCTACACAGTCTTGTCCCACCCGTGCTGTTCCCTGCTGCATTAGTCAAGTCCACCTTTGCTGTGTCCTGTGTATGCTTGTGGCCGGAATGGGACCCTGAGGCCCAGAGAGGGAAAGAGAAGTCAGCAGCCAAGACAGAGTCTGGACCTTATTCACCTGGACTGGAGCTCTTCCCATTCTCTCATCTGCCTCAGTATCCAGTGGTAGGGTTTAGCAACTTCAGTACATTTGACATTCTAGGCTGAATCATTGTTTCTTGTGAGGGCTGACGTGTGCATCATGGGATGTTTAGCAGCATCCCTGGTCTCTACATACTAGATGCCAGTAGCATCTTCCCCCCCATCAAGTTGTGACAACTGAAAAGACCTCCAGACATCACCAGATGTCTGCTGGGGGAGAGAGCCCCAAATCATTATTGGTTGTCAGTCACTGATCTATGGGATTCAAGACTCCAAAGCTGGAGCCAAGCCAGCCTCAAGGTATAGCCCCGCTGAGTGGCAACTCCTTCATTGCCTGCTCCTGGTGCTGTCCTTACTGCACACCACGCTCCCTGGTCCTGCTGCTGTGTGCAGAAGGCAGTGTGATGTGGTAGAATGTGGGTTCTGACTACAACGTGCTGGGCTCATAACCTAGCTACTTAGTAGCTGTATGACCTTAGAAATGTCCCTTAACTTCTCTAAAGCCTCAATATTCTTCACCCATAAAATGAAGATAATAAGGCCCATCTCCCATTAAATGAGACCATTTATGTCAAATGCTCAGCATGGTGCCTGGCTCATAGACAGCCCTTAGTAGATGGGAGCTCTTATCAGTCTGTGAGCTCCCTGGCGGACCTGTTGTAGACTCGCCTTCATATCCCCCACTGTGCCTAGCATATAGTGTGTGCATTTTGAAGGGAGAGGCATTCCCTAGAAAAGGTCCAACCCAGCCTCAACCAACATCCCTGACTTCCTGAAGCACAGAACCAGCAGCCCCTGAGGACCTCAGATGTAAGGCCTAGGAGCTTGGGCTGGCTGAGTCTGAAGGGAAACAATGTCACCTCTAGTGCCCTTGGTTTTGAAGCTCTGACACATGCAGACCAACTAGAGAATCTCAGAAGCAGCAGTGCCTAGGTCTGGGGCTTCAGAGTGAGGTCTGGGGCAGAGCTGGGGTGGGGAAGTGAGGACGCTGACACTAGCCCAGCACCAGGCACTGTATTTGGATTTTCTTCCACGATCTTCTTTGACTGTCATGACCACCCTGGGTGATTGGGGCTGTGTTCTGAGAAAACTACTGCCCCGACCCCTCCAAGGCAATTCAGGGTGCTCTGGGGCCTGCCTCAGCTGACAGCCTGCTGGTGCCCACCTCTGCAGACATCTGGCACTTAGGAATGGCAGGATGCCCCTATCTTTATCAGGAGCCCCTCCCTGGCTCAATTCTTCTGTTGTTTCTCTTCAGTACAGGAGGCTGCTGGTACAAATACTGCAGAAATGACACCAATAATGGGGCAGACACAACAGCGTGGCTTAGATTGTGCCCACCCAGGGAAGGTGCTGAATGGGATCCTGGTGATGGCCCCATCTGGATGTAAATCCTGAGCTCAAATCTCTGTTACTCCATTACTGTGATTTCTGGTTGGGTCACCAGAAATATCGCTGATGCAGACACAGATTATGTTCCTGCTGTATTTCCTGCTTCCCTGTTGAATTGGTGAATAAAACCTTGCTCTCTACATACAATGCCTGGTCCTCTCCTTTCACCCGTCTTTTAGGGGATGGGAGGAAAAGGGGGCTGGAGGGCAGAGTGTTCAGTGAGATGGGGCTGGCTCAAAAAGTCCAGAATACCCCATGCCATGGCACCAGCCTGGCACTGACTCTGGCCTCCTACCCATTCATTCAGCAAGCAAATAACGCCTGTTGCATGCCAGGCTTCGTGCCAAGCGCGGGGTTCTACTCTCATCTCTGCCACCTACTGGCGCAGGCAAGTGTCACTAGTTTCCTCGCTAGTAAAAGGGGGCTGCAAACACTACACTGCCGGACTTTACTCAATCCCCCCGCCGGACTTGGAGGGGAGCGCCGAGTTGGGATCCAGACCCTGCCGGCCGCTTCCTCTCTTCTCTGGCCGTCAGAAGGGTTGCCAGCGTTAGCAAATAAAAATACTGGACACCCAGTTAAATTCGAATTTCAGATAAACAATAATTTTATCTAATAAAATGTACCAAATATTGCATGAACATACTCGTAAGAAAGAAATTATTCACCGTTTTTCTGAAATTCTAATTTAACCGGGCGGTCCTGTATTATTTCTGGCCTTGGAGCATTCATTGCCCCTCTCTTGGGCTGCAAACACCTGGCCCTAAAACGGGCGATCATTTGGTCCTCAGGTCCTGCTTGGAGCTGACAGCGGGAAAGTCCCGATTTCAGGTCACTTTTCCCGGAGCTTTCGCGGAGAAAACCCGTAACCCACCCATGCCGGGCCGCAGCTCAGCCTCTTAACCCCGCCCCTAACGGGAGGCCCTGCCCACATCTCGCGAGAGCCGCGCGGCCCCCGAAGGCTCGCAGGCGGAAGTGAGACGCCGGAAGCGGTCGTTGCCATGGATCCTGGGGACGACTGGCTGGTGGAATCCTTGCGCTTGTAAATCGTACGGGGCTGGGAGATGGGAGATGGGAGCTGGGCCTGGAGCTTGCCTGGCGGGCGGATGGGTGTGGGTGGAGGCACGTTGGGGATCCTGGTGCAGAGTGGGCCAGCTGTGGCCTCGGGGCTCGCCACCGTGGAGGACTCCGCCTGGGCCTAGGCCCCCATCTCTAGGAAATGCCTCCTTCCTGCGTGCGCGCGTTGTGAGATTACTAGTAAGAGCCGCGCTTGTGAAGACGCAGTGCCCAGTTAGTTTGCGCCAGCTTCTGAGTTCAGCTCAGAACACAGATGATCTCATTGATTCCTCACGTCAACCTTGGGAAATCTGGGTACCCTGGGACGTCCACACATGAGGACCGAGGCTCAGGGACATCAAGGGACTGGCCTGGTCCCAGAAACAGGGAGTAAAATGGGAAGTAAACTCAGTCCCACGTCTGCCTGACTCCAGAGTTTGGGCCACTGAACCATGCGGCTGCCATCTTGGAGTTCTTTGAGCTGTGAAGTGCTGTGCATCGTGTGATTCTGTGTCCCTTTTGTGCAGGTACCAGGATTTCTATGCATTCGACCTGTCAGGAGCCACTCGAGTCCTTGAATGGATTGATGACAAAGGTGGTATACCTTCCTAGCCCTGAAGGAGAGGGAATCTCACTCCTGAGCTGGGTTTCAGGAGCTAAGCCTAGAGGGACCCAACCGACTCTTCTGGGCACCTGAGAGTCACTTGTAGCAATTTGATGCCCCATCAGCACTAATATTCCTCTTATTAAGATCTCTGACCAGGAGCAGTGGTTCACGCCTGTAATCCCAGCACTTTGGGAGGCCGAGGCAGGCGGATCACCTGAGGTCAGGAGTTCGAGACCAGTCTGGCCAACATGGTGAAACCCCGTCTCTACTGAAAATACAAAAATTAGCCGGACGAGGTGGTGCACACTTGTGTACCAGCAGCTACTGGGGAGGCTGAGGCAGGAGAATCACTTGAACCCAGGAGGTGGAGGTTGCAGTGAGCTGAGATCACGACACTGTATTCCAGCGTGGCTAACAAAAAAAGTCTTCAGGCTGGGCACTTCAGGAGGCTGAGGCAGCGGGCAGACTGCTTGATCCCAGGAATTTGAGACTAACCTAAGCAAGGAAACCCTGTCTCTACAAAAAATACAAAAATTAGCCGAGCATGGTGGCTCACGCCTATAATCCCAGCTACTCTGAAGGCTGTGGTGGGAGGATCACTTGAACCTGGCAGGTTGAGGCTGCAGTGAGCTGTGATCGGACCACTGCACTCCAGCCTGGCTGACACAGCGAGACCTTGTCTGAAAAAGACACAACCAGGTACTCAATTCCTCCATACAAGGCTGCACAGTGAAGGAATGTATCCTTACTTCGGGGGATTGGGTGAGAGTTTGTAGACCTATCCATGGTCTGCAATCTTTCTAACAATTTGTGACAGCTACCTCTGCTTCTTTTTCCAGGAGTCTTTGTTGCTGGCTATGAAAGCCTGAAAAAGAATGAAATTCTTCATCTGAAATTACCTCTCAGACTTTCTGTAAAGGAAAACAAGGTAACTTAAAATATAAATGCTGAGTATGTCAACTTTTATTTATTAAACATTTGTGGAGCTCCTGTTATCTACCAGGTATTGTCCTGGATACTAGAAAGAGAGAAAGCGCTAGGCCTGCCCTTCTAGTCTAACAAAGGGAGGCACATATGCACAGAGATAAATGCTGTAGAATGTCTCGTGGTTTACAGAGGGCTATCAGAGGAGGAGGTCAGTTATACTTTATCAGAAATAGATTTAGGGAGCGATTAAGGATATAGAGGGCAGTTGAAATGCGTAGAGTGGTTAAAGTCACCTAGTGAATGTGTGGTATATAAGGAGTGAGGAGAATATAGTGAGGACGGAACCTCAGGGAACACATTTAAGGGATGAGTACAGGAAGATGCACCCCCCCTCCCCAAAGAATACTAAGAAAGAACAGCCTCTGAGGTAGGAGGAATCTCAGAAAAGGTCAATGTTTCTGAAGCCAAGAGAAGAGAACTTCTCAAGAAAAAAAGAGTTAGTAGCTGTCTAGAGTTCCAATAAAATCATTGAGAGAAGAATTGAAGGCCAGGTGCAGTGGCTTACGCCTGTAATCCCAGCACTTTGGGAGGCCGAGTTGGGCGGATCATGAAGTCAGGAGTTCGGGACCATCCTGACCAACATGGTGAAACCCCGTCTCTACTAAAAATACAAAAATTAGCCAGGCGTGGTGGCGCACACTTGTAATCCCAGCTACTCAGGAGGCTGAGGCAGGAGAATTGCTTGAACCCGGGAGGAGGAGGTTGTAGTGAGCTGAGATCGTGCCACTGCACTCCAGCCTGGGCAACAGCAAGACTGCATCTCAAAAAAAAAAAAAAAATCATTCAGATGAGGAATTGAGTTCATTCATAAGACTGGCAATTGGGAAACTCTTGGTGACCTCTGCTACAGGATTTTTGCTGGTGGTGGTCAGGCCCAAAGACTAAAAATGAAGAGGAAGCAGAGTTACAAAATGTAGGAGGGAAGAAGCTAAAGCAGCAACTAGTCGGAAACACAGATCTGAGGGAAGGTTTCCTAAACACAGAGGCTTGAGCAGAGTTACAAGCTATGGGAAAGTAACCCTTGAAGAGGGAGAGGGTGAAAATGAGGGAATATCACAGGGAACACGCTCCTGCTTCCAGGAATAGAAGGTGAGGATAGATCAGGAGTCCAGGGGATGGTATTAGTCATCAGAGGACAAGGGAGGAGTGAGGCATGCAGGCAGATGACCTTGAAGGGCCATGTGGGGGCAGGAATTTGAGTGTTTGCTCCTGAATTCCTTTTTGTTTTGAGACAAGGGCTTGCTCTGTCACCCAGGCTGGAGTGCAGTGGCGTGATCCCTGGCTCACTACAGTCTAAACCTCCCAGGCTCAAGTGATCCTCCCGCCTCAGCCTCCCAAGTAGCTGGGACTACAGGCATGTGCCACCATGCTTGGCTAATTGTTAAATTTTTTTGTAGAGATGAGGTTTCACTGTGTTGGCCAGGCTGGTCTCGAACACTTGGCTTCAAGTGATCCGCCTGCTTTGGCCTCCCAAAGTGCTGGGATTACTGGCATGAGCCATCACTCCTGGCCCCAAACTTCTTAAAAAAAAAATTTTTTTTTTTTTTTTTTGAGGTCTCACTCTGTCACCTAGGCTGGAGTGCAGTGGCGCGATCTCAGCTCACTGCAACCTCTGCCTCCTGGGCTCAAGCCATCCTCCCACTTCAGCATCCCGAGTAGTTGGGACCACAGGCATGTGCCACCACACCTGGTTAATTTTTGTATTTTTTGGTAGGGATGGGGTCTTGCCAAGCTGTTCTCAAACTCCTGAGCTCAAGCAATCCTCCTGCCTCCCAAAGTGCTGGGATTCCAGGTGTGAACCACCGCACTTGGCCTTTTTTATTTTGTTTTGTTTTAAATTATTTAATGAAATAAGAAACAATCCGAGCGCGGTGACTCATGCCTGTAATCCCAGCACCTTGGGAGCGGGAGACCAACGTGGGCAGATCACTAGAGGCCAGAAGTTCAAGACCAGCCTGGCCAACATGGTGAAACCCCATCTCTACTAAAAATAAAACAAATTTGGCCAGGCGCATGGCTCACGCCTGTAATCCCAGCACTTTGGGAGGCCGAGGTGGGCGGATCACAAGTTCAGGAGTTCGAGACCAGTCTGGCCAATATGGTGAAACCCCATCTCTACTAATAATACAAAAATTAGCCGGGTGTGGTGGCGTGCGCCTGTAGTCCCAGCTACTCAGGAGGCTGAGGCAGAAGAATTGCTTGAACCTGGGAGGTGGAGCTTGCAGTGAGCCAAGATCAAGCCACTGCATCCAGCCTGGGTGACAGAGTGAGACTCCGTCTCAAAAAAAAAGAAAAAGAAAATTAGCCGGGTGTGGTGGTATATGCCTTTAATCCCAGCTACTCAGGGGAGGCTGAGGCACCAGAGAATCCCTTAAACCCAGGAGGCAGAAGTTGCAGTGACCTGAGATGGCACCACTGCACTTCCAGCCTAGGTAACAGCGTGACACTCCGTCTCACAAAAATAAGTAAATAAATTTATCTTAGGGCCTCACCATGTTATGGAGTTGAGTCTAATTGTTTAGAAGAGAAGAGGCTAAGAGGCTAGACAAGGACATAGAAAAACATTGTTCAGCCTGGGAGAGGCTAGATCCCATGCAGATGTGGCCCAGTTTTTATCAAAGTAGCCTGAGGACCACCCTACCAGGGCCATTAGGAGTGCTGGCTAAAATGCATATTCCTAGCATACTTCCCAAACATACTGAATTATAATCTCAAGAGGGAACGCTTAGGAAAAATGCCAAGTTTGTAAGACTGACATGGTGACTCACACCTATAATCCCAGCACTTTTTGAAGCTGAGGTGGTGGACTCCTTGAGCCTAGGAGTTCAAGTCCAGCCTGGACAACATGGCAAGCCCATCTCTTCACAAAATTTAAAAAGTTAAAAAAGACCAGGTGTGGTGGCTTATGTCTGTAATCCCAGCACTTTGGGAGGCTGAGGCAGGCGGATCACCTGAGGTTGGAAGTTCGAGACCAGCCTGGGCAACATGGCAAAACCCCGTCTCTACTAAAAATACAAAAATTAACTGGGTGTGGTGGTGCACACCTGTAGTCCCAGCTACTCAGGAGGCTGAGGCAGGAGAATAGCTTAAACTGGGGAGACAGAGGTTGCAGTGAGCCAAGATCACGCCACTGCCCTCCAGCCTGGGCTACAGAGTGAGACTCTCTGTCTCAAAAAAAAGTTAAAAAAAAAAAAAAAAGCCAAATTTGTACTCATAAAACCCAGAGGCTACAGAAGCTATAGGGTAGCACCTAGTGTTCTTCATCTTCCCCATCTCCAGTCAGGCTTGAGTCAGGGGTTCACCCAGACTGAGCCTAGCTGTGAGAACTGAGTTACCTCCCCGCTCACCACCAGCTTTGCCTTGTTTCTTCTATGGCCACCTCCTTTTCCCTTGCCTCTGGTTCCTTACATGGAGATAGTAGAGCCTAGTGGCTAACAGTGTGGACTTGGGTTAGACAGACTTTGGTTCAAATTCACAACTTAATACTTGTATGACCTTATATAAGTGGCTGAAGCTCCTTGTGCCTTAGTTGTGTCATTTGTAGAATAGGGATAATTATAGTACCTATATCATAGGAGGTTGTAAGAATTAAATGTGATAAAGCCCTAAACACTGCGCCTGACACAGTGAATACTGATAAGTTGTAATTGTTAATTTTTATCGTTAGAGGAACCCACCTGACTTCCAGCGGGAGAATGGAGGGAGAAATGGGGATGTGTCCATTGCTCTCTTTGATGAAGCTGTTAAGCTTCTCTGGCTTCTCTAGGAAGGCCTGGAGTATAATGCTTGTGCTGTAGTAAAAGGGGCTAGTGAAAGGCTAGGAGAAGGGTTTTGGATGTGCAAAGGAAAAAGGAAGCTGTACGTGTAGGCAGCTGAGACCAACATTGCCAAATACCAGGACACCAACGCCCTTTCACCAGCTGAGTGGCTTCCATGGCCTCCTGCCAGGCTAGGACCTGACTCCTCACTTAGAGTTCCTCTGAAATGTTCATTTGAAGAGCTGGCTCTGATTGGCTACTCCTTTGTATTTTAGGGCTTATTCCCAGAAAGAGATTTCAAAGTGCGCCATGGAGGATTTTCAGACAGGTCTATCTTTGATCTAAAGCATGTGCCACATACCAGGTATGGTCAATTTTGTGATCCAGCCATCCACACAGGATGGGATGGGATGGCTGCAAATGCCTGGGGGTATTCTGCCTCCTCATCTCCATTCCCACCCCCTCAGCACACAGGCACATGTGAGTGCACAAGTGTGTGCACACAGATACACACAGATTTAGAATACAAAGAAACCACTGCTGTGGCTTCATAGCCCCCCAGAGCCCTTGGACTAATGTAAGTAACAGTTCTACCAGAGTTGCTCCAGGGAATAGATACGGGACAGAAAAATGCTCTTCTGTTGCTCTTGGGTGATAATTGCTCAGTTGGGAGAGGCCAAGAGTCTCTGGGTCAGGTTGTGTTTGGCCCCATACTTGTGTCCTCTGTAGGTGACCATCATGACACATGGAAGCTTGGGCTCAGTCTCCCTAAAGTTGATTGAGCCTGCTCCTTATCTGTGAAATGAGGGTGGTTGGCCTTGATGATCTTGCAGTAAGATGTCCTGATATGGGAAGTGGAGTCCCAAGCTAAGTGTGCTGGAAAGGGGAAGGGACCTGTGTGGATAAGCTCCCCGTGGTCTGGACTGATTTTGTCTTTTCTGAATAGATTGCTGGTTACCAGTGGCCTTCCAGGTTGTTATCTGCAGGTGTGGCAGGTTGCAGAGGACAGTGGTGAGTGAATTTGACTTGATGGGGTTTGGGGTTCTAGGAAAGTGTGACTCATACACCCCTGTCCCCTAATCTGAGCCAGTTAAGAAGTAGACTCAGGCTGGGGACAGTCTCATGCCTGTAATTGTAGCACTTTGGGAGGCTGAGCTGGGTGGATCACTTGAATTCAGGAGTTGAAGACCACCCTGTACAACATGGTGAAACCTGTCTCTATTAAAAATACAAAAAATTAGCCGGGCATGGTGGTAGGCACCTGTAATCCCTGCTACTGGGGAGACTGAGGCAGGAGAATTGCTTGAACCCGGGAGGCGGAGGTTACAGTGAGCCGAGATCATGCCACTGCACTCCAGCCTGGGCAACAAGAGCAAAACTCCGTCTCCAAAAAAAAAAGAAGAAGTAGACTCAGAGCCAGGTGGGAATTAATCTACTTTAATGCAGACAAGGTGAATTAGCAACCATAGCATGGCATCCAAGCCCCAAATGGAGCTTCCTGTAACCTGCTCCTGGAATTGAGTTCATCCAGAGAACTACTCTCCCTAGGCAGGGGCAGTGGCAAGGGCAGAGCTTAGGCTGCTCAGGTGAGCTCACCTCTTTGGCAGCATTAAGCATATATTAAGAGAAGCCTCAGATGTAGAATACAGAGAGGAGAACCTGCCTGCTAACCAAGCAGGTGGAGACAACCAAATAAAAACTAAAACTTGGCTGGGCGCAGTGGCTCATGCCTGTAATCCCAGCACTTTGGGAGGCCAAGGTAGGTGGGTCACCTGACCAGGAGTTTGAGCCCAGCCCGAGCAACATGGCGAAACCCCGTCTCTACTAAAAATACAAAAAAATTAGCTGGGCATGAGGGTGCACATCTGTAATTCCAGCTACTCAGGAGGCTGAGGCAGAAGAATTTCTTGAACCTGAGAGGCGGAGGCTGCAGTGAGCTGAGGTTGTGCCACTGGACTCCAGCCTGGGCAACAGAGTGAGATTCTGTCTCAAAAAAACAAAAGAACCAAAACAAAACTTGACTCAAAGCCAAGGATGTTCCATTCAGTGTAAAAAAGATGTGGACTTTCTTGTCCACCTTACAAGACAATGACATCTGTAATGTGACCTGTACTTGCTAGGCTTTAGCAAGTCACTCGAGGTCATGGAACATGTTTTTGAAGAAATAATATCAGTTCATGAATTCTGTACCTGTTTCTTGTCGCTGAAGGGGTAAGTGACATCAGCAGCATGTTCATTCCTTTTCTTGTCTTCTACCTGTTCTCCACAAAAGTATAAAAAGCCAGAATTGCTTTTTGGGTTTTGAGATGGCATTGTCTTCCATTTGCAAAAAACAGTTTATAAGACAAATAATAAAGAAATTGAAATGTTTCTGATGGTTTCAAAAATGTAAACATAAGCCAGAGTAGTTATGTCTCAACATCATCTCTTGCCAGCCGGCAGCTCCTTTTCTTCCTTGATCTTCTAAATGTACAGGGGAAGACAGCTGGCGGCCTGTCATGTTTCAAACCTTCATTAAAGTTCTGGATTTTGGCCTCTTCGTTTTCCCCTAGATGTCATTAAAGCTGTCAGCACCATTGCTGTGCATGAGAAAGAGGAGAGTCTCTGGCCTAGGGTGGCCGTCTTCTCCACATTGGCACCCGGAGTCCTCCATGGGGCGAGGCTCCGCAGTCTGCAGGTCATTGATCTGGAGTCCCGGAAGACCACGTACACCTCAGGTACCATGGTACTTTGTCCCTTGCTTGCTGCTCCAGCCGGCATCACCCACCAGCCCAACTCAGCCACTATAAAAACTGAGTTCAACTCTCTGTGCCAGGTGTTGGGGATATACAGTGAATAAGAGGTAAGCCCTGGCCTCTAAGGGCTCCTATGCTGGGGCAGGATTAGGCAGTCCCAGGGACCAACACCCAACCAGCTGAGCAGACAATGGTGAGATGAGTGGGAAGGGAGATGTGATTTATTCTGCCTGGGACTGGTGGGAAGGGACCTGTGACCAGCCAGCCCTGCCAAATTGCCAGACCCATCTGCCTCCAGCCGCTTGTCTCCTTTGCTGTCGGTCTTCCAGATGTCAGTGACAGTGAGGAGCTGAGTAGCCTGCAGGTCCTAGATGCAGACACCTTTGCCTTCTGCTGTGCTTCGGGCCGGCTGGGGCTTGTTGACACCCGCCAGAAGTGGGCACCATTGGAGAATCGCAGCCCTGGCCCTGGGTCTGGTGGAGAGAGATGGTGTGCTGAAGTTGGGAGCTGGGGCCAGGGCCCTGGGCCCAGCATTGCCAGCCTTGGCTCAGATGGGCGTCTTTGTCTTCTTGACCCCCGGGATCTCTGCCATCCTGTGAGCTCAGTCCAGTGCCCAGTATCCGTACCGAGCCCTGACCCAGAGCTGCTGCGAGTGACTTGGGCCCCAGGCCTGAAGAATTGCTTGGCCATCTCAGGTACTGCCGAGCAGGATTTCGTCTTGTTATCTGATCTCTTTCTTCCAGGAGACTGTTGGGTGCTCAGGAAGGAGCCTCCAGCACCATGATAAACCTGGCTCCAGGAGTTAAAGTTGCTCACAGAGAAATTCGAACTCTCCAGGTTCTTCAGTGGCAGGCCTTTTCCTACCCTGGCTACTAAACTTCCACACATTGGCAGCAGGCCTTTCCTAGCCTAGCAGGAATTCAGGTCTCAGGTTGGTGGAGGGGCCTGCAGACAGTAAGACACTGGGACAGACATCGGGCTGGGTCAGAAAGAAAAGGGGACAGTGGCTAACACAGTGAAACCCCGTCCCTACTAAAAATACAAAAAATTAGCCAGGCATGGTGGCAGGCGCCTGTAGTCCCAGCTACTTAGGAGGCTGAGGCAGAAGAATGGCGTGAACCTGGGAGGCGGAGCTTGCAGTGAGCTGAGATTGCACCACTGCACTCCAGCCTGGGCGACAGAGCGAGACTGTCTCAAAAAGAAAAAAAAAAGAAAAAAAAAAAGCAGCAGGGACAGCACCTCAAGGGTACTTCTCAGCCTACTTGCCTTTTGAAATGTAGCAAGTTGGCCGGGCGCGGTGGCTCACACCTATATTCCCAGCACTTTGGGAGGTCAAGGCGGGTGGATCACAAGGTCAGGAGATCGAGACCATCGTGGCCAACATGGTGAAACCCCGTCTCTATGAAAATAAAAAAAATTAGCCGGGTGTTTTGGTGCACGCCTGTAGTCCCACCTACTCGGGAGGCTGAGGCAGGGGAATCGCTTGAACCCGGGAGTCAGAGGTTGCAGTGAGCTGAGATGACGCCACTGCACTCCAGACTGGCGACAGAGCAAGACTCTGTCTCAAAAAAAAAAAAAAAAGTAGCAAGCCAGCTAGGTCAGCAGGCCCCTGGTTCTGGTCTGGTGGTAGCTAGTTGCTTGCGGTACTTAATGTGGGTATCTAAAAGCCAACAGGAAGGATCCGTCGAGGCAGGTGGGGGTTGAAAAAAATCATTAAGAGAGCAAGAAAGGATGATTGGAAATGCCAGGATCCAGAAAGAACAGAAGAGCCAAGCTCAGGTAGAGGGGCTGGCTCTTCAGTACCAGGAAGATGGCAGGATGGGATGAGTGTGCGTGCAGCTAGATCATGCAGGGACGTGAAGGTATTTCTCTCCAAAGGCTTCTGTTTCCCCCATCGAGTAGGAGACAAGGCCATCTGCTGAAAGGGACGCAGAGGTAGGGGACTGGACTCTGGGGCAACTTGAAAAGGTTTGAAGAAGTCTCTTAAGCCTCAGTTTCCTGGGGAAAATAACAGTATCTGTGTCATACAGTTCTGAGGATTAAAAGAGCTAATACTTGTCCAGAATTAGCCTTCGAGCCTCACGCATAACAGGTGCACAACGGATGCTCATGGTTACATGCCCCACGGAGTCATCAGCTGCCAACACTGAGGGCAGATGCTACTTGCCCGTGGTTAGCCTTTTAAGTGCCTTGATTCCTCATCCAATAGCCTGTTTTGGTACCATAGAACAAATTATAAAAAGTACTTTAGGGTCTGGGTGCCTGTAATCCCAGCATTTTGGGAGGCTGAGATGGGAGGATCGCTTGAGGCCAGGAGTTCAAGACCATCCTGGTCAACATGGTGAAACCCCATCTCTATTAAAAATAGAAAGAAAATTATTTTCAAATAAAATTAGGGATTCATTGTCAAGCCTCTCTTTTCTGTATTCTCAGGTTTTGATGGTACAGTCCAGGTCTATGATGCCACATCTTGGGATGGAACACGGAGCCAAGATGGAACACGGAGCCAAGTAGAACCTCTCTTCACTCACAGAGGTCACATCTTCCTAGATGGAAATGGGATGGACCCTGCTCCTTTGGTCACCACCCACACCTGGCATCCCTGCAGACCAAGGACTTTGTTATCAGCAACAAATGATGCCTCTCTGCATGTGTGGGACTGGGTGGACCTTTGTGCCCCCCGCTGACACCAGCATCTTTCCATCTAGGCCTCTAGAAAGGGGAGGAGCTGCTGTAGTAGCAAGGGTGCTGATGTAGGACTCAAGTGACTACCAGTCCCTGTTACCAGCTGTGTGGCCTTGGGCAAGTCTACCAGCGTCACTTAGCCTCAGTTTCCTTATCTGTAAAATGAGGATAGTAAGAACTACCTCGTAGTGATATTGCGAAGGTTAGAAGAAACGCATGGCATAATTACTTGGTAGCTATTGTTAGATCTGGGAGTGTGAAATGGTAGCGTTTTGTCCCTGTCTTCACACTATCATAGGGAGAATCAAAAGAGCTAACAAATATAAACATGCTTTGTGAATTTTTTTAAAGAAAAAAATGTGGAGGGGCCAATAAACATGAAAAAAATCCCAGCCCTAGTAGCAATTAAGGAAATAGCAAAACAAGATTTCTGCTCCTCTTGAGTGGTTCTCATGGGAACACAGGTGCACTTTCCCACACTTGTCCCCCCAGGTGACTAGGTTCAAGAGACATTTGCTTTTGGTGGCCCCACAAACATTTCCTTTTGAGGGCCCATAGTGAATATTAAAGTGTGCTGGACATGGTGACTCATGCCTGTAATCCCAGCACTTTCAGAGGCTGAGGTGGGCAGATTGCTTGAGCTGAGGAGTTTGAGACCAGCCTGGGCAACATAGCAAGATCCCTTCCCTTCAAAAAAAAAAAAATTTGGCTGGGCATGGTGGCTCATGCCTGTAATCCCAGCAATGTAGGCAGCCAAGACAGGTGGATCACTTGAGTCCAGGAGTTCGAGACTAGCCTGAGCAACATGGCGAAACCTTGTCTCTACTAAAAATACAAGTTAGCTGGTTGTGGTGGTGTGAGCCTGCAGTCCCAGCTATTCAAGAGGCTGAGGTGGGAGGGTTGCCTGAGCCTGGCAGTTGAAGTTTGCAGTGAGCTGTGATCATGCCACTATATTCCAGCCTGGGCAACAGAGTGAGACCCTGTTACACACAAACACACAAAACAGATAAATAAGTTGTTCACTCTGTCAGCATCTATTAGCCCTTCCCATGTGCAACACTAATTACACGCTAGAAATACGTAAATGAGAGGCTTCCTAAGGTGGTTGAATTTTTTTTTTTTTTTTTTTTTTGTAGTAGAGATGGAGTCTTGCTCTGTCACCCAGGCTTGAGTACAGTGGCGTGATCTCGGCTCACTGCAACCTCCACCTCGCGGGTTCAAGCAATGCTCCTGCCTCAGCCTGCCAAGTAGCTGGGATTACAGGCACGCACCACCATGCCCAGGTAATTTTTGTATTTTTGGTACAGACGGAGTTTCACCATGTTGGCCAGAATGGTCTTGATCTCTTGACCTTGTGATCTACCCACCTCGGCCTCCCGAAGTACTGGGATTACAGGTGTGAGCCACCGCGCCCAGCCAGGGGATTTCTCCTGTGTGAATTCGCTGGTTAAGTGATAATTAACTGCAGTTAAAATTCAGGTCAAGCATGTGGCTCATGCCTGTAATCCCAGTACTTTGGGAGGCTGAGGTGGGAGGATAGCTTGAGTCCAGGAGGAGTTCGAGATCAGCCTGGGCACCATGGTGAACCCGTCTCTAAAAAAAAAGAAAGATTTTTATTTAAAAAACCTAAACAAATTCAGATAGGAATTTAAAGATAGACCAGGCACAGTGGCTCACGCCTGTAATCCCAGCGCTTTGTGGGGGGCCAAGGTGGGTGGATCACTTGAGGTCAGGAGTTCAAGACCAGACTGGCCAACATGGTGAAACCCCGTCTCTACTAAAAATATAAAAATTAGAGATGGGCATGGTGGTGGCACACCTGTAATCCCCGCTACTCAGGAGGGTGAGGCAGGAGAATTGCTTGAACCTGAGAGGTAGAGGCTGCAGTGAACCGAGATTGTGCCACTGCATTCCAGCCTGGGTGACAGGGTGAGACTCCATCTCAAAAAAAATAAAATAAAATCATAAACACTCATAATTCAGTTATACCTTTTTTCAAGTAACTAAAGTTCAAACTTACTTAGGGGAACAGGCTTTCCTGGGTGCCACCTGCTTCTCAAGTCCTGTGCTTTCCACACCATAGAATAGTAAACTGGGTGCACTGAGTGCCTGGTTCCCCTCAGCCCTTGCCCAGTGCTGGCTTGTCCGAGTTTAGAATCCCAGGGCTGACTTTGTTGGTGGAATGCTAGCTCCCATTCATTTCCCACCTGCACTGGACGTTTTCTGAATCTCCTTGAAGTCCGGGAGATCTTCATTCCAAAGCTCTTCACTTTTCTGCAGCATTGTGACCCCATCTGGCTGGGGAACTGGAAGTCCTGCTCAGAGAAAAGCAGGAGGGGACATGGAGTTCTGAAATTCACTTTCTGCTCCCATGTCTGGAAGTGACAGGTGAAATGAGAATGATGGCGCCTCTCAAGAAGGTCTAGTTCCCAGAAGGGAAAGTTTAATGACTCAGACATTTTCCCCCTTTTACTCCTTTGAGGGTACAGGATAATGCACTTATCTATTTTCATAATAATTATAATGATGATGATAATGAAAACTAACATTTGCCAAGTGCTAATACTGTGTCAGGATCCTCATAACAGCCCAGGGAGGTAGAAACCATCACAATGTCCACTGTCCAGATGAGAAAATGGAGGCTAAGGGTATTTAAAGAGGTTGCCCAAGAACAACAAACCTTTTAAATGGCAGACTGGTGTGTATTATCTACGCAGGGTTCACATCTATGGAAAACTTTATTTTAAATTCTTTTAATATTATTATTATTTTTCAGCTGAGTCTGGGTCTCACTCTGTCGCCCAGGCTGGAATGCAGTGGCATGATCACAGCTCACTGCGGCCTCCAGCTCCTGGGCTCAAGTGATTCTCCTGCCCCAGCCTCCCGAGTAGCTGGGACTACAGGCTTGCGCCACCATGCCCGGCTTATAGGGCACTTTAGATGGAAACAAATGACTGGATCTTTAACTCCTACCTTTCTCTCCTCTCTTCCTGTAATGTTGTTACTGAAGGCAGGAAGGGAGACTCCTTGGCTAAAGAGCAGGGCAAGAGCCTCAAAGTGGTCTTTGTGAGCCACCCTGGACTACTGGTTCAGTAGAGGGTTGAGTCAAGCAATATTTGAGGACGGGATATAAACGGTATTTCTTAAAGTTGTCACCAATTTTTCCCCCGATGAGGCCATTCCAGACCCAAATTAGTCATAACAGAGCCAGGACAATAATCACATCTCCTGATTCTGAGCCTGAATGCTTCCCACAGGACTGCGTCGCTCCCACTGCTCTGAGGTCCATTGTGGGGGAGAGTTGCCACTGGGATTCCACCTCAAGGCCTGGGGACCAAGCCTCCAGGATTCCTCTTGAGACTCCTCCACTATTTCATTACCATCCCACCACATCTTCTAGTGCTATGCCCTGGTTCCCTTTGGAATCCTCTCAATCCCAAAGAAGGCCTCCTACCACCTCTAAGGCATCAAAGGTGTTAGAAAGTGCCCCAAGACTCATCAGGGCATCCATCTCATCATAGAAGACACTGGTGCCTGGTGTGTAGGTGCTCCTGGCTTTGCAGTAGTCGGTCAGGAGGTTTTTGAACCGATAGCAACATTGCTCCAGGGTCCACAGGAAGCCATGTTCTCACAGCTGCTCAGCCATAATCCGGTACACCTGGTGGTTTCGATGGCAGGTGCGGAGTTTTTCGTGGATCCAGGCCTCTGAGAATTCCCAGAAAAATCTTGGTTTCTTTGTATCCCCAGTGCACTCCTGCCACCTTCTCATCCTCCAGGGCCTGCCACTCCAGCTCGCTCCAGGTCTTGGCTTTTCTCCAGATTAGCACCTGGCCAGACTTGACTCTCACCCCAGCCACTGAGCAGTCTTTCACACTCTCTTTTTCTCCAGAATTTGAAGATCTAGATGCTGTGGGTTTTCATCCTACTCCACGTGGGAGTTCCCTTTGGGCCTATGGATTGGAAAATCTGTTTGCAGGCAGACAAAAGGGAGATGTAATGGTTTGGTAAATCTAATCCCAACCATTTTATATGCCAGGGAGAGGAGATAGTAATTTTTTTTTTTTTAATTCTGGGGGGATTCTTGGGAAAGCTCAGTGAAAAGAACAACTAGAAAAAAAAATTCAGGCCCAAATGCATAACTATATATCCATGTTCATCTATCTTAAATAAAATTCAGACACATACCTAAACTGACCATCTCCCTAAAATGAGCTTTCCTTTCTGGGTCAAGAAATTCATCCTTGGTGAAACTGACTATGGTATTGGATTTCCTTTGAGTAAGATTTAAGGAAGAAATAGATTTGAAATATTCAACCCAGGGGGAAAGGATGGGAGCAGGGGGGTGAGGGATAAAAGACTACACACTGGGTACAGACTGAGGGGATAAAAGACTGCACACTGGGGCCCCGTGGTGGCTCAGGCCTGTAATCCCAGCACTTTGGGAGGCCGAGGCAGGCAGATTACTTAAGGTCAGGAGTTCAAGACCAGCCTGGCCAACATGGTGAAACCCCATCTCTGCCAAAAAAAAAAAAAAAAAAAAAATTAGCTGGGCGTGGTGGCACATCTCTGTAATCCCAGCTACTCAGGAGGCTGAGGCAGGAGAATCACTTGAACCCGGGAGGCAGATGTTGCAGTGAGTCAAGATCATACCACTCCACTCCAGCCTGGGTGATAGAATGAGACTCAGTCTCAGAAAAAAACAAAGACTACACATTGGGTACAGACTTGATGGATAAAAAAGACTACCCTTGGGTGATGGGTGCACCAAAATCTCAGAAATCACCACTGAAGAACTTTTCCATGCAACCAAACACTACTTGTTCCCCAAACACTACTGAAATAAAAGTTTAAAAAAAATAGGTAAGAACAGACATAGGGAAAAAGAAAAAAAATTCAACTTGAAAAAGGTCTGGAGTAGTGAATACCACAGAAACTCCATAGCTAACTTTGACTATGAAAAAAAAAAAAGGCATTCTTACCCAGCGTGACCTCATTTTCAGAATTCTGCTAAGTTATTTCTAGGTGGTTCTTCAGTCCAGGTTCTGGATCCCTCCATGCCTCCTAGGAGATATACACAGCCGATGCCTCTCTAATGCCTGAGTCAGGGCAAGTGACAAAACAGAAGAAATGAAACAGTGATTATTTTGGCTTTTAAATGCAATCAAGCAGGCAGGAGGAGACAAAAGAAACAAGCTGACATTATGCACTGAGCCAGAAGCTTCTCAGACTTGCCCAGAGTTACACAGCAAGTCCAGGGTATGGCTGGGAATTCAACTCAAGGCTGTTGGACTCTGAAGCTTTTGGTTTTTGTTTTTTTTCCTCCACTACACAGTACTGCATGCCATGTGAGCAAGATCCTGACACAGAATGAAGTAACCAGTATCTTTAAGGCAAACAAGCAGATCAGGAGAATCTGATGATTTCAGGGTCAAAGAAAAGAATAATTTTAATGCAATCCCTCATTACCACAGCCATGGCACTGGCCTCATATGGGTAAGGAGATTTGGGCAACCTTTTGCAGGCTGATGAAATTTTGGAGCCTAAATTGTAAAGTTACTGGGCCTCCCTGCTGGGCAAAATTCTTTTGGAATTTCTGAGCGGCAAGGGAGTTGGCTGCAGGAGCCCCACTCGGGTAGTAAAAGGTGACCTGAGGGGGGTTGGGGGCTAGGGGAGGGAGAGCATTAGGAGAAATACCTAATGTAGACGATGGGTTGGTGGGTGCAGCAAACCACCATGGCACGTGTGTACCTATGTAACAAACCTGCACGTTCTGCACATGTACCCCAGAACTTAAAGTATAATAAAAATAGAGAAAATTAAAAAAAAAGAAATATAATCTGTAAAGACAAATGACTTAATCGTTTTCCCAAAAGGAGAAAACTGAGCTGTGCCTCAAGAGTTATATTTCTATTAAAAAAAAAGAGAGAGAGAAAAGGTGATCTATATAAGAGAAATGGCTGACTCACCTGGGAGCTGCTCACTATCTCCTGGCCACCCCTGCTCTTCTCTGCAGGAATTCCCAGAGCCACATCAGGCAGGGCTGGGGGAAGAAAAGGGAGGCATTAGAGTACATGGCTCTCAGCTCCTCTTGGGGACTAGCCCAACTGGGTTCAGACACAGAACAGCCTTTCCTCCCCCTCTTAGTATCTGCTTTGTCCTATCAAAGGAAGGTTGGTGAAAAACCAAAATGAAACATTTCTTTTTTTTTTTTTTTTGAGACGGAGTCTCGCTCTGTCGCGCAGGCTGGAGTGCAGTGGCACAATCTCAGCTCACTGCAAGCTCCGCCTCCCAGGTTCATGCCATTCTCCTGCCTCAGCCTCCTGAGTAGCTGGGACTACAGGTGCCCACCACCACACCCGGCTAATTTTTTGTATTTTTAGTAGAGACGGGGTTTCACTGTGTTAGCCAGGATGGTCTCGATCTCCTGACCTCATGATCTGCCTGCCTCTGCCTCCCAAAGTGCTGGGATTATACAGGCGTGAGCCACCGTGCCCGGCCAAAATGAAACGTTTCTAAAATGAAAGTTTTAGGTTTTCCCCTCCATATCCATCTAGGTACTGACTGTCAGGGTTTTATGATTTTGTTTTTTAGGTTTTTTGTTTGCTTTTTGTTTTTTTTGAGACAGGGCCTCGATCTGTCGCCCAGGCTGGAGTGCAGTGGCGTGACCTTGGCTTACCGCAGCCTTAACCTCCTGGGCTCAGGTGATCCTCCCACCTCAGCCTTCTGAGTAGCTGGGACTACAGGTGCCTGCCACCATGCCCAGCTAATTTTTTTTTTTTTTTTTTTTTTTTTTTTGTATTTTTAGAGGAGACGGAGTTTCACCATATTGCCCAGGCTCATCTCGAACTCCTGGGCTCAAGCAATCCACCCACCTCAGCCTCCAAAGTACTGGAATTACAAGCATGAGCCACCATAACTGGCCTTGTTTTTCAGTTTTGATAACACACCTGAGTCATCTAAATTGGTCTGGGGACACTTAACTGTTTTAAGGATTACTGCACCTTAGTTTAACCCTACCCTTTTGCCCTTCCCACCAACCAGACCTAAAATCTGTCTCCAACTGTAACCTATTGGGACTGGTAATCTCTGACTCACATAAGGAAAGGTGCTACAGGCTCCCCTATGTTGTTTTACAAAACATGCCAACCGAGGTCCTTCTTCACTTTGGAGGTGCCCATTTAGGATCCCAGAAATTCATGCGGTCAGCCTGAGGTCAACACACCAATCTTCTAAGTAGAAGAGAGCTGTACCTTCTACCCCACTTTCTGCACTCACAGAGTACTTCTATGCCCTCCCCATAGAAGGGTACTTCCTTCCTCCCCACACTGCTGCTACTTTTTTTTTTTTTTAATCTGATTTTGCACTTTTTTTTTTTTTTCTAAGCTAAACATCTTTCAGTACAGGTAAGAAGACTGGCATCACATCTGGGAAGTGCCTTAACAGATATCTGAGGAGTTACTGCACATTAAGTCGGTAACAACACACTTCGGTTTCAAGGCGTATGTAATCTTCCCTTGATGCTCTTCAACAGAGACAAGGTTCCTGTCTGTAGATCAAATAAATCACGGTATTAGGAAAAACCTATAACAGCAAATTTGGAAGTACAATCAACTTAAGGAGAAGCAAAGGAAAAGACTTAGAAATGGGACATTATTGTCTACATCTAGAGGATACATGTATCTGAAAGCTTAAGAAAGCCCTTATCTTAGGAACGTGAAGCTGAGGATAATCTCAAGTTCACTTAGTGCCAGTCACTTTAGTTTTTAAAAAAATTTAATTTAAACCCCAGCCTAGGCAACATGGTAAACCCAGTCTCTACTAAAAATACAAAAATTAGCCAGGCATGGTGGTATGTGCCTGTAGTCCCAGCTAGTTGTGAGGCTGAGGCGGGAGGATTGCTTGAACCTGGGAGACAGTGGGGTTGCAGTGAGCTGAGAATGCACCACTGCACTCCAGCCTGGGTAACAGAGCAAGACTCAAAAAAAAAAAAAAAAAAAAAAAAATTAAACTCTTCTTATTGTGTCTTTTTCCTTGTAAGACATTAACTAAAAGTTACTGGTAGTAAATGGTGACTGTTTTACAATTGGGTTTCATTATTGACAATATCAAAAAAAAGCAGCAATCTTTAAGAGTTCAAATTAGTGTAAGATAGGAAGGACTGCAAAACAATCTGATTTTTCAGTTGTAATTAAAGTGCTCCTTTTCTTATTTTAAGTAAAATAAAATTAATCATCAGTCACTGGCAACAATCATTATTAAGAGGTCTTTTAGGGCAAAATTTAATAGTATGAAGAGGTTTACAAAAATAGATTGACGTTATTTTGAGAAATACTGTAATTTTTTCTCAATTCAGTTTTGATAAATTGTACCTAATCATAGAAAAATTATCCCAATTCAAACTTGACATATATTTAAAAAGTAGAGATGAAATTAACTCAGCTAGGTAACAGATCTGGCAAAATATAAGAATGAAAAAAATTCTACACAGGGCACTTATTTCATATCCAGAGGTAAAAACATTTTCTATTAGTAGCTTATCTTCTTCCTGTAAGCAATCACAGATTCTAAGTTGATCATGCGGTACAAAGTCACAGCAGTCAGAATCTTCTGTTTGATGCAACACACAAAGTTGTTTCTGTTTCCTTACTAAAATGCGAACTGGTTGTCTATTTTTCTTTATCCCATTTATTCGTATTCACAAATTAACAAATAGCGTCAACAATTATTGTAGGTGAAGTGGGGTATTGCTGGATCAAAGGCTCTATAAGACGTCTTTACTGACTGAATCTGAAGGTTTATTGAGTTCAATCCTCACACCTTTTTCACCTGTTAGATATTTTACTTTAGCTCGTGCTCTCTCATCTGCATCAAATACCAGTTATTGCGTACCTTGTAGCATATGCTGGTTGTACTTCATGAGGGTTGCGATGGTCAGACCAGAAAAACAGCAGTCTATCAAATTTGGGTTCAATGTCAGCAAACTAGGCTTTACCTTCTAGAAAAATTCGAAGTATACCTCCACTTACCTTGGCATCCCGTTCTTTAACGTAATGTAATACATTTCACACGTCTTCCGTCTCCATTTGGATTATCAACATGACGTACATAACCCGTTCCATTGACCGGTAACAAGCAGCCATGGCTTTTGTCCGGCCCAGGGACGCGCGAGGTGGGGACGCGGCCGCCGCGGGGTCGGCCGCGGACTTGGCCTTTGCCTTAGCTGCGTCCCCGGAGGCGATGTCCCGGCGCCTCGCTGCCTTCCTGGCCTCCAGGGCCCGGTCCCTGGACGGCGGCGCTGCAGCCGGCGGCGCGGGGCCGGAGTCCTGGTGAGGGCCCCCTCCGTGGCCGAGGGCGCCCTCGCTGCCCTGGCACACGAGCTTGTGCTTCTTCCAGTCCTGGCGCTGGCGCTCCTTGCAGCAGAAGGAGCTGCGGCTGCAGCGCCCCAGGTTCTCCATCTTCCCGCACAGCTCGCAGTACTGCCGGTCTCGCTCGCTCGAGCTCGGCTCGCCGGGCCCGCAGCTGTCATTGGCCATGGCGACTGCAGCTGAGCAGGAGGGGTGCGGCCGGACGGCCTCGCCCGAGGCTGGGGAGCGGAGAGAGAGAGATAGGGGCCGTCACTGCGCCATGCACCCGCTACCCTTGACTCAAGGAGGCTGGCACCCAGGGCCCTCGGCCGGGTCGCTTCCGAGTCCTAGGCTCCGGCACAGCGCCGGCGGCCGCCTCAGCGCCTCATCGCCGCCGTGGGCTGAGAGAACGCGGCCTGTGCGGCGAACGGCAACCCGGGCTCGGGCGCGCGAGCCTGCGGAGCGCAAGACCGGCCCCCTCGGCCGCCGCCACCGCCTCAGCGTCCCGGGCGGCCCGGCCCAGGCTGTGGAGGAGCGCAGGGTAAGCGGGTGCCGCTCGCTCTGTGCATTCTGCACGTACACCACGGTACGGCGGCGACCCGGCCGTGCGGCGCGCGTGGGCCCACACTGCGATTTCTTATCACTCTTGTGGACGGGCTAGAGTTCGTTCTATTTTGGGGCTGTGCTTCAACTGTTCCTCTGGTTCTGCTGTGAACTTCACCATTGCCTGGAACAGACAGATTCTGTCTGTGCTTGCTTCGGATGGATGTTTAGAGAACTCAGTACTGATCCTGAGGGCTCCTTCTTTGAGAGCACATCCTGTCCCTCTTCAAGGACTGGAAGTGGTCAAAATTCTGTAGGGACTAAAACTTAAACATCCCAAACATAAAAAAGCAGAGGCAAGGTTGGGTGCAGTGGCTCACGCCTGTAATCCCAACACTTTGGGAGGCCGAGGCGGGTGGATCACAAGGTCAGGAGTTTGAGGCCAGCCTGGCCAATATGGTGAAACCCCGTCTCTACTAAAAATACAAAAATTAGCCGGGCGTGGTGGTGGGCGCCTGTAGTCCCAGCTACTAGGGAGGCTGAGGCAGGAGACTCGCTTGAACCCGGTTGGCGGAGGTTGCAATGACCCGAGATGGCACCACTGCACTCCAGCCTGGGTGACAGAG